>NC_090439.1:100587535-101187535 GCF_031143425.1 Pleurodeles waltl | reverse complement strand
ACATTAAAGAAGGGACGAGTTTAGATTGTCAGATCTACATCCTTGATTGAGAACAGAACAGAGGAGGAGAGGCAACATTTTTATGTTGTGTCCTGAACCTTTTTTTCAATAGCTCTTTATTTGTTTTACATATTGCGGCATAGCATTCTCAGTTACACTTTCCAACAGTACGGTTCTTGGTAGACATAGACATCTTTCCGACAGTCCTCTTCATCTTTTACTTCCATCTTTTACATGACTTTTATCGTAGAATAGTAGGAACAGATAACTATATAAACTTGGTTACCACACTCGCACCAATGTCTATTTTAGCCAATCCTGTTCAGGACTATTCACACATAGTTCACCACCAATCACGTTTTTGTTTTCCACCCTGCTTAACGGTGTGGCCAACATCTGCTGCCTGCTGCTTACCACCACCTATTGTACTTCCAGTTCCATTAGCCCATCTTGCACTTCTTGCCCCTGACCATGTTTTATTCGGGTGCATTTGCATCTGTCGCTACAGAGGGAGGAACTGGACTCGCTCTATCTGACATGTTTCCTTTGTGCCTGAGTATACATATGTATTCACTGTATTCACCTACTAATGTTAGTTTTGGCTTGTATCGCCAACAGTAGGATGCCCCATTCAGTGGTGGTTGCCACCTGACCAATGTGTCTAAGTATGCACATAATGACAATGATTTCCACTATGCCCCACCATACCAGATCCCTAAGCCAGCGCGCAACTGTCAGGGTGTGTGGGTTGACGCTTTCCAGTGCATAGCTATGTTGCAATTCCCCAGCAGCAAGGCCAGATCTATAAACCTAGAGGTGTGTTTGGCTTTTGCTGGTCTCGAGAATGGCCCCAGTTGTCCTGAACTTCTTAAAGATGACATGGCTGACTATGTGGGAGAGAGTGAGGGTGAAAGAAATTATATTGTGCGTAGGGATTATTTGGTTGGTGGAGAGCTGATTTTAAAAAGAATTTGTTATGTGTGTGGTAAGACTGCTTATTTTAATTTGCTGTGAAATTAGGTTGGGTTGTGTTATCCTATTTCAGTGCTTCCTAAAGTGTATCACATGATTGGAATAGATTATGCAGTTGAATTGAGGGGACTGAAATATGGTTTTGGACAGGTACCTTTAGATATTATATTAGGTGCTATTATTTATCTTACATGCATGGCAATGATGATGTGAAAATTAGACATTTATGTACATTGGTGGATAGAATTGTTTTAAGTACAGCTGGAGAATTAACTCAAATTAGTTCAGAGCTAACTAATAATAGAGCTCTGGCGATACAGAACTCCTTAGCATTAGATATCTGTTAGAAATGGGGTCTCTAGCTGGCAAAGGCATGCACCCTGTTCAAGTAAGGACCATCGCTGAAGTCAGGATAAGTCAGATACACACCCTAAATTAACCTGTGCTCAGCCTCTGGAAGCTTGGCACAGAGGAGTCTGGCTTAATTTAAGAGGCACTGTGTAGAGTATTTGTGCAACACTCAATACAGTAAAACAAAGAAAACACCACACAAAAATAATCCACACCATGTTAGAAAAATAAATATTAACTTAATGAACAAAACATGGCAGTTTAAGGCTGCACACACAGCCTCTGAAATGGCAGGCCTGAACCATGTTTAAAGGGCTACTGCACGGGGCCACCCCAATCAGGGGGGCCCCGCATATAGTGTTGGGCCGGACGTGGGGGGGTGGGTCGGGGAGCGACAGGCTCCCCAGCCCCCACCCATCAATATAAGCACCGCCGATTGGCTGTGAAGGGGCCCGCAGTCCCGGAAACACTGCTTGGCGGACCCAGAAGCGCTTTTCGCACGAAAATGACATCATGCGGCCGGCCTTATAAGGCGGCTGCGGTTGGCGAGCGCGTCTTTCTTGCACTTGCCGATCGGATCAGGGAGCCCAAGTGGCCGCTGCAGGAATTTGGGCTACTTTTCTTTTGTTTGGACAATTGTTCTTCCTGGGGCTGCTCTTGGGCTGCTTTTGGGCTGTTTTTGGGCTACTGTTATCCTTTTTTCTTTCTCTGGCAATTTTTAACATTTAATTAATTTGTTTGATGCTCCAGTTTGCAGGTTGCTTTCTGCCGCATTGGAAGGGAGAAGAGGACGATGCCAGTGGCCCAGCAAGCCTCACGGGGGGCCGTATGGGTTTGGGCTTAGCTCACCTGACCCGAGTTACTCTTCCTGGTGGCTCCTGTGGGGTTCCTGGACCACTGGGTTAGCAGCTACCTGGCCAATATTGTGTGGGGAGCTTTAGTGGTCCTGCTTTGCTTGACAGATAGTGCTGCGCGTGTAGGGGAAGTGCCCTTTGTCATAACTGTTGGGATTTATGGTAAGGGAGCCCTTACATTAAGTTATTTCTTGGAAGGGGAGTCCCTTTAGGGTCGGTGATCGATTTCCTGTTTGGAGCTGTTTTCCTTTTAGGGGCCCATTTATAGTTTTTGCTGTTCTAGTGGTCATGGCTGAGGAATGATCGCGAACAGATGAGCTCATTGAGGTCCTGATGCTTAGGATGGACGCTATGGACCAGGCCATAGCATCCTTGAAGACACAGACTTCTTCTTCAGGGGTGGGAACACCATCTAGCGAGGCGATCCCCCCAGCTTTGAAGAGGGTGCGGGGACAGAGGAAGGGTAAAGGCCCTGGGGGGAGGCGGGTGGAGGCCACTCCTGTGCAGGTTGGGAATGGTATCAATTTAGATTCAACACAGCCTGAGGTTAGTGCATCACTGGTAGTGGATGCAGGTCACGCTGGGAGTGGGGGCCAGAGTCAGGTGCCAGCGCAGACTCCGGGCATTGTGGTCCCTACAACAAACACATTTGCGGGTAAAGACACGGGGGAGGCCAGTCAGCGGGATCTTGTGGGCCATTTGACATCAGTATTGCCATGGCTGTCTGAGATGGGGTTGCTGTCCAACAATTTAGTGGGGGGCCCATTGTCTGGGACTAATGAGGTAGATGTTAGGGAAAAGGCACGACAACTAGTTTCCAGGTTGGGCACTGCAAAGGGTGCCCAGGGGTCTCAAGAAAAAGGGCCAGAGTCAAACACTAGTGGGGGTGCAGAGGGCCAGCTCCTTCGCCCCCTACCCTTACAGGGGGGATCAGTTGCCTACTGATGCGTCATCCGCGGCACAGCCGGTTACTTCTGCGTCGGGCATGCCCGCAACCCAGGCAGTTAATCCCCAGGCAGTGTTGACCTCTACAGCAATGACTTCGGTGGCCCGGGAAACCGAAAGTTCAGGTACTGGTCACCCCTTACGGCCTTGGGGAATATTTGCTCAGAGCATGAACAGTTAGGTCTACATGTACCGGTTGAGGTGAGGGAGAAGATTTGGAAGGGGGCTTACATCGATATCTTCAGTTTGCTGGTTGACAAAGCTGAGAATGAGGAGGTGCGGCATTGCAAAGAGTGCGTACATTCGAGAGTGTGGACATGGGACACAAAGATGGAGAGTGGAGGAGTCTTTGTCCAACTGGATTAGAGCGTTCTCCATTTATCAGGCCATTCTAGCTGAACTTTTCAGTGACTTAGGTGCCCAGTTAGCTTGCTATCAGAACAGGATTGTGGGGGCATATGACGAATATGGTGGCACGGCATGGAAGGAATATGATAAGGAATTCAGGAGAATTAAGGCGTATAAGCCTTCCTTGGCTTGGGATCAGATACACATAATCACTTGGTTGCGTTATACTAATCGCACTCAGGGACCGGGCCAGCAGCATTTTTGTGGGACTGCAGGGACAGGCTCAGGGGGTACTGGGGCCAAGAGGGGATCCTGCTGGGATTTCAACCCGCACACTTGCTCCCGGTCTCTGGGGACATGCCTTTTTAAGCACTGCTGCACCTTTTGTGGCCAGGCCTCCCACCCAGAATTCAAGTGTTTTAAAAAATCAAGAGATAAAGGAGACAAGAAACAGGATTGACGATTTGGGGTGCGTGGGTCGCATTGTATCTTTTGTTAATCTTTTGGCTATGGTCCCTTGGTTTAACGTTTACCCCAACCAAGCAGCTGTGCAGGTTTTGTGTTTGGGCTTTAAGGATGGTTTCAGGATACCGGCTCAGGACTATGTTGGCTCGCCCCATTGTAAGAACCAGTTGTCTTTGCGTTCCAACCCCGGTGTGGCAAGTTAGAAGATCAAGAAGGAACTGGATTTCAGGTGGGTGGCGGGCCCATTGATGAAATTCCCATGCAGGACTTTGTTTGTTCTCGCTTAGGGGTAGTCCCCAAGAAAGAGCCAGGGCAGTTCAGACTGATTCACAATCTGTCCGCTCCAACGGGGCAGTCGGTGAATGTGGCCATTGATGGGGCATTGTGTTCGGTTAGGTACGCTTCTTTGGATCAGGCAATTCAAATGCTGCAGGAGCTGGGGCCTGGAGCTTTGATGCCGAAATCGAACATTGAATCTGCATTTTAGTTGTTGCCAGTGCATCCCGAGGACTTGCGCTTGTTCGGTTTCCAGTGGAAAGGACAGTATTACTTTGATAGGTGTATGCCTATGGGCCTATTTTGAGAAATGTTGTACCTTCTTGGAGTGGGTATTTAGGGACAGGGTGTGACATAGGTGGGTTTTACACTACTTGGATGATTTCCTCTTTCTGGGGCCCGCTGGATCTAATCAATGTGCTGGTGCGTTGGACGTATTTAGAAAACTCATGAAGGAATTTGGAGTTCCACTTGCTGAAGGAAAGCCCCTGCTCCACGATTGAATTCCTGGGGATAGAGTTGGATTCAGTGGCAGGTGTGTCCAGATTGCCTTGGGAGAAAGTGGGGTCCTTTTCACACGCGTTGCGGTCTTGCCTAAGGGCGCAGAAGGTGACACTTCATCAGTTGCAGTGCTTGGTCGGGCAGCTCAACTTTGCGCTGCAAATCATACCCATGGGGCGCCCCTTTTCTCTGTCAATTGCCTAAGCCATGTCAGGGTTAAAAGTCAAGCATCACCACTCCAGGCTTTCCAATGATGTCAAACAAGATATGAGGATTTGGAAAACCTTTCTGCATGACTTTAATGGGACAGTGGTGTGGCCTAGTCCGCCAAGGTCCAACAAGGACTTGGAACTTTTTCCTGATGCAGCTGGGAGCATAGGCTTTAGGGCTATATTTGGTACAGCATGGTGCACTCAGCGATGGCCCTTAGACTGGGTCCAGGAGGGCCTAGTGGCCAATATTGGTTTCTTGGAGCTGTTCCCAATTTTAGTGGCTTTGTCCATTTGGCTGGAGGGATTTCGGAATCAGTCGGTGATTTTCTGGTCTGATAATATGTCTGTTGTTGAGTGCGTTAACCAGCAAGCAGCCAAGTGCAAGATGATCCTAAAGCTGCTGAAAGAGATAGTATTATTGTGTTTAAGGTTGAATGTGACCTTCAGAGCTAAGCACGTACCGGGAGTGTTGAATAAAGCTGCTGACGCACTCTCCCGTTTTAAGATGCAGGTTTTCAGGTCTCACCTCCCAGGAGCAGAGGAGTTCCCAATGCCCTTTCCATTTTCTTTGCCCATTTCTGTGGTGAATTGGTGCCAAAGAATAAGGGACCTTGTGGCAGCCAATTTAGCACCCAGGACGCTGAAGGCTTACCAGGGAGCATTTGCAGCATATGTTGATTCCAGGGGTGGGGCGGTATCGCCAACTTGTTTTGATGCAGCTTCAATATTGGCATTTTCAGAAGTTTTGAGGGTTGAGGGGAAGTCAATTGCGTGTGCTAGGTGTTACTCCCCTGCTATTTCTATCTTTGCACAACTAGGGGGGCTGCCCGATGGGTCAAAATCATTTTTGGTAAGAAGAGCCCTTCGGGGATGGCAGAGCATTCAAGGCTCTAAGCTGGACACTCGGCGGCCCATTGATGTGATAAAGTTGATGGCCCTGCTAGTCGTGTTGGATTGAGTTTGTACTTCTCCCTGAGAGGTCGTCTTATTTAAGTCAGCCTTTGCCCTTGCCTTTTATGGAGCTTTTAGATTGGGTGAACTGGTTGTGTGCAACAAAAGGAACACATCGTGGGGTCTGCAGTTGGCCGGAGGGGTCTGGGTGTCTGGTGATTACTGTTCCCCGCTCAAAGATGGATCAGGTTATCCTATACAGAACTTGGAGGCCTTCCTAGCACTGCTTTCTCCAGGGACGACGGGTGCGGTTTTGGTGCATGCGGACGGCACACCACTTACTAGGTACCAATTCTCACAGGTACTCAAGCGTTCCCTTCTGACAGCGGGTCTGGATGTCTCAGATTTTGGCACTCACTCCTTTAGGATAGGGGCAGCCACAGTGGCTGTGGCAATGGGTTTCCCAGGAGCAGCGGTTAAGAGAATTGGAAGGTGGTCATCGGATTGCTACAAGCGATATGTGAGGCTGCTTATGCTATGAGTTGCAGGTATCAGTACGGTTTGGGTAATCAGACATTCCTATGTCAGACGTGCAGGTGAACAACTTGCAAGGAGTGCCTTTGCATCACGCGCATTGGAGGCTGGTTTCGGCACCTCTTTCTTTGGCCAAGGCGGGCTGCGGCTCACTCAATTAAGGACATTCCTGGATTCAATGCCCCCTTTAGGCTACTCGTCACCAGACATCATTGTGCTGCACCTTGGGGGTAATGATTTGGTTGCGCTAGGACGCCGGCAACTGTTTGAGCTGGTAATATCCGAAATTGGTTGGTTGGCCAAAAAATTTCATCAGGCTGCCCTTCCTTGGTCGAACTTGATTCCTCGTTCTTTCTGGAGGGGCGGGATCTCAGTGAAAGCCCTCAATCTCTCAGTAAGAAGAATCAATAGCAAATTGGCGAAGTTGTTTTGGTCTCCAAAGTTGGCTGTGATCTCGCATGGCTGCATTAAAGGGGACAGGTTTATTCTGCAGGACGGAGTTCATCTTTCGCGAGTAGGCTATGAAATGTTTTTATAGAATACAGTTGCCTGGCTCTCCCAGCTTAGGTGACCTCTTCATGGGGGGTGCACATCATCGGGCAACAATGTGGGCCTGTGGCGGGGTGAGATCATGACTGGGAATATAAATGGGTGACAAGCTAATTGGACCCTCCAAGTGGTGCTGGCTGGGAAGTGTGGACGACACACAGGGGTGCGGGGGTTGCAAGTGGTTGCTGGCATCTGGCCCCTAGGGCCAACCACCCGCTCATGCGCAGAAGGTCTGAAGTGAGCACTGGCCCTTGGGGGGGGTGGTGTCTCATGGTGGCAGGGGCACCCAAGGTAGGTCTGGAAGGTATGAGAACACCCTGATGGAGATCCTACCTCTGGGATTTGTAGCGTAAGGAGGGGTAGGGATTGGGGTATGGGAAAACAGTCATGATCTCTTTCACAGCCACCAACATTGGGTACGCAGGAACTAACGGTTTTAGTCAGTGACAGGAATGTGGATGTATTAGCGTACTCTGTTAAGGCTAGGCATCCCTTGAACTCTGTAAATACTTTGTGAGCATGAATGTGGTTACTGCGTATAATTTGTTATTATGATTAACAATATTTTGTCAATAAAATACGGCCGGGGATTACGACACCTAATCCCGAAGTGAAGTGCATCTAAAGTTTTAATTCAAGCTTACGCGGAGGGGGGGTGAGTGGTGTTTGGTGGTAGGATGCCTCAGTGATACCTGGCCATATGCACGGGCCACCCCAATCAGGGAGCCCTGCTTATGGCGGCAGTGCCGGGCCGGATGTGGGGGGTGGGTCGGGGAGCGACAGGCTCCCCGGCTCCCATCCATCAATATACACACAGCTGATTGGCTGTGACGGGGCCCGCAGCCTGGGAAACACTGTTTGGAGGCCCCGGAAGCGCTCCTTGCGCTTCCGGGGTCGTGCACAAAAATGACATCACGCGGCCGGACTTATAAGGCAGCCGCGGTTGGCGAGCGCATCTTTCTCAGGCTTGCCGATCGGATTAGGGGGCCCCAGTGGCCGCAGCAGGAACTACCCACCCACCTCCCCCTCATTGTTGGGCATCAGTTTCTATGGAATTTGTTCCTTTTTTTGCAGTTAGATTGAATGTTCTAAATATCCAATTGTGGTCTACAGGCTAACGATTTCTTTTTCAGGTGACTTGATTTGTGGTGGATGGACAGTTATAGTTTGTTAGTTTGTCGTATTTTGGGTACGATGGTGGGGGAATGAGATCATGACCGGGAATGTAAATGGGTACCTTTTTATTACAAAATTGGGTGACAAGCTAATTGGACCCTCCAAGGGGTGCTGGCTGGGAAGTGTGGACGACACACAGGGGGGCGGGGTTTGCGAGCGGTCGCTGGCATCTGGCCCCTAGGGCCAACCATCCACACATGCGCAGAAGGTCTGAAGCGAGCACTGGCCTTTGGGGGGGTGGAGTCTTAGGGTGGCGGGGATGCCCGAGGTAGGTATCCTAGCAGGCAGCCGGGCCACCTCCACCGCAATCCAGTCTGGAAGGTATGAGAACACCTGATGGAGATCCTACCCCTGGGATTTGTAGCATAAGGAGGGGTAGGGTTTGGGGTATGGGAAAACAGTCATGATCTCATTCACAGCCACCAAAATTTGGTACGCAGGAACGAATGGTTTTAGTCAGTGACAGGAATGTGGATGTATTAGCGTACTAGGCTAGGCATCCCTTGCACTCTGTAAATACTTTGTGAACATGATTGTGGATACTGCGTATAATTTCTGATTATGATTAACAATATTTTGTCAATAAAAAACGGCCGGCGTTTACGACCCCTAATCCCAAAGTGAAGTGCATCTAAGGTTTTACTTCAAGCTTACGCGGAGGGGGGGTGAGTGGTGTTTAGTGGTAGGAGGCCTCGGCGATACCCGGCCATATATAGTGGATGTCCCAATCAGTGCTGCAGGCCAACTCTTATCATTTAATTTACAAGCTCTGGGCACAGGTAGTGCACTTTACTAGGGTCTTATAAGTAAAATAAATATGCCAATTGTGGATAAGCCGATTTTACCATACTTAAAGTAGAAAGCCCATGCACTTTAGCACTGGTTAGCAGTGGTAAAGTGCCTAGAGTCCTATAGCCAACAAAAACAAATTCAGCAAAAAGTGGACAGAAGAGGTAAAAAATCTGGGGATGACTCTGCAGAAAGGGACAGGTCCAACAAAATCCTTCTTGCGAAAGAAGGCCGTGTTTGCAAGTTGTTAAAGGTTAAGAGATGTTGTACATTAGTTCATGATAACAGTCATATTATTAATTCTTATACCACCAACTGGATTAACATCTCTCGTGAACTTAAATTCTTTGAAGAGCATGGCTTAGGAGAAGCTATATGTTCTTGGGTTAGTGAGATGAAGAAGGGTTTTTCGTCAGGTTTGTGAATGGATTGACAATTTGGAGGGGAGACCTTACATATTATATTAAGCCCTATAATAATAATAATAATGATTTGCGCAATTATTATTTTTTCTTTCATTAGAATGTTTTTGATGTGCGATTAAAAATCGAGGGTACAAGAACAAAGAGTGAATATTAAATGGGAAGTGGTCTGAAAATTATGAGAGAGAGAATATCAAGGATTGTGTCTACAACCAATTAAAGATGGTGGAGAAGAGCTCCAGAAAAAAAGGAGAAAGTGATTCAGACTGAATTAATTCCTGGTTAGTAAACTTTTATTAATTGTTTTAGTGATTATAAAATAATCTGTAGGTGGCAATTGTTAAAAGTTTTTCAGATTTATAAGTTGTGCATTAATAATGGAGATTAGTATGCATTTTTCCACATGGTTTTACATACATAAACTGAATTAACATAATTACAATTGAGATGAGGGTCCTCTGATGTGTAGAAATGTGTTGCTAATGTGTTTAGTTATGCCACATTTTCTGTGCAAAAAGCCATTTTAGACAAGATGGATGCCATCTCTTTCACTCACTCCTGCCTTCCTCCCAAGCACATTTGTTCCACACAGGCTTTACAGAGCACAATCAAGAAGACATGCTGTAGTGTATTTCCACTGTTATGATTACATTGCTTTCTATGAACACTTCCCTATTTCCTAAGACTTGTAATGGTAGTCAAGGTCCTTCCACCTCTGATCACTAGTCGATATATTCACTGAAAGTTTTTATTGTTTAACATTATTTGTTTGAACATCTCCGGATGACATAAGAAAAGAGGGGTTTGAATATTTTTTTTTAGATTGGAATGGTGCTGAGTGGAATGTGTTAAGGTCATGACATATTATTCTAGTTTTCTGATTTTCTAAAGAACTGATACTTTTACTCACACCACAATGATTTTGTCATTTTATTAATTTTCTATACAGAAATGTGTATAAATACCCCTTGATTTGGGGGTTGAGCCAGAGTTTTTTTGGAGCCTTCCTATGCTGCCAGGGAAGCTCTTTGTTTTTCTGATGAGTTTTCTGCCCATTGAGAATAGTTTGGGATTTTACATACTCTGCAGAACTTTGCATCTGAGTGCTTTTATAGCAATGACTTTGTACCGCTTATTTAGATTTTTGATAATAGAACCCTTTAACTTTTCATTAGTCTAGAACTCAAATATTGAGTGGTCCCTATTACTTAACTAACTGTTTTACTATGCTAATTTGATGCTCTGAGAGATACTTAACTTAGGGGACATATTGCCTTATGTTTCAATCTCATTGTGACTTTGACTAGTATTGATCTGGTAAATTGAAGTAAAGATGTGCTGAAGATTTGCAAATGGTGTTCACCAATGATGAATAAAATGTATACGGAGCTACCCATCCAGAGTGTTGAGGCATGTTTAATTTGAATTGCTCCAGTGTAACTACAGACATAGGATTTACCTGACTCCATACAATCTAAACAAGGTGTGTCTAAAATGTCTCCTCCTGACCTAGATGTAGGGCCACAAAGGTGACTTTTACCACATGACGTGGTCTTGTGCAGCACTCAGTGCTTATCAAGCAAAGTCAAGACAAACTTTCAGAAATAATTGGAGTGATAGCACTCAAGAACCCAGAAATGTGTTTTTAGGCCTGATGCTGTGTTCCAAGAAAGTTAGTCTATTTGTAAATTTCTAATTGTGGCATTGGTGTTAGCAATGCAGCTAACATACAGGAATAGAGGCCACTAATGTTAAAAGATGAGGACTGACAACACAGAAATTAGCCGAAGTAAAAACAAATGCTATTTAAAATCAAAGATAGGAAAGCAGAGTTATGAACCACATTGCAAGCTTGGAATGACTTATTCATGGAACTAAGTAGGAAAAATAATTATGACAATACACTTTGAATAGAAATGAATGATGACTACCCTCCTTTCCTTTATATTAATAGATAATATACTCTAGGATTGAAGCATTTGATTAAACCTACAAAAATGATTGTACTATAAACACTAAAGTACCTCTAACTTGCAACACAACAATATAGAGCTGAGAAACAACAGCTCTGATCAGAAATATGTGTTCTAACCAGCACAAGGACACCTGAAACTGAAATCCCAGGTTAATGTCAAATGGCAGGATGCCAAAATGTTCTAAAACAGTCAGACAAATAATTGTGTTAAAAATTATATGAACCCAAAAGTAGACCCAGAGAATTGTGTTGTAATTGTGTTTGTTGAACATGTTTATTTGAAGTAATACGGCTTTCAAGGGGCAGCAGACCTCTTTTTCTGCATTCACAATCTAAAAATGCCTTTTTGTTTTCTGACTCCAGCCCATAACGCAATAGGGCTGCATTTAGAAAGAAGCAATGACAAAACAATAGATTTGATGTTTGCAAGGTGTGTAAATCTAGCATTGGCACAGCGTATAAGTATTGAACCTATTTGTACTAAAACACAGAAAAATCATCTGAAACATGAATGCTACAGAAACAAGTATTTGCAAAGCCAATAGTTCTAGCTTGCTCTTTGAGGTCCAGGTCAAAACATTGAAAAAAGCCTGCAGTAATGACAAGACAAAAAAATTATGTATTTCTGTAACTAATGCATTTATGAGATACAAATCTTTATTGTGCCATGCTTCAGTGTACTTTTGTGAAACATTCACCTGTGCATTTCAGTGCATGCACTAAATCTGGAAGCAGGATGATAGCACAAACAGAAAGTACCATGTGGTGAAAGAAAAATACACCTCTGGATGGAGCTAAAGCCTACTTATTAGTAACAATAAGTCTGCAGACAGACACACTGTAAAGCTAGACCTCAAAAGGTTTGATTTATATTCTAAAGCAGTGGTTCCTAACCTGTGGTCCAGGGACCCCTGGGGAAACGTGAAGCCTTCTCAGGGGGTCCGCGAGAGCCTAGAAAATAAAAAAATATTAGCAAATATTGACAGATTAGGTCCCCAGCTTCCAGTAATGACTCAGGCGGGGGTCCCCGGATTCCCATGATGATTCAGTAGGGGTCCCTGGATTCCATTAATGTTAAAGTGGGGGTCCACAGAAATCAAAAGGTTGGGAACCACTGTTCTAAAGCATCCATTTAAAAAACAAAATTCTCAGTGGTTGTCTTCAGTGCTACCAGACCACACGACTGAAATCAAATATGAATAGGCCTCATGCAGCCTAAGGCAGGCAGAAGGACATATCCAAGAAGCCTCCAGAGAAACAATGAGGCTAAAACACTCCTGTGAGCTGATCTGTGATGAGATTGGCAGTCTCCTACATCAGAAGTTGAAAGTTCTGAAGCACAGTAAGCCAATGGTAGATCGAGGCTGATCCAAAGATTCTTAGAGTAAACCTACAGAACAACATGTTTTCCATGAATGATACAAGTGTCATATAAGTCAAAACTAAAAAGAAATGGCATGTATCAAAGAAGCATCAAATGGGAAAAGTCTGCAGTGGTCAGTGACTATAGTATATCTTCACTTTTAAAACTTTCCAGAATCAACTTGGAGAATTTGAATAGGTGCATCTACAGAGAAATGACTACACCTTCAATACAGATTTCTTAACATCCTAGTGGCAGATATTACATTAAGAGGGCATTTGTAATGCATTCCTGCAATTGTAAATTATATTTCCTATTGAGTAGTAAAACGAAAACAAGACAAATCAATTGATGGATTGACTCAAGTAATTTTTTACTTGTTAATTCCCTACTTGGATATTTTGCATACCTTAAAAGTACTTAAATTTAGTTCCCCAACAGAGACTTTAGGCCTGATTTAGATCTTGGCGTATGGAATACTCCTTCACACACATGACGGATATCTGGTCGGCTGTATTACGATCTCCATAGGCTATAGTGTGATAGTAATACAACGGACAGGATATCCATCACGTTTGTGATGGAGTATTACTCTCAGCTAAGATCTAAATCAGGCCCTAAAACATTGTTAATTGGACTGCTTTGGGTTTAAAGATGTAAATAAAGCACATCCCCAGGGGATGGGGTTCCCCGAGCCAGAGAAGGCTCGAGGATTGCAGGCCATGTGGTCCCCATTCACTTTGAAAAAAACGCATGACCCCAGGGAATGGGTTCTTCTGGGACGCATAAACTGGGGGTTGCATGGCCGCCCTCTTTTTATTATATTTGGCCATGGGTTATGGGATCTCTGGAATCTATTAGGATTCGGGGATAGGGGCCACGCGGCCACCTCACCTTTTTTTATTGTATTTGGGCTTGGTGGATGGGGTTCCTGGAGCCTATTAGGGCTCGGGAGGGGGGTGCATGCACCCTCCCCTTAATTTGTAGCCCAGGGAATTGGGTCCAGTGTGCTCAAGAAGGCTTATAGCAGGCACTGCACACCCCTTTCCTGTTTTATTGTACTTGGCCACAGGGGATGTGGGCCCCATGGCCTTTTCCAAGGCTTGAAAAGGGGAGCCATGCAGCCCCCTCTTCTTTTTATTGTAAATGGAACTGGACTCATGGGATGGGTCCCTGAGGCCTCTTAAGGCTCAACAAGGGGGTCTGCACACCCCTACTCTTAATATATATGTTTTGGCCTAGGGGATGAGGTCCCCGAACCAGAAGGCCAACCCTACCCTGCGCACAGCCTTTGGGGTTGGCAGCCTGCTGGGGGCATGGATACAGGGCCTGGTGGCAAGCCAAGGCCTGTGACCAACACCTTGCTGCGCATGGCCAAGTGCTGGGGTTTTTTCTATAAGGCCTGGAGGCAAGCAAAGCCCTGTGGCCAACACCCGCTAGGCACAGCTGACGGTTGTGTGCAGCATGGGGTCGGCTGTCTATGGGGCGTTTGCCACAGTGCCTTGGGTTTAGATTTATGTATGAATAAAATATTACTTTATGTTAAAAAGCAGAAATTAACTGAAAAAGGTTAAAATAACACTATAGTTACAATTGATAAACTGTTTTTATTTGTTTAAAAAACCTCTTTGAAATTCACAGAAAAATCTAAAGTGCACCCCCATTGGTTGGGGGTGCCCTTTTCCTTTTCAACCCAGAAGGAGGAATAAATGTGGGAGAGCTACACAGCACCTCAGATATCTGGCTGGCAGTATCAAGAGAAGAAGGACTGTTCTGCTGAACCCCTGGTCTGCACTTAAGTATTTAAGATAGAGAGCTGCAAAGTTTTACAATGTGTTTTTGACATCATTCATATGCTCCAGGCAGATCCTGCTAACATGAATACAGTACAAACTATTTTTGGGGGGTGTTCAATGTTTTAAAAGGGGGTGAACCCATTAATCTGTATTGAGGGATTTTGTTTGTTAAGGTGGATGATTACCAAAAGAAAAAAGAGATAAACTATTTATCCAGCATGTCATCAAATGTTTTGCTCATTATCATGTGATTGTTGACAGAAAATTGGCAAAAAAACAACAGAGGAGGGGCAAAAAATGGGAGATTCGGAGTCTAACTCCTGGTCCCGTGTGTAAAGTTCCCACTAACAGTCAATCAAATACAGATTACACAAGGTTCCATCTAATTGTGAGTTTCTTTCAAGTGAGAAGCTTTGGTCAGTAAATGAGAACCAAAGTTATTCGAAGCAAGAGCCCTCACTCACCATCCGGTTACATGCTTCATCATAGGGCTAGCTCCTCGTCAGGCTGGCGCCTCAATGCCTGACGGGCCCCACGGGGGGGCTCTTTGCCGGAGATCTTTTATGAATCGAGTGTGGCCGGTCAAAGACAAAGGAGTGAAGGATTGGTAAATAGAAAAATAGAAAAGTAAAAAATGTCTAGAGGTAACTACTAATAATTTTAATTCTTATATTTATACCACTGACAAGATTAAAAAACAGAAAAAGGGGGAGTTAGTGGGATAATGACCACAAATCCCACAGAATTAAGAATTAAAATTATTAGTAGTTACCTCTAGACATTTTTAACTTTTCTATTTTTCTATTTACCAATCCTTCACTCCTTTGTCTTTGACCGGCCACACTCGATTCATAAAAGATCTCCGGCAAAGAGCCCCCCCGTGGGGCCCGTCAGGCATTGCAGCGCCGGCCTGACGAGGAGCTGGCCCTATGATGAAGCATGTCACCGGATGGTGAGTGAGGGCTCTTGCTTCGAATAACTTTGGTTCTCATTTACTGACCAAAGCTTCTCACTTGAAAGAAACTCACAATTAGATGGAACCTTGTGTAATCTGTATTTGATTGACAGAAAATTGGCAACAGGAGTACTGTGTTGAATTAGTTACAGTCCATCAGCCCTACATGATGTTTTGTTGGCTCTCATTATACTAATGAGACTGCTGGATTCGGGCAGCAGCACCACCAGGTTGTGGGGAACTGAGTCTAATTCCATGCCGTGCGACAACTGTCAGCCTAACCCTTCCAGCCAGCTAGCAGTACCTCACTGGCATTTGAAATTGGCAGTGATTTCTGGGAGCCTTGCACATGACATTCTGATTTCTCTGGGAAATCATAGTGTAACTGATCTCATCCTTTTCTCTCAGTTACATTCGTCTCACATATGCAAAAACAAACTGAAGCAGGAATTGGTTCAGTATATTTTTTTGAATGGCACAGGCACGTAGGTACTCTCCTCGGTAATCCCTTTGGATTGAGTGTGACTACAAGGGAATACCCCTCCCCCGGCGCTATTCAGACTAGAGGCAAATCGCCCCTAACTCCGGGCCATTACAGACCTACCACACCATGAACCACCTGTTCAGGTAGGCTCTTTATGATTCACTTTGAGCACTTCACTTATTGTTAGTGCTCCGGGATCCTAGACCCTGACGAATGCCCCTGACCTACCAGCACTTTGAGAGGGCAGAAACATGTTGGTCATATATACTTCTTTTTAGACTCTAAGAGACATTATTCTCCAGTGAGCCTCCTCCCCAGTTCTTAACCTTACTGACATGCACCTCCATTAAAATTTAACTAGTAATAATTGGTGACATGTATGGTAATTTTATTTCTACCTCATCTGGATCCCTTTAATTTATCCAGCCAGTTTAATTTCAGCACTCCCTCGGGTTCTTTAACCAAGAGGTTGAGTCCGCCCAAATAGTATCATCTTACTTGGGTGGGGCTAGGTGGTCAAATGATGAAGAAAGACACTATTATGTGTGTGAGACCACCTAGTCCGTAAGGGAACTCCCCCTCCTTTTTTTCCCCCCACCCCAGGACAACACAGTTTCCCATACCTGGGACACTCTCCACTCATGCCTTCTCCATCTTGTATCTTAAGGCGACCTAATTGATACCGCCCATTGAGGGTATACTGGTCAAGTTCCATCCTCAATCCCTACCACCCCACACCCTTAGTGGTTATATAGATTTCTTTTGGGAGACGGTGTGGGTTAGCAATACTCCTAGTACTCTCTTTTTGTGTTTCATATTTTTTTGAATCAACTGAGTTCTAGATAATATGGCATGTACTGCAATGATTAGGATAACAAAACAATAATAGCATTGGGGTGACAAAGAAAATGAAACATAAGAAAAGTTCCACCATAGTGTCAGAATGCTAAGTGTTGAAATTCCGACCTATGTCACTAAAGCACTACCAGAGCACAGCAGTGTTAGCCCTAATACACCCTTCAGTATCCCCAGGAAGACACCATCCCCCAAACCTGGATATGGTTGTAGAGAAGAGGGCTGTTGGTCTACTAAGGGTCCTCTCTCATGTAGGCGGAGAAGACGTCAAGTTTCAGCAAACAGCTGTGATGAAGCACCAGCATGGGGTGGCAATTTTCTGGATGGAACTTTCCCTCTAACGTATAGGGGGCAAAAGGATGTTTTATAATAAAACAGCTGGTGTTCTGAGAAAACTGCACCAATGTAAGAACACGTTTCCCGTGAAGTGGCAGAGATTGTGGTGTTCAACTTTGTACTGGCAACAATATTGTGCACAGCCTACAGCAAAGCACAGAACGAGAATGCCAGACTAAAAAGAATGACAACGGTTTCTAGGCTGAAAGTGTATCAGATAAAAGAAATAAAACATCACCGCAGAATGCAGCTTCTGGAGCTCCTCAAAAAATAAAGTTCTACAAAAACCTTTAAAAACAAAGAAAGCATTAACAAAGTCAAAAAGAAAGCAGCCAAAACTGAATTTGCTGGCTTTTTAGTGCTTGTTTGTATAATAGCTTTAGCCTACAGACACACACTAAAAGTTTAGATTCGTATATTTTACGAAGTTCTGAAGGGCTGCAGACTAGTGTTCTAGAAGAGAGTCGGTACATAGAGGTATAGAAGTGTAAATGTGTGCTGGCTTACTATGTCATGGAAATTAACATTATCTTTTGAATAGTAAACGTGTTTTGGGGTTGTTGGCACCTTATGCGTACCGGAAACATTTTTATTACATTTTAAAAATAATTAAACAAATACCAGGAGGCGAGATTGCACTGGTCATTGGACAATTTTGGACCAGTGGAATCACAAATAGTGCTACATAGCGTTTGATTATTCATTCACAAACACTTGCAGCATGTGTACAGGTTGTCTAAAGTGACTTCTGGCCACTAACCGTAGCTGGATCTTTGTGTTAGGAAATATAATTTTATTATAGAGAAAGCTCAATATGCCATGCGTGAACAATAGCTGGAAAATGGGCAGCTATCCAGTGAGCACATCAGCCTCATTCCATAAGGTGCAAGTTCTACTCTGTAATTGACTTCCAAATTGAGTGCTGCAAAACACTGCGACTTGAACGTGGCAACGTGCCATTTAGCACAAAGCTTTCTCACTAAACCAGGAGAATGTGGGGAGACTGACCTTATCACAGAATCAGACTGCTGAGAGAAAATGGCCTTTACTTACATTGCACAGCCAATGATCTTCCCTACATGCACAATAGCATATCAGTTGAGATGCTATTCCTGGGGAGTCTACGAGGGTGCGTCTGCTATTGCAGGGCAACCACGTTTGTGCACCTATACAATAGCTCAATTGTGACCAACATAGTTATCCTGCATAAAGGAACTCCAAATATTGAACAGCTTACTGACACCTTCCATGACGGAGACACATTTTTCAGCCTGATTTGTGCAATGTGTGCAAGCAGGCCCATAGCCACTGAGTGGAAATTGGCAGTGCTTGATGTGAGCCAATGGTATCCGGTGCTTGGTGCCAGCACTTAATTTTCAACACATGCGCTGATAACAGTGTGTCACCTGGAGGCACTGTCAGTGTAATATAGATATGAACACAACTGATTATTGATTCAGTATACATTAAAATGACTAATGGCTGCCACCCAAACCATTCATATAGCTTTGGGGGCCTTCAATAGTCTGGATTGTTACACCAGTAGGAGTGCGATGGTTAGTAAATGGGTTGGTACTGTTATTGGCAGCGCATGCAGGAACAATGGGTAGTACATATCTCATTAGCCTCCTGACAAGGGCCCTGCCACTTACTTATTTATTTATTTTTTACAAATTAAGCACTGATGGTTGACCTGTCATATATTGTCATTCTACTACAAAATAATTATATCCTTTTTATGGGGTTATCCAGAACACTAGCAGTGTTCAAAACATTTTACTCGTGCTTTTCCCCAACATTACCCTATGATTTAAATAGTGTACACAGCTGTAAAGAAAAATAAGAATATATTTTGCGAAATCGTCCCATGTATGTTAAAATGATGTCTACAGGTTCAGAATAGCTCGAGAGTGGGATTTGGAAATCAAGCTAAAACTATCTTCACCCAGTGCCATGGGGCCAGATGTACGACCATTTCATTTTGAAAGCCTCTAATTGTGATTTATTGCAAATCGCAATTAGAGACTCGCAAAATGAAATGCACAAATGTGTTTCAGACACATTTAGCAATTCCCAATGGGGTCGCAAATGAACTACCTCAATAATATTATTGAGGTAGGTCAAAATGTGTGACCCATTGGGAATGGCCACAGTCACAGGAATGGTGGCCTGCTGGGGACAGCAGAGCACCATGTCTGTGACTGCTTTTCAATAAAGCAGTTTTTTTTTTTTTTTAATGCAGCCTGGTTTCCTTAAAGGAAAATGGGATGCAACTCAAAAAGAAAAATGAAAAGTTTTCTTTTATTTTTTTGAGAGTAGCCAGTGATCCATGTCTGCTCTGAAAAATATGTTTGCATGCATTCACAAAGGGGAAGGGGTCCCGTACTGCATACCAACTCACAAAATAGGGATGGTACATCAGACCTGGCCTTTGTGCGGTCTGGCACAATGAATTAGTAACTTTCCAGGGCCTGCTCTTCCTTAAAGTGAGATAAGGCAGCAACACAAGTGATAGCGCTTAATCTGGGAAAAAAGTCAGAACAGGAGCGTTTTCACTTTATTAAGAGTTCTCCAGTAGGAAAGTTTCAGTTTTGCCTGGAGTGCTCCAAATCCCCAGAACGTTCATCAAACCTGTCCACGTCTTCTCTGATAGGGACAGACACCTGAGAGTACTAATTAACAAAAAGACACACCTTTGTCACGCATTCTCAGAGCCAATATGAGTTGCCTTGTAGGCGTATTGACTATAGTATTGTTTTTTTCAGATGGTGTGTGCAGGAAAGTCACTCTTTTTGGCATGGTTGCCCCCACTTTTTGCCTGTTTCATCAGTGTGTTTAGACTGTCTTCACTGGGATCCTACTAATGAAAACCCCAGTGATTGTACTCTCTCCTCCAAATGTGGCTGCTTTGGTACCCTTTGCACCCCACAATTGGCATACTGGTGTACCTCTGTAAGTCCCTAGCATATGGTAATTAGGTACCCAGGGCATTGGTATACCAGGGGTCTCCCATGGGCTTCAGCATGTATTATGCCACCCCTGGGAGCCCATGTAAACTATGTCTGCAGGACTGCCATTGCAGCCTGCATGAAAAGGTGCATGCACCCTTTCACTGCTGGTCACTGCACCAGGTTACTATAAGTCACCCCTATGATAGGCCCTCCTAGCCCAGAGTGTAGGCTGTAGGTGCCTGTGCATGAGGGCACCCCTGCATGAGCAGAGATTCCCCTACAAACTCCAGTTCCAATTCATTGGACTTCGTAAGTGCCGGAAGCCAGCTTATCTGTGTACTGGCACAGGTCACTCACTACCTATGATCCAGCTACATAATGGTAACTCCAAACCTAGGCATGTTTGGCAGCAAACATGTTGTATCATACCTCAATACTAATGCCAGCATTGGTTGTATGATTCCATGAACTCTGCAGGCTCCTTAGAAGATCCCCCAGTATTGTTACAGTCTTGCAGGGTTTGAGGACAGCCCATGTTGCTGCAGCCCCTCAGGCAGGTATCTGCCCTCCTTCTGCGTGACCAGCTCAAGTAGAAGACAGAACAAAGCATTTCCTGTGTGAGAGGGAGACAACAACCTCTCCCTTGGAAATAGGTGTTGCATGGCTGGGGAGGGGCAGCCTCCCCCCACAACCGGCTTGCCTTGAAGAAGGGCCCTCCTTGCATAATCTAGTTTGCACCAGCCCAGGGACCCCAGTCCCTGCCCTGGCGTGAAAGCTCTCAAAGGAACAGGAGTGACAAGGTGTGGTGCTCAGAGCTCTTCCAGGTGGCCACTTGATTCTGCCATCTTGAAAATAAGATGTGCGGAGGCCTCTGGCAACATCTTGTTGGTCAGAACTGGTGACTGATGTCAGTGACCACCTCTGATAGGTGGTCACCCTGCAGAGTGATCAATCTCCCTGGTAGTATTCATGGACTCCCTTGATGGGTGGGTTTCCAGATTCAGCATGCAAGACTCCATCAGGACTCCTCTGCATTGAACTCTTCTGGTCCTGCCACTGGAACCGCAACTGTACACTTAAGAAACCGAATAAGACTGCAACTCCCGAGACAAACTCACCTTGCAATATTGTATCTCTAGCTCCTTCCAGCTATTGCAACATTTCCAATGCGGTGCATCCTCTGGGGTAGCCAAGACTTCAGCTGCACCGAAAAAGCAAGAATGAATCGCCCTTGGAGTGAAGGAGTCACTCCCCTGCATCTGCAGGCACCCAGGGCAATGACGACTGGCTGCTGGGATCTTCTGCCGTCCGGCTTCAGGAAGAATCTCCAACACAAGTGGTGGGTCTGAGTGGTCCGCTTGGTCCTCTCTACCTGCTGTCCAACCTGGAAGACAGTGAGCCTATGTCTTTCCTTGCAGGACAGTACCCCTGAGCACCCTGACTCTTGCAGTAACCAAGGCCTGTTGACTTCTGCTCCAAGGGATCTTCAAGCTTCAAGTAGCCCCAGCCTCCAGCACTTAATCCACTCAAGGACAGTCTCAACTTTGCTGCTCCAGCGACGTGGGACTCCTCTCCAGGTGTGCTGACTGGGCCTCACTGCAACTTACTGTGCCTGCTGCCAGTGGGCTGCCTGTTGGGGCTGTGACTGCTTCTGCTGGCTCTCCCAACTGCTGAGCATCCGCCTGGACTCCCCTCCAAGGATTGAGTTCCCTGGACCCTGCTGGTCCTCTTCAGCTCTGCAACTCTTCTTTTGCTCCAACTTACATTTGCCAAGGCTTGTTGGTGGTCTTCCTGACCACTGACCAACTGTGACCCAGTGACCAACATGGGACATCATCTGCATGAATCCAAGGACTTCTCTGCAGTTCCTGGACTCCACAGCTGATCTTCATCTTCCTTCTTCGACCCGGAACTTCATCCACAGAAGGGTGGACACTCCTGAGTAGACCGAACTCTGTCCCCATCTTTTTCAGCTCCTCTTCTCCTTGAATCCATGTTTCGGTTCCACCGTACCGGTCCTGGTCTTGCAATCTTCTTCTTTCTAAGTCCTCTTGTTAGTCCTTCGGAAAACCAGGTACTTACTTCTGCTCTTGTGGTCGCTGCGGGTCACTTTCTTGTGTGGGGGACTTCACTTCACATTCCACTATTTTAGTATATGGTTTACCCCAACCTCCCGGGCCCTAACTATGTTTCACTAATTTTCGCCAATGCAATAACTACTATATATATATACATATATATATATATATATATATAGAGAGAGAGAGAGAGAGAAAGAGAGTGTGTACTTCCCTCCAGTTGGAGGACTGCCTATAAGTAATATGGTGCAGTGTTACTATAATAAAGTACCTTTATTTTGTGTGGTTCCTTCGAGGTGTGGTATGTTGCTGTGGGACTGCTGTGGTATTGCAAGTGCTTCATACTCCTCCTAGATAAGTCTTGGCTGCTCACTATAGCTACAAGTAGAGAGCCATGGCTTCCTAGACACTGTCTTTATTCACTAATAGGGGTTGCCTGGACCTGGTATATAAGTTACAAACACCATAGGTGTCCACCACACACCAGGCCAGCTTTCTATAGTGTGCAGCATTGAAGAAAAGCAAAACGCTTTTGCTGATGCTGTGCCGCATCAGCAAAAATGAAATGGTGAGATGATAAGGCCATTATCGCCGGCCAAGTCATTCAGCAAGTATGCACGTGTGTTATGACATATGACCGTGCATATGTTATAACATATGAACAAGCATGCATTATGTATGCATGTACGTGCTTTTGAATGCCAGAGCATGCCTCCGGAGTAACGCAGGAGCCATTGTCCTTTTTCCCTGTTGACTGATCGATTATGGCGGACGCCACTTAGATTGATAAATATTAAAAAATGTAATTGTAAGTGTGCAAAGGCGCTCTTTGTACAGTGAAGAACTCAGCGGCAAATGGTAGTTGCACAGCCCCTTCAAAATACGTAAAAGCTTTTTAAAAAATATAAATCCTCATGAGGGGTGGGGAAGCAACAGAGGAGGAGGAGGCTGGGCTATAATATAAAAATAAAGCCCAGCCATGGTAAGCTTTGGATGGGCTATAAGACAATACAACTTTTTGGTAAACCCGTAAAAGATCTATCACAATCAAACAGCGTCCATTATTTATTAGGTGACACCTAAAATGAATGCACAGGAGGCTTTCGAGTGCTGGCCATCAGGGTATGTAACCCCATTTATTCCACAGATTGTCAACAGAACAATGATGATTTTTAAAATTAACACCGAACATCTGGTTGTTTGCTAGTCATGGCTCAAGTAGCAGACGTCTGCAGACATACCTCGTGTTTTCTTAATGTTTACACTATGAAAACATTTTGTAGACAATAGGAAAAACAAATAAATTAAATACAGAAGTGAATAAAACCTTTCGTCCTCTATAATGATAACATATGGTGAAACCTAGTGTGCCTTAAGACTTTCATCATACAATGTAATATGGTTCTTGTGCATGTTCTATAGTCATTAAAACATTTGTCGTTTCTGTACAGTGACTAAAGACATCCATGAAATCTACATAATGGCTTAGAAGTTATGTAGGTCAGCGTACCGCCACAATCCCTTTTTTTGTTGAAACAAAGTAACATGAACTTCCCTAAGCCAAGTATGTGGCTGGATAAAGGTGAAAAAGGCAAGCAGCAAACTCTGTCTTCTCTAAAACTCCGTATCCTAACTACACTATTAAAATTACTCAAATGTATAAGTATACAGCAGTTTTTCACTTACAGATTTCCATAAATAGTTCCCTGTTTGGAAAAAAACCACTGCATGATCATTTTATCAAAATAAACATGCCATATATAAATAAATGAATAGTGATTTATATGTATTTTTATGTTGCTTTCTTAGGATTCTTGTGACATTTCCAAACAGTTCCAAACATTTAGCTTTGCGGTGCATAATATCACCAGAATGCCTCTACCTCATTCTGCATAAAAATGAAACGAAGAACATCAGCCCGACTACCCTAGGGTGGAGAAATTCAATTTGGTGAATTTAAAAAAGACATCCATTTTCTCTAAGATAGTAAAGAAAATAAACAAAAGACATATAGGGGAACGAGGAAAAGGAGGACCCAATTGCACAGCAAAACTGGTAAGGACAAGAGTTCAGTGCTTCATTTGTGCTTGTTGTTTCCGGTGCTGAGCACCAGCACTTATTTTTGAGGGCCGGTGCTCATTATTCTGCCCTAAGATTTTGCTGCGAGCAAAAGACACATAAGGGAAAGAGGGAGGAAGAGAAAAATGAAAAAGCGTCACAATGGGACAAAGCAGAAAGCTACAGGAGTGAGCTGAGGGGGCAGGGACTGGCAGTAATGGATTGAAGAGGCCCGAGTTGGCTTCAGGATTACGCTGCCTCAGTATTCTGTGCTCCCACATTTAATTGCAGCAGCCGCGTGTTTAAGGGGAAACATCCTGAACAACTAGGTCCTAAACAACTACTTGCCCAAACCACTACTGCTAAACAACTAAAAAGTCACTACAATGAAGTACTGAACAACTGTCTAAACAACGATTTTGCCTGAATAACGATTGCCTGAACAACTAATATTAAGGTAAGGTTTTTTTTTTAATGGTTTATTATTTGTTTAGAATTTATATATATATATATGTATATATATATATATATATAATATATATATATATTATATATATATATATTATATATATATATTATAAACAACTAATAAACCTTTAGAATTGATATATATATATATATATACATATATATATATATATATATTCCACAAAAGCAAAAAAAAAAATTACCTTAAAATTCGTTGTTCAGGCAATCGTTATTCAGGCAAAATCGTTGTTTAGACAGTAGTTGTTCAGTACTTTGTTGTAGAGACTTTTTAGTTGTTTGGCAGTAGTGGTTTAGGCAAGTAGTTGTTTAGGACCTAGTTGTTCCATCACATATTCCTGGAAAGGGGAAGGAGAAGGAAAATCAAACTAAAGGCAGGAGTGAAGAACTAGGCTTTGGTTAGTAGGAGGGGGTCCTAGGTTTTAGGTAGGGAAAGAACTAAGGGGTTTATTTAAGAGAGGCTTGGGCCACCAGAGTTTCACTTTTTGTGACGCTCCAGCAACGCAAACCTCTTAACTATATCTATAAGGCTTTGAGTGTCCTCTTACATATGGAGTAAGGCAAAGCAGCAGAACTCGCTGTGTTTCCTTACTCTGCGCAAGGGAGGCGTTCCATGGATGTTGCAGTGGGTTTGCCCATGCAACACCCATGGAATTAGATGCAGCCATAGATTTACTTAATCACGTAAACCTAAGGAAGCACCAAAACCTTACCCCTCCCGAGGTGAAGTGTAATAAGGAAAAATATTTTTCTTTCTCCTTGTTTTTCCCCTTTCCATGTGTGCTGCATTCTGCAGCACACATTAAAAGGAAAACACCCCTCAGAATCATTTTTGTGAAGGAAGGTACCCTTTCCTACATAAAAACAACCCTGCATGCAATGCAGGCACCCTTGCACCATGGTGCAAAGGTGCCTGTGTTCGCTTTAGGACCCTGAAACGGCACCAGCGTAGGAGTAGAGTTCAGGAATGTACCATATTGCATAAATATGATGCATACCTGCCCTTTCACTTTGGTGTAGGGCAGTGCAGCAAGATGACTTGCGGCACTGCCTTACACCATAACCACGTAAATAAGGGCGTATGGGGTAGTGGTAAAAGGTTATGTGAAAGGAAAAGGACATTAGTGTTAAGGCAGCAGCTAAGTAGTATGAATCGGTAGGGTTAGAGATTCTAGGGTTTAAACTAGTAGAGGTACAAAAGTATAGGTAGAAGAAGAGATATTGAAGTGCAGATAGTGTAGACTAGGTAAGAGACATTTGTAAAATGTGCTAGCAGTTAACTACGTCAAGTGGTACAAGGGTAAAAATAAGTGCCAAGGCAAAAAGGGGGAGTTGAGTTACATACTAGGTATATGTTACATACAGATATATTTAGATATTAACATTTTAGATCAAGTACCTTGTGTACCTTTTCTGCCTCATATGTATTGTCTAGATCATTATTTATGGATATGTAATTAAGGAATGTGTTTATGTTCAGTCGTGTTGCTCCACTTTGCATCATCTGTTTAGAATTCAGAATGATGATTCTGGACCAGCTGCAGTACAGACGCAGGGTGCCTTGGATGTTGTGCTGTGAATAAATACATATTTATACATACCTCATTCATTCCTGAATTTCTTCAATTTACCACAAGCTTTGGCGACAAGGACCTGGAGAGTACATCATCCTTATCATACTTCACAGCACAGGAATCTTAACTTTTCTGGAAGAGCTTATGGATTACCTGTTTCTTTATTAACTTTACTTGCTAGTTGCCTGATATTTAGCTAATCGGTTTTTGCTGCATGTTTCCTTGTACTCTTTGTGGAAAGTGGCAAATGTAGTAATTTATAATTCAAGAAGCACATGTTTTGTATTTGTTTGGAGTGCGTCCTTTGAATTTTCCTTGACGCGTGCTCCCTCGTGCTTTGTATTGAAACTCTGCCAACACACGCTCATCTCGCTGCAGGAGTGATGCTTTCCCTAGTGCTGTGCATTGAAGCTCTGCCTACACGTGCTCATCATGCTGGTGGTGGCTTGTGTTTCTGGGCAGAGCTTGGTCACGCTTTGCTTATTAATGACTGCATTGTGCAAGTAAGTATTTTGTGCACTCTTTCCCGATCCTCTATAGAGGTGTTTCCCTGTCTCTAATGCACGCTTTCCTAAATTAGTGAGTCGCTGTGCTCAGTTTGGAAACTCATGCTTGCAATTAAAGCACTTTCACTGTTGTGTTTCACCATTACTATGTTTATGGACATATTTTTGCTTACCTTGGGAGCTGTATTTTGTCACTGCTATTTTTGTTGTTGTCCTCCTAAGATGGATACTGGCAGTTCACAGAAGAAGGACTAAGCATGTCATTAACATAAACATAGGACTAAACAATTCATAGAAAGTAATATAGGACAAAGTTTTACCTGCTTACATTCTCTATATACATCGTCTTGACAATGGTGACTACTTTATTTATGTTAATTTGTAATGTTTTAAATAATCATATTATTGCAGGGCCATTCAACATTTTGACATCATTAACTACTTTTATTTTGCTAATTTTTTAAAAGTTTAGTAGAGGTTGTGTTAAGTTAAAACATGCAGTTTGATCCCCGCCTAAATTCTTCAAAAACAAAGGGGAACTGATAATACCATGGATAAGATGGAAGGAAGAATTTATAACTTATATGAAAGCCATAGATGGTGAGCGTGTGAATGCTGAAAGGAAAAAAGGTATATTTTTGCATTGTTTAAGATCTGAAGGACAAGTGGTTTTTAGGACTTTACCTGAAGTGGAAGGTAAATGAGACATTGATGTGTACCAAGTGGCATTGTTAAGAATTGAACTAAGACTTAAACATGCCACTAGTATTGCTTTAAATAGATTAAAGTTTTACACTGGATCACAGAGGAAAGAAGTCTCATTTGATGAGTTTCTCACAGCTTTAAGAGCCCTCTTCTATGACATGCAATTTTGGGCCTATGACTGAGGAAATGATCAGAGATCAGATCAGATTGTAGTGCATGTTAAAAGTAAACAAATACAAGAAGAATTGTGGGTTATGGGGGATCCAAAATTATAAGATGAAATTGCTACTGCAAAAGCTTTGGTACAATTAGAAAAATGGATGTCTCCAGTCCCTAACAAAGGGCGCAACAGTGAGGAAGTTTGTACTGTTAATCAAATTGAGTAGAATGTGTGTGCAGTGAGTTCAGTGAACAATGCATGGCTACAGAGTATTAACAGAAAAGGAACTGCATGTTATAGGTGTGGCAGTACCAATCATAGTACATCATTTCCCCAGTGTTCAGGCAATTGAAAAAGAGTGTAGCAAATTTGGCTGAGTAGGACATTTTGCCAGTGTGTATAAAGATACAAAAAATAGTAATAACATGTTCTAAGGGGAAAATATAATTTGCTGCAGAAAGTAGAGAGCCCCCCAAAAAATTTGAATGTGGCAAATGTGAAATGTGAAATGTGCACTAGAGGAGTGGTATTATCACTCAAGAATGTTAACACATGTGAGGAGAAACATGAAAGTAAAGGTCAACCCAAGCTTGTAGTGAAGATTCTAGACATGAACCTGGAACTGATGGCTGATTCAGGTTCTCCATGGGCAATCATTACTAGACATTATTTCAATGAGAAACTGATACGTGATATACATACAAAAGTTAAAGAAATCTGACATTGTAGCAGAGAGTTTGCTGGGTCCATCATTGATATTACTGGATATGAACAGGTTGACTTGTATTTTAAGAAAAGAATAGCTCAAGTCAAATTGTATATTGCTGAGAAAGGTGTGAATGTTCTTGGTTGGAAGGACCAAGGAAAGGTGGGTATTATTCTTAATCTCAGAAGCAAAGAACCAGTCTCGTTATTGGCTGAGAGTAAAGAAGGAGAAAGTGTAATTTAAAGGTTTCCACATGTTTTCACAGAAAAGTTGGGAAAATTGGCCGGTTATTCTTATAAAATTAAAATCAAAGAGGGAACAATTCCAGTGAAGCAGAAAATTAAGGAATGCTTCTATTAATGTAAGAGAACAATTAAAATAATTTTTAACTCAAATGCAGAAAGAGGATATTATAGAGGAGATGGAATCTTCAGAGTGAGGGTCTCTAATAGTTTTGGCAAGGAAGGGAGATAACTCTTTGAGATTATGGCACTCATTACGATGGTAGCATTGTTTTCCAAAGATCTCCGCTGGAAGAACGCTAGTGCTGGCGGTCTTTTGACTGCCGTATTACAACTGCCACTGGATATCCGCATCGCCAGTGGTTGGATATCCAGTGGCATTCCTGACATGGTCGTCGGCGCTTAGGCACTTCCACCGCCAGCACTGCTACGCCAGAACAAGACCACCCACAGAATTACGACCCATAATTCTGTGTGGCAGTCTTCTGGTGGCGGGGCTCTGCTGGCAGTAGGAGTGCTGGGTCCCGTCCCCTCACGGAGGAGCACCTCGTCAGACGAGGTAAGTGTCATCCACAAGGGGAGGGGTGTGTGAATGGATGTGTGAGTGCATGTGCACAGGTGCAAGTATGTTTTGTAGGTGTATATGGTGTGTGTGCGTGTGATGAGGTACGTTTGGGGGTGAGGGTGAGGTTGTGTGAAGATGAGTGGGGTTTGTGGATTGTGTATGTATATATGTAGTTGGAGGGAGGGGGTGGGTGGATGAAGAGTGTATGCATGCATATGTGATGTGTATAAGTATGTATACATGTCTATGCTGGTGAATGTTGTGAGTGAGTGAGTGGAGGTATGTCTGTGTGTGATTGTATCTGGGTATATGCATGCATGTGTGCGGAGGTGTTTGGGGGGTGTCTCAACATCAGGAACGCAAGTTACTGTCATCGGGATTCCTTTCTCCCAGCATTTCCGTGGCTGTGAGACTGCCAGGAAAATGCTGGCGGTGTCCCAAGTCAAAATAACCTCAGCGGTTATTCAACTCCCGCTGGGCTGGAGTTGGAAACCTCCAGCCTGGCGGGCTGCGGTAAAGCAGTGGGACAGGCGGGGAAGTGGCGGTTTGGCAGTGGCCAAACCACCATGGTTGTAATATGGCGGTCTTCACCTCTGGTCCCACTGCAGTGAGACCGCCACTGCAGCCCATGATCAGGGCCTTTATGTTGACTTAAGAACTGTAAATGTGAATCCTATCGTAGAATGTCATCCTCTTCCTAATATTAATGAAGTGGTAAGTATGCTAGAGGGAGCAGTGGTATTTTCCACCATGGATTTACGATCAGCATACTACCAAATAGAACTGACAGAGGATTTCAAACACTAAATTAAAGCAAAGGAGGGACTGGGAGATTACTGGTCCAGTATACAGTCTCCCAATAATAGTAATCATAAAAAGTAAAAGGGTACACTGTTCCAAGGAGGGGAAGAGATTCCAGGGGACCTAATCCTAGAGGAGCAAGAACCCTCATGCATCCCAGTGGATGACTAGCTTCATCATCGGGAAAGCTCCTCGACAGGCTGGCACTGCAATGCCTGACGGGGTCCCCGGAGGGGGCTCTTGACCGAGTTGCTCTTATAGTAGCTAGTAGAATCAAGCCATATAGATGGGATGCCCTATTCCAGGTACCTGAGCAATATGGACAGAAGAAAAGAATAAAATTGATTATCCATCTTGAAAACACATCATACATTTTATCTGTATCAATAGGATGGAGACCAAGATTAAAACCAGGGTGAGAGTAAAAAATTAGTAATTATGCTTACTTACCTTCAACAAAACAAGCACGAGAGGACTAAACCTATTATAGTACCTCTTATCGTGGGTCTACATATTTCGCGTCTAGTGGTCCAGGTGGATCCATTGATGCTTCATCAGGACCAAAAATTAACAACTTCTCCAAAACATAAATTAGGAAGTACCCCAATACGGGAATTAAAAAACAAGAGGCAGTCACTTACTTTAAGTCAACTGGCTATGTCAAAAAAGGTCGCCCTAGAAAAAGAAAAACACATATAGAAATAGTGCCCAAAATAAATTGATCAACGTGCACTAGTGAAATTCAGTGATTGGTGCAAAATCACATATTAAATCAATTAATTGAGCTTACCATCCCCAGATTCAAGAGTGAGCTCCTTAGGAATCACATGTCAGGAACTGGAGCTGACACTGTTTATATATGATGGTCGTGAAATAGTTATGGTCATGAAAAAATTAATCACAGAAATACATTTATAACATTGATAAACAGCCAATAGTTACTTGATTATCTCATAAAGATCAATAAGTACATTCATGAGAACCAGGAGTTCCTAAACAAAATCAGTTCTGTCATTGCACAGTATGTCTGGTCTTAAATACACAAAATATATGTGTCATGGAACATTAATATCGAAACCAAGCTTTAAAAAACACAATCGTGTGAATTAGGAGTCATGAGACAATATGGGTAATACCAAATATAGTCAGCCTCAGCCTATGCAAGAGGGAGAATGTCAGGGAGGCATGTCATAATCATCAAATGAATAAAAAATACATTCATGTAGATCCATAGGCATACACCAAAATCGTTGTATGGATCAACCTCAGAGGTACACAGTTACTGCCAACCGTGCGAGCGGTTCATTGGGGTGGATAGCATGTAGTCAAGTTTTAGCAAGTGAATAGTAGAAACCGGGGTCGGCAAATATAGAGCTCGACCATCGGCAAAAATATAAGCAGAACAACATCAAGAGACTTACAATTTTGTCAGTGTGTCCTCAGGCCGTGGACCTACCCTCCTGACAGCGTTCCTGTGTAGTAACAAACGGGCGCTTGTCGGAGCGGTAATAAACGCGGCGAGAACCCGGAAGTGGAAGCACATTCCGGCTCGCACACGCTTCCAAGGGCATGAAAATAAACAACGGACTACGCGTCAGCTGCAGAGAAGAAGAGATGGGCCAATATCCCTTTATGTTATTGTCAAAGAAAGCTATGAATCATGCAGCTCATAAAAAGCGGTGTATTTGGGGCAAAATTCTCATATAAAAAAAATGATCCAAGTCAAAAATTATAAATAAACTCAAAGGTAAAGTTGTTTAATCTGCTTAAATAAAGAGCCTGTAGCATCAGGGAACAAAGGGGAGATATTAACCCCTATTCTCAATAGCATAATGATGTATGTATAACAACAGAACTAGTGTTTCAAAGAAACCCCTCCCAGCATGGGAGGTTGACACCAAGTGATAGCAGTTGGACATATACAGTTACTTAATGAGTCCTAAAATATATCCGTCAAGATGAAAGGGTGGTCCATGGGATCTCATCGTTCAGTCCCCGTATATTGGTCCCTAATTTGAAGACCCATCTCTGTTCAGTTCTAAACAGGGAATCCGGGTCATTAGGTCGAACTTTCGGGGCTTCCAAGATCACCCACCAGAGGTCATCTGGAGTGTGAGAAGTATCTACGAAATGTGCACAGAGTTTCGTAGTAACTTGACGACATCTGATATTGCTCCTGTTTTCATTGATGCGTATCTTGACTGGTCGTGTGGTCATCCCTATATAACGCAATTCACAAGGGCAGGTGATCATGTAGATGCAATTCTTAGTGTTGCAATTAGTATGTTTTTTGAAACACCATAAACCAATAGGGTGTAAGTCAAGGTTCGTTATGCGTCTGCTTAGTGCGCAAACATTACAATGACCACAGGGATAGTGTCCTTCCACTGGAGGGAGGTCCCACAATGTTTTTTGAATTGGTGCATCCTGGGAAAAATGTGGGCGAGTGTGGACCATAATATCTTTGAAATTGGCGGTACGTTTGAATGCAAATAATGGTTTAGGGACTTCAATGCCTCCACTCACTAATATCGACCATCTTTTATAAATCAATTTTTATATGTTGTTATACAAAGGGGTAAATGTAGAGACACAAGTTATTTGTGTCTGCGGACCCTTTTCCCTAGTTGCTAGTAAGCTTTCCCTATGGTTGTTTTTTGCTCTCTTACGGGCCAAATTCACAATCTTGGTCAGGTAATGTCGTTCATAGAGGTTTTTTTGAAGAGCGTTGGCCTGTCGATCAAATTCTTGTAAAGAGCTGCAATTCCGTCTTAGTCGTAGGAACTGCCCCACGGGCAAATTGTCTCTTAGGGCCTTCGGTTGGTGACTCTCATATAACAGAAGACTGTTGCGATCTGTTGGTTTATGGTATGTGCTAGTTGACAATTTGCCATTCTTGATGGTAATCATCAAGTCCAAGAAAGGTAGGTGAGTGGAAGAAACAGTAGCAGTAAATCTCAGATAGGGGTCAAGAGTATTGATCCAGGCTGTAAATTCATCTGCTGTTGTCAATGGTCCATGCCATATGACCAAAATATCATCTATATAGCGACGCCATAGTTTGATGTCATGCTGAAACGGATTAGTTGGTGGCAAAAAGTGTTTCTTTTCAAAATAATACGTATACAAGCAGGCTAAGCTTGGAGCAAATGTGCTGCCCATAGATGTCCCCCTGATCTGATGGAAAAATGGATCCTCGAATTGAAAGTAGTTCTCTGTCAGGGCAAGGGATGCACATTGCATAATGAAGGCAATAGGAGTGGAAAGGGAGGTAAGGTATTCCTGTAGTTCTGATTCCACAACTTGCAGGATGGCCTCTTGAGGAATATTAGTATATAATGCCTCCACATCTAGTGTAATAATGCCTTGTATCCCCCCAATATTGCTAATAGATTCAATCAAATTCAGGACATCCTTAGTGTCCTGTAAATAAGTAGAAGAATTTCTCACTAATGGCTGTAAAAAGTGATCGCAGAAAATAGATAATTGTTCAAATGATTTCAAACACTACACAGCTTTTCTTACACCATTGGGGTTGTTCCAATTCAAAAGGATGCCTTTTGGGTTGGCCTCAGCAGCGTCAGTGTTCCAAAGGGACATGTAGCATATATTTAAGGATGTGGGCAAATTTGTTAAATGTGTTCAGGATGATATCCTCATATTTTCAAAGGACTATCAAGAACACTTTACTCATCTTAAGGAAGTATACAGAAGGTTAGAAAACCATGGTTTAACTCTGAAGAAAAGCAAATGTAAATTATTTTTGATGTGATTCTGTGGAATATCTTGGGCACACACTGTCTGGTGATGGAGTAGTGCCTAAAAAGTTACTTGTTGATGCTATTGCTATTGCTCCAGCACCAGACAGAAGATAAATGTTGCTCTCATTTGCAGGCATGTGCGAATATTACAGTAAATTTATTAGAGATTTTGCAACAAAAATAGAACCATTACGTGCCTTGACATGAAAGAATGTGGAATTCCATTGGACAGACATACATCAGCATGCATTTGAAAGCATGGAGCATTCCCAACTTAAAATATTGCTGTGTTATGAGGGAATGAATAATTACCACTGATGCTAGTTTGTATGGGTTGGGTGCAATGTTGTCTCAAAAATCTGGAAAGCAGGAATGGAATATTACTTTTCCATCAAAGACTCTAAATGACACAGAGAGGAGGTATGCTGTAATTGAAAAATAATTAATGGCATATGTTTGGGTTATGGAATACTTCTGTAATTGTGTCTGGGGTTCTCATTTCATGTTTAGAATGGATGATAAGCCATTAGTAAACATTTTATCACCAGAGGGAGGTTGGAATGCCACTGCATGGATTGCGAGACTGACCTTGAAGTTACACAAGTATCATTTTGAGGCAGAATATGTACCAGGGAAAAAGAATGTAATGGCAGATTATCTTTCCAGATTGCCATATAGAATGAATAAAGAAAAGGAGGTCAGTGGAGATCAGGATATGATTGCCAGCATTAAAGATCTTGTTGAGGGTGAATTTGATGGGATTGATGAGAAATTGTGGGCAGAATGTGAAGCCAAAGATGTGTTACTGAAAGATGTTAAGAAATACATTATGGAAGGCTGGCCTAGGAAAGATAATTTGTCTCTGGAAAAATTAACTTTTTGGGAATTTTCAGAAGATTTGAAGCTGCAGGGCGGAATGCTCTTCAAAAATAGCCAATGTCTCCCATCTGCATTGATGCAAGAAGTGATTCCGAAATTGGCTCGCAAGGAGCATTTAGGCATGTCTTCCATGAGGAGGCTCATCAGGTAATCTTTTTGGTGGCCAGGTTTGGATAGGCAAGTTAACAGAATGGTGAGAGAATGTTGTCACTGTATAAAGGGAGAACGGTCACTGAAGGTAAGTCCTGCGCCTTTGAAACCTGTGAAATGGTCAGAATTTCCACGGCAAAAACTTGCATTGGATATTTCAGGACCATTTTATTCTTTGCCACAAGATGCTAGGTTTGACTTGGTGCTCATGGATTATTACTCTAATTGGCCTGAAGTTAAGTTTGTGATGCAAATTACCACCACTATAGTCATTGAGTTCATCAATTAGATTTTTGTGAGAGGATACTCTGGAGCGTTGATAACTGATAGTGGTGTCCAATTGAAATCTAGAGAAATCATATAATTTCTCATGAAGTGTAAACTACAACATTTCACCACAGCCTTGTAAAACCTCAAGAAAATGGAAATTTGGGAAGATTCAACTGTGTACTAAAGTATTGGGGAGTGGATGCTAGAAAATTTGGATGTGAATGGAAAAGCGTGTTGAGAGAGAAATTGTGGTTATATAGGATAACACCTCATACGGTCACAGAAGTCAGGCAGTTCAAATTGTTAAGAGGGAAAGAACCTATATCTCAATTGTGCCCATGGAGGTTCAGGACGACGTGGGTGAAGAAGAATGGGGTAAGTGATGTTGAGTATAAGGCCCGGAAGGTGGAGGACAAACAAAACAAGATAAAGACATGGTATGACACTAAGTGGAAAGTGAAAGAGCCCAAGTTTGAGTGGGGGACTGGGTGAGGATTCAGTTACTGGGAATTTTGACCAAAGGAAATGGAATGACCAATGTACAGAAAACAGGCATGTTTTGGAAAATGCAGACTTTGTCATGAATGAAAAAATCATTCCTGCTTGTGACCCTGTGGCATCAAAAGTTAAAGAAACTAATCGAGTGAGACAAGTACCTGGAAAATACAAAGATTTTGTTTATTAAATTGCTTGTTTAAGGAGGAGGATGGGTTACATAAAAATATATTTAGATATTAATATTTTAGATCAAGTGCCTTGTGTACCTTTTCTGTATCATATTTATTGTATAGGCCATTATTACTGGATGCGTAACAAAGGGATGTGTTTATGTTCAATTGTGTTGCTCTGTTCTACATCGGCTGTTTGGAATTCAGATTGTTGATTCTGGACCAGCTGCAGTGCAGACGCAGGGTGACTTTGATGCTTTGCTGTAAATAAATACCTGTTTGTGAATACCTCATTCATCCCTGAATTTCTTCAAATTACCACAGTATATGTTGCAGTAGAGCTGATAGAGTAAAGGGAGAAGTAGCAGTGTGTAGAGGTTGTGAGGCAATGGCATGGGCATAGAAAATATGCCCACTGGTCTCGGTCATGGTCACTGTATTCCTGACCTTAAGGCTTGGTACTTATGCCCCTTATGTAAGTAAACACTATGGAATTTAAGTGCCATTCAAACATATTTAGCTTTGTAACTCTGTTATGTGATAGTCATAATTTGACCTTGATTTGTATAATTGTAACTGACAAAAAGGGAAGAAGTGAAAAGTGGGTGAAAAAAAAAGAGCAGTATCAAAATCTCTCCAAGACTGCAAGAAGAAAAGGAGACAATATAGATAATGGGGAAGAGTGTAGAGGAAGTCATAGGTGACCGAGGGTAGAAGAGGGAAAGAAAAAGACTTGGAAAGGCTGATGTAGAGGTTGTGGGAATGCAGTAAGACTGAAAACAGACCAGAGGGCAAAAAAACTGGAGGGAAGAGTCAATATATGGGGAGAGAGGAAGAGGATTGGTAGTCTGCCAGAAGATCATCAAATAAGGAGTGCAAAACCAACTCTGGTTAAGCACAAACTGACCATGAGGTAGAGGGAAAGAAAATATTAAGCCAATAAATAGAACAGGCACAATTAGAGATATGAATGTCACCATCAGAGAGAAATAATGCAATATTTGGTCAGGGGGAAGGGTTCTTTAATAAGGATTTGCACGGCTGCTCTAGTTTTGGTAAGGTTTACCTACCACCATCAAAACTTGCACAAAACGTAGTAACCTCCAAGAGTGTCAAGAAATAAAATAGTAATCAAGCATTTATGCCACCCATAATAGGACCAACTCATGCACAGTTCGCCGATGTGAGGAGAAGGGCATTGCAAAAACCTTGCATCAGACTAATTACTGAAGCATTTATTACCATAGACTACAACAGACTACAATTACTGGGCATCTTGTTCATTTCTATATTTGACTTGCATGATCATAGTTAACTGTACGCATTTGGTGTGAAGGGAAAATAAACATTATTGTTTAACTGAGAAAGCAGATTTCAGTGTAATTAGAATCATGTGCTGTTGGTTTTGTGAAACAACATGAACAAACACATTTCTTGAACTAATGTAAACGTTTTGTGATTTTTGATGGAATCAGTACACCTCCACAAGCTACTGAGATAGACTTAACCACTTGACAAGCCAAAGGCTAAGAAAGATTCTGTCAATTCTTTTGTATAACATACAGTATTTTCTTTCCAAACAATTTCTGGAATTTCAATCCCCTATCACAATTGCAGGCTTAAAACGAAACAGCAACCATCCGAAAAGTTTAGGAAATGTAATTTAACCTTTTCATATGTCCAAAGGTCATTGCAAAAGTTCTGAAGAACAAATACATCTGCCCTGTCAGTTGAAGTGTCTATGGCCTTCATTAGTAAATGGTGGTAGTTCCATTCCGGTAGCTACACCAGGGAGGGGACATGCTACCACCGTCCATCACTGTAAGGGCTATGGCGATCAGTGAGGATCGGTAGGAATCTCCTAAGAGCAGCAGCCATCTATCATCACTGGTCTCTAGAGGAGACCTAAGATGTCCTCGTGCAAAGGAGTTTTAGCCTTTTCACTGGTGATAATCTATGCAGATTTAGGAATAGGTTGCTCGGGGTGACAGCAGATACACAGCCTAAGATAGGATCTGTGTTTTGCTGGTCTCATCTTCAATCTCCTTAAGTCTCAGTTGCATTAGGTGAGTCTCCATGCCAAAGACCATGAGGTGGGAGTGTCACACTGAAGCCCACCACGAGGAAAGAAACCCCACCCCCTCTTGTTTAGTGCAATTGTGACTGGTGTTTATGTGGAGGACTGGTGTGGAAAAAGCTGGACATGTGGTGAAATGGTTTGTTTAACTCTTTTTTCCACCTATCTTTTTCATAAAAGTAATGGTTTATTGAAGTTCTCTTTTCACAGGAATTACCACCAAGCAGATAAAAATACCACCCCCCTCATAAGAGCATTATGGGGGTCATTCTGACCTCGGCGGTAAAAGCCGCTTACCGCCGGTCAGAAGGCCGCCACAATACCGCTGCGGCCGCGGTCAGCCGCCACGGACATTCTGACCCACAACTGCAAAACCTCCAAAAATCCGCCCTCCACTGCAGTCCGCCACATCAGCGGCCAGCGGTAAACTGGAGAAGACCAAACCTCCACCGCCACGCCAACAGAAATACACCCATCCCATTATGACCCGCAAATCCAAGCGGCGGTCATTCAACCGCGGTATTCCATTGGCGGTACACACCGCCGCGGTCAAAATACACACACCTTTACAAACCCCTACCACATTGGACAATTTGAAAGGCACACACCTGAAACACATACACACACCACTCCCACACATCCAATACCATATAAAACACACACCCACATCACCCACAAACCCCTACCAACAAAAACCAGAGACGAAGGAGAGAGAGACACATCAGAGAATAGATAGCCAGACACACAGAGGCACACCACAACATCACACACACCACATAGAAGCACAAAGCACCACACACCAACACACACATCATCACATACACCACCCCACACCTCATACACACCACCCCATGGCACCACAAAGGCACCCACGCTTTTCGGACCAAGAACTCCGGGTCATGGTGGAGGAATTCATAAGAGTGGAACCCCAGCTCTTCGGCTCACAGGTTCAGCACACCACCATAGCAAGGAAGGCGGAGCTCTGGCAGCGGATCGTGGACAGGGTCAACGCGGTGGGACAGCATCCCCGAAATAGGGACGACATCCGCAAACGATGGAACGACCTACGGGGGAAGGTGCGCTCGATGGTCTCGCGACACAACATCGCAGTGCAGAAGACTGGCGGGGGACCCCCACCCACTCCACCCGAATTCACAACATGGGAGCAAGAGGTACTAAACATCCTGCATCCTGATGGCCTCGCTGGAGTACACGGAGGAATGGACTCTGGTAAGTACAAGGCCAACCACTTCACCCCCCCCAGCATGCTAACCCCCACCCTCACCCCCAACCCCCCAGCACACATCCTCCCTGAGAATGTCTCTCCAGCACAACCCACCCAACACCAACCCCTGCATGCCATCCCCAAACTATGGACACCCATCACCTAAGCATGACCACTGCACATACCCATCCCCCCCCCACAAAACACCCTCACAACACCTCCCCCAAGGGAATGCCAGCACTGCGGGACAAGGGCACCCATAAAACGCAAGCTAATGCACACACAGAAACAATAACCATACCCTCTTACCCCATGCAGGACCCGAACGACAACACACCGGTCAGAAGGGACCAGAAATGTCCATCCCACCCCCGGAACAGGCCCCTAGTGATGACAGCAGCTCTGTCGACCTGGACCCTGATGACCAGCCCGGACCATCGGGGACCTCTGGGCAGTCAGTTCCCCTCACCCAGACACAGGCCACTGCAGACCCAACCCCCTCTGGGAACAACAGCACAGCTCCCACCCAGCGGGCCCATACCTCTGTCTCTAGGACAGGTCAAGCAGCGGTGTGTCTACCACTACAGGGTCCCCAGGGTAACCCACCAACCCAACAACAACAGGGACCTGGGGGCAGTGGGAGTGGGCACACCGTCCAGGGGACAGAGGCCCAGGGAAACAGGGCAACTCGGAGGGCTGCTGTGCGACAGGGGGGGGAGGAGAGGCACAGGGAACCCACTCTCCAAGAGGCCCTCACCACCATCATGGCAGCCTACCACCACTCACAAGAGACGATGGCGACGGTACTGGCCAGGTTCCAGGAGATCCAGGCACAGCAGGAGCAACGCTACATGGGGTTCAGCGACCAACTCACCAACATCTCAACCGCTATGGGGAGCATAGTCCAGGCCCTGAACCGTATAGAGGACACGTTTCGGGACCATGTGGCATCACACAGGGCCCCTGTCACTAGCCAGGAACAGGAACAGCCTACCACCTCCGCCGGCGCTAGTGGACAGGAGGCCCCACCACAACGACAGCCCACCAGAACCCCACCTCCTGCTGAACAACAACCACCCACAAAAGGAGCCTGAGATAAAAAAAAACGACAGAGTAGGATGTCAAGACCCCCGCCAGCATCACATACCCCCTGAAGTCCTCCCACTGTTCCACATTGCCACCCTGTCAAACCTTGAACTGCCCCTGCTCCATCCTGCCACAGGCATATGGACAATGCACCTGTGAGACTGAGAACTGGACTCTGCCATGGACATTACTCCACCCCCACCCATCACTGTTTCACTATCATGTACCAATATCTATGCACTAATAATAAATCACACATTGCACTGAAATCAATCAGGACTCAGCCTGTCTTATTTACAAATGTATGACACATTACATATCAATTACGTATTTTTAACATTGTGAATTACACATACCGAGGTAACTTAGCATTAGTCCATGGGCCAACCAAGCCGAGGTCACGCAGTGGCTCATACAGCACAGAAAAAGGAAGGGAAAATCAAACATCATGTTTATAGTTCTGGGGGGAAATCGACAAAGTTGAGATGCAGGAGGCTTTCAGGAAATGTAAAATGGCATGGGTGATTATTACCTGTGTGCTACTGGAAATACTGTTCTATTACTCTGTCCCTGTTGTCTGTGTCGTCCTCTGAGTCTTCCTCCTCTTCACTCTCCGCATCTTCTTGCTCTTGCCGCCACCGCTAGGGAGCTCCCATCACAGCTGCTTCAACACCACCATCTGCACCATCCTCCTGCAGGAAAGGAACCTGACGTCGCAATGCCAGATTGTGAAGCATACAGCAGGACACGATGATATGGCACACCTTCTTTGGTGAGTACATCAGGGATCCCCCTGTCATATGCAGGCACCTAAACCTGGCCTTCAGGAGGCCAAAGGTCCTTTCGATGATCCTCCTAGTTCGCCCATGGGCCTCATTGTACCGTTCCTCTGCCCTGGTCTGGGGATTCCTCACTGGGGTCAGTAGCCAAGGCAGGTTGGGGTAACCAGAGTCACCTATTAGCCACACACGTTGTCTCTGTAGCTGCTCCATCACATAGGGGATGCTGCTATTTCGCATAACATACGCGTCATGCACTGACCCTGGGAACTTGGCATTTACATGGGAGATGTACTGGTCAGCCAAACAGACCACCTGGACATTCATCGAATGATAACTTTTTCTGTTTCTGTACACCTGCTCATCGTCTTTTGGGGGTACCAAAGCCACATGGGTCCCATCAATGGCACCAATGATGTTGGGGATATGTCCAAGGACATAGAAATCACCCTTCACTGTAGGCAAGTCACCCTCCTCTGGGAAAATGATGTAGCTCCGCATGAGTTTCATCAGGGCAGACAACACTCTGCTCAAAATCTTTGAAAACATAGGCTGAGACATTCCAGATGACATGGCCACTGTTGTCTGGAATGACCCACTTGCCAAAAAATGGAGGACTGACAAAACCTGCACCAGAGGGGGAATCCCTGTGGGTTGGCGGATGGGGGACATCAGGGCTGGCTCCAGCTGGGCACACAGTTCATGGATAGTGGCACGGTCAAGTCTGTATCGAAGTATTATATGGCGTTCTTCCATTGTCGACAGGTCCACCAGCGGTCGGTACACGCGAGGATTCGTCCTTCTCCTCGCAAGTCCCAGCGGACGGTGCCTAGGAAGGACAACATGGAGCACAGAGTCAGGCAAACCACAGGTACGTACAGACAGCTTGCACAGTTAAAGAATGGCAATGGGTTGAAAGGCGTGTATGTGTGGCAATGCAAGGCCTAGGCCTGTGTGTCGCAGTCAAAATTAAGCCATGTAGGCCCTTGAAATGGCGGCTGCCTGAACTGTGAAGTGGGACAATGGGATGTGAGGTCAATGCGCTGGCGGGGCACACCGTGGCGGTAGGCGGTCGAAGACCGCGGCGCCAAGCCGCATTGGTTAACATTGAACCCTATGGGTTTCAGGAGCCAATGACGATGTGCGCCGGCGGTCGCGGTACGCACCGCCGCGGTACGCACCGCCGCGGGCGTGACCGCCATTTCCTAGCTGATTGATCACTCGAGACCTGATCATCCACAGGAGAGGACCTATACTGCAAGTGCTGCTGTGACCTCGGTCTGGAAGTGACAATGGCTGCTGCGACTGGGGAAAGGGCCCCTGCCTTCACGTCTGAAGAGTTGGAGAAGCTCGTGGATGGGGTCCTCCCCCAGTATGCGCTACTCTACGGTCCTCCAGACCAACAAGTGAGTACACCGGGTGCACATGGAATGAGCTATGCCTGTGTGGATTGGGGTGGATGTAAGTTGGTGGGGTGGGGGGCGAATGAGGAGTGCAACGCACGACAGATGAGAGCATGTGCCATATGGCAAAGTTGGTGGGGGGGGGCAATCACATCTAACATGCAGGTCATTGATGATTTCCTCCTTTCTACCCTGTACATGTCAAATAGGTCAGCGCCCATCAGAAGATCGAGATTTGGCGTGCCATCGCCAAAGAAGTCCGGAACTTGGGGGTCCACAACAGACGGGGTACCCACTGCCGCAAGAGGTGGGAGGACATCCGCCGCGGAACAAGGAAGACCGCAGAAACACTGCTGGGGATGGCCTCCCAACCTAGGAGGGGTGCCAGTCGCACCATGACCCCCCTGATGTCCCGGATCCTGGCGGTGGCCTACCCTGAATTGGATGGGCGCTTTAAGACATCACAGCAGACACAAGGGGGTGAGTATCAGCACATTCTCCTATCTTTCTGCGCAGTGGAGGCGTCTGGGTGGGGGAGGAGGGCTGTGGGTGACATTAGGCCAGGGCGCTTTCTGTAGTGTAGTCCTCTCCCTTAGGCATGGCCCTGTGCCCCCGGCCCCCACCTCTGTAGGGTGACAAGTACAGCCATTGATGGTCCAGCATCACCCATGTGCGCGTTTGACGTCTCTTGGCCTGTTGTCCTAGTCAGTAGTACTGAGTAGTGTACCCCGAATGCGCGGCTTAGTGCATGAGGCTCCTGTGTCTGTCCTCTCCGCCAACGGTGTTGACATTGCATGCACTCAACCTGGTCTTCTTTTTTCTCCCCCCACCCTTTCTCTTTATCTTCTTGTGCATGTGTGCATTAGAATCATCAGGCGGAGGAGATTTGGCATCGGAGCACGAGGGAGCTGCAGGACACAAGGCCCCGGTGGGCCCAGGAACAGACACCGAGGGCACCAGTGATCCGGAGGGCGAGGGGAGCACCACAACGGGGACCGGTGGTGACACCAGCGACTCAGACACGTCCTCGGATGGGAGCTCCCTAGCGGTGGCGGCAACATCCGGGCCCCCCGCCTCTACAGGTACAGCCGCCACCCAGCGCACCAGCACCGCCCTCCCAGCAGCCCCTCAGCCTACGCTCCGTGCCCACTCGCCCAGGAAGGCGCGCGTCTCCTTCGCCCCAGGCACCTCAGCCCCTGCCCCTGTTGCCCCTGCTGCCCTCAGTGCGGAGCTCATTGACCTGGTGAGGACGCTCATTGTTGGGCAGACGACCCTTTTGAATGCCATCCAGGGTGTGCAAAGGGAGGTGCAACAGAGCAATGCGTACCTGGAGGGCATTCATTCGGGTCAGGCTGCCCATCAACGAGCGTTCACTGCTCTGGCCTCAGCACTGACGGCAGCCATTGTCCCTGTTTCCAGCCTCCCTCTTCTTACTGCCTCCAGCCTGTCTCTGTCTCCTGTTCCTCAGCCTATCCCATCCACACCATCAGACCAGCCTGCACACACCTCAACACCCAAGAGCATCTCATCCAGACACAAGCACCACAGATCCCACAAACACTCACCCAAGTAACACCCAGATGCAGACATTCCAGCAGTCACAACCACCTCTGTGTCCCCCTCCTCCTCGTCTCCCTCCTCCCTCCCTGTGACGTCTACACTCACACCTGCATGCACCCCAACATCAGCCAGTGCTTCCATCACCACCTCACCCTCCAGTACAGTCCACACTCGTGTAGTCACCACCCCCACTGCCATTTACACGTCCCCTGTGTCCTCTCCCACTGTGTCTGTCACCCCCTCTTCCAAGACACACAAACGCAGGCAGACACCCACCCAACAGCCATCCACCTCACGTCAGCCTACAGCACCAGCACCTTCACCCAATGACAGCACACCTGACTCTCCTACAACCACATCCTCTTCATCCACTCCCATCACCACTTCTCCTACCCTTTACCTTGGACCTAAAAAGCTTTTCCTGGCTAATCTTGACCTCTTTCCCTCCGATGAGCTCCCCCCTCCATCTGCAAAGAGTCCCAAGAGCACCGCAGCCACCACCAGCCCAGCTTCGAGTGTCACTGTTGTGCATGGGTTCTGGAGTCCACCCTTTCCCAGCAGTGACACATCGATCAGCAGCAAGGACACGTCCAGCCCCCCCCCCGGCAAGAGGACCCGCAAAAACAAGGGCCGCCGTGCGAGGACTGACAGGGCGGCCCCCAAGGAGCAATGAGCGGCCACTTCACCAGCCACACCATCTAGGGGAGGCAAGGGCCCAAGAGCCCCATCAAAGGAGCGGAAGGGCAGCAGGGGCGCGGAGAAGGTGGACCCCACATGTCACATCCCAGCTGGGAAGGAGGACACTAAAGAGGCCAGGAGTCCGTCCCCGAAGGGTCCAGAAACGTCACGGTCCGAGGGCGACTGAGCAGGGAGTCCAGGCCAGGTCTGGCTCCCTTGACCTGCTGGATGAGCACCGCTGAACAGGGCCCGCGGTGCAGAAGAGCACCGCTGAACAGGGCCCGCCGTGGAGAAGAGCACCGCTGAACAGGGCCCGCCGTGGAGAAGAGCACCGCTGAACAGGGCCCGCGGTGCAGAAGAGCACCGCTGAACAGGGCCCGCCGTGCAGAAGAGCACCGCTGAACAGGGCCCCGCCGTGGAGAAGAGCACCGCTGAACAGGGCCCGCGGTGCAGAAGAGCACCGCTGAACAGGGCCCCGCCGTGAAGATAGGCACCGCTGAAGAGGGCCCGCGGTGCAGAAGAGCACCGCTGAACAGGGCCCGCCGTGCAGAAGAGCAACGCTGAACAGGGCCCGCCGTGCAGAAGAGCACCGCTGAACAGGGCCCGCCGTGTAGAAGAGCACCGCTGAACAGGGCCCGCCGTGCAGAAGAGCACCGCTGAACAGGGCCCCGCCGTGGAGAAGAGCACCGCTGAACAGGGCCCCGCCGTGAAGATAGGCACCGCTGAAGAGGGCCTGCGGTGCAGAAGAGCACCGCTGAACAGGGCCCGCGGTGCAGAAGAGCACCGCTGAACAGGGCCCCGCCGTGAAGATAGGCACCGCTGAAGAGGGCCCGCAGTGCAGAAGAGCACCGCTGAACAGGGCCCCGCCGTGGAGAAGAGCACCGCTGAACAGGGCCCCGCCGTGAAGATAGGCACCGCTGAAGAGGGCCCACGGTGCAGAAGAGCACCGCTGAACAGGGCCCGCGGTGCAGAAGAGCACCGCTGAACAGGGCCCCGCCGTGAAGATAGGCACCGCTGAAGAGGGCCCGCGGTGCAGAAGAGCACCGCTGAACAGGGCCCGCCGTGCAGAAGAGCACCGCTGAACAGGGCCCTGCGGTGCAGAAGAGCACCGCTGAACAGGGCCCTCGGTGCAGAAGAGCACCGCTGAACAGGGCCCCGCCGTGAAGATAGGCACCGCTGAACAGGGCCCGCCGTGCAGAAGAGCACCGCTGAACAGGGCCCGCCGTGCAGAAGAGCACCGCTGAAGAGGGCCCCGCCGTGAAGATAGGCACCGCTGAAGAGGGCCCCGCCGTGAAGATAGGCACCGCTGAAGAGGGCCCCGCCATCTCAAAGACCGCTCCGCTGGGCCCTTCTTCTCAAGCACCGCTCCGCTGGGCCCTTCATCTCAAGCACCGCTCCGCTGGGCCCTTCATCTCAAGCACCGCTCCGCTGGGCACCGCCGTCTCAAGCACCGCTCCGCTGGGCCCTTCTTCTCAAGCACCGCTCCGCTGGGCCCTTCATCTCAAGCACCGCTCCGCTGGGCACCGCCGTCTCAAGCACCGCTCCGCTGGGCCCTTCTTCTCAAGCACCGCTCCGCTGGGCCCTTCATCTCAAGCACCGCTCCGCTGGGCCCTTCATCTCAAGCACCGCTCCGCTGGGCACCGCCGTCTCAAGCACCGCTCCGCTGGGCCCTTCTTCTCAAGCACCGCTCCGCTGGGCCCTTCATCTCAAGCACCGCTCCGCTGGGCACCGCCGTCTCAAGCACCGCTCCGCTGGGCCCTTCATCTCAAGCACCGCTCCGCTGGGCCCTTCATCTCAAGCACCGCTCCACTGGGCACCGCCGTCTCAAGCACCGCTCCGCTGGGCCCTTCTTCTCAAGCACCGCTCCGCTGGGCCCTTCATCTCAAGCACCGCTCCGCTGGGCACCGCCGTCTCAAGCACCGCTCCGCTGGGCCCTTCATCTCAAGCACCGCTCCGCTGGGCACCGCCGTCTCAAGCACCGCTCCGCTGGGCCCTTCTTCTCAAGCACCGCTCCGCTGGGCACCGCCGTCTCAAGCACTGTTTATGGTTCACTGTGCCCACCATGCCTCCTCCTTGACCAGTGGAGACTGTCATCCACCTGATGGACTGTGGCTTTGCACTCCCCAGGATGGTACAGTCGGCAGCCCACCCACTGTAGAGACATTGAGAGACTGTGGCTTGGCACTCCCCAGGATGGTACAGTGGGCAGCCCACCCACTGTAGAGACATTGAGAGACTGTGGCTTTGCACTCCCCAGGATGGTACAGTGGGCAGCCCACCCACTGTAGAGACATTGAGAGACTGTGGCTTGGCACTCCCCAGGATGGTACAGTGGGCAGCCCACCCACTGTAGAGACATTGAGAGACTGTGGCTTGGCACTCCCCAGGATGGTACAGTGGGCAGGACACCCACTGTAGAGACATTGAGAGACTGTGGCTTGGCACTCCCCAGGATGGTACACTGGGCAGCCCACCCACTGTAGAGACATTGAGAGACTGTGGCTTGGCACTCCCCAGGATGGTACAGTGGGCAGCCCACCCACTGTAGAGACATTGAGAGACTGTGGCTTTGCACTCCCCAGGATGGAACAGTGGGCATGGTGGCTCCTCGTGGATCTGGCGTCGTGGACCCATGTGGCTGTGGTGCCCCCCCTTCCCTTCCCCCTGAGGTGCCTGTAGTTTTTACATCTGATGCCCCTGCAGTGTTCTCTCCAAAGGACTCAGATCTCCTGTGTGGGCTTTGCCCTTGTTTCTCAAAACTTTGGCCCACGGACATGATGAATTCGTAGGATGTGCAGGACTTGTTACTTCAGTTATACACTGATGTGTATATCATTTGTTTTCTTGTAAATATCTTTCATGGTTGTACGATAATTTTCAGGAGCTTTTTGGTACATAAATACTTATTCCAAATTTGATTATGTCATAGCATTTTTCAGGGGTGTTTGGGTGGTGTCACTGTGACTTGTTGCTCTGCATTGGTGTGTACATAGTTGGGGGGGGGAGGTCGCATATGTGTGTGGCCGTAACCTTTCGTCCTCCCCCTCCCGTGTGTCGTAGGTGCAGTACTCACCGTTGTCGTCTGCGCCGGACTTCGTACTCGTGGTAGATGAGAAGGTAGACGAGAGCAGGTAGGATGTTTAATTCGGGTTCCATGCTGTCCTCCTTCCTCCTGGAGTGCGTAGTGGTGCACGTTTTCCCGTTCGTAGTCTGTTTCCGCCGTGTTTTTATCGGCGGTGCTCCCGCCCCGGAAAAGGTGGCGGATTGGTGAGTTGTGATAGTGTGGGCGGTACATTGTCTGCCGCCTGGCTGTTGGCGGTGACCGCCGCGCTGTTTGTTTGTACCGCCGTGGCGGTCGGAGTGTTAAAGTGGCTGTCTGTGTTGGCGGTTCCCGCCAGGGTCAGAATTCCATTTTTTTGACCGCCAGCCTGTTGGCGGGTTGGCCGACGCTTTAACACCGACCGCCAGGGTTAGAATCACCCCCTATGTCTTCTGTAATGAGAGGTTGTAGATTCAATTTATGATGAAATGTTTCTCTTGTGATTTAAAGGTAAGGGGTCTAAGAAATATGTACAAGAATACCTGTGAAGGGTCATTGGCCACACACCTCTGAAGGGATGCCTGAGGGCTTTGAAATATTAGAAAATATCCTGAATCAAACCAATAATTTTAATTTTGCCAAATTACTCAGAAACAACACAATAGTACATTTGGAATAAATTATGGTCCATATTTATACTTTTGTAGCGCTGCATTTGTGTCATTTTTTTACGCAAAAGCGGCGCAAACTTGCAAAATACAATTGTATTTTGTCTCAAAAAGTGGCACAAATGTGGCACTAAAAAAGTATAAATATGGGCCCATTTGTTTTATTAACTTTTGTATTAGCCCTGGAAGGTTCAATGTTACAGAAAACATCTAGTGGAGTTCAAGAATTCTGTATACGCCTTATACTCTTCTATATAGTCTTTAAACTATTCATATAATGAGCTGAGACAAACTCAGCTGTTAAAAGAATTTGAGTGACAACAGATAATGCAGAATACTGGAATCAAGGGAGACCAGCAATAGATCTAATTGGTATATTGTTTACCAGAATTTTCTAGATTTCACAAAAGCGCCACAGGCACATTACCTTTGGAAATGCACCATAGTTTAAATGCCAAACCAAAAAGAAAACATATTATTTGACATAATACCCCCACCAATTTAGTGTCACCAAAAAGCTTGCACATAGGCATATTGGAACATAATATATTCATATTTTAGCTCTATTTCATGAACCATTCGCTATATTTGAGGGTTTTTGGGTGCTCTAAACAATGACAATTCCATGGGTTTGTCATTGGCCAGAAAATGTGTAGATAATATATAGCTAAATATTGGAATTTCCAGTGTATATACAATGACTGTTCCTGAGTGAACACACTCATCATCTTGATTGAAGATCCTTGTATTAATTTATCAAAATACAGTGATCACTCTAATTTGTCTGTGCAACTGAGTAATTTGATGCTTCCTTAACTAATTTGGAAAGACTCCAGCACATTAAAATCCCATCATTTGATTGGGACATGGAAACTTTAGTGGACTTGCCTGTAAACAGTATACATTGAAACTAATATTAAGAAGGTTTAGCTCTCCGTATGTTTATCCTTTGAGGACGATTAGAATCTGCTGTCTGGGAAAGTTTGAATAACTTCTCTTGCATTCAGCTATTATTTAAGATGAATACCTTGTTATACTCGGCTGGGGAATCAATCCCTCTGAAAATCATTTCATTTAAAACTGAGGATTACCTAGGCAAACTAGCACTGTCAAAGCCAATAGGTCTGGCCTTGATCTAACTTTTTTTAATGTATTTTTAGCAAACAAATGCAATGCACATTAAAACTGAAAAATCAAGAAAAAGAAGAAACGCACCATCTAAATGTGTTGTGAATGTATTTGCAAATAAAATGAACCAATGTAAAAATGCATACAAGTGTAATGAAGCTGCAATTTCATAAGATAACTATAAGCATAGCTGCTGATTTTTTATGGTTTTATGTGTGTAAAATCTGAACAGAGCTATAACATTCCTGTAACCTTTGCTTTTTTTAGTGAATTTCTTAGGTTTTTCTAATTCTATTTCCTAACTGTAAAATCCCTGAAACTTTTGTTTTCTAGTGCTTTTCTTAACACAAAGTAATATTTAAATACCCTATGTTAATCCACCTGTAGTGTGTGGCGGGGTCAACTCCATGCTGTGAGTGTGTGAGTGCATGTATGAGTGGCTGTGTGAGTATGTGAGTGGGTGTGTGAGGCCTTCTGTGGATCTGTGAGTGGTTGTGTGGGTGGCTGTATGAGTTACGTGAGGGAGTGGCTGTGTTGATATATAAGTGGGTGTGTGAGTGGGTGTGTGACTGTGTGTATGAGCGGCTGTGTGGGTCTGTGAGTGGGTGTGCAAGCCATTCTGTGGATCTGTGGGAGGGTGTGCAAGTGACTGATGGGTGTGTGAGTGGCTGTCTGGGTGTATGAGTGGCTGTATGAATGGTTTTATGGGTCTGTGAATGGGTGTGTGAGTATTTGGGTGAGTGTGTAAGTGGGTATGTGAGTGTATGAGTGAGTGTATGAGTATATGTATGAGAGGCTGTGTAAATCTGTGAGTGGGCGTGTGAGCCATTCTATGGATTTGTGAGTGGGTGTGTGAGTGGCGGTATGGCTGTGTGAGTGGGTGCATGAGTGGATTTGTGGGTCTGTGAGTGGGTGTGTGAGTGGCTCTATAGGTGTAGGAGTGGGTGTTTGAGTTGTTGTGTGGGTGTATAAGTGTGTGTGGGCATGTGAGTGGGTGCATGAGAAGCTGTGTGGGTCTGTGACAGGGGGTGGTAGTGATGTGTGGGTCTATGAGTGGGTGTGTGAGTGTGTGAATAGGTGTATGAGTGAGTATGTGAGTTGGTGTACCTTTTTTAATTGGGGTCTGGATCCACTGATCCATCGTGGATTCACATGAATGGCCTCACTGAGCACCACAGAGGATCAGCAGAGCCTCACATGCCTAAAAAAAATCATTTTTGGGCAACTTCTCGCCCATGAGGAGTCCCTCACAGACCCCTCCATCAGTCCAATGGGATCAAGATCTAGCTTTCTGACAAACTTGGTGTAATTCAGTTCAGCAGTTCAGACTGTAGATATTTCTAACATCCTTATAGGAAATTGTATGGTGAAAATATATTTTGGGACCCCCATTCCTTTTTTTCTTAGCAACCGCTTGACAAATCAACCCAAAATGTTTCCACAAAGCAGTTGAAGTGACACTCACTTCACTTTTCCTATGGAAACTAGGTCCTAGCCATAACTACCTACTGGCATCTATATATATTCACTAAAAAAAAAAGGTTACAGGGACGTTATAGTTAGGTTCTAATTTTACAAGCACAAAACTATGGAAGTTCAGCTGTTATAGTTATTTCAAGTAACTATACAACTTGCTCTGAGGTAACTATAACTTGTTACCTCGCCATGCAGGGTTTTCTCATCAATAATTTTACTGCAAATATTACAGTGATATTATCAATTATGTCAAGTAGAGGTCATGAGTGATGTAATATCTAGGGTAGTTACAGTGCATTGTGAGGGAGTAAGTTATAGGTACCTTAGGGCAAGAGTTATAGTCACTTGAAATAACTTTAACTATAACAGCTGAATTTCTATGGTTTTGTGCGTGTAACATCTGAACCCTACTATAACATCCCTGTAAACTTTGTTTTTTAATACATTTCTATGTTTTTTAAATTCTATTTCCTAACTATAATGTCCCTGGAACCTTTGTTTTTTTTCAGTGAATATCAGTTTTCTATAAATGTAAAGTAATTTTAATTACTGGGGTCTGGGGTCGGCCGTGCATGGTGGGGGATGGGTGCCTGCATCCAGACCCTGGGGGCAACCCCTATAACCAGCCAACGCCATGCCAAACACAGCCTTTGCCTGTGCGCAGTGGGGATTGGCCGCAGGGCCTGGCCTGAGGCCAACCGCCGTACTCAGTGGCTCAGTGCCTGTCTCCAACACAAGTCTGGACTGGGCTGGGTGACAGCTACAGTTGTGATATTCCCTCCAGACAGCCACAACACAGAACACTCAACTGCATCTGGATTCATCGTGGTCCACACACGTGAGGAGAACTACTGTAGTGCATCCACATCAGTTGCTATAAGGTGCGGGCCGATCACTGGGACCTTGCTGCTAAGGTATCTCCCCTTTTGAGCAGCGGACCACTGAGTCTGCCCAGCAGGCCACTGCATCTGTCCTAAGGATTGCCGAGCTTGCCCCGAACACAGTCCAGCATGGACCGGTACCGACCCGCTGCATCACATGAGGGTTTCGGAGCAAAATCAAGATCCGTGAGATCTCTATCGCTGCAATGCACGATATCGCGGGTGGCCGGGACTAACTAGTTTGTTATGTGCCATTCTCCTCATAGTACAGTAAAGACCCTAAAAGAAGTGGATGTATTTCTAGCAATGTGATTTTCCAAGCATATTTTGAAAACATTATTACCAGTGAATGCATTTCTAGCTCTGTGATTTATCAAGCATATTTTGAAGGAAGTCTTGATTGTATTTTTGTTGCTTTGGTCTTGGTTTAACCAGATAAATATTCTTTATTTTAATAACCTGTGTGGAGTCATTTTGTGATGTATTTCTGGTGTTACTATGTGTGTGTGTGTGTGTGTGCGTGTGTGTGTCTGTGTGTGTTGCATAAATAATTTACACATTGCTTCTTGAATTAAGCCTGACTGCTCAGTGCCAAGCTACCAGAGCGTGAGCACAGGTTAATTTAGGCAGTGAATCTGACTTCCTCTGACTACAATTGTGGACCCTGCTTGGACAGGGTGCATACCTCTGCCAACTTGTGGCTGCCTGCATATCCCAGGACTTCTGCTCAATGAAATGCAAGGCAAAAGTGTTTTTAAGCACATTTTGTGATTTCAAGGGGATTCTGGGTGAGGGAAAACTGGTGAGAACCATGCAAGTCCTGCACCCTTGGACTCCCCTGGTACTAGTATGTTAAAGTTAACCTACCACTCACACTGGTTGGTTTTAGCACCTCCAGAAATTATGGTTTCAAAGCATGAATTCTTATCAAAGTATCTGAATATTGAAAGCAAGCCTTCTGAAGGTGGGCCATAAAGCTACGTCCAGGCACCAACCTCTTTATGGTCCATTCACACGGCATTCACGCAACAAACGACTCTTTCATACCACCGGTCACGGGCCCAATCCAACCAATCACTGCACTCACATTAACTTACCGCTGCCAGACAAGGGCCCATCACATTCACACGCTGCAGAACGGAATAAGTTGGACTACATTCGACCACCTGTCAAGTAACTGCCTCCTTCTTCCTGAACATTACGGAATGCATGCGTAACAAATCTTTATTAATGACTCCTATGACAGCCACCCGAGACTCAGGAAGACATGTTTTTCATGCACCTTTAATGCAGTCACTGTGCTAAATCCAACTCCTTCCAGTTTGCGGATGCAAGTTGTGGGTGTCCGAGTATGCCGTACAAAGCGATTCCTCAAACTGAGTGAGCATATGTACCTTTGAAACTAAAGGAGACATGCTGGGGAATTCTCGTGATGTTCCCTAAAGAGAAGGTCATAGTCCATGAAAAAGGGTAGTGTTTGGCACAGAGGGGAGACCGTGAGAATGTAGCATATATCCCAGCCAACATTATGTGCAGTGCTGTGACTGTAATGCACTTCTCATACGGCAAACTGAACATCTACTAAGATGGAGGATGAACATGAAAAGCAGGTCAAACACTGACCCATACATGTCATTGTCTTTCAGTGCTGGGATGGCACCAATAGGTTTGAATCCATAGGTGTAGAAGATGTACATCTGTACTACCTTTACTATCTGCCTTCTACCTATGCAACATCCCTGTGAAGGCATACCTACCATAAGCTTTCCTTACCCATTCATGTCTCTGTTCCCATCAGAGTCCTAACTAATCCTGTATAATTGCCAAGTAAATCTATACAAGTTTGTGGAGGCAAGTTGGGGGTGTCTGAGTATGCCTTGGAATGCCTATTCCTCAAAATAAGTGAGCATATCTACCGTTGAAACTAAGGCAGACATGCTGGTGAAGAAATCCTAAGCTCTCTAAAGAAAAAAGTCAAACAAATATCCTGTGGGACTCATTCACCAAAATGTCTACTTTTGCTTTGAAAGTGAAGCTACAAATTGCGTTTGCACAATTTCAAACAAGTAGAATTGTTGGTGACTATGTCCGACAGGACATTTGTTTGACTTATTACACTTACTCTGGTTCTCGTTGGCAATCATGGTGGCTCTTGTGTAGTATACATAAGTTCCCTCACAAGCACTTCAAACTTCAGTCACGCTTTTAACATTCTGTCACACAGGGTACTCTGTGACAATGTGGCACAGGTTCTGCCTACTAGTATGTGCAGTATGGCGACTATAATGCACGTTAATTGAATAGAACACCTACCACGTTCTGACGGTGGATATAGGTCTCAAGCAGGCCATAAGGAAGTCCATGATTTCATGAAGAAGATGAAGTAAAATTCTGTGGCTCCTTGCCTAACGAAGCAGTGGCCCATTGACGTTCAGTATCCATGCACTGCCACTGAAAGGATTACCCAACTGCAGCTCCATCTCAGTTGATTTCCCAGAGCTTAGCTTTAGTATGATACAACTTAAAGCAAGTAGGGACACAGAGTCCCGGTTGAGATGAGCACTGGGTACAGTAATACCGACTCTCCTGCCGCTTTCCATGCCTTGAGCACACTTTACAGCGACGATCTGGACAATCTTTTTTGGGTGTTTTAGGAATGTGATCAGCAAAGTGCCACTCCTGCAGCCTTACCACATCCTCCAGAACACATGAGGTGGAGGTTGCTGCTGCTTCTGTAACAGCAGTGAGGCTTTCAATTACAGACAACTGGAAATCAAGGAAAGTCATGAGTCTTCCTGTGGTTGTCTGACGGTAAACAACATACGCATAGTATGTTGCCATCTGGATCAGGTGGGTAAACAGTTTCTTGTACCAAGTTTAAGTTTTACGACACGCATTGTATGCTTGAAGAATCTGGTCGTTCTTGTCCACTCCGCCCATGTACTTATTGTAATCAAGTATACAGATGGGCTTGTGGACTTCGGCCACCTGACCCCCAACCGTGATGGGGGAAGTGCTCTCATCATAAATTGTAGTGAGCAAGTATACATCATGCCTATCCAAGAACTTGACTCCGAGCAGTTTATTGGAACACAATGCAGTACTCTGTGATTTCTGGAGCTTCTTGCACACAAGCTCCTGCTGGAATCCTTTGCGGTTACAACGAACTGTACCGCAGACCACAGTGCCAGCTTTGTGGAGCTCACTTGAACATCTCTACTCCTGTATAGATATTGTCCACATAAAGGTAATAACCTTTGTGAAGAAATGGCTGGACAAGTTCCCATACAATCTTACCTGTGATCCCTAACGCGGGAGGGCAACCTACAGGGTTTAGGGTAGAGTCCTTCCCTGTCTACACTCTCAAGCTGTACACATAGCCAGAAGAGCTCTCACAAAGCATGTACAGCTTTATGCCATAGTGATCTCTTTTACTTGCAATGTACTGTCTGAAACGTAGCCGTCCTTTGTGAAGGATCAAGGACTCACCAACTGCTATATTCTTTCCAGGAGTATAGATCTCTGGAAACCTGGCAAACAAATGTTCCACGACAGGCCGAATTTTGAACAACCTGTCATGGTCTGGATGGTCCCGGGGAAATGCAGCAGAATTGTCATTGAAATGTAGCTTGCGTTGCAGTAGCAAAAAAGATCTTGGCTCATGTATGGTGCGACGATGGGGGTTACCCAAACCGGGTGAGGTAGGACTACAAGGTGGGTTTCTGCACTAACCCCATTTTGACCGTAAGGCCCAAAAATATCTTCAACTCCGCCAGCGAAGTGGGAGTCCACTGGCGTGCCCCAGATTGGAGCTCTAGAGTGCCTCCACGCTCCCTCAGAAATTGGTCTGCACGCAAATTTGTTTGCTGCACAATTTCCTGAAGGAAGCCAACATCCAAAGATAGATGGACGTAGTCGACTGGCAAAAAGTTGGCAGAATCAACTTTACATCCAGCATCACCACTTAAAGGTGGAATTTGGGGCAGAAATAAACAGGCGGGCTGCCAAGAGAGCACTCTCCCTGTGCTTGTGGCCGCATGCACCTGCTCTTTGAGTTCGGCTAACCTGATGTTGTCCCGCTGCACAGACTGTGCTTGCGAAGAGACAGCACGGCTGTCGTCATCGTCTCCTTCAAAATCACTGGAAGAGGTGTTGTCAGATGAGACTCAGATGACTGAAAAATCACTTACAGATTCTACTCCATTGTCCTCTCCCTCAGGTGCAGTCTCAGTATCTGCTATGTCACAGTCTCTGATCCTATATCAGAGCTGTCCTCTATAACCCGAGTTAGGGCTTGAGCAGCAGTCATCCAACGAGAAGCCATCTCTGCTACTGGCTAAACTGTCCCTCCAAACTACTAGCCTACGTAGAAGGCAGATGGAATCACAAAATTGCTTGTGGGTTTGTGTGATGTGTCCAATAGGAAATGTCCTCACCTTACCTTTGCTTCTTCTCCGATTTGGCAGATTCTCTGAAGACACTGAAAAAAACAAAAAATACACAGTATTACTTCACCTTACCGCATACCCATCATCACAGCCTTTAACGCTGGTGGCACCCACTGCGACAGTCATTTTTGGTGCTCTGCCTCCCATGACCTTCTCTTCTAATTCCCTCAGTACTACCCAGCAAAAGTGACCCTCATATCTCCATAGTCCCCCTCGCCCATACAATTCATTTGTTTTAAAGTGCAGGTAACGCTTGCCTTTACTAATCCACTCAGCTAAATACATATAAATGTATCTCCTTTGCAGCAGGACAATAAACCATTTGCGCTACTTTATGGTGTCAAAACTGCCAATAGACAAAAGACAGATCTATATAGATATATTGCACCAGAGGATTTTTTAACCCCCTCCCTGTTGTTGGCCACTGGTCATGACCCGCACCAGGGAGGTAGTGTGGGCATCAGCCACTGTAGGGGTCACATTGTTTTTTTAAATAAAATGTTTAAAGTTACTACTGATATCTTTAATTAATAGCTTTTAAAGGTTTGAAAATGATTAGTCTTCTAATGATGACTTAAAGTGTCAGTTAATTCTTCAAGAACTGGGACTGTTCTGCTGCATGTATTTGTATGTTTAAGGTACTATAGAGGGGTTAGTGTTTCTTCCCACTATAGAATAAAGATTTGCATACAACCGGCAGGATTTGGCTCAGAGACAAATGCATTATCATACTATACTATGCACTGCTGTCTGCTTGTGAAGACAGAAGTTCTTTTGCACATCTTAGTATGCATGCTTGTCACTCTGGAGAGAAATTTCAGCGCAGAACTCTGTCTTTGTGCACAAGGTACTACACATGCCTGTCCTCATAGTAGATGTCTGAGAGAGAGGTAAGTGTGTCCTTACATTCAAATGTGTACACTGGTTGACCAAGGTGCAGTTGTCAACAGAGAGAATACTCAATTTTACACTATAATAATGACATTCATTATCATGATGAGAGGTGTGAGCAGAGACAGCTTTCTCTACCCACTTTGTATTGTGCATGTGTTTCTCTGGAGAGATGTGTCAGCTGAGAGGGCAGTAAGTTTTAATATCATAGTCTCTATAGTTGATATGTAAGATATACTTATGAGCATAAAGGTAATTTTAAGTGCATACTTTACTTGTACATCTTTCATAAACGGCAGAGGTGTGACCACAAAAGGTAAGACACTTTTCACACTCTAGTTTGCACAAGCATTACCCAAGAAACAAATCACATGAAAAAGGCCATTCTGTCTAACACTATACTATGCAAGAGTTATCAGACAAGAGACTTATCTCAAGAAACAGGGCAGTTTCTTTCCACAGCCTGCCATTCATGCATGTGACCATGAGTAGAGATATACATGTTTTTCAAACCCTACTAAAGACACTTCTTACCCTGGTATGATGTGTTAGCAGAGAGATACCTTGCTTCCCAGACAGCATTATATATCACTGTTGCTCTAAGGAGAGGTATGCAGTAAGATGCCACTGGTTCACTACACTGTACTGTATATCCAAGTTGTTGTGGACATAGATGTTAATGCAGAAGACAAATTTTCCCTACATACTACTGTACATATCTGTCTGGGTGGGGAGAGTTGTGAGTGGACAGGGTAATTAATTCCCACACACTAATGTATATGTTTTTTTTCCCTTGGGAAAGGTGTCATTTGGGAGGCTAGTTACTAAGGGGGTCATTATGACCCTGGCAGCCTTCTGACCACCAGGTCAAAGGTTGCGGTTTCACAGCCAACACGCTCGCGGTGAGGACCACCACATTGTGAATGTGGCGGGTGGGGCTCTGCCAACCCGCCACATCCCCACTCATATTACCAGGGCAGTCGGACCCACTGGGCCGGAGATGGTCCACCAGGGTATCCGCAGCAGTAGCACTGCCGCAAAATCTCTTCCCTGTCACCGGCAGACAACCTCACCCCCCTGAAAGCACAATCCCGCCTAAATCACCCCCCTGCCCCCTCCAGGTAGATCACCCCCTCTCCCCAACCCCCACTCTCCACCCTCCAGGTAGATCGCCCCCTCCCCACATACATGTGCACGCACACAGACACCCACACGCACCACGCATACACTAATTCATGAACACTGATATGCATGCATTCACCCATATGCATCCATACTCACATTCATCACAACATACATACACACACACTCATACACACTTACATGCATACATGCACTCACTTCTACATTCAGACAAGCATACAACTCATGCAGACATTCATGCACACATGCAGACAACACAAACTCACACACTCACACACGCACACACAACACACCCCACTCTCCCACCCCCTCCCCCTGTCGGACAATCAACTTACCTAGTTCTAGGGAGGAGGTTGTCCAGCAGGGAACGGGCGCTTCCACCTCCGGCAGCGCCCCGCCATCAGGACACCACCAGGCTATATTATTGCACATAATACAGCAGGCGGAGTCCTTCTGGTGGGGCGGGTCAGTGGTAGAACTGCCCCAGTGCCTCTGCCGATCAGCATGTCTACTACTGGATTTCTGCCCAAAATGTGACGGAAATCCAACAGTACCTGTAATATGGTGAGTGGACGACCGCCACCACTGGCAGCCTTCTGACGCCCGTGGCTTTGGCGGTCTTGCTCGAAGACCCCTAAAGTCATAATGAGGGCCTTAGTATTGAATAGTGAGGTCTTACATGTGTGGTGAGTACCATCCTACCCTACTGTGCTTATACCGAGCCTGGAAAAGGTGTGAATGGAGAGGCAGTGGTGTATCTCACTGCTTTACATAATGCAGATGAAAAATAGTACACCCTACTCTACACACCACTCATCTTCATGCAAGATCTCAGTGGAGAGGGCAGTGTCTTCCCATAGTTTAGTATTGGATTTGTAAGGGGTAAGTATAGTAACGATGGAAAATGTAAATTCTTCCTCTAAAGTATTTTTAAAATCTCGGGAGAGCCTCAACAGGATATGTATATGTCAGTGAATGCAAATTCCATTATAGAAATTTGCTCTAAGAAGACGCTCACAAGCTTAATGCAGCAAACACTGCCCCCTTGGAGTAGACACATAGGATTGTGAAAGGCCTATGAGAGTCAATCATTCTATGACTGCATCACGGCTCTTGCAAATGTTTCATGAGAGTCATGATGAAGAAAAAGAGGTATATAGTGCAAACAACATAGTTAATAAAAGTATAGAGTAGCTCCGAAAATAGCTTTTTCAGGTAACATGTTGAACAACTATATTTTTGGTGTTTTTTAACTTTTTTGAATTTTTAAAAAAAAGGGATAGAACAAAAACAAGAAACTGGGAAAAGAAAAAAAAACATCTCCTTCAAAAAAGAGGAGAAAAATGTAGGAAAACAATGTTTAAAAAACTACTGCCTAGGTGGGCATATATGATCCTGGACAAGCTTGTCCGTTGTCCCATGCTTGTCACAAAAGAAAAAATAATCTCCTTGCATAAACAGCACAAAAAGTTCAGATATGCCAGGTTGTTATCTGCTTGTGCGGTGAGTATCTGGGCAGGCACACTGTCACCAGGTTGGAAGGTTGTGGACTCCCTTGAGGAGTCATCAAGGTATGCAGCACGGACAACTCAATCCCAACAAGGCGTTCAGGATGCATATCTCTCAAATGTCACAACAAGTTAGTGGCACTCATGGAATATTGCTTGCTCTGGCTGCCCTGAATAACTCATTTTGGCATATTTTACAAATTACATATTTGGCAGATGCTTTTTTACCATCAGACCTCACCTGAAAAAGTTGCCAGACCAAGGACCCCATTAGTGGCTGAAGTAGCTGTCTTGCCAAGGACTTGGGCAGTGCAGGGGCCCCCAGGAGACCCCCGACACCCCCATTCAGCCAGCCTTTCCATGGCGGTGTAAACCGCCATGGAAAGGCTGGTGGTATGGGGACTTGTAATCCCCAGGGCGGCGCTGCAAACAGGTCTGCCCTGGAGGATGAAAACCACTGAGACCGCCAGGCTGCTGGCTTGCGGAAGCCTGGCAGTGTCGGTGGTCCGACCGTGGCAGCTCCGCCACTGTCATAATCCGCCCCCCAGACTCATAATGAGGATCTTAGTGTCTATGTATTTTTAAATAAATATATATTTGTTTTTAAACCCTGGAAATGCACTGAAAAAAAAACCAAAGTTAAAGTAATGTTATAGTTAGGTTAAATTCGCAGTGACAATGTTAATGTTTGAAGCAAAAACTATAACTTGCTCTCCCATCATGCACTGCTTATGACCTCACATATGATATAACTCCTGACATGTTCTATGACATCATTGATGACATCACTACTTTGTGATACTTTTGGGGTATTTTCCAGCGCAAAACAAGCTTTGCACTGGAAAGTAAATTAGAAACAAAAACATTTTGTGCTGGTTTAAATAACTTTCTGACGCAAACCCATCGCAATAGTTTTGTAAATCTACCCCACAGTATTAAGCACTTTTGGAGGAGACACTCTTATGGTCCTCTTGTGTCTTCATAAATGTGATAATCATAATAAATACCATTCTGAGACACCTCATCGACAGACTCTGAAAAATACTACAACGGGCTATAGTGCACAGTTTGGACTACGGTTCATGTGTGTAGTGAATTAAAGTGAAACATTAACGAATAAAATCTATGCTCTGCATCTCACCACTTTCCTCTTGACATCAAGAAAATGATCCCTGACAAACAGAATCCTTTTAAAAAATGGCATTTGTTTTCGAACACTACACCCCTCACACTCTAGGGCAATGACAGCTGTTAATTACCTATCTCTGAAATTGTGCATTTGAGATATAGGCGAGGGTGCAAAAAGAAGGAGCCAGTAATTTGTAGCCATTACTTTTCCACAGGTAACGTTAGTGAGACTATTAGCACCCCAGAGAGTAGAATCCAAGTCACTCTTAGGTAGTAGATAAAGAAGGCGCCTCTTTGCTGCAGCTAAAGCTATCTTGCAGAAGCTGCTACGGCTGCCATGCCCTGCCAGTTCCATCCCGTTCTTTGCTGAGGTGAAATGTAAGCTCGAATGCCACGGTCCTTAGAAAAATATTTTAAATCTGTCTATTTTTATCCTACTTTTCAGGCAAAGTTTATGGCTTACATTCCTGCACAGCGAAGCAAGATATGGCGTCAGCAAGAGCGGCCTCTGTTCAGAACCAGCTGTCGGAGAGAAACCATCTTCCATCTTCCCTGGGTGCGCTGCATTCACACATCTGAGAGGGAGGGGTGAACAGATGGAGGAGAGCTGGGCAGGAGAGGCAAGAAGGAATGGGGCCTGACAGCCACCACATGCACCCTGAGCTGGCCAATAACTGTAATTATAAACTCGAAAGGAGGCATCTGATTGGTCGTCCCTGTCCCAACATTCCATTCTTAGCACTTACAGACAGCTATTCCACTTGAGGGATTGCGGTTAACTAAGAGGATGCATGGTCAATGTTTCCTGTACCGGGTACCTCTTACATCCAGTGGACCTGTGTATTTGTGAAACTTGCCAGAATATGCGGCATGCATTTTTCTTTTTCTCCTCTTGTAACAGTTTTCCCTGTGCTAAATGAGTTAAGTTCTTGAAGTAAATTGAAACATTGCTTTTTAAAGGTTACAAAGACGAGTCAATAATCCATCAGCATGACCAAGCTGCAAAATTCAAAGCTGGCATCTAATGCATGAATTATAAAAATATACCACAAGCCCCAGGCTCTGGTGCATAACAAAACAAGTGCGTGACATTCACCTGCTCCATCGAGAGCACTCTTTGCCTTCCGCCCCTGAGCAGGAAGTGTGAGAATAGATGCCTCTAAGCTCCTGCAAAGAGAAAAATATGCGTGGGAAGCGGATTGTGAAGCGGCTAGGACTGTGGCTCAGAATGCAGAAATGAAGTACCCTGGAGATAAAAGAACATAAGTTCTGAAAGATTTTGTCAAGATTAATGTTTGAATACATTGATTGATGCCTTCATACTCTGAGTGTTGAGATCGTGAATGATTTTTAAAGGCATTGGGCAGAACTGGGCAGTTTCCCAGTTTGCTACCTGCTCTTACATCAATTGAGCTTGGCAAATATTATGGAATGGGGTTGGGGCAGTAGTTCCTGATTTCATCATTGAGAGGTTTAGCCATTCCATCGTATTATCGAGACGAATTTGGAGAAATCCCCAATTCACATGTTTTTCTAGTTAAGATTGACACAACACGCAATAGAAAATCCCATTTCCGCATTGTTTATTAATTGCCCCCGCCTCCTACCGCCACCACCTCTACCACTACCCGAAGGCAATCTTAACCATACTTTAGGAATAAAATGCAGGGCGCTCATTTCAGTCCTGCAAATTGAATGCAGACTGGACAGGAGGAACAAGACTAGGGGAACAAAGGTGGGGCGTAGGGGACCCAGGCACCATAAAATTAAAATTACAGTCGAAAAAAAGGGTTTTTTAAGTTTTAACATGACAATCCCCAGAGCAACTTTAACCACTCTTGTTTTGTGTTTTAAGTCATAATTGCACAGAAATGGGTGTTTATCCCTCAAAAAGACATGCTAAAAAATGTCAAAATGGTAAACATGGCATGCCATGTTCTTTTTAATGGCTGTAAAACAAAAAAAATCCAATTACTAAACTGTGGCGTAAACACAATTATGGTGTAGATCTAATACTTAGCAATATTTAATTCTACTAGTGATTAAACAAAAAATAAAGACAGCAACCCTCCTTTTTCTTTTTGTGATCTTCTTATCCCGCCTAACAACTGGACTCCCTGCTTACTGTATTGCTTAATTTCTTTGTTTATATGTATGGCTTGGCCATTGACGCTGTTACTGGTGGTCATTAAGCAAGATTAATTTAATGGTGCTTACTGCTTGGGGTCATTAATGGCTACCAAAGCATAAGAACAATAACTTTTATATTAGCTCACTGTCACGAACTGAAAAGCTGGTCTATAAAACATATGGGTATTATCTACTTCTGTTGCTTCTGTACAACAATATAGCACTCTCTCCAACGCAAAATCTATTTTGGCATTTGTTACGCCACACAAAACCATTTTGTGTGGCTTTATGTGGTTTAGCAAATGTGAAGTAGTGCAAGGCAGCGCTATGCCTCCCTGAGCAAAAACAACCCTGCCCATTACACAGGCGCTCTTGTACAACACAGCAACAAACACATCAACACAAACACCACTGTCAGACTTGGCATCCTTGGCGTGGTCTCCTCTAACTTTTTGCCTCTGTTTCCCAGGTTGTTGATGTGTGCTGGACTCTGTTGTTGCTGTTTTTGTTACTCTGGGCACTTTACCACTGCTATCCAGTGCTAAAGTGCAAGTGCTCCTATATAAAATGTATGTGTAATTGGATTTCCATGATTAGCACATTTGATTTACTGGTAAGTCCCTAGTACAGTGCACTAGAGGTGCCCAGGGCTTGTAAATCAAATGCTGCTAGTGTGCCTACAGCACTGGTTGTGCCACCCACATTAGTAGCTCTGTAAACATGGCTCAGACCTGTAACTGCAGTATGTGTGTGCAGTTTTAGACTGCCTATTCGACTTGGCAAGTGTGCCTACTTGCCAGGCCTAAACCTTCCCTTTTCCTACAAGTAAGACACCTCTAAGGTAGGCCCTAGGTAGCCCCAGGGGCAGGGTGCAGTGTGCGTTTAAGGTAGGACATATACTGAAGTGTTTTATATTTCCTAACAGTGAAATACTGCCAAATTCATTTTTCACTGTTGCAACGGCTATCTCTCACATAGGTTAACATGGGGGCTGCCTTTAAATATGATGAAAGCGTAGATTTCCTTTGGGAACAGATAGACATGTGGAGTTTGGGGTCTCTGAACTCACAATTTAAAAATACATCTTTTAGTAAAGTTGTTTTTAAGACTGTGGGGGTCATTACAACCCTGGCGGACGGTGTTAAAGGTGCGGTAATACCGCAAACAGGCCGGCGGACACAAAAAGGGAATTATGACCGTGGCGGAAACCGCCAACAAAGACAGCCACTTTAACACTCCGCCCACCATGGCGGTACAGACAAGCAGCGCGGCGGTCACCGCCAACAGACAGGCGGAAGACAATGTACCGCCCATAGTATCACAACCCGCCAATCCGCCACCTTTTCCGGGGCGGATTCACCGTGGATAAAAGCACGGCGGAAACAGCTTTTGCAACGGGAAAACGCTCAGCTTAACACATCCCACGAGGAAGGAGGACACCATGGAGCCGGAATTACAAATCCTACCTGCCCTTCTCTTCCTACTCATCTACGAAGACCAGCGCCGGCGGTGGCGAAGACAACGGTGAGTACTGCACCTACAACATAGGGGAGGAGGGAAGCAAAAGTCAGGGGGACACACACGCAACACCCCCACCCCCACCCTTGCATATTACAACACACACACCAATGCATTTACAAACATCACAGTAACAACCCACAACCCCCCCAGAAGAATGCAAAGACAAAACGAAATCAGTTCAAACATTGTAATGTATCAAAATACATGTGTCAAATATATATATACAGATATATATATAAACTCATACAAAGGTATATACATTACGAGAAGTAGTGCAGATATGCACATCTCAATGTCCGTGCACCACTAGGCCAAAAATGCATGGGCGAGGCCCACACAAGATACCTGTCCACAAACGGAGAGGACACTGCCGGGGCATCAGAGAGAAAAACAACAGGCACCTCAGGGGGAAGGCAAGGGGGGGGCACCTCAGCCAGATTACATCACCACGCCACATCCACGACGGGGCTTCATGCCCATTGATGTATCCTAGGGAGTGCAAAGCCACAGTCTCACAAGTCTCTACAGTGGGTGGTTTGCCCACTGTTCAATCCTGGGGAGTGCAAAGCCACAGTCTCTCAAGTCTCTACAGTGGGTGGGTTGCCCACTGTTCAATCCTGGGGAGTGCAAAGCCACAGTCTCTCAAGTCTCCACAGTGGGTGGGTTGCCCACTGTTCAATCCTGGGGAGTGCAAAGCCACAGTCTCTCAAGTCTCCACAGTGGGTGGGTTGCCCACTGTTCCATCCTGGGGAGTGCAAAGCCACAGTCTCACAAGTCTCTACAGTGGGTGGGTTGCCCACTGTTCAATCCTGGGGAGTGCAAAGCCACAGTCTCACAAGTCTCTACAGTGGGTGGTTTGCCCACTGTTCAATCCTGGGGAGTGCAAAGCCACAGTCTCTCAAGTAGATAACAGCCTCCACTGGTTCTGGAGGGGGACTGGGGCCCAGAGTGCTTCATCCTGTGAAGGACAGAGGTAGTGGATGGATCTCTCCACTGGTTCTGGAGGGGGACTGGTGCCCAGAGTGCTTCATCCTGCGAAGGACAGAGGTAGTGGATGGATCTCTCCACTGGTTCTGGAGGGGGAATGGTGCCTAGACTGGATTAGTCTCCCCGTGACAGTTCCTGTCCCGTCACTGTCCCAGCTGCACATGGGATAACAATGCTTGATGTGGCGTTCTTTTCCTTCTTCAGCGGTGCATGCCCTGTTCAGCTGTGCTTTGCCATGGCGGTCTCTGGACTGTTCAGCGGTGCTAGCCCTGTTCAGCGGTGCATGCCCTGTTCAGCAGTCCTTTGCCTTGGCGGTCTCTGGACTGTTCAGCGGTGCTTGCCCTGTTCAGCGGTGTATGCCCTGTTCAGCGGTGCTTTGCCATGGCGGTCTCTGGACTGTTCAGCGGTGCTTTGCCATGGCGGTCTCTGGACTGTTTAGCGGTGCTTTGCCAAGGCGGTCTCTGACCTGTGCATTGGTGTGTGGAATGACGGTCCCTCATTGCCCAGCGGGGCTGTGGCTGCCAGGGCCCTCCTGGGCACTGACTCTGGCGGTGGTCTCCTGACCAGTGACGATACCTGTGCCCTCCTGGGCAATGACTCTGGCGGTGGTCTCCTGACCAGTGACGATACTTGTGCCCTCCTGGGCAATGACTGTGGCGGTGGTCTCCTGACCAGTGACGATACTTGGGCCCTCCTGGGCAATGCCTATGGCTGTGGTCTCCTGACCAGTGACGATGGTGCTGGCGGTGGCGTCCCGGCTGCCGGGAAGGATGCCACCCTTCTCCACCGTGATGCTCACACCAGGCTGTGCAGACTTCTTCTGGCCCTTCCCCACCTTTGGAGGAGTCACAGCTGACTCTGGAATCCCCCTGGCACCCCCGTGAGTTGTTTTTCCTCCAGGAGTCTTCACCCGGTCCCGTCGGCCACTTTCCAACTTCAGAGCCTTTACAGGGGGTGGACTGGCAGTGCCTTGGCTCCGTGTCACACTGCCTGCCCTGGTGGCCGGTGCACTCCACACACCTGTAACACGCACCACTGGTACTGGAGGCTTTTTGGCTGAGGCGCTACGACGGGACTGATGAATTGGAGGGGTGGGGGCAAAAAGGTCAACTTTGCAGAGGGACAGTTTCTGACGAACACTGGGATGGGTAGCTGGAGGGGGTCTGGGAGAGGAGGAAGAGGAGGTGGTTGTAGGAGGTGTCACTTTAGGTGTTTTGGGTGCAGGTGCAGGTACTGGAGGCTGTTGTGAGGTGGATGGATGTTGGGTGTGTGGGTGCCCGCGTTTGTGTACTTTGGGAGGGGGCGTCACAGACACACTGGGAGAGGACACAGGGGACGTGTAAATGGGAGTGAAGGTGGTGAGTGCAGGTGAGCGGGGTGTGGCGCTGGGTGTTCTGGTGCAAGTCCTGGTGCCTGTAGATGTAGTGCATGCAGGTGAGAGTGTAGACGAGACTGGGAGGGAGGAGGCAGACGACGAGGAGGGGGACACAGTGGAGGCAGTGGTTGTTGCTGTGTCTGATTGTGTGTGATGCTTGTGTGTGTGCCTGTGGGTGGTGTGGTGCCTATGTTTGCCTGAGCTACTTTTGTGTGTTGAGGTGTATGCATGCTTGTCTGATGGTGTGCTTGGGACAGGCTGGGGTACAGGGGATTGGGTCTGGGTGGAGGAAGTTGGAAGGGGGAGGATGGAGACAGGGACAATGGCTGCCATCAGTGCTGAGGCCAGAGATTTCAGGATTCGATGATGGGCAGCCTGACCAGAATGAATGCCCTCCAGGAATGCATTAGTGTGTTGCAACTGTCTTTCTACACCCTGGATGGCATTCACAATGGTAGACTGCCCAACAGTGAGTGACCTGAGGAGGTCAATGGCCTCCTCACTGATGGCAGCAGAGGTGACAGCGGCAGGGCCTGAGGTGCCTGGGGCGAAGGTGATGCCCACCCTCCTGGGTGAGCGGGCACGGGGCGAACGCTGAGGGGCTGCTGGGAGGGCGGTGCTTTTTGGGGAGGTGGCGGCTGCACCTGTAGAAGTGGGGGGCACAGATGGTGCCGCCACCACAAGGGAGCTCCCATCGGTGGATGAGTCCGTGTCGCTGGTTGGTGATCCGGTGACCGACGTGTAGCTCCCCTCGCCCTCTGTCCCACTGGTGCATTCTGAGTCTGTGGTGTGGCCCTCCATGGCGGTGTGGGATGCAGCTCCCTTGTGCCCCGGTGCCAATGTACCTCCGCCTGATGATGCTGATGCACAAAAGAACAGGGAGAGCAGAAAAAGGGGGAGGGGACGGCAGAAGAAAGACAGGTTGAGTGCATGGCTTACCGCTATCGCTGGCGGACAATACAGACACAGCAGCCCCCTGCACAACGCCGTGCTCTTGGCCTCTACGGAAGCAAATCCTGCGATCTGGCCTACATGCCTATGGTGGACATCTGCACACATGGATGCCACAGGGGCATCTATACCTGTACTTGGCCCACTACTGAGGTGGGGTGGAGTGCCACATACTCTGCATTACGGAGGGGCCTAGCCTATGTATTTCTGCCTGGCCTAGGTACACCCACAGCCCTCCTCCCTCAGCAGCCCCTCAACTGCGCGCCAAGTACCCAGAATTAGGTTGTACTCACCCCCTTGTGTCTGCTGTGATGCCCTCAAGCGCCCATCCAGCTCCGGGTAGGCCACTGCCAGGATCTGGAACATCAAGGGGGTCATGGTGCGACGGGCACCCCTCCCACGTTGGGAGGCCATCCCCAGCTGAGCCTCCGCCGTCTTCTTGCTCCAGCGGCGAATGCCCTCCCATCTTTTCCGGCAGTGGGTGCCCCGTCTCTGGTGGACCCCCAGGGTCCGGACTTCCTTGGCGATGGCACGCCAAATGTCCTTCTTCTGGTGGACGCTGACCTACATGACATGCACAAGGGAAGCAGAGAAGTCATTACCAACTGCACCGTCGATGTAAGTGTCCCCCCTCCCTACCCTTGCCATGTGGCACATGCATTCACATGCATTCATGTTCCCTGAACTCTGCCCCCTTCCCTCTTACAACCAGCCCTCTCCAACCAGGCCTAGCCCATACAACGTGCTCCCTGTGTACTTACCTGTTGGTCTGGAGGACCGTAGAGTAGCGTGTACTGGGGGAGGACCCCGTCTACTAGTTTCTCCAACTCCTGAGCAGTGAAGGCAGGGGCCCTTTCCCCAGATGCAGCAGCCATCGTCGCTTCCAGACCGAGGTCACAGCAGAACTTGCAGTGTAGGTCCTCTCCTGTCGAAGGTCAGGTATCGAGTGATTGAACAGATAGAAAATGGCAGTGACATCTGCGGCGGTGACGTCCGCGGCAGTGCGTATCATCAACACCGGCGCACTTGTTCCTTGGCTCCTGGGACCCATAGGGTCCAATGTTAACCAATGCAGCATTGCGCCGCGGTCTACGACCGCCTACCGCGACGGTGTGCAACGCCAGCGCAGTTACCTCACAATACCATTGTCCCAGTTTAGAGGTCAGGCAGCCGCCATTTCAGGGGCCCACATGGCTTCATTTACTTCTGCGTCACACATAGCTAGGCCTACACTCAACACACATACAGGAAGGGTTTTGTGTTTGGTGTCGTGTTCTGTGTATCTGTGGGTACATACCTGGAAATTTGTTGACTCTGTGGTCGCTGTTGTCCTTCCTAGGCACCGTCAGCTGGGACAATTGAGAAGATGGCGGAATCCTCCGCCCTCCGACCGCTGGTGGACCTGTTGACAATGGAGGAGCGACATTTACTCATCACCTACAGGTTTGACCGTGCCACTATCCAGGAACTATGTACCCAGTTGGAGCCAGACCTGATGTCACCAATCCGCCATCCCACTGGAATCCCCCCTGACGTGCAGGTGCTGTCTGTGCTCCATTTCCTTGCAAGTGGGTCTTTTCAGACAACAGTGGCCATGGCATCAGGGATGTCCCAGCCTATGTTTTCCAACGTGTTGTCCAGAGTGTTGGCTGCCCTGCTGAAACACGTAAGGAGATACCTCATTTTCCCTGAGGTGGAAGATTTGGCTACAGTCAAAGGTGACTTCTATGCCCTTGGACATATCCCCAACATCATAGGTGCTATTGATGGGACCCATGTAGCTCTGGTCCCCCCCCCACAGGAGTGAACAGGTGTACAGGAACCGGAAGAGTTATCATTCCATGAATGTACAAATGGTATGTTTGGCCGACCAGTACATCTCCCAGGTAAATGCTATGTTCCCTGGCTCAGTGCATGACGCCTACATCCTGCGGAATAGCAGCGTCCCTTATATGATGGGTCAACTCCAGAGGCACTGTGTGTGGCTATTAGGGGACTCTGGTTACCCCAACCTGTCATGGCTATTGACCCCAGTGAGGAATCCCAGGACCAGGGCAGAGGAACGCTACAATTAGGCCCAAGGGTGGACTAGGAGGGTGATCGAATGCACCTTCGGCCTCCTGAAGGCCAGGTTTAGGTGCCTCCATATGACAGGTGGTTCCCTATTCTACTCACCAAGGAAGGTGTGCCAGATCATTATCGCCTGCTCAATGCTTCACAATCTTGCTTTGCGACGCCAGGTGCCTTTTCTGCAGGAGGATGGTCCAGATGACGGTGTTGTGGCAGCTGTGGAGCCTGTGGAAAGTGATGAGGAGGAAGCTGAGGAAGAAGATATCGACAACAGGGAGTCAGTCATACAGCAATATTTCCAGTGACAGACAGGTGAGAACATTTTCATTTTTACCATTACATTTACTGTCACACGTCTTCCTCTATCCTGTGTGTAATTTCATAGCATTAGTTGGTAACTGAGTTGTACCTTTCCATTACGGTTTCACAGGTGTGGTTACCAACGTGTGTCATCTGCTTGCATCCTTCAAGGACTTGTGATGTGTGACATAGGTATGTTGGCTTTACAACTAGAAACGCATTTTAACACTGTCATTGATAATACATTTTACCAAATCACAGACTGACTCCAGATTGTTTTGTGGTTCAAGGGTGTTTATTTAAGTGCTAAAAAATGGAGGGGGGTTGTAATATGGTCATGGGGGACGGTGCAGGAATGTCCATGGCAGAGTCCAGTCCATTGCTCACACAGGTGCACTGGCCATATGGGCAAAGGAAGTGGAGCTGGGGCAGTTAAATTATGGACAGGGTAACAAAGTGGGACAGTGGGAGGACAATCAGGGTGGTCTCATTTTCTGGCGGGGGTCTTGCCATCTTGCTCTGTCCTGTTCCTGGATCTCAGGGACCGCTTGCATGGTGGTTGTCCGTCTGCAGGGGGTGGGGTGCTGGTGTGGTGGTCCTGTGGCAGGGCATCCTGTCCACTAGCGCCGGCGGAGGTGGTGGGCAGTTCATCGTCCAGGCTAGTGTCAGGGGCCCCTTGGAGTGCCACAGTGTCCCTCAAGGTCTGCTGCATGTCCTTCAGCACCCCTACGATGGTGCCCAGGGCAGAGCTGATGGTCCTGAGCTCCTCCCTGAACCCCAAATACTGCTCCTCCTGCAGGCGCTGGGTGTCCTGAAACTTGGCCAGGACCGTCCCCATCGTCTCCTGGGAGTGGTGGTATGCTCCCATGATGGAGGAGAGGGCCTCGTGGAGAGTGGGTTCCCTTGGCCTGTCCACCCCCGGTCACACAGCAGCCCTCCCAGTTCCCCTATGTTCCTGTGCCTCTGTCCCCTGGACCGTGTGCCCACTACCACTGCCCCCAGGTCCCTGTTGTTGTTGGGGTGGTGGGTTATCCTGGGTTCCCTGTAGTGGTGGACACACCGCTGATTGACGTGTCCTGGGTATGGAGGTATGGGCCCGCTGGGTGGGTGCTGTGCTGGTGTTACCAGAGGGTGGAATGTCAGTGTTGGGCTGTGCCTGTGCAAGGGGAACCGACTGTCCCAAGGCCCACGATGGTCCGGGCTGGTCATCAGGATCCAGTAGGGCAGACCTGCTATCGTCACTGTGGGCCTCTTCTGTGGGTGGAGTGGAGTTGTCTGGGCCCTCCGGTGTGGTGACGGTCCTTCATGATCTTGCAGGGGCATAAGTTTTGCATGATCTTGCAGGGGCATTTTGAGGTTGTCTTGCATACTTTGGGTTATGCTAGTGAAATTATGTTCCACCCTGTGCTTTTTACCCATAATGTTGGTGATACTTAGGAGGTAAGTGTCTAATATTAGACTGTTGAGATTTTGGGCGTACAATGCGTTTGATACCTATTGTGATGCTGTGCTATATGTGGTTTATATCTCAGGATGATAAGTACAGTGATTTTCCTCTTACACCACTCCATCTTCAGTCCTATCTTGTTGAATCAGCCCTGTTCTGAAGTAACAACCTATCCCTAATCGCCTCACTTTCCTGTCTCCACAATAACTCAGGTTCCTTCACCCGACGTCTGGATTACGTGCCCCCTTCTTGTCCTCATACTTCTCCCCACCACCACCGTCCTAGTTACACCCTTCCCTTATCCCCACCACCCTCCTCCTCCACAATTTCCCAACATGGCCACCGCTCGAATTAAGTCTGGAATTAATTGCTACAAAATCATCTACCCTTCTAACCTGACTAAAGCTGCAGCAAAACGTTTCAAGCATATCACCATTGAATGTTTCCCCGATTCCCTTTTTGTCGATCAGTTTTACAATGGTCGGTATGGGGGGCTCAAAAACGATCTAATTTTTTTCACGCACGACATACCCTCTTGGTCTACCAGCTTTTACAATTCCTTTAACGTCACCTCCTCCTCCTCTATCCCTCATGGGAAACAGCTAAAAATTTCCCCCTCTGCGGGTTTTAACGGCTCCCTCACTATCTCACTCTATAACAACGGTACTGTTATGATCCAAGCCAAAGACACCGTTCTCTCTCTCTTTGACCGCCTCTTCCCTTCCCTACTCCCCTCCCCTGCGACCGGGATATCCCTTGACTCTCCATCTAGCTCCACCAATTACTCCCTTTCTCCTCCCTTGACCCCCCCACTCTACAATAGGCTGCACCCTGGGGAGGCTCAGGTTGACCCTCTTCTCTCCCCTCGGACCTCCCCTCCCATTCCTCCCCCCTCACAGTATGCCCCTCCCCTCTTCACTTCAGCCCTACCCCTAGCTAACACGCTCCTCGTCCATTCTTCACCGTCCCGGCACTCCATTCTCATCCCCTCCCCCCTATCCCTTCCGGCCACCCCCCTTAGACCACCTCTCCTCCAGCCCTCTCCCCTTGTCTATGTTCCCTACGTTCCCCTTGTTCCCTCCTCCTCTCTGCTTTTCCGCCCACTCCTCCCCTTACTTTGTACCCCGATTTCCCCACAAATACTGTACATTCCATCTCTCTCCCTCCCCACTCTCCTCCAGCAATGCTGTGCTACCCCCTTCCCTCCCCTGGTAACCCCTTCCCACCCTCGGACCGAGCAGAATCACTTCCTTTCTTCAACTTCCCTTTCTCCCAATCCCCCCCACTCTGCCTGATACCCGCTCCCTCACAGCCACCTCACTTAGCTACCAGGACCTATCCAACCCCCTCCCCTCCCTTCCTTCCAAACCTCCCTAATCCCTATGACTCCTCACTCTCCTCCCCTCTCCTACCGCCCCACCGCCCCAATCCTATCCTATCGCCCCCTAATTTTGCCCTTAATTCCTATCCTTCTTGCAATGCCAACAACGACAACTCTCCTCTCACCCCTGGCGCACCAACTCCTGCTCTCATCCAAAACCTTTCCCCACCCCTGAACCCTTTACCCCTACTCCCCTCCCGTTCCCCCAACTTTCCCTACCATACACTGCCTAGTGCACCCCCTCCTGTTTCCATCGAGCCACCCAACATGCTGTGCTCTTCCTTACTCTCTCTGGAAAATAAGCTAGGCTCTCTAATCACCGCCATCTCCCAACTTGAAGCTACCATTTTAGTTTTAAGCTCCAAGATCTCGACTTTTCCACACACCTCAATTCCTTTGGCAAACACTCACCCTTCCACGAGATGCACCTCACCCCCACACCCCAGTATAGCTAAGCATAGCCTGTCGTCTGCAATTCCACACAAGCCCTCGAACGCCACCCTTCCTTCACTTCCACTTCCCAGTAACCCTGTTATCTACACTATTCCGACCATCTCCTCTGTCAGAACCACTCGCCCACCTAAACCCTCCCGAGCGCCCTCATATAAGTACAATATCCCTATCACCCCTCATAGCCCAAGTGCCCCCGTCACCAAAACAGTTGCGTCAGAGCTGCGCTGTTTGCTCCACAACTGCAGATCTGCAATAAAACACAAACTTGAAATCTCCGATACCATCAACTTGCACAATATTGACATGCTCTTCCTCACAGAGACCTGGTTCAACGATACCTCTCACTCTATGTTTGATCTCCTTGTACCCACAGGCTATTCTATACTTAGAAATGACAGAATTGATAAAGTTGGGGGAGGTGTTGCAGTCATCTTTAGAAACTCCCTTCAACTTAAGGCTCTTCCTAACAGCTCCTTCCACACTTTTGAATGCCTATCTCTTGAGCTTCAATTGCACCACCGCTCACCTCTCAGATTCCATGCTATTTACCACCCACCTGGAAGCAGCCCTTCGTTTATGGAGGAACTCACGGACTGCATCAGCGACCAATACAGTGACAATCAGATCTTCGTGGGTGACTTCAATGTCCACTGGGGCTCGCCTCAAGACACCTATGCGAATTTGCTGGCCACCTTCCTCTCTGCAAACGATCTTATCCAACACTGCACAGAAACAACTCACTCTAAAGGCTCAATCCTGGACCTTGTTATTTCTAAAGCAGGCTTGCTGACTATCGCTACCCCTATTCATGTAGACTGGTCGGACCACCTCCTCATCCCATTCTCTCTTCACCTATCACACTCTATAACTCTTGGCCAGCCTAAGAGGGCTACTTCCTGGTTCCGTGACACGAAAAATATTGACCTCAGTACCCTCTGTGATTCTGCTTTGCTATCACTTCCAAGGCTAGACCCGGACCTAGATGTTAACGAACTCACCTCCCAATGCCTCACAGTCCTTGCAGTCGAAATCAATAATGTCGCTCCTCTCCAAAGCAAAAAGAAAAGGCCCGCTCCCTCAGCACCTTGGTTCAACAAATCCCTCTATGAAGAAAGGAAGTTCCTAAGAGCCCTTGAGAAACAATGGAGACAAGCGCCCTCCACTGAAAATTTGGCCACGCTTCGTTCAGCAAGATCCAAGTACCACAAGCTCATCTTCCTTGGAAAAGCGTCACACTACAAATCCTTCCTTGACTCAGCCAAAAATAGACCCAAAAAACTATTTGACCTCATCAAGAACCCAAGCAGCTCTCCCCCTACCTCCAAATTGGAAGATTCCACAAAGAAAGCAGCGAAATTCGCTGTATTCTTTGACGAAAAGGTAAAATCACTTGTAGATCAGGTCATTCATCCTACCCATACTGAGGAGCGCAAATCCTTAACCATTTGGCAAAACTTTGACCCCATCTCTGACGATGCTCTCCTTAAATGCATCCTCGATACAAAGCCCTCTAACCATTCTCTTGATCCCATCCCTAGTGCCATTGCCATTGACTTCTATACTAACTCTCTTTCCTATTGGACCACTTTGGTCAACCTCTCCCTCAGTCAAGGCTCCCTTCCTGTTTCCTTCAAAACTGGACAGGTCACCCCTCTGCTTAAAAAGCCCACCGCTGATGCGAACGACCTCAACAACTACCGTCCCATCACTAACCTACCCTTTCTTGCAAAAATCACAGAAAAATGTGTAGCGAAACAACTTTCTCGCCATATCAAGGATAATAATCTTCTTGACAATTTCCAGTCCGGCTTCATTCAAAACTGCAGCACTGAAACAGCCCTGCTGCTAGTGATTGATGACGCGCTGCGGATACTCGATTCAGGGGAGTCTTGTCTTCTAATTCTTCTTGACCTTTCTGCAGCCTTTGACACTGTCAATCACAACACTCTCCTTAACACTCTTCAACAGAGAATGGGCATGGAGGGCACTGTGCTCAAATGGTTTGCCTCCTTCCTCTCTGATAGATCCCAAATGATCAAAATAGCTAACAGTCTCTCAGCTCCTTTAGCGGTCAGTCAAGGTGTTCCTCAAGGCTCCATACTTGCACCCACACTGTTCAATCTCTATTTAGAACCGTTGGGAAATCTCCTGAGTAAATCCGGGATCCACTATCATCTATATGCGGATGACACTCAGATTTACCTTAAGGTGGCCTCCAATCACGATCTCTCCTTCCTTAGCTCTACTCTCGACTCCATTCAAAACTGGATGTTAACTCATCAACTGATCCTGAATCCCTCCAAAACAGAATTCCTCCTCCTCTCCTCCTCACTTTCTCATCCCCCAGTGCAATCATGGATGGATCAGATCAATCTAATGAACAATAAGCCCATCATTGTCGAGAGCGCAAAATCCCTTGGTGTCATACTCGACAAAAAACTCAATCTACTCTCCCACATCGACTCCATTGCAAAGTCTGCTCGACACCAACTGCGCCTTCTTTGGGGAATTCGTCGCTTCTTCCCGGAGCACGACCTTAAAACCCTGGTCCAATCGATGGTTCTCTCCAGATTGGACTACTGCAACTCTCTTCTTACTGGCCTTCCCAAATCCCACCTTTCCCCCCTGAAGTCTATTCTCCATTCAGCAGCTCGTTTCATATATGGGGCCAAAAGAAGCAACCACATTACACCCATTTTATCCACCCTCCGTTGGCTTCCCATAGAGGCAAGATCTATCTACAAAACTGCATGTATCACCCACAAAGCCTTGCACTCCTCCTCCCCTCGCTACCTGGTGAATAAACTGAAACTCTCTGGGGGCTCCAGACCATCACGTAATGCAGAAAAGTTATTGCTTGAACCTCCCATTTTCAAGAAGGAAAGATCGATGGCCCAATCCTTTTCAGGCAACGCGGTGAGAATCTGGAACTCACTTCCGCCTCAGCTTAGGACCACCACCTCTTCCCAGGCCTTCAAAACTGACCTCAAAGCTCTCCTCCTTCAAAGACACTTCCAAATTTAATTCAAGCCCTCTATTTTCTGAAGGAAGTCCTTCCATTATAGGAAATTCTGTTCTCCATGCCTATAGAAGTGCCTTCCCAGGGTGTTTTTGTGTTTTGAGTGTCTGCCATTTAGTGCAGTTTTATACCTCTACATGTATTTTGTACTCTTTTGTATCATTCACACGGCACCTTTCCTTTTACAATGTATCATTTGCTACCTCTTTTATCTTGTTTGCTTTTGATACATGAACAACGGCCACCACTGCCTCATGTAACGTAACTATTGTTTTAGTGTTTTGAGTGTCTACCATTTATTGCTATTTTTTTCTTTTTTTTTTTTTCCTCTACTCGTACTTTATTTGCTCTTGTAACCTGCACACGTCACTTTCTCCTTTCGTATTGCCTCATGTAATGTAACGTTTGTGTTTGTAACAGGCTCACTTGTAATTCCTCTCCTCTTGTATCTTTACTTTGCCTATTGTGAAGCGCTCTGACACCTTCGGGTAAAGTCCGCGCTATATAAAAACGCATTAAATAAAATAAAAAATATATAAAAATAAGTGCATGATTATTGTATGTGTGTGTGTCATGGTGTGCAATGGGTGGCTCACCGTGTACACCAGTGCAAGCATTCCTGTGGGGGGGCTTGTGTGATGATGGTTGGGGGGGTGTTCTGGGTATGTGCAGTGAGCATGCTTTGGTGAGGGGTGACCATGCTTAGTTGTGTCATGGAGGGCTTGGTGTTGAGATGGGTGGTTTGTGTTTTTGGTACATTAGTGAGGATTTGGGGTGATAGGGGAGGGTGTGAGGGTGGGGGTGTGTGATAGCATGCAGGTAGGGTGGGGGATATGATAGTTAAGATTTGACTTACCAGTGTCCATTCCTCCACCGACTCCTCCGAGGCCCTCTGAATGCATGATGGTCAAGACTTGCTCCTCCCATGTTGTTAGTTGTGGGGGTCCGCCGCCAGTCCGCTGAACCGCGATGTTGTGCCTGGAGACCGCTGAACGCACCTTCCCCCGTAGATCGTTCCACCTCTTCCTTATGTCCTCCCGATTTCTTGGATGCTGTCCCACAGCGTTGACCCTGTCGACTTGTCTGCGCCTTAGCTCCATCTTCCTGGCTATGGATGTGTGCTGCACCTGTGAGCCAAATAGCTGTGGCTCCTCCTCAGAAAACCGGGGGTGTCTTTGGCGTGACATGGGGTGGTGTGTGTGATGTGTGGGGCGGTGTGAGTGTTGATGTGTGTGGTGATGTGTAGTGGTGTGTGGTGTTTGGTGCGTGGATGGGTTGTCTATTCTGTGCTCTCTCTCTGGCCTTTGTCAATCAGTTTTGGTCGTAGGGGTTTGTGGGTGATGTGGGTGTGTGTTTTATATTGTGTTGGGTGTGTGGGAGTGTTGTTTGTATGTGTATCAGGTGTGTGTACTTTGAATTGTCCAATGTGGCGGTGTTTTGGAGATGTGTGTGTATTTTGAGCGCGGCGGTGTGTACCGCCAATGGAATACCGCGGTTGAAAGACCGTCGCGTGGATTTGTGTGTCATAATAGCATGGGCGTGTTTCTGTTGGCGTGGAGGTGGAGTTTTTGTTTTCGCCAGTTTAACACTGACCTTTGGTGTGGCGGACTTGTGTGGGTGTCTGAATTTCGTCGGATTCCAAGATGTGTGTCATAATAGCTGTGGCGGAATTCCGCAGCAGCGGCAGTGTATTGGTGGTCTTCTGCACGGCAGTAAGCGCCTTTTACCGCCAATGTTGTAATGACCCCCTTTGTGTTTAAAAATGTCACTTTTAGAAAGTGGACATTTTCTTGCTTAAACCATTCTGTGACTCTGCCTGTTTGTGGATTCCCTGTCTGGGTCAGTTTGGCAGTTGGGCTGTTTGCACCTCTCTCTAGACAGTGACACAAAGGGAACTGAGTTGTATACTGCATATCCTAATAAGCCATCTGTGCTGGGCGGAGGGGAGGAGTAGTCACTCACAGCTGAAAGGGCTGTTCCTGCCCTCACACAATGCAGTCTCCAACCCCCTGGTGTGTGTCTGTGTCCTGGCTGGGGCAAGGCAGAATTTCACAAACAAGAGAGACATTCCTTTGAATTAAGCCTACTTCAAAGGCCAAAATGGGTATAAAAGGGGCATCCAAAACCACAGACTTTAGATCACTTCTGGAAATCAAGAGGAACTTCTGCTTGGAGATGAGCTGAGGAGAAGTGCTACCCTGCCTGTGACTGTGATTTGTGGAGCTATCCTGCAGTTGCTGCTTCTGCCTGGTGAAAGGGTACTGGACTGGACTTTGTTGTGCATTCCTGCTTGTGAAGAAATCGCCAAGGGCTTGTCCTGAGGTTGCCTCCTGTTGTTGAAGTCTCAATGTCATCAAAGACTTTCCCTGCCAGCACCTGGACTCTGCTGAGACCCCTGCCCTGCCAAGTGGTGCCCTCTCCAGTTCCTGCGGCCTTGACAGGTGGAGCTGGAAGACCAAGATTGAAAATCCACGCACAGACCGCCGTGTGGGGAAATTTCCGGCACAACCTCTGTGACGCAGCTGAAAAAATTATGCTCTGCCTGCAGCGCGACTGGAAGATCGACTCATGCAGCTGGTGAAATTATGCGCAACACCGCTAAAGGAGGCTGGTAACATCGCAACCCACACGGTGCGGTTTTGCTGATACCGTGCTGCAGGATTTTCGATGCATCCCTTGCTAGGCGCAGAAAAACAACGCAATGCCTTCCCGGACAAGAGTGCTTGCCCGGATGGATGCATCGTTCTCCTGCAGAGAGGAAAAATGCCTCACGCCGACCAGACCGAAGAAGGAGAAATAACGCACAGTCTCACTTGCGGGTGAGAAATCGATGCATCGCAAACCTTTTTCGATGCACACTTGCCCATGCGTGTTATTTTGATGCTGTCCAGGTACTTTTCAGCGCTAACAGCGTTTTTACTGTTTACAAAAGGATTTAAGACTCTTTTGCTTTTAAAATTAATAACTTGACTTGTGCTATGTTGGATTTTTGTCATTTTGGTTTTGTTTTGTTTAGATAAATATTTCCTATTTTTCTAAACCTGTGTTGTATCATTTTGTAGTGTTTACCCTGAGTTACTGTGTGTGTTGGTACAAATACTTTACACCTAGACTCTGAAGTTAAGCCTGCCTGCTCATGCCAAGCTACCAAGGGGGTGAGCGGGGGTCAGCTGAGGGTGATTCTCCTTTACCTTGACTAGAATGAGGGTCCTTGCTTGGACAGGGGGTAACCTGACTGCCAACCAAAGACCCCATTTCTAAAAAACACTCAATAGTATGAGAACATAATGGGGGTGATTCCGACCCTGGCGGTCCTTGACCGCCAGGGCCGGGGTCGGCGGGAGCACCGCCAACAGGCTGGCGGTGCTCCTAAGGGCATTCTGACCGCGGCAGTATGGCCGCGGTCAGAAACAGAAAACCGGCGGTGTCCCGCCGGTTTTCCGCTGCCCTGAGGAATCCCCCATGGCGGCGCAGCTTGCTGCGCCGCCATGGGGGATTCCGACCCCCTCACCGCCATCCTGTTCCTGGCGGTTTCGAGAGGGCCCCACTTTGAATTTCAGTGTCTGCTTAGCAGACACTGAAATTCGCGACGGGTGCTACTGCACCCGTCGCACACCTTCCACTCCGCCGGCTCCATTTGGAGCCGGCTTCCTCGTAGAAGGGTGTTTCCCACTGGGCTGGCAGGCGGCCTTTTGGCGGTCGCCCGCCAGCCCAGTGGGAAACCCAGAATGACCGCCGCGGTCTTTTGACCGCGGTACGGTCTTTTGACCGCGGTACGGTCTTCTGACCGCGGTACGGTCTTCTGGTGGTTCCCGCTTGGCGGGCGGCTCCCGCCGCCCGCCAAGCTTGGAATGACCCCCTATGTGTCGAACAGACACGTGCCCATCACACAACACACACTCTATTACTGTGGGACAACAGCACTGCACACAACCTCACATACTGCATAAACAATACAGATAGCACAACCCCACACACACACAAATACTGACACACAACCAATGTCACCCAGGAACAACTCCATAACACGTCACCAACACATGTCCCAATAGTCATGTAGGAAAGGGTGATATATACTTTGTGGAGCTGCTCATCTTAGTCATTCTCAAACTGTAAACAAAGTCATGTATACTTGTATACAGGCCAACTTAGCCCACAGAATTTACCCACAGACAACTCCAGGTACCATACCAACACCTTAAATGCAATGTACACCTGTCATGTACATGAAGGCCACATACAGTACAACTAATCATGATGAGTGGCAACATCAATAGCCCATCATACAAGTGTCAACATCACTATCCACACTTCAGACATAAGCAATCTTACATCTGTGAATGAACATTACAATGCCACAACACACTTCTGAGCTAAACATGATAGAGACATACACCTTGAGGCAAGCAAAATGACTGACTTCACATACCATTTAAACAGTATGTGAAGGTGAACTATCACACCTGCGACACAATTAAGTCAGTACAAATAGGATTCAATACCAAAAGCCTTCAAAACATATCCACAATAGCAAAAGTAAGTATGTTTAAGTTGCATCACAATGTTGATATATGTCTGAACCTAACAATGTACACATGATGTTGTCAAAAATCAGTGTATATTGTACCTAAAATGTCGTGGCCTATTTAGCATGCCCACAACACATTGGATTAGAAAACTGCTGTGTATCCACTTACCATCAAGGGAACATGTACATGGTCCTAATATTTGGAGCTCTCATATCAATGATGTGGGTTGCACTAGGAGTCTAGTTCTAATACCATGGTTTAGTACATGCAGGATGTCCTTTCTGATGAAACATCAATGGTGCCAATGTTTAGTCCTCACTTACCAATGGGGACACATCTTAAAAGGTCTGAGTAAGTGTAGCAAGTGTGGCATGTGAAATGTCAGATTGAGATCACAGTCTCACAAGAAGTTGACACCTAATGGAAACCTCAGGAATAGTATGCATGTTTTTTCAACTTGTCAGACTCTATTTTGCACATAGAGATGGACCAAGGGGCCTTTGAATGAACAGAGGGCACAAACCAGAGCAACACACCATCAGGATATTAGGAGTATGGATCTGTAGGTGGCAAGGAACAACCAACAGAGTGTTAAGAGCAGTATAGTGGTACACAGATGACACTGTCACACATGCATCATCATATGCTACTGTACAGAAGGGATGACATATGTGAGTAATTTGTCCCTGTACACAATACAATGTGCACACATATGTACCAATTTTGAGGACTCTACATCTAGGTGTTGCAAGGAGACATTTAGGCTTTTGCACTTACCACATTGTCACAGCTTAGAGTCTTTCACATCATACACTGACCTTACAGAGGACTGTAAATGAGTGTAGTCAGTACTCACTCCCTTGTGGCTGCTGTGCTGCCCTCAAATGCCCATCCAGCTCAGGGTAGGCCTCACCAATACGCAAGCCATTCGGGGATCAAGTTCCGACGGGCACCCCGTTGTCCTTGAGAGGACATCCCCAGCTGGGCCTTAGCGGTCTTAAGGTCACTGCTTCTCAGGTCCTCCCACCGCTTACTACAGTGGGTGCTCCTCTGGCTGTGGAGCCCCAGAGTCCACACTTTCTTGGTGATGTCACACCAGATCCCCTTTTTCTGATAAGCGTTGACCTGCATGGATGACACAGACAAGAGGACAAAGTCATGTACACATGCTCTATCCCAAAACAAGTATAGTGAAAAATCAAATTAGTGCAAGTAGCCAAACATACCATTCCTCACACTTCAAACTCTTTTTCAAGTCACCTGCAGTCAGGCCATGTGCGAACTGGAGTCAGGCATACAGCATGTATACCCAGTACCAGGTTTTGGCTAGAAACATATGACCAGACCACAAGTATGTTTTTAAAATGGTACATCTCTACAACTATTAGTCACACCAACATTGATGTAACTGCTGTATGTACATATGATTATCAGGGTACTTTCATCACACACTACCTACTATGTATCAGGGGTAACAGTCCTTCTATGCACATGTACACTTAACCATCAACCCACACATGATAGCTCAATCCTTCATTCCTGCCCATTTCATCACACAATCTAGAATTCATTCCGTGGTATTGCATTGGGCTCCCCTGCTCCTCTGGTGCACCATATAGCTGCTCATACAGGGGTAAGACCTCCTCCACAAGCTTGTCCAGCTCTTCTAGAGAGAAAGCAGGGGCCCTATCACATGCAGGACGTGGCATGATTTCTCCCAGAGGCAGTGCACAGCTCAGGTTGAGGAGGTCTTGCTGGCAGCAGTGTCGGAGTCAAGTGAGGAATTGTACAGAAGATGGTGTAGTGAATCCTAGTTTGTTTTAATGGGAAAACTGGAGTTAGCTTAATCTTTGGCTTGCAGACTCGTGCCCCTGTCACCTAATGACTTTTAACCTACTTAGCTTGCTCTGTCTTATTTAATTAATTCTTCTAAGATGGCTGCCTTGTTTATAGTTAGGCCCTTTTGTTTAGAGTTATGTTATCAGTGTCACCGCGCTAAGGAGTCAACTCATACAACAAAGACAAACAAACTGTAGGTGCCCACATTAGAAATGACCGTCCCAAGCATGCAGCGTTATTTATTGCTTTGAAACAACCTATGTCAGGGGTCCAAGTAGATCTGTATAAATACATCACACTTTAGACAGATAATCAAAGGGATTCCGACCAGATACCATCGCTGCTATTGATGCTGCACGTCACCTTGCTGCGGACCCGGACTTCGTGTTTTTCCGAAGTCTGAGCTCGAGATCTCATTCAAAGTAACCAGGGTTGGGGGCTCCTTCCAGAGACATGGCATTGGCAGATTAGGTTTAGCATACCCAGCTCTCCTCCAGGTAGAAGGTTTGGCCTGTTATGGTAGGGTACACGGACATGTGACACTTTGGCCCTCATTACAACCCAAGCCGTAAATCCAGCTTTCCACCGTGCAGAAGACCGCCAACATACCACTGCGGCCGTGGAATTCCGCTACAGGTAATCCGCCACAATACAGACACCCACACAAGTGCGCCACACCAAAGGTCAGTGATAAACTGGCGATACCAAAACCTCCACCGTCACGCCAACAGGAATACGCCCACACTATCACGACCCAAGAATCAACGTGGCGGTTATTCAACTGCGGTAAACCATTGGCGGTACACACAACCGCTCTCAAAATACACACACATTTTCAAAACACAACCATATTGGACAATTCGAAATACACACACCTGATACACATACACACACCACACCCAATCCAATATAAAGCACACACCAACATCACACACAAACCTTTACAACCAAACATTTGAAAGAAGGCCAGATATAGAGACTACCTAAAACAACACCAGCATCCACAGACACACAACACCATCACTTACACAACATCCATGCACCTCAAACAACACACACCAACACATCCCCTCAGACATCACAACAGAAACCACCTCACACATCACTCACACCACATCATGGCACCTCAACGACACCCCAGGTTCTCTGAGGAGGAGCTCAGGGTCATGGTGGAGGAAATCACCCGGGTACAGCCACAGCTATTTGGATCACAGGTGCAGCAGACATCCATTGCAAGGAAGATGGAGCTATGGCACATAATTATCGACAGGGTTAACGCAGTGGGACAGCATCCAAGAACACAGGATGACATCAGGAAGAGGTGGAACGACCTACGGCGGTAGGTACGTTTCGTGGTATCCAGACACCAGATTGCTGTACAGAGGACTGGCCGTGGACCCCACCTCCTCCCCCACAACTAACAACATGGGAGGAGCAAGTCTTGGCAATGATGCATCCTGACGGCCTCACAGGAGTAGCAGGAGGACTGGACTCTAGTAAGTCATATCTTAACTACTTTATCCCACCCACCCCACCTGTATTCCATCCCATACCGTCACCCTTACCCTCACATCCATCACCCCAACAACCCACAGATACCCCACTAACACAACCCACACATCCCAAAACCAAGCCCTGCATGTAACACCAATGCATGGACACCCATCACCAAAGCATGCCCAGTAGAGAGACTCACTCATGCCCCAAAATCACCAATCAAACAAGGGCCACGGCAATAATGCAAGCACAGGAGTAGAGGGTCACTCACCCATTGCACAAGATGGCACACTCAGATACAACAACTATGCATTTACACCCCAACAGGACCCCTACCCAACACCACAGGACAGGAGGTGCCAGACATACCCACAGAAGAGGCCCATAGTGACAACAGCAGCTCTGCACGCCTGGATCAAGATGACCAGCCCGGCCCATCAGGGACCTCGGAACAGTCGGTTCCCCTGACACAGTCACAAACCATCACTGAACTTCCCCCCTCGGGAAACACCGCCACAGCACCCACCCAGGGGGCCCATCCCTCTGTCCCCAGGACACGTCAATCAGCAGTGTGTCCACCACTACAGGGAACCCAGGCAACCCCACTAACACAGGATGATCAGGGACCTGGGGGTAGTGGCAGTGGGCACTCGGTTCAGGGGACAGAGGCACAGGATAACAGGGAAGCTGGGAGGACTGCTGTGTGACAGGGGAGGACAGGCCCAGGGAACCCACTCTCCACGAGGCACTCTCCAACATCATGGGAGATTACCACCATTCCCAGGAGACCATGGGCATGGTACTGGCCAAGTTTCAGGAGACCCAGCGGCTGCAGGAGGAACACTACCTGGGGATCAGGGAGGACTTGAAGTCCATCAACAGCACCCTGGTTACCATTGCAGGGGTGCTGGCAGACCTTCTCAACACCAGGAGGGACACAGTGGCACACCAACGGGCCCCTGACACAGCCCTCCACCTCCGTCGGAACTAGTGGACAGGAGGCACCGCCACAGGAACAACAGGCCACCGGCACCCCACCCCCTGCAGATGGAGAACCACCCCGCAAACAGTCCCTGAGATCCAGGAACAAGACAGAGAACACTGCCAAGACCCCCGCCAGGAAATAAGACCCCCCTGAATGTCACCCTTCTGTCCCACTTTGTCACCCTGTCCACCTTAAACTGCCATTGCTCCACTTCCTATGCCCCTTTGGACAATGCACCTGTGAAACAAATAGACTGGACTCTGCCATGGACATTCCTCCACCATCACCCCAGCCCATTTTACAGAAATAAACACACTTCAATCACAAAACAATCTGGAGTCAGTCTGTGCTTTCACAAATATGTAATTGCAATATCTATGGAATATAGCAATGTCAATGTACTTCTTCACATACCAATGTAACACAGCTGTAGGCCAGCAGTAAGCATAGCAGAGGGCACAAAGTGGGAGCCAGATCTGTGAAATGGAAAGTCAAAGTAACAAGTCAGTGTCAATACACTGAGTGAAAATGACAGACTTATGCTAGCTCCAACAATAGTATGAGATGTGGGAAGCAGTTACATCTTCTTACCTGTGTCTCACTGGAAGTATTGCATGATGATGTTGTTTCGGTTGTCGACATCTTCTTCTTCTGCCTCCTCTTCTTCACTGTCCACAGGCTCCACAGCTGCCACAAGACCACCATCTGGACCATCCTCCTGCAGAAAAGGCACCTGGCATTACAAAGCCAGGTTGTGCGGCATACAGCAGGCCACGATGATCTGGCACACCTTCTTCGGTGAGTAGTATAGGGATCCACCTATCAGATGCAGGCACCAGAATCTGGCCTTCAGGAGGCCGAAGGTGCGTTCTATAATCCTCCTAGTTCGCCCATGTGCCTCATTGTAGCGTTCCTCTGCCCTTGTCCTGGGATTCCTCACTGGGGTCAGTAGCCATGACAGGTTGGAGTAACCAGACTAACCCTTAGGGACAACCCCATACCCAGACACCTATGTCAACTGTATTGGGACCTTGGCCTCACCTATTAGCCACACATGGTGCCTCTGGAGTTGCCCCATCACATAAGGGATGCTGCTATTCCTCAAAATGTAAGTGTCATGCACTGAGCCTGGATACTTGGCATTGACATGGGAAATGTACTGGTCTGCCAAACACAACATCTTCACATTCATCGAATGGTAGCTTTTCCGGTTTCTGTTTACCTGTTCATTCCTGCGAGGGGGTACAAATGCCACATGTGTCCCATCGATGGCACCAATGATGTTGGGGATATGTCCCAGGGCATAGAAGACACCTTTCACTGTGGGCAAATCCTCCACCTGAGGGAAAACGATGTAGCTGCACATGTGTTTCAGCAGGGCAGATAACACTCTGGACAACACGTTAGAGAACATTAACTGGGACATCCCTGATGCCATGGCCACTGTTGTTTGAAAAGACCCACTGGCCAGGAAATGGAGTACAGACAGGACCTGCACTAGAGGGGGGATTCCTGTGGGATGGCGGATAGCTGAAATCAGGTCTGGCTCCAACTGGGCACACAGTTCCAGGATTGTTGCACGATCAAGTCTGTAAGTGATTATGATGTGTCTCTCTTCCATTGTCGACAGGTCCACCAGGGGTCTGTACACCGGAGAATGCCGCCATCTCATGACCTGCAGCAGCAGACGTGCTCTATGGAGGAGAACAGCGAGCAGAGAGTCATCCAACACTGAGGAATCACAATGTGTTATTTGCAGGAGCGTTTGTAATTTGCAATGTGCCGGTATCTGTCTGTATTCCCGGCCTAGATAGGTTTGATGTAGTTTTGATCCATGCCATGTGACCCCCTGAAATGGCGGCTGCCTGACCTGTAAGGTGGGACAAGGGGAAATGAGGTAACTGCGCTGGCATTGTACACCGTCGCGGTGGGCAGTCGAAGACTGCAGCACTATTCAGCATTGGTTAACATTGGGCCCTATGGGTCCCAGGAGCCAATGACGATGTACGCCGGTGGTGGCGGTACGCACCACCGCAGACGTGACTGCCATTTTCTGTCTGTTCAATCACTTGATACCTTACCTTCAACAGGAGAGGACCTACACTGCAAGTGCTGCTGTGACCTGTGTCTGGAAGCGACCATGGCTACAGTGTCTGGGGAAAGGGCCTCTGCCTTCACATTTGAGGAGTTGGAGAAACTAGTGGATGGGGTCCTCCCCCAGTACACGCAACTGTACGCCCTCCAGACAAACAGGTGAGGACACTGTGAGCACGCTTCGTGGGCAATGCCTGTTTTGAGTGGTGTCGATGGAAGATACATGGGGGGGCTGAGACCTGCATGTGCAGATGTTGAGTGTATGTGCGTCAGGGCATGGGTGGGAACTGGTAGGCAATGACTATGACGGTCCGGACGGGTGAGTAATTTCCTTTCCCCCTGTACCATTCCTCTAGGTCAGCGCCCACCAGAAGAAGGGTATTTGGCGTGCCATCGCCAAGGACGTCCGGACCCTGGGGGTCTACCACAGACAGAGCACCCACTGCCGTAAAAGAAGGGAGGACCTGAGCCGCTGAAGCAAGAAAACGGTGGAGGCCCAGCTGGAGATGGCCTCCCAACGTGGAAGGGGTGCCCGTTGCACCATAACCCCCCTGATGTACCGGAGCGTTGGCCTATCCGGAGTGGGATCGGCGCTTGAGGGCATCACAGCAGCCACAAGGGGGTGAGTACGCTCTCATTAAGCTGACTCTGCATGTATTACGAGGTGCCTGGGCGGGGGAGGTGGGCAGTGGGTTCCCCTGGGCCAGGGCAAAATTGGTAGGCAAGGTCCCTTGTGAGGCAGGCTCTTTGGCACCCCGACCCCACTAGTGGTAAGAGCCAACTACACCTAGCCAGGCTCCTGCGACTTCCAGGTGTGCAGCAATTGGGCTTAGGCCTCGTACCCCATGGGCATGTGAATTTTCTAGGAACTGTTAGTGCATGGCGTAGTGCTGAGGGCTGCTCCCTGTGTGTTGTGTCAGCCAACGGTAGTGGTGTTGCATGCACTGACCATGTCTTTCTTCTGACTTTCCCCCCCTTTTTGTGGTCTCCCTGTTCTTGTGTGCAATAGCATCATCAGGTGGAGGAGCATTGGCACCAGAGCAGGAGGGAGCTGCAAACCACTTGGCCCTGGAGGGCGAAACAACAGAGTCTGAAGCCACCAGGGGGACCGAGGGCGAGGGGAGCTCCACGGCAGGGACAGGAGCAGACAGCAGTGACAGCAACTCCTCCTCTGACGGGAGCTCCCTTGCGGTGGCGGGCACCTCTGTGCTCACCGCATCAACAGGTACAGCCGCCACCCTCCCTACCAGCACCGCCCTCCCAGCAGCCCCTCAGCGTGTGTCCCGTGCCCGTTCACCCAGGAGGGTGGGCATCTCCTTCTCCCCAGGCACCTCAGGCCCTGCCCCAGTCAGCCCTGCTGTCCTCAGTGAGGAGTCTATTGACCTCCTGAGATCCCTCACTGTTGGGCAATCTACCATTGTGAATGCCATCCAGGGTGTTGAGAAGCATTTGCAACAAACAGATGCATACCTGGAGGGCATTCATTCTGTGCAAGTAGCCCAACAGAGAGCTTTTTAGGCTCTGGCCTCAGCACTGATGGCAGCCATTGTCCCTGTGTCCAGCCTCTCCCCTCCAACTTCCTCCACCCAGACCCAATCCTCTGTGCCTCAGCCTATCCCATGCACACCATCTGACCAGCATGCACACTCATCAACACACAAGTGTGGCTCAGGCAAACCTAAGCACCACACATCCCACAGGCACTCACACAAGCACCATCCCCATGCAGACACAGCAACATCCACTGCCTCCACTGTGTCCCCCTCCTCCACGTCCTCCTCCTCCCTTCCTGTCTCGTCTCCACTCACACCTGCATGCAATACATCCTCAGCCACTACCTCCAACACCAGCACGCCCATCACCACACACCGCTCACGTGCAATCATCACCCCCACTACCATTCACACATCCCCAGTGTCCTCTCCCAGTGTGTCAGTGAGCCCTCCTCCCAAAGTACACAAACGCAGGCACACACCCACCCAACAGCCATCCACCTCACAACTCCGGATAGCCCACCGCCAGGATTTGGAACATCAGGGGGGTCATGGTGTGACGGGCACCTCTCCCACGTTGGGAGGCCATCCCCAGCTGGGCCTCCGCCATCTTCTTGCTCCAGCAGCAAAGGTCTTCCCATCATTTACGGCAGTGGGTGCTCCGTCTGTGGTAGACCCCCAGGGTCCAGACGTCCTTGGTGATGGCACGCCGAATACCCTTCTTCTGGTGGGCGTTGATCTAGAGGAATGATAAAGGGGAAAGGAAATGACTTAGCCATCCGGACCATCATACTCATTGCCCCCCTGTTCCCACCCTTGCCCTGACGCACCTACACCCACCATCCGCACATGCAGGCCTCAGCCCCCCCATGTATCTTCCATCCACACCACTCAAAACAGGCATTGCCCATGCAGCATGCTCACAGTGTACTCACCTGTTTGTCTGGAGGACCGTACAGTTGCGTGTACTGGGGGAGGACCCCATCCACTAGTTTCTCCAACTCCTCCGAAGTGAAGGCAGGGACCCTTTCCCCAGACACATGAGCCATCATCGCTTCCAGACTGAGGTCACAGCAGCACTTGCTTTGTAGGTCCTCTCCTGTTGAAGGTCAGGTATCAAGTGAGTGAACAGACAGAAAATGGCAGCCACGTCCGCGGCGGTGCGTACCGTCACCACCGGCGTACATCGTCATTGGCTCCTTGCACCCATATGGCCCAATGTTAACCAATGCAGAATTGCGCCGCGGTCTTCGACCGCCCACCTTGATGGTGTACAACGCCAGCACAGTTACCTCATATCCCCTTGTCCCACCATACAGGTCAGGCAGCCGCCATTTCAGGAGGCCACATGGAATGAATGTTAACTGCGTCACACTTATCTAGGCCGGAAATATAGACAGATACCGGCACATTGCGGATTAATAACGTTTCTGAAAATAAGACATTGTGATACCTCAGTGTTGGATGACTCTGCTCGCTGTTCTCCTCCATAGGGCACGTCCACTGCGGCAGGTGATGAGATGGCAGCATCCTCCAGTGTACAGACCCCTGGTGGACCTGTCGACAATGAAAGAGAGACACATCCTACACACATACAGACTTGATCGTGCAACAATCCAATAACTGTGTGCCCAGTTGGAGCCGGACCGAATGTCAGCTATCCGCCATCCCACAGGAATCCCCCCTCTAGTGCAGGTCCTGTCTGTACTCCATTTCCTGGCCAGTGGGTCTTTTCAAACAATAGTGGCCATGGCATCAGGGATGTCCCAGCCAATGTTCTCTAACGTGTTGTCCAGAGTGTTGTCTGCCCTGATGAAACACATGCACAGCTACATCATTTTCCCTCAGGTGGAGGATTTGCCCACAGCGAAAGGTGACTTCTTTGCCCTGGGACATATCCCCAACATCATTGGTACCATTGATGGTACACATGTGGCATTTGTACCCCCCCCCCAGAAATGAATAGGTGTACAGAAACCAAAAGAGCTACCATTCTATGAATGTGCAGATGGTGTGTTTGGCAGCCCAGTACATCTCCCATGTGAATGCCAAGTATCCTGGCTCTGTGCATGCCACTTACATTTTGAGGAATAGCAGCATCCCTTATGTGATGGGCCAACTCCGGAGGCACCGTGTGTGGCTAATAGGTGAGGCCAAGGTCCCAATACAGTTGACATAGGTGTCTTGGTATGGGGCTGTCCCTAAGGGTTAGTGTGTGTCTAACAGTTGTCCCTCGACATTTGCAGGTGACTCTGGTTACCCCAACCTGTCATGGCTACTGTCCCAAGTGAGGAATCCCAGGACAAGGGCAGAGGAACGCTACAATGAGGCACATGGGCGAACTAGGAGGGTGATCGAACGCACCTTCGGCCTCCTAAAGGCCAGATTCTGGTGCCTCCATCTGACAGGTGGTTCCCTATACTACTCACCGAAGAAGGTGTGCCAGAGAATCGTGGCCTGCTATATGCTGCACAACCTGGCGTTGCGATGCCAGGTGCCTTTTCTGCAGGAGGCTGGGCCACATGGTGGTCTTGTGGCAGCTGTGGAGCCTGTGGATAGTGAAGAAGAGGAGGCAAAAGAAGAGGATATCGACACCCGAAACAACATCATCATGCAATACTTCCAGTGAGACACAGGTAAGAAGATGCCACTGCTTCCCACATCTCATTCTATTGTTGGAACTAACATAAGTGTGTAATTTTCATTTAGTGTATGGACCCTGACTTGTCACTTTGCCTTTCCATTTCACAGATGTGGGTCCCACTTTGTGCCATCTGCTATGTTTTCTGCTGACCTACAGCTGTGTGACATTGATATGTGAACAAGTAAATTTACATTGCTAAATTCCATAGTTATTGCAATTACACCTTTGTGAAAGCACAGACTGACTCCAGATTATTTTGTGATTGAAGTGTGTTTATTCCTGTGCTAATAAGTGGAGGGGGTTGTAACATGGGCTGAAGTGATGGTGGAGGAATGTCCATGGCAGAGTCCAGTCTATTTGTTTCACAGGTGCATTGTCCAAATGGCCATAGGAAGTGTAGCAAAGGCAGATTAAGGATGGACACGGTGACATAATGGGACAGAAGGGTGACATTCAGGGGGGTCTCATTTCCTGGCGGGGGTCTTGGCAATGTTCTCTGTCTTGTTCCTGGATCTCAGGGACTGTTTGCGGGGTGGTTCTCCATCTGCAGGGGGTGGGGTGCTGGTGTCCTGTTGTTCCTGTGGTGGTGCCTCCTGTCCACTAGCACCGGCGGGCGTGGAGGGTTGTTCATCGTCCAGGCTAGTGTCAGGGGCCCCTTGTTGTGCCACTGTGTCCCTCCTGGTGTTGCCAAGGTCTGCCAGCACCCCTGCAATGGTGACCAGGGTGTTGTTAATGGACTTCAAGTCCTCCCTAATCCCAAGGTAGTGTTCCTCCTGCAGCCGCTGAGTCTCCTGAAACTTGGCCAGTACCGTTGTCATTGTCTCCTGGGAATGAAGGGTAAGCTCCCATGATGTTTGAGAGTGCCTCGTGGAGAGTGGGTTCCCTGGGCTTGTCCTCCCCCTGTCGCACAGCAGTCCTCCCAGTTTCCCTGTTATCCTGTGCCTCTGTCCCCTGAACCGTGTGCCCACTGCCACTGCCCCGAGGTCCCTGATTTTCTTGGCTTGGTGGGTTTGCCTGGGTTCCCTGTAGTGGTCGATACACTGCTGATTGAGGTGTCCTACGGACAGAGGGATGGGCCCGCTGGGTGGGTGCTATTCTGGTGTTTCCTGAGGGGGGAGGCTCTGTGTTGGCTGGTGACAGTGTCAGGGGAACCAACTGTCAAGAGAACCCAGATGGGCCGGACTGGTCATCTTGATCCAGTTGTGCAGAGCTGCTGTCATCACTTTGGGCCTCTTCTGTGGGGGGACTGGATATGTCTGGCACCTCCTGTCCGGTGACGTTGGGTAGGGGTCCTGTTGGGGTGTAAGTTCATAATTATTGTATCTGTGTGTGCCATTGTGTGCAATGGATGGTTGTCGCTCTATTCCAGTGCTTGCATTATTGGCTTGGTCCTTGTGTGATTGGTGATTTTGGGGCATGAGTGAGTCTCTGAAGTGGACATGCTTGGGTGATGGGTGTCCATGCATTGGTGTTACATGCAGTGCTTGGTTTTGGGATGTGTGGGTTGTGTTAGAGGGGTATCTGTGGGTTGTTGGAGTGATGGGTGTGAGGGTAAGGGTGGGAGTATGTGATGGCATGCAGGTGGGGTGGAGGGGATAAGGTAGTAAAGATTTGCCTTACCAGAGTCCAGTCCTCCTGCTACTCCTGCGAGGCCCCCAGGATGCAGTATTGCCAAGACTTGCTCCTTCCATGTTGTTAGTTGTGGGGGAGGAGGTGGGGGTCCGCCGCCAGTCCTCTGTACAGCAATCGGGTGTCTTGAGACCACGGGATGCACCTTCCCCAGTAGGTCATTCCACCTCTTCCTGATGTCATCCCTAGTTCTTGGATGCTGTCCCACTGCGTTGACCCTTTCGACAATTCTGAGCCATTGCTCCATCTTCCTTGCAATGGATGTCTGCTGCACCTGTGATCCGAATAGCTGTAGCTCTACCTGGACAATTTCCTCCACCATGACCCTGAGCTCCTCCTCAGAGAACCTGGAGTGTCATTGAGGTGCATTAATGTGGTGTGGGTGATGTGTGAGGTGGTGTCTGTTGTGATGTGTGAGGGGGTGTGTTGGTGTGTGTTGTTTGAGGTGCGTGCATGTTGTGTGAGTGATGGTGTTGTGTGTCTGTGGATGCTGGGGTTGTTTTAGGTGGTGTCTCTCTCTGGTGTGCTTTCAAAATTCTGGTAGTAAGGGTTTGTGGGTGATGTAGGCGTGTGCTTTATATTGGATTGGGTGTGTGGGTGTGGTGTGTGTATGTGTATCAGGTGTGTGTATTTCGAATTGTCCAATGTGGTTGTGTTTTGTAAGTGTGTGTGTATTTTGAGCGCAGCGGTGTGTACCGCCAATGGATTACCGCGGTTGAAAGACTGCCACGTTGATTCGTGGGTCGTGATACTGTGGACGCATTCCTGTTGGCATGACGTTGTCGGTTTTTTTTATCGCCAGTTTATCACTGACCTTTGGTGTGGCAGACTTGTGTGGGTGTCAGTATTGTGGCGGATTCAGGGCTGTGGGTCGTGATTCCTGCAGCAGAATTCCGCAGCAGCAGCGGTATATAGGCGGTCTTCTGCACAGCGGTAAGCAGGATTTACCGCCAGGGTTGTAATGAGAGCCAATGTGTATGTGTTATATTCAGGCCTATACCTTATCTCTGTCAATCACAGATGTGCAGATTGGCTGTTTGGCTCATCCTCATTTGGCAGTCTCAGACAGTGTCATAGGCAGATGGGATTTGCAGATTGACATGAGACGTGGACATGGATTAAACCAGGTACTGTTTAGCATGAGATGTGTGGTGTGTGATTTCTATGCCCAAAGTGTCAGGAGAGTAGTTTGGAAGTTACTTTTTCTACAAAATAAGACCTGTTTGGTAATGGAGGTGGCTCAAATGGTGCCATGTGTGTGTCCATTTGTGTTTAACACGTCATTATGTGGTATCCAGACACTCTACCATCATTATGGTCTGTGTTGTATGTGACCTAACTTGTGCATAGTTGCCAGTGTGGTTCCTCATTGCAGACCAATGTGCATGTGTCTGAAGCCTGACATAGATGAGTGGTAAGGCTACAGATACCTCATCATGGTAAGTGGAAGTTTCCATGCCTGTGGATATTAGTACTGACCTCTATCTGTTTCATGGAGTATGGTCATTTGAAAGGCTAAAGTATGGGTATGTGATAAGGCATTGAACCAATCTGTCTGCCTCCTGGATGGTGATAGACTAACATGTCCTTAACTTCTGTAGTCTGTGGGTTGGTAGTGAATGACACCTAAGCTGATATACTGAACTCCACAGCATGACTTCACAATAAATATGTGGAAATGTACAACACAGGTGACTTGGGTCATGTCTATGTTACAATCCCAATGCAATAAGTATTCTGGTTGTCCAGTACATGTGTGATTACCATAACAGAGCAAAAACATTGGAGAGGCACATTTCGGTACAATAGATGTCATGCATGACAGTTGTATTTGGTTGATACATCAGATGAACACAGGCTTTGTGGTTAAGCGGTATTTATTGGGGTGCACAACAAAATGTATGATTTGAAACAGAATTGACAAAAAGTTCAGCGAAGGGTTCAGTCATGGTGGATGAAATCATCAGGGTAGCTACAGCACCATTTGGTAACACAAGCCCAGTGTCCTTGAACTATAGAGAAATGGAGTTAGGTATCAGAACAGTCAACAGGGCATACCAGTGACGGACAAGGGGAACTAATCAGGAGAGGTTCATTTCCTGGCAGTGGGTTTAGTCTTGGAATCTGCTCCTCCTCGATGGTCTGGGTGGGCATCCAGGTTTGCAGGGGCATTATTCTGCTACAGGGGTGGGGTGTCTGAGGCATTCCCTTCCCCTGAAAGGGCCTCAATTCCACTTGCAGCCACAGATGTCCAGGGCCTGATGCTAGTGGAAGAGGCCTGATGTTGTGTGCCAAACCTACTCAGGGTAGTGTTCATGTCCCTTAGCACCCCAGCAATGGAAGCCAGCTTGGCATTTTGGGCCTGTCACTGCTGCATGGCTTACTGGTGGTTGTCCCTCTGCAGCTGCCTGATCTCCCCTATCATGGTCAGTACCTGTCCATTCATGCCTTGGGAATTTTGATGGGCTTCCAAGACTTGGAGATGGTCTACTGGTCAGTTGTGTCCCTTGGAGCCCCCATTCTCTGGCCCACATCATCCCTCCCATGCACCCTACCCCCATGTAGCTGTGCCCCTGGCACAGTATGCCCACTCCCACTGGTGGCAGGACCATCATGTTCAGGAGCGACATTAGGAGACTCAGGTACCTGTACTGAGGGGCACACAATGGAAGGGACTGTCCTTGGGACACAGGTTTGGGGGTGAATGGTTACCTGTGTAGCTGCAACAGGGCTGGGAGGAGTTGTTGTGGGCAGGGTGAGGCTGATAGTTGTTAACTGACCAGTTGTCCCTGATGGGCCAGCTTCGTCCTTAGTGTCCAGACATCCAGGGGTATTTTCCACACTGGGGCCTTCATACAGAGGGGTAGTATCAGTCTCTGGCGTCCTCTCCATGTTGGGGATGGCATGGTTACCTGTAGGAGAAGTGGAACACACTGTTGATGTAAGTGATGTGACAAGTGATGTATGAATTAGACAACTAAACATGGCATGTGAGATACACACACTGCCTCTTCATGAGCCCCTGAAATCACAATGGCAACTGCTACTGCAGTCTGGGACACAGAGAGTTGCAATTGCATACAGCATGTTCCAAGCTCTTGGAGTATGATGGTGTTTAGATGACTGCTAATGCCCTCATATCTTGTCTGAGTAAAGACATGAAAATGTACATTTTTCTTCCAGTAAGGTTTTATGGCATGATTGAGTCAACTAGAAGCTAACTAATGCACAACGGTGTCAGAGCTGGCACACAACATAGGTGTTACAATATGACCTGGGCCACTGTCTGGATGTGCTGCAAGTGAGTCTAATTTGCCATTTAGGTGCCCCCCCCAGGTGAGTATATGACTTTATCAGGGAGCTTTTCTCAGAGTCCAGTTTGGTATGGGACACAGCTGTAGCTGTGATTTGCTTGTAATGGTACTGGTAGTGGGCTATTGCATAGCTGTCATTGTCATGAACTGTTAAATAGTGGACCATTCTGGATGGATTGCTTTGGTTGTTAGTTTCACATAAAAGACATTTGCACTCTTCTAGCTTTGGTAATGGTGGAACAGTGCCTTCTGGGCATTGTAGTGCTTTCAGTTCCCAGGGCTTCAATATGCCCTTCCCAAACACTGTGGCCCAAGATGAGTTTACTCAACATGTGGCACGGCTGTGAGGGATATTTGGAGATCTGGACAGAGGGGTGGTGGGTGGTTTGGTCATGGGGTAGAGAAAGGTGATGAGTGAGCATGCAAGACAAAACTGTTTGCTGACATGAATGTTATTGTGACTCACCCACCTCCACTGCCCCAGGTATTCCTGTCAGGCCCTCAGGATGTAGGACTCCCAAGACCTTCTTCCATGATGTGAGCTGTGGGGGAGGAGGTGAAGGCCCACTGCCAGTCTTGAGGACCGTCAGCTAGTGCCTAGATGCCATGGAACATACCTTTCCCCTGAGGTTGTTCCATCTCTTCCTGATGTCTTACCTTGTCTGTGGGTAACTGCCCACTACATTTACTCTGTTGACTATCCTTTGCCACAACTTCATTTTCCTGGCTATTGATTTTTGCTGGACCTGTGCCCTGAATAGATATGGCTCTACCCTGACAATTTCATCCACAATGACCCTCAACTGATGATCAGTGAAACATGGATGTTTTCGTGGAGACATGGTAGTGGTGGCACAAACAGTGAGGTAGTGAAAAAAGGATGACAAATGTTTGAGATGAGGTGTGGGTGCTATGATGTGAGTGGAGGACAGTTGTTGTGTTTGTATGGTTTTGAAAACTGTGTGTTGTGTATGTTGTGCAAGTGTGTGATGTGTGCTAAATGTAATGTGCATGGGTGCCTATTGTCTGCTTAGCTAGATTTACATTTCTTTGCTAGTGTCTGGCTATGAGTAGAGTTCTGGTTGAAAAAGATTGAGGGTCATGTAGGGGTGTGTTATATAGTGCAGTCTGCAGGTGTGTTGCAGTGTGAATGTGCATGAGGAATGGGGTATTCAAACTATTCAATGTGGTGTAGTGTTCTGACTGATGTGAGTTCAGACCGCCATGGGTCGCACCCCCAATGGTTTTCCACTATGGAAGAACCTCTCTACTGATTTGTGGATCGTAATTTGATTGGTTGATTTTTGTTGGGCTGGCGGTGCTGGTGGACAAACCGACCTTTTTCCATCTGCCAGTGTCCTGGTAGTTTTAGAAAATTAGCTGTTTTGGCAGTCTGAGTTGTGTGCCTATTAATACGACGGTCAGATGACCGCCAACATGGTGGTCTTATCGTCAGAACCCAAAGTCATAATGAGGCCTTAGTGCCATGTATCTGCTATCATTTGCTATATTTTTATCACTGTGGCCAGATAGGACGTTTCCCAGTTCTGGAGGTCCATATAGGAATTCCACTCAGTCTGACTCATAATTGAGAACTTATGTATGAAGTCTCTTACACTTCTAATGCCACCATGTAGTTTATGCATTTTAGGCCTGGTATGCCGTGCAAAAAAAGTTCAATGTTTTTTCTCCAAGGGTCCAGCCCACATTATGCCATCATTCTCTTGGCGACAGACAAGATACCCCCAGAGGATACGAAGCAAGAACAAGGAAAATAGTACCGAAGAGAATGTACATTTAGTGCATTTGCACGTATCACAAACCAAGTATTGTGAGGTTTGAAGCGTATCACTGGACCTTGTAGTCTCGGTGGCCGTATTTCCTGTTGAAAGAAATAGACTTGACTTCATTGATGTGGAAGATCCAGGTAATTGCACCAGAGACATTATAGGGAACCCCAAGGCGTGCCATTTTCTGAGATAGTGTTGGCCCGAATTCTCAGAGGTTTGCATTGCCCTTGTCATGCAAGGTGACACAGGAGCAACACAATCCTTAAGTCAGATTTACCAAGCCATGCAAACCGACTTGCGTGACCCTGCGTGGCTTGGTAAATCTGAAGTAACTCAAGGCAGCACAAGTCGGTGCCTTGGGTTCCTCTGTACTGGGAAGGCATTACATGGGTAGAAAGTGGTATTTCCTCATAATTTCCTCTTTCTAAGTGTGCTGCATTTTGCAGCACACCTAGAAAAAGGAAAACCCTCCAAGGATTGTTTTTGTGAAGGAAAGTGTGTCCACCATGGTGCAAGGGTGCCTGTGTCGGGTCTAGGAATTACAAAGTGCACCAGTGCAGTGAGAAAGCAGGAATGCACCATATCTTAGTAAATAGTAAATATGGTACATTCCCGCCCTCTCTCTTTGACGCAGTGCAGTGCTGCTTTAAACTGAGTCAAATAATGATGAATCTGCCCCTGTGACTTACTCTCTGGGGCACCCAGCTACTCATCTTTAGAGCTCAACATGCTGAGAATTTTTGTGGGGCTCACGATGATTCGGCCAGACTCTGAGAGCGCCTATTGTTACCCAAATTGAGCGGTAATGTTAGTGTGCCTCGGTGATACCATTCTTAATTGAGCCATGATATGTGTGCATTTGCGCTTGATTCCTTTTTCTTGCTGTGCCACATAATATAATGTGTGCATTTGTGCTTGAGCATGATTAGAGCAAAGGTTCTTCTTGTGGATTTGATGGACCTCAGAAACCTTTTGTCTGCGACATGGCTTCATAAAACATGAACTGCAGCAACACTAACAGGTTCGAAGACGACTCTCCTCCACAGAAGCTAATGCAGTTTCTGTGTGCAAAAATGATGTGATGCTGAGCCAGCTGCCATGTTTTAGCATGCACATGAATTAAAGTGTTTACATAACGGGTAATTGGTTTGAAATATTTAAAGAAAGCGGTGGAGAAGGTCATTACTGATTAGACACTGAAAAAAGTGAAGTATATCATTGGCAGCCAGCAAAGAATACAGCCCTAAAATTCAAGCTTCAAAACAGTTACAAAAGGCACACCCAAGAGCCGCACATAAAGCTTAATTGAAGGTCACCAAATATAAAAACTGATGGCAGAGATGATGCCATAATATGGGACGCTAAGGAAGCGGAGCTTGAAAAAATAAAGGTTCATTTTTCCTCTTTTCGTGCTTTAGAATTAATTCCAAAAATATGTAAGTAGTTACACGTTTTAATAGCGCCTACAGTGAGCTTTTCCCTGTAAATGACAAGTGAGGTAGCATGGGTACTGACCTAAGGAGGGGTGCTGTGTTTAGCAATAACTTACAATTTATATAAACACTTGCTGCAGTGTTCCTCGTGGGTCCGGTTTCATGCAGAAATGAAAATGTTAAGATGATTCTTGTGATTAATGTTGCTGCTAGAGAGAGATTGGAGTTTTGCCTAGTGGCCGATTTGACTCTCCATGAAGCAGGGCAGCAGGTTAGTATGCCTCCTGCGAAGAAGGAGTACCTCGCAGATCACAGATCTGTTTTTTATGTGAATAGTTGAGTAGATCTCTGCTTTTGTCACAAAGATCCTTTTGCTACCGTAGTTCATAAGATACAGCCCTAGTATAGAACAGTGACAGTACAAGCTGTCATCCAAGAGCTGCATACAAGCTGCATAAATTAGGTACGGTCGTTATGTTTTTTCCTCAGTCTTTCATTATCTACTCCTAATGTAGGTAAAAGGGGCTTTGTTTGGGTAGATATGCATTCGTATTAGTAAAGCCAGCCTTTACCAATGCTGTATAGCAAATGAAATGCATATGCAAAAAGAGCTATGGGGAGGTGAGGGGCACTTTTGTCTTGTGGTAGTGAAGGTATCCAAGAAGGTGGTCATGGGGTGCAAAAATGGTTGCCATACTGGGCAACATCAGCACTAAAGCCAGTCCTGCTTGAGAATTCCTTTTGAGGTGATTAGAACCCCAAAGCAGCCATAATATAACACACACAAAAGCCACACATTGACACAAGAGATATAAAGGAATGTAGCATTTAGGACACCAGCAGTGATGCTTGCTTCACTTTGAAACCTTTACCTCACATTGAATGTCCCCAAAAAGAGTGACAGGAACAGCCTAGTGAAATTAAAGTGGTGTCACTTAATTCACCAACTCCCAGGCGATCGTCATCGTTAATGAGTCATATCCACATATGAATTCCTATAAGGAATGGGAGATAGAGTCTGCCATGAAGAACATTTTGAAAATGCAGAGCGCAATGGTGAATTTTACCACACAATTTTCACATAACCAACATCAAACCCTTGTATCCAGATCTAATTATCCTCCTGAGTGCTGTCATCTCATGCTAACACCAGAAGTCATTATCCATAAGCCATAATTCAGGCAGTTCCTTTGTCTCCACATGAGAGGATTTCAAGTCTGAAGCCAGGATTTTGCAGCCCTATGACAGTGACATAACAAACCATGATACAGAGGGCACGAGTGCCAGAAAAGACAGAACCAACAGAAAAGAAGGGATGATAATAAACACATAACATTATCCCTCAGCCTCGTTTTCTATCCCTATATAAAGGAAATTGAAGAAGCAGATTCAAGTCGATGATCTCATGCCAATGCTCTACCAAAAAAATCAGACAATACCTCTAAAACGCTGATGTAAGTGAACACAACTGGGCAGTTCTTCAAATGCAGGAGAGCCCAGCATGGGTGTGCTCGTCCTCTTTAATCAGTAATACACAGTTCCGAGCCTTCACAGATGCTGAAGCAGATGTCTTAATTAGAAATTATTAATGAATGTTTATGTGTTTCAAGTAATGAATTATGTAGACAATTAATAACGTAGAGAAATAATGTACATGTTTGAAATTGTGACCTCGAAGAATGTCCACCAGTGTTCACGAAATGTACTAGTTAATGATTAATACTCATGAAAAATTGAAAATGTATTAGATTAATGTAGTGATATGTCATATTTAGGGTTGTGAAGTATGCTCTATCCTATTAATTGTAGGCCTTAACTTAGCGAGTGTCTTGGCCTAGATTTGCCAGGCCTCATGCAGAAACTGTATTTCTTAGCGTCTAATAAAAATGCTGACAGAGTGAACTAACTGTGAAATGTTCATTGTTTTAATAAATTGCTTAGCAGAAGCTTTCCATGAGAACCAACTAACAGGAGACAGTGTCCCTAAAATGTATGGAGCTGTGTGTAATGTGTGCAAGAAGTACTTTCCCAGGACGCGAACAATGAAAACACTGACTGGTGAAGAAGATGCAACAAATTCGATACCTAACAAGCCGGATGATGAGAACATCATAAAGCAGACCAATCAACAATGTGTGAAGGGTGAAATATTAGAATTCATAGACTTGGCATAGAATATTTATTGGGTAAAGTATTAACGGTCGATTAATTGACCAATTGGGAATTAGGTGATAGTTTGGGTGATTTTGATATAACAGCACGACAGAGGGAACTTGAACAGACTGCGAGACTAGAGATCTAGAGTGACTTTGGAAAGAAGAAGAGATTTGAAATTCTGTCATTGGGCTCATACTCTCTGACTGAGAGCCTGATACTTTGCTGATCGATTGATGACCTGAGGACGAAGTCTGATTCTGTTTTCTGAACCATACCGTGGATAGGTAGATATGACAATATCACTGAAATTTATTTTCTTTTTGCCCTTTCTTTCTAGGTACCAACTGCGCTGACTAAATAGTTTTCTTGAGCTAGATGTTTTCTAAATTCGTGTTCCACAATTGTTTTGCATGAAGCCCCACATGCTGATGCCAATCTGGGTTGGTTGAGGCTATTCACATGACGACTGACAAATTGCAGGGACTGATGTTTGACGAGCTATCATGCTGAATTCGATGTATGTGATTACTTCATCGCAACTAACTTTTCTATTGATCTGAATCGTTGGTTTGGAATGTATTGTGATACAAGCTTTGGTTAGACTGTGTTTCTTTCATCACTTTGGTCAACCAGTATTGTTCTTATATGTGTTCATTTGATTTTGATATTATTCTACCTGACTTTAGCATTGTTAATATAAGGGAAATAAACTTTCTAAACTTTTACTAAAGGTGTGGTTATTCATGGCTGAAAGGTCATGGTGTGTGGCAATTACTGCCTCCATTGATTATTGATTGACTAACGAATAATGATTATTGTGTATTGATTATTGTTTCTGTTCTGGAGCTATGGTAAGAACATCTTAAACGAGTCAAAAGGTTCATCGACCTATACGCGCCCCCTTGTAAGTTTACTTAATAAGGACTGACGCGCTAACACAGGCTAGGAGGTTTAATCTGCACCTACAAATTTGGATCACCCGTATATGCACTGGGAGCCAACCACACCAACCTTGCCACATCAGTGCTATTTTTGCCCCAACTATTGCCAGTATTTTCCAGGCCCTCAAATGAAATACTTCTTTAAGCTCACTTGACGCTTTCTCTTCTCCTGTCTCAGCTGACACATTTTCATTAAGAAAAAACATCGAGTATTGCGGCGGGTGTCTGGGCATTCTACATAAACCGGTCATCATAACCCCTCAAACAGAGTAGGAAACAATTTTTTATTCCAAAATCTATGATACATAGTGCTACTGATCTAAACGTGCACTTAATCATGGCAATTTGAACAACTTCACAAAAACGGACAGTAAATGATGTTGTAGGGCAGAGGTCTTCAAACTTTTTTGCTCTGAGCACCCTCTACGCAAACTGTTTTGAAGTCCTGCACACTACCAAAAAGTTATGGCAAGGATTGGAAAACGGGAGGGGTAGGGCTGAGCACAGGGGTGGAGCTTGTGAGTTCATGTCAGGGATACTTTTTATAGCTCAGAATTGTTACTAAATGTGAGACTTAATAGAACAAATGCATTTCAAAAAACAGTAACTGGCCACAATACACTATTCCACATCACTGGGGTGATGTGAGGCCCTCATACTGCTGCGTCTACAAGCAACTCCACTTGGTGCACTAATTATAGCAGTGGCTCTGAGTAGCAGGCTGTATCCTGTGCCTCTTTCATCCTTTCCCACCATACATGACTGTAAGAAATGTAGTTACATGATGGAGGGGTGAAACCCTACCTAAGCAAGAACCACAATCCTTGTCAGGATGAGGCAAAAGAAAGCCCCACATTAACCTGTGCTCAATACCCTAGTAGCTTAGCATAAAGCAGCGAAGTTTAACTTAGAGGGAATGTCATAAAGTATTTATGCACCACTTCGAAAAGTAATAGAGAGAAAAAACACAAGGAAAATCCCACACCAAATCAGGAAAACAGAGTAGATTTTAATAAATAATTCAAGACCAAAATGACAAGAATCCGATCAGTTGAACTCGAGATATGCAAGTTTACATTTTAGTGAAAATAGCACCAAAAAGCACAAAACTAGGCCTGCTGAACAAGAGTACCTTAAATCCTGGTTTGCAGAGTGGTGCAAGGTCCTGAGCCAAGGAGGTATCGCGCAGCTGAAGTGATGCATCAGTTTCAAGGAGCAGTGAAGCCGCTATGCTGGGTTCTCCATCATCATCAAGGGTCCCAACAATGGGAACTTGCAATGCAAAGTCCGGCATTGAGGTGATGTGCCAGTTCCAAAGAGCTGTGAGTCTGTGATGCGAGAACATGCACCATTGTCAGGGCTCAACCTAGAGATGATGCATTGGTTCTGAAGACGATGCTCGAGCAGCAAAGCTGATGTGCCAGTTCTGCTGGAGGTGTACCATGCCACAGAGGAGATGCATAGGCGCTGCTGGATCTACTGGTGGGCTGGCAGAACAACTTCAGGTTCACTTCCAAGGGTGCAGGTCTGGGGTGGCTCCACACAGCAGGCTAAGACTTAAAGATTGCAGAGTCCAGGTGCTGGGTTCCTAGTTGTGGGAGCCTTCTGACCCTGAGGCTCTAGTCAGGAGACCAGCCAACTAGCCCTTGAAGCCACTTTGGGTTCCTGGGTTCTAGGATGTAGGTCCAGTTCTTCTCACCCAGGCAAGAGGGCAGTAGGTCAGAACAGCAGGGCAGCAGTTCCTTACGAGCAGTAGTATAGCAGAGTTGCAGTTCTTTCAGCAGCACAGCAGACGTTCTTCCTGACAGAGTATCCGCAGCTCCAGAAGTATAGTGAAGAGGCTGGTATCTGGGGTCTAATATTTATATCTTGGCCTTCCTTTGAAGTGGGAAAAGCTTCTAGAGGTTTCCTTTTGGAGTTCTCAGGCATACTGCCTTACCCACCCTAGCTCCAAACTAACTACAGGGGTATGCATCCTTTTGTGTGGAGGCAGGAAACAGCCAATTCAGGTGTAAGTCTTTTTTAGAGGCTTGCTGCTTCTTTGGCTCTTGACCATCTCTGCATCACTCCACAGAAGACACAATGGGGGTTATTCTAACTTTGGGGGAGGTGTTAATCCGTCCCAAAAGTGACGGAAAAGTGACGGATTTACCACCAGCCGTATTACGTGTCCATTATATCCTATGGAACTCGTAATACGGCTGGTGGTATATCCGTCACTTTACCGTCACTTTTGGGACGGATTAACACTCCTCCAAAGTTAGAATAACCCCCAATGTTCTCTTCATTATCAGCCAGAGGCACCTCAAGGTCTGCATTAACTATACAGGTATGGTTGTTTGTAATAAAAAGTATGAGAACTGTTTTTGTAACATTAAGAAGCATGGATGGTTCCCATAGATCCCACTCACTTCCACCTCTGATTATATACAGATGTCAGGTGAGTTGAGCGGGAGGCAGGGAGAAGGACAGTCAAGTCGCATTCAGGTGCAGAGCCCTGGTAATCTGGAGTCTTGGAACCTCAATGTAATGTTCCAAGAGAAAGAGGAAAGGAGAATCTTGGAAACTGCCTGTAGGAATTGCATTAACCAACTGAGGTTTGATTAGGTTAACTTGCTTTCATTTTTTGACTTAAACTGTGTGTGTCATTTTATATACAGTAAACTGAAAGTGAAAGAACAAGAAAATAGTTACAGAATATTTTGCTGTTTTCAGCCATAACTTTGACCCTGTGATCCTGCTCCCGTAGCACTCAGGATCACAGTTCCCATGCTTTTCTATGCACTTCAGCCACAACAAATGCCTGAATTCTTTGGGATGAGTAAGTCAAATCTATTCTTTATTGTCAATGCCACCTAACACCCACTCTTTGACCATTAGTCTATCGTTTCTCCCACAAGCTGTATCATGGGATATTCAACTGCCCTCCAATCTCTCTCTCTCTTTCTCTCTCTCTCTCTCTCTCTCTCTCTATGTATATATATATATGTGTGTATATATATATATATATATATATATATATGACCTAAGGTAATTATAACTCACACCTTCGCCATGCACCTTTAATTACCCCACATATTACATAATTGATGACATATTCTATGGCATCATTGATATTATCACTGCAAAATTTGCAATATTATTGATGAGAAAACTATGCACGAGTTATAGTTACCTTAGGGCACGAGATATAGATGAATTTCCATGGGTTTGTGCATGTAAATTCAGAACTTATATATTCCCTGAAAAAACATTTATGCACATATATGTATGTATATATATATCTATATATATATATATATATATATATATATATATATATATATATATATATATAGATATATAGATATATATATATAGAGAGAGAGAGGGAGAGAAATATGCTAGAAACATACATATAAGCACAGCGTATTCTGTATTATCATAAAGACTATTATGGTACAAAGAAAATATATTACTTCAAAATTATCAATGTTTATATGTTGCAATGATCTGTGGCCATTAAATATGGCAGTTGTTTACTGTTAAGAGCCCAGGATAATCGGTCTTCATTCCCACTTTGATCAACACTCTACGATGTCCTTCTTTTTGTATCATCTTACCCTGCTTACCCTCTTAGTTTCTTCATTATTATAACCATCCTGATCACTTTATCCATATTGACTCCTATGATAGCCTACATAATGATTTGTTACTAAAAAACTCTGGGTCAGTATCTACCTTCCACTAAAAATACTGCCTCACTGGACCAGCTGCAGCTCCACAGAGTGAGTACAGCAGTATTAGGCCTGCAGCAGTGGTTCACTGAAGTTGCTGTAGCAGCAATGGGTTTGCAACACCTCTCCTCCACTTAATATACTATAGGAGGGGCACAGAGCAATGGGCCTGCAGCAGCCCTCCATTGAGATGCAACTGTACTGGGCCTTCTGCTGCACTGGATCTTCAGCAGTTTTCCATTGAAGATGTAGTGGTAATGAGCATGCTGCTGCACTGGACTTGCAGAAAATGTTAAAGCTGGCAAATTATGTAAAGTCATGTCTGTGTGGCTCATGTAGACCAGGTTTCTGTTTTGCATTTTGGTATTTGCAGCCTTTAGTTTCTACTGGGTTATAGCGGACAACCAGAAAAGGAAATACAAAATATAGATATGGGAAACCTCAGCACTATGGTGCTCATTTAAACTTCAGCAGGGAAGACCGCCGACCATCGTGCTGGCGCCCACCAAAAGACCTCCAGCACGGCAGTCCCCAGACTGCCATATTACGACTGCTGGTGGCTTTCAGCCATTTTCCAAGGGGAAAACCACCAGTAGTCGAACTTGCAGTCAACGGTCTAGTGGCGGTTGCACTTCCGACACCACCACGCTAACAAAACACTGCCTGGCAAATTTTAATTAGAAAAACGTAGTGGTGGTGTTGTGCTGGTGCTGGCCGACCACCTTGACGACCAGGTAAGGTGACCGTCCGAAAGGCATGTGGGTGCAAGTGTGTCAGTGTGAGGAAGTGTGTGTGTTTGTGTGCATGCATGTATGCGGGGGGTAAGTATTGGGTGCAGGGGAGTGGGGGTTACTACAGTGAGCAGGGTTTTGGGGGTGAAAATGTTGTAAGGTAAGAGGGATAGGGGGCTTTTGGATGTATGGGGGTGGGGAAGTTGTCTACTGGTGATAGGAATGCTAATTCCTGTCTCCAATAGCCTTTCCACCAGGGTTTTCATTGCGGTGCTACTGCCATGAAAACTCTGGTGGAAAGGGACTCATAATACCCCCAGTAGTCTTAGGTGGACCGCCGGGTCGGAGATGCTTATCTCCGGCCCAGCGGTCCAATTGCCTTGGTGGTAGGAATGGAAAAGTAGAGGTTTGGCACAGGCCAAACCACCACACAAGTCTGGCGGTCTTCAAAGCAGACTCATAATGAGGGCCTATAGGTCACTGGAGAACAGCTGAGAATGTGGAGTAAGAGTTAAAACATATAGGTTGAAGAAGACAGGAAAACAGTGTTTTATTGATAGAAATTGGTAGCATGCAGAGAGTAAAGACCAGCTACTAACCACTGCCTTCCCCTTATAGCAAATAAAATGTGCCAGGCATCCCACACTTTCACTCTGGTCATTGTGAGGAAACGCCTCAGTGATACCTACTCTTAATGTAGTAGGAGCATTATGTAATATGTAATGATTAAAGGCAGGCTCGTAAGGAAGTCAGTAATATCTATTCAGTTCTCACACAGACAAGGTATGCTGCAACACGTACAATCCAAACATATACACCTTTAACCAACATTCACATACATACTCCACCACAAATAGACATACACTCTTACACATACACCCACACACTATATCAACACTTCGGACTCCCCCCCACAATTTAAGAATAAAATATACCTTGTTGCTGACCCCGGCAGCATCAGTCAATTTCCTTTATCAGGGCAGCAGCTTCACCCAGGTGATGGTAGTGCAGCCCAAGGGAATAGCATTTCTTATCAGCACATTTTTAACAGATGCTAAACAAACTTCTCTCCCTGATTGTAGTCCTGGCCCCTTGATATACATCTGTAAAAACACTGTTGTCCAGAGATTTTCATTTTTTATGTGTGTTTTTGCATCATTAGAGAAGTAATCTAGCTTGCGTAGCTTGAGTAGACATTGCTAATCCGGGTTGATTTTCTCAGGACAACATCTTTAAGAATGGCGGCTGTGTTGCATTGATGACCTGAGGACTCGTTCAACAAAGATAAATGTGTCATATGCCAAACTAATCCAGAAGAAAAGCTGCCATCAACTACAGCTGGACAGAAGAGAGCTCAAGATGCTGCAGAAATACTGCAAGACAAAGTTTACAAAACATTGTATCTGATGGGTGAAGAGGCTCAAATATTTTATCATTGTCACAACAAGTGCTTCAAGTGGTATGCAATTAAATAAAACAGAAAACAGTGAATCATAATAAGAACCCAAGTCTTCTGAGAAAGTGATGACAACCAAACCAAATGCTTATCCACTTAGAAGATCGATAGCTACCCCTCGTCCACCTCCAACAACTGATCCGAAAGCAGAGAATCTCTAATGCATTATCTGTGGTTTAGCCAGAACAAGGGCCAAAGGAATTGACGAAAGAACATAGTACAGAGTATGTGAGTCTCAAAGGGCAAACATGTTTTTATCTGTAGTTAGTTTATTCCAAGATGTTTTGAGCCGAGTAGCTCACCCACCTGAACTGCATGCATGCATACATTCAAAAATATGAATGTACAATGAGCTCCCAGCAGCAATGTAACCACCAGCCTTCAGTTCAGTTTGCACTCTTTGAAAAATCAAATGAAGTTTTAAAGCCACTCTTGGGTGCTGGCTACGGGTTCACACTCAGTGAGATCAGAGAAATAATGGTCAACACTGGTGAAACTGTATTGATCCATAAAAATAAAACATTACGATTTTTATGGTGAGAATGTACAATGACAGAATTAGTTTTTGTCAGTCTAACAAAAAGAATGAGCTACTTATGGCGTTCTCAGCTAATTTCACTCCTGAAGTTCTTGCTACCAAAATAAGATCACAGGATGCAGTAAAATCAGCAGGAACCATTTTAAGAAACATCCTGAAAGATTTAGATTTTGGACTTAATGAAAAATTTTGTGATGCTCCAGAGCTCCGCAAATCATGGGAGTCAACAAGAATGCCTGATGTTGTCGTACCATATTTTACATTATTGTTTAATATCAGCAAAGCAAAACTGTTACAAACTAAAGTTCTTGAGTTTGGAACAGAAGCCAATAACATTGATGATAGCTTTGAAGACATAAGCGAAGAAGTGGAAGACAATCCAGTGAATTGACAGGTTTATGCTGTGCACATGTACTGTCTTTTCCAAATAATTTTTTATGAATTATATCACAGCAAAAAGAAAACTCAGCTATACATGATGACTATCCACGCAATCTATGACAAGTGCAAAAGTAGAGAGCTAATCACTTCAATTAATAGAATTGATGTATCAACAAGTTATAATGATATAGACGGAGTAGGAACTTGTTAGCAGCTCATGCTGCTAAATTTTGTGACTCCAACAGCACACCACTTCAAAGTCACTTTACCAGGAAAAGATTTACAATTGCTGCTCTTGATAATTTTGATTTTGAAGACAGCTCTTCTTTGTCTAGAACAATACTGCAATTATGCGTTTTCAAGACTCTACCAATGAAGTAGCTGCTGGAAAACAAGCGGGGTTGGCTTTAGGCATAAACAAAGCTGAAAACCTATAACCCAGCTGCCTTGCCAACGTGTGCAATTTCACTGTAAGCCATCAACATGTCCCAGTCTACCAAAAGTTTTAAAGTGGCTGAGGACATGGATCTTCTTCAACTTGATGCTGCAGTCTGGAATGCTGATTTAGCGGAATTTATCATATCGCTTATTCAGTGTGGACTGAAGTATGAAAAGAAATCAGTTCCTCCGTGGGCAGGAATTCATGCTCTGACCACCCAGAATACTGTCCCACTGAAGAAGGTTGGATTTTTATCAGTAATACCATCTCCAGTCACAAACTACATGACAGTATACACAGCTCTAAAAAATTCTGAAAATATGCATGCTCAGCTTGAAGAACAGCTTATCCAGCAATTTACGGTGACGAAGGTGTGTTCAATATTGCAGCTGAAATGGTTATGAGCAATCCAGGAGAATTTGCTGATCTTTATCCGATGAAGGGTGTTTTCCACATGACAAAAGTTGCATTCAGGTGTCCAGGAAGTTATCTCAGTAGATGTGGCATAGTTAATGCACTTACTGAGGCTGAAATCTTTGGAATCCAAACTGTCCAGTCAATATTGAGCAGTACTAATTTTGTTTGTTCTTTATTACAAGGCATGCTCATCATCTCTGAGGCTATAGAAACATTGTGTTGGAATGCTTTCTGGAGCTATAGCCTCAGATATGATGTTTTGCATATCTTATCTCAGAGGTGAACAAGGCACAGGGTGCACTTCATTCAAAAGACGTAATGTGAAGCTAGGCAATGTTTAATACACTCAGTTCAAAATCAGAAAATCTGCAAACCAAGTTCATAGAGTTTGTAAAATAATGTGAAGAAAAATCTGAACCTTGCAAGTATTGTGGAAATGTTTTACACATGATAGCTCTAGTGGAAAAACATGGTACATGCTAATCACGAAGGTGATTGGGAGCTGCATGTGAACACTGAGTCATTGATTACTGTGATTTGCGAATTTGAATGCATAAACTCCCTGAGATATGGGTCCTAGTATTTGGAAAGATTGAAGAAGCTAGAGGTGGAAAAAAACATACCTCTACAGAAAATTAATCTAAAGACATTTTGTGGTGAAAGACCCAGAGGAAAGGTTAAATGCTTTATCTCCAGTTATGAAACTGGAACAGATGATCCAGAGATCACAGAAAAGCTCCAAGGGAATTGTTGTTCAGATACCTAAAAGTGAATATGTTGCTCAAAGGCAGCTAGTTTACCATGAAGACCTTTCTATTTGCAATCTTTTCAGAGAGATGACAAATTCAAAATTAATGGACCGCCTGAATCTGTTTCTCACTACAAATTTGTGGGAAAGAGAGACTAATGCTGACAACCTTCTTCAGCTTATGCAGCAGCAAGGAAACCCCTTTGAAATGACTGAGCCTGTGCAACTTCATAACTTCGTGTCCAAACAACGTGTGGACAATGACGTAAAGACACTTCTACTAGATGTCTTAGAACATGGACCTAAACTATGCACAGAACTGAAACAGGAGAGATTTGTATTGAAAGAGAAAATGCTGTTTGAAATAATCACTAAAGGTAAACTTCCACACTTTCAGTACTGTAGTAAGAGTTTTGTATAACCAGCCACTACAAAACAGGTTATAAAAAATTATCTTTCCCAAGCACATAGAGAGATCGATGTAGCAAAAGAAAGGGGTGAATTTGTCAAGGACATTGTGTTGCATGATCTTCTTTCAACAAACTCATTATTTGATGGAGATGCTGCAACCAAACTAGTGAAGCACAAACTCATACAAAAAACCTTTCACCTATAGAATTTCAATTTGAAAAGGTGTCCTCACTCAAAACTGCAGATGTCGTAGGCTATATGTCACAATTGTGAATGGTCAAGATTTAATCCAAGCAAAACTTTGGAGAGGTCGTTCAGACTGTTCTACAGATATTAAAGTCAGTGTGCACCTTGCAAGTACTGCACATTGTCTTTGACAGTTATCTTGAACTACCCTTCAAAGAATGTGAGAGAATCAGACGAATATCTACAAGTGGAACAATTGACCTTGCCTGCCTCAAAGATTCGACCCCTATACCTGTGCAACTTGATAAATTCCAGTCATCTACATTGAACAAGATGAACTTGGAGATGTTAACTAGCCAAAACATTGCTGATGCTTCAGTGAACACGGAATTTCCAATTATTTCAAGTAGAATGATTCTCAATGAGGAGCTGGTGCCTGCAGAGATCTATTCAAAAAGTATGGGCCATATTGTTCAAGATCAAGAACTTAACAGCAAATTGGAATAAGCTGACCTTCGTGTTGTGCCACATGTTGAGTGGGCTGTCCGAAATGGTTCCAATTGAGTCATTATACTGTCAAATGACACAGATGTTATTATTGTGCTACTTAGATTTGTTGTAATATTCATAAGTCAATGATTGTCAGAGTTATGGGTGGGTTATGGAACAACTGAGAAAAGACACCTAATCCCGCTTCATATTCTGTACAAGAAACTTGACCCAGAGATTTCCAGTGTTCTTTACAAGGCACATATTCTTATGGGTGATGACACTATGAGCAAAATTGGAACAAAGCTTGGAACTTTAACTGCTGAACCTGTGAAGTTTCTAAAAGCATTTGTTGAGACAGAAGAAGAATGTGACTTTAAGGACATAGAAAAAAAGTTGTGTGTGTGTGGAAAATGATTTCTGACTGTCACACATTTGATGATCAGTGAGATCAAGAGATCAGTCCCAGTAAGTGACCTCCCACTGACATCATATTCTGTGCGTGAACACATTAAAAGAGCGTTCTCCTTGATCAGAAGATATGTATAAATGTTTTGGATCATGCATATGTAGAGAAATGTATAAATGTTTTTGATCATGCATATGTAAAGAAAGATCTGTGTGCATTTAGGTGGGAAGATATTGATGGGGTGCTAAATCCTACACAATTTCTAAAGTGTTTACCCACAGAACTTACATGTACATGCACTTGCAAAACCTGTGCTACAAAAATATGCCTCTGTCGATATGCACTTCTCAAGTGTTCAAGATTCTGCAAATTTACCTTGAATGATTGCCGAAACAAGTAAATAAAGTGAACTATGAAAATGTGTCTATAACGGGAGTGATAAGCATTATTCTTTTCATATTCAGATCATAAACATTGACTGATGTGTACATAAAAGGATTAAAAAACATTGTTATTTGTTTCATTTCTATATATGTCTCTTCTTCCTCTGTTATAGTCGCCATTTTGGAAAATGGCAGAAGGGTTGCTGTGAGGATTTACTTTCAGCCTCTACAAGACTGCTTGATCCCCAAAACCCCTGTTTGACACCAAAATGAACTATATAGGTCTCATGGTTCCTGAAATATTACATCATCACTGCAGCACACCTGCCATTTTTAAGAAAGTCATCCAGCCAAAATTGGCCCGGAACAGCAGTGTCTACCCAAGCTAAATTACTTCTCTAATGATCCCAAAAAAACAAATAAAAAATGAACATTTCTGGACAGCAATTTTTTTACAGTGGTATAGCAGGGGTCGGGATTATTGGATGGGTCATACTTATTTTCACTTTAATCAGCCAATGATGGGGCGAGGTTGCACCCCCCCCCAATGTATTAAGTTGAGACTGCTGTATAGCAGGTTTCTGCCACCCGATATGGAATGAGTATAAGCCTGAGGAAGGCCTTCTCTCATTGCAGGACTTAGAGACACTATGGCCATCCTTACAGCCCTGGTGGTAAATCCCTCTTACCGCCGTGCTGACGGCCGCCAACATACCGTGGCCGCGGCGGATATCCGCTACAGGTATTATGACCCACATCTAGAAATCCGCCACAATACAGACACCCACACAAGTCCGCCACACTAAAGGTCAGTGATAAACTGGCGATAGCAAAACCCACACCGTCATGCCAACAGGAATACACCCACAGTATCACGACCCACGAATCAACGCGGCGATCATTCAACTGCGGTAATCCATTGGCGATACACACTGCTGCACTCAAAATACACACACATTTACAAAACACAACCACACTGGACAGTTCAAAATACACACATCTGACACACATACACACACCACACCCACACACCCACACCACTATAAAACACACACCCACATTACCCACAACCCCTTATAACAAAAATTTTGGAAGAAGCAGAGTGAGAGAGAATAGCAAAGACAACACCAGCATCCAGAGGAACACAACACCATCACTCATGTAACTTCCACGCACCCCAAAGAACACACCCCAACACACCACCCACACATCACAACAAACATCACCTCACACATCACCCACACCACATCATGGCACCTCAAAGACACCCCAGGTTTTCTGAGGCGGATCTCAGGGTCATGGTGGAGGAAATCATCTGGGTAGAGCCACAGCTATTCGGATCACAGGTGCAGCAGACATCCATTGCAAGGAAGAAGAGAATTGTCGACAGGGTCAACGCAGTGGGACAGCACCCAAGAACACGGATGACATCAGGAAGAAGTGGGACGGCCTACAGGGGAAGGTGCGTTCCGCAGTATCCGGACACCAGGTAGCTGTAGAGAGGACTGGCGGTCGACCCCCACATCCTCCCCCACAACTAACAACATGGGAGGAGCAAGTCTTTTCAATAATGCATCCTGAGGGCCTCACAGGAGTAGCAGGAGGACTGGACTCTGGTAAGTCAAATCTTTACTATTATATCCCCCACCCTACCTGCATGCCATCACAAACTCCTACCCCTACCCTCATACCCATCACCCCAACACCTCACAGATACCCCACTATCACAACCTACACATCCCAATACCAAGCCCTGCATGTGACAACAGTGCAGGGACACCCATTACAGACCTGCATGGACACCCATCACCGAAGCTTGTCCAGTAGAGGGACTCATCCAGCCCACAAAATCACCACTCACACAAGGGCCAAGGCAATAATGCAAGCACAGGAGTAGAGGGAAACTCACCCATTGCACAAGATGGCACACACAGACACAATAACTATGCATTTACACCCAAACAGCACCCCTACCCAACGTCACCAGACAGGAGGTGCCAGCCATATCCAGTCCCCCCACAGAAGAGGCATACAGTGACAACAGCAGCTCTGCACGCCTGGATCAAGAGGACCAGCCCAGCCTATCAGGGACCTCTGGACAGTTGGTTTCCCTGCCACAGTCCCAAACCACCACAGAACCTCCCCCCTCAGGATACACCCCCACAGCACCCACCCAGTGGGCCCATGCCACTGTCCCCAGGAAACGTCAATCAGCAGTGTGTCCACCGCTACAGGGACCCCAGGCAAACCCACTAACCCAGGACAATCAGGGACCTGGGGTCAGTGACAGTGGCCACCCGGTTCATGGGACAGAGGCACAGGACAACAGGGAAGCTGGGAGGACTGCTGTGCGACAGGGGGAGGACAGGCCCAGGGAACCCACTCTCCACAAGGCACTCTCCAACATCATGGGAGCATACCACCATTCCCAGGAGACCATGGGCACGGTACTGGCCAAGTTTCAGGAGACCCAGCTGCTGCAGGAGGAACAGTATATGGGGATCAGGGAGGACTTGAAGTCCATTAACACCACCCTGGTCACCATTGCAGGGGTGCTGGCAGACATGGCCAACACCATGAGGGAGACAGTGGCACACCAACGGGCCCCTGACACTAGCCCGAACGATGAACAGCCCTCCATGTCCACCAGCGCTAGTGGACAGGAGGTCCTGCCACAGGACCAACAGGCCACCAGCACCCCAGTCTCTGCAGAAGGAGAACCACCATGCAAACGGTCCCTGCGATCTAGGCACAAGACAGAGAACATTGCCAAGACCCCGCCAGGAAATAAGACTCTCCTGATTGTCACCCTTCTGTCCCACTTTGTCACCCTGATCACCTTGAACTGCCATTGCTCCACTTCCTACGCCCCCTTGGACAATGCACCTGTTATACAAAGAGACTGGACTCTACAATGGATATTCCTCCACCATCACCCCAGCCCATTGCACATCCCCCTCCACTTATTAGCACTGAAATAAACACCCTTGAATCACAAAACAATCTGGAGTCAGTCTGTACTTTTACAAATGTGTTATTACAACCTCTCTGACAAATATCAATGTCAATGTTCATTTGCAAAGACCAAAGTATGACAGATGTTGGGCAGCAGTGAACTTAGCAGAAGGCAGAATGTGGTACCAGATCTGTGAAAAGGAAAGGCAAAGTGAACTGTCAGGGTCCATACACAGAGGTAAAAAGGCAGACTTATACAATGTACTACAGTAGTCTGATATGAGATAAGCAGTGCCAGTCTCTTACCTGTGTCTCACTGTAAGTATTGCATGATGATGTTGTTTCAGTTGTCAATATCTTCTTCTTCTGCCTCCTCTTCTTCACTGTCCACATGCTCCACAGCTGCCACAAGACCAACATCATGACCATCCTCCTGCAGAAAAGGCACCTGGCGTCGCAAAGCCAGGTTGTGCAACATACAGCATGCTACAATTATCTGGCACACCTTCTTCGGTGAGTAGTATAGGGAGCCACCTGTTAGATGGAGGCACTGGAATCTGGCCTTCAGGAGGCCGAAAGTCCGCTCTATAATCCTCCTAGTTCGCCCATGAACCTCATTGTAGCGTTCCTCTGCCCTTGTCCTGGGATTCCTCACTGGGGTCAGTAGCCATGACAGGTTGGGGTAACCAGAGTCACCTGCAAATATCGAGGGGTATCTGTTAGATATACACAAACCCTTAGGGACTCTCCCATACCCAGACACCTATTCAAACTGTGTGGGGACCTTGGGCTCACCTATTAGCCACACACGGTGCCTCTGGAGTTGGCCCATCACATAAGGGATGCTGCTATTTCTCAAATTGTAAGCGTCATGCATAGAGCCAGGATGCTTGGCATTCACATGTGAGATGTACTGGTCTGCCAAACACACCATCGGCATATTAATTGAACTGTAGCTTTTACGGTTTCTGTACACCTGTTCATTCCTGCAGGGTGGGGCAAATGCCACATGTGTACCATCAATGGTACCAATGATGTTGGGGATATGTCCCAGGGCATAGAAGTCACCTTTTACTGTGGGCAAATCGTCCACCTGGGGGAAAACGATGAAGCTGCGCATGTGTTTCAGCATGCCAGACAACACTCTGGTCAACACGTTGGAGAACTTTGTATGAGACATCCCTGATGCCATGGCAACTGTTGTTTGAAAGGAACCACTGGCCAGGAAATGGAGCACTGACAGGACCTGCTCTAGAGGGGGTATTCCTGTGGGATGGCGGATAGCTGACATCAGGTCAGGCTCCAACTGGGCACACAGTTCATGGATTGTGGCACGATCAAGTCTGTGGGTGATAATGATGTGTCTGTCTTTCATTGTCGATAGGTCCACCAGGGGTCTGCACACTGGAGGATGACGCCATCTCATCCTCTGCCCCAGCGGATGTGCCCTATGGAGGAGAATGGTGAGCAGAGAGTCATTTACGATATAGGTTGCACAAAGGTGTTTTGCACTATTGTGATTTAATCGCTGTGTGGCGCTGTCTGTCTGTAATCCTGCTCAAATGTGCTGTGACGCAGTTAGGTGCCCTGCCATGTGCCCCCATGAAATGGCGGCTGCCTGACCTGTAAGGAGGGACAAGAGGAAATGAGGTAACTGTGCTGGCGTTGTGCAGCATCGCGGTAGGCGGTCAAAGACCACCGCGCAATTCAGCATTGTTTATCATTGGGCCCTATGGGTTCCAGGAGCCAATGATGAGACCGCCATTTTCTATCTGTGCTCTCACTTGATACCTGACCTTCAACAGGAGAGGACCTACACTGCAAGTGCTGCTGTGACCTGAGTCTGGAAGCGACAATGGCTACAGCGTCTGGGGAAATGGCCCCTGCCTTCACCGTGGAGGAGTTGGACAAACTGGTGGATGGGGTCCTCCCCCAGTACACGCTACTCTACGGTCCTCCAGACAAACAGGTGGGTACACTGTGAGCATGATGGGTGGGCAATGCCTGTTTGGAGTGGTGTGGATGGAAGGTACATGTTGGTGGGGGGGCTGTGTCCTGCATGTGAGGATGGTCAGTGTATGTGTTTCAGGGCATGGGTGGGAACTGGTGGGCAATGAGTAAGAAGAACCGGACGGTGTAGTAAGTTCCATTCTTACTTTACCTTTCCTCTAGGTCAGTGCCCACCAGAAGAAGGGTATTTGGTGTGCTGTCACCAAGGAAGTGCAGACCCTGGGGGTCTATCATAGACAGAGCACCCACTGCTGCAAGAGATGGGAGGACCTGCGCTGCTGGAGCAAGTAGACGGCGGAGGACCAGCTGGGGATGGCCTCCCAACGTGGAAGGGGTGCCCATCGCACCATGACCCCCCTGATGTTCCAGATAGTGGCATATCTGGAGTTGGATGGGCGCTTGAGGGCATCACAGCAGCCACAAGGGGGTGAGTACAGTCTCAGTCAGCTGACTCTGTGCGTTTTACGGGGTGTCTGGGTGGGGGATGTGTGTTCCCCTAGGCCAGGGTGAACTTGCTAGGGTAGGTCCCCTGTAAGGCAGGCTCTGTGCTACTCCAACCCCAATAGTGATAGTGGGCATCTACAGTTAGTCAGGCTCCGGTGGGTTCCAGGTGTGCAGCAAATGGGGTTAGGCATTGTCCCCCATGGGCAGGTGATTTTCCTAAGAACTGTTAGTGCATGGGCTAGTGCATAGGGCTGCTCCCTGTGTGTTTTGTCCACCAACGGTAGTGGTGTTGCTGGCATTGACCATGTGTCTCCTCTGTCTTTCCCCCCCTTTTGGTTTTGTCACCCTGTCCTTGTGTGCATTAGCATCGTCTGGCGGAGGAGCAGTGGCACCGGAGCAGGAGGGAGCTGCAACCCACATGGCCCAGGAGGGTGAATGTGTGTAGTCTGAAGGCACCAGTGGGACAGAGGGCAAGGGGAGCTCCACAATGGGGACAGCACTGCCCTCCCAGCAGCCCCTCAGCATGTTTCCCGTGCCCGCTCACCCAGGAGGGTGGGCATCTCCTTTGCCCCAGGCTCCTCAGGCCCTGCCCCAGTCAGCCCTGCTGCCCTCAGTGAGGAGGCTATTGACCTCCTGAGATCCCTCACTGTTGGGCAGTCAACCATTTTGAATGCCATCCTGGGTGTCAAGAGGCATTTGCAGCAAACACATGCATACCTGGAGGGCATTCATTCTGGTGTGGGGGCCCAACAGAGAGCATTTCAGGCTCTGGCCTCAGCACTGATGGCAGCCATTGTCCCTGTGTCCAGCCTTCCCACTCCAACTTCAACTACCAGCCCCAATCCCCTCTACCCCAGCCTATCCCAAGCACACCATCAGACCAGCATGCACACACATCAACACACAAAAGTGGCTCAGGCAAACATAATCACCAAACATCCCATAGGCACTCAGACAAGCACCATACCCATGCAGACACACCAACATCCACTGCCTCCACTGTGTCCCTCTCCTCCACATCCTCCAAGTCCCTCCCAGGCTCATCTCCACTCACACCTGCATGCACTACATCCTCAGCAACTACCTCCATCACCAGCCCGCCCATCACCGCACACCACTCACATGCAATCACCACCCCACTACCATTCACACGTCCCCTGTGTCCTCTCCCAGTGTGTCTGTGAGCCCTCCTCCCAAAGTACACAAATGCCGGCACACACCCACTCAACAGCCATCCACCTCACAACAGCCTGCAACCCAGCACCTCAGCCACCAAATCCACGTCCAGTGTGGTCCCTGCAAGTCCGGGAACATCAAAGGGGGCACCCATCAGGGCTGCCAGTGTGCCACCTAGTGAATCCAAGGACCGCCCTATTCCGCCACCTGCCAAGTTAAAGAAGGGACCAGCATGCAGAAGAGAAAAGCTGCACCAACCACCCAGCAAGGCCTCTTCCAGAACCAAAGAGGACAGTGCCAAGGTCCCAGCACCAACTTCCAAGGTGGGGAAGGGACACAAGAGCAAAGGGAAGTCAGCTCAGGGCACAGAGCCTCCGGGTGAGGGACTGGTGTCACCCCTTCTGCAAGACAGCCCAGTAACCTGTACTGCAGGGGGCACCGCCGCAACGACCACCAACTGCACGGCAGCTGCCTCAAATACAGTCACCAGCATCAACCCCAGTGGGCAACCTTCTGAGGCTGCAGGAGACGGCCTGGTGTCTCCCTCCACAAGTGCAGGCGCCTGCACCACCAGCAGTATCTCTGCCGAAGACACCCCCGCAGCCACCGCCACCTGCCCCGCGATGTGCCCAGCCAAGCATCCAAGCCTGGAGGAGACATCCTGGACCCTGCACACACTCCATGAGGCACCACCACCAGCACTGGCACTTCCAGAAATTTGCAGCCTTAGTCGTCGCAAGGAGGAGTGTGCTCTGCCTCCATGGAGTATCATGCTACCTGTTACCGGTAAATCTCGTGGCTCAGACACCCATGTGAGGGAATGAGAACTGCCACACCGCTGGTGCAGCATCATTGGGCACCATGCCCCCTCCAGAACCAGTGGAGCACAGCATCCACTACCCCAGTGCTTGGCAGGATGAAGCACTCTGGGCACCATGCCCCCTCCAGAACCAGTGGAGCACAGCATCCACTACCCCAGTCCTTGGCAGGATGAAGCACTCTGGGCACCATGCCCCCTTCAGAACCAGTGGAGCACAGCATCCACTACCCCGTCCTTAGCAGGTTGAAGCACTCTGGGCACCAGGCCCCCTCCAGAACCAGTGGAGAATAGCATCCACTACCCCAGTCCTTGGCAGGATGAAGCACTGTGGGCACCAGGCCCTCTCTAGAACCAGTGGAGAACAGCATCCACTACCCCAGTCCTTGGCAGGATAAAGCACTCTGGGCACCAGGCCCCCTCCAGAACCAGTGGAGGAAGGCATCCACTCGAGAGACTGTGGCTTTGCACTCCCCAGGACCAATCAGTGGGCAACCCACCCACTTGAGAGACTTGGGAGACTGTGGCTTTGCACTCCCCAGGACCAATCAGTGGGCAACCCACCCAATTGAGAGACTTGAGAGACTGTGGCTTTGCACTTCCCAGGACCAATCAGTGGGCAACCCACCCACTTGAGAGACTTGAGAGACTGTGGCTTTGCACTCCCCAGGACCAATCAGTGGGCAACCCACCCATTTGAGAGACTTGATTGACTATGGCTTTGCACTCCCAAGTACTCGAGGTGCAGTGGCGTCGTCCCATCATCCGGCTGAGGTGTCCCCCCTTTCTTTCCCCCTGAGGTGCCTGTGTTTTTTTCAAGCTAATGCCCCTGCAGTGTTCTCTCCGTTTTCAGGCAGGTGTCATGTGTGGGGTTCACCCATGCTTTTTGGGACCACTGGTCCATGGACCTTTAATGAGACACTGTACGGACTTGTGTACTTGCTGTAAATATTTGTATATACTGATGATTTGAAGTTATCTTGGCCTACCTGATTGTTCGATTATTACATTCGTTAAACTCATTTTATTTGGTCCTTGCGTTCTTCCAGGGTGTGATGGGGTGTATCTGTGATGTAATTGGATGTGTGTGTGTTATGTTGTTGTGGGGGTGGGGGGTGTTGCCTGTTGCATGTGTGTTTCACTGTCTTTTTCCTCCCCCCGTGTACTAGGTGCAGTACTCACCGTCATCGTTGCCGGCGTCTTTGATGTTCCTGGTAGATGAGGAGGTAAACCAACATTGGTAACAACTGTAAGTCGAGCTCCATGGCGTCCTGGTTCCTCGTTGGTTGTCGAGAGGTGAGAGGTTTCCCTTCGGTGTACTGTTTCTGCGTGCTTTTGATGGCGTTTGTACTGCCCCGGAAAAGCAGGCGTATTGGTGCCTTGTAATAGTGTGGGCGGTACATTGTCTTCCTTCTGTTTGTTGGCGGTTACCGCTGCGGTGTTTGTTTCTACCACAGTGGCGGTCGGAGTGGTAAAGTGGCTGTCTGTGTTGTCGGTTTCCGCCATGGTTGTGATTCCATTTTTTTTACCGCCGGCCTGTTGGCGGTATTACTGCTGCTTTATCACCGACCGCCAGGGTTGTAATGAGGGCCAATGTATAAAGTAAATATGCTTTTCCTTTGTTTTGATATGCACAAAGTTTATCTGAGTGTGTATTACAAGGAGCCAAGCTAGGAAGTCTTATCAGAATCCTCACACATGTACAGTGTGCATTTAAAAGCCATTATTATGCAAATAGCCTAACTTATTTGTCACCAGCTTGGGTACTGTCACATGGAAGGCTTGCAAAAAGGTGAGCCTGCACCCTCTACACACTTGTGGACTAGCCACCACTGATTGTAGTATACATCTTATCCTATCACTTGGGGTGATGTGAAAACTGTGAAAACTGTCTCCTACCACCTGAAAGATATGCTTCCTTATTGTGATAGATGCTTCAATTTGTGTTTTAACAGATTATCTAGTGTATATCGTGTCCTGTGATACCTTAATCACTTTTTTTGCAATTGTGCTTTGATCAAACACCAAACCTGTCTTCCCTCTTTGCATAATAATCCAGTCTACTTTGAGCAGTTTCCTTCATTTTTCTAATGATTTTGGGAAACCCACCTCGCTCTTCTCCATGATGTAACCATGAATACAACTCTTCCGTTGTGAATCACAAATAAAACGCTTCCAACAACAGTGTTTGATTAGTAAAGTGGTAAAATATTGTGCTCAGACTCCTTCATGCTCAGGCTAGCAACATATTTTGCTGAAATAATTCAGAAGTTAGTTATGTCTTCCATCTGCATTCCTTTGAATATAATGTTAATAGTATCTCCCTCTCTCGTGATATGTCCTTTTCAACAGATATTGGTAATTGCACCCCTAGCTTTGCTCACTGTTGTTTTCTCTTTTACGCATCAATTTTGTTATCGGGGGCATTGCTTTCTTCACTGACAGAAAATCACAAAAATGCGTGGCATACAATTATTTAATTGTGGGCATTTATGTAGCTACAATTATCTACTATACCAATTCTGACCATTTTCCCAAACTAACCCATTACGATCCTGCATAATCTGCTTCTTTATAAAGCAATTGTTAAAATCATTCAGATTTCCTACCATGGCCTCATCCCACATTACTTGAACTAACCTCCACTTTGATCTGGCCACTCCGTTGGCCATGGCTGTTATCTCGACTTTCTGTTAGCCTTACAAGCAGATAATCCAGCCCCAGCCAATTAAGATGCTAGAGTAAAACTGAGATATTATCAAACTGAGGTGACAAGCATGGTCTACTGAATGTTAGTTAGTAAGTAGTGCTGTTTTGGTTAAAATGAAAAGGTATTTTTTTTATTACACAGCATTTCTTTCAAATTGATTATATGCTTCATTTTAAATACCCCCCCAGATTTTGGATCTTTTGGACTGCCGGAATTTAGGGCCAGAAGTATGAAAGCATTTTGCATTCGCAAACAGTGCGAATGCCCGTTTGCGAATGCATAAAGCCATCTCAGAATGTATGAAAGACATTCTGAACGCAATTTTAAGGAATCGCTAAAATAGCGATTCCTTAAAATTGCGACCCTGTTTAGAGAGTTTTCCTTATTTGCGATTTCTTAGCACATGTATGAAGCAATTCCTAAATGCGAATTGGGCATTTAGGAATTGATATTTACCACCAGGTTGAACCTGGTGGTAACCATGTGCAAATTTTAAAAATGCATTTAAAATGCATTTTTAAAATGTACATGTAAAGCACACATGCCCTTTTGGCATGTGTGCACATTACATGTCCTAAAAAATTATTTTGGGGTGCAGCAGAGGGGGCCTTAGGCCCCCAGCACCCTGGGGTTTTGCATTTCCAAAACTGCAATTTCTAGTAAAGAAATCGCAATTTTGGAAATGCAAAAAATTCGCAGATTTGGGCCTACAGGCCCATAGGTGCGATGTGGGGCCGGTATCGCAATTTGCGATTCGGTAATAGCATTTGTGATTTTTAAGAAATCGCTATTACCAATTTGCAAATGTGATAAATTGCATTTTGCGAATCAGAAATAGCGATTACTTAAAAATCGCTATTTCCGCCTCGCAAAAGGCCTTCTTGATACATCTGGCCCTCAGTTCTTTGTTCTTAAGTAACACCAACTAATTTACTGATAGAAGTCAAATTTTTAAATGCTCTTCCAATATTACAACTTTGCACATTGGTAAAAAGTAAACAGCTAAAATATCAAAGCAGTCATTTACAGGCAGGCCCTCAGTCTGGTCCTCCACATAGCTATCAGAAAGCGTGATACAGCACAGACTAGACATTCAGGCCCTCATTATGACCCTGGCGGTGTTGCACCGCCAGGGCCAACGGGGGCGGGAGCACCGCCGACAGGCCGGCGGTGCTCCCTTGGGCATTCTGACCGCGGCGCTTTGGCCGCGGTCAGAAATGGAAAACCGGCGGTCTCCAGCCGGTTTTCCGTTGCCCATTTGAATCCCCCATGGCGGCGCAGCTCGCTGCGCCGCCATGGGGGATTCTGACACCCCCTATCGCCATCCTGTTCCTGGCGGTTCGCCCGCCAGGAACAGGATGGCGGTAGGGGGTGTCGCGGGGCCCCTGGGGGCCCCTGCAGTGCCCATGCCAATGGCATGGGCACTGCAGGGGCCCCCGTAAGAGGGCCCCGCTAGTATTTCACTGTCTGCATAGCAGACAGTGAAATACGCGACGGGTGCAGTAGCACCCGTCGCACCTTCCCACTCCGCCGGCTCGATTACGAGCCGGCTTCATGGTGGGAAGGTCGTTTTCCCCTGGGCTGGCGGGCGGCCTTTCGGCGGCCGCCCGCCAGCCCAGGGGAAAAGTCAAAATACCCGCTGCGGTCTTGCGACCGCGGTACGGTATTTTGACGGCGGGACTTTGGCGGGCGGCCTCCGCCGCCCACCAAGGTCCGAATGAGGGCCTCAGTCTTTAAAATATGCAGGGCAACTTGGTGTTCCCTGGCGCCCTATAGCCGGCAAACAGGGATTATCCACTTTTTCCTGATCGTTAAGTATGCAAAAAAATAAAACATGCTCTTCTGTCTTCCTCTCCACTCCACAAATAGGACACCCAGCTGAACCCATTTTGGTAGCCCATTTGTCAGTAAAGGAGCCAATCACTAATGTGTTGTATCTACACTGCACATATAGTTTTCAAGCAAGCGGTGGTTCAATTTGATCTACAAATTGCTCCAGGTTATAAACATCCTTAATCTGGAAAAAATAAGTAGAGTGCCATATAAGGAAAATGCCAACAGTTGGCCCCGCTTATACTGCCAACACTTACTTTTTAGCAAACGTTTGCCAGCTACATGAGCTACCTTCACCTCAGTCCACAGATCACCACATCCCACCTTCACTAGAGTGTCTTTAACATAGCTAATCCAGAGAATACTTCCTGAACCAGCGATTCCTAAGACTTCATTAAGGCCCTCTCGATATGAATGTAACTCAGGTGATTGGCTTAAGACGCAGATCAAGCCTAAGTGGGAGTAAAGGTGCCCCACTAACTGGTGTAAGAAACAGTTCTCAGTGACTAACAGCTTTGACATATCCCTAAACCCCCAAAGCTCAGCCCCATAAAGGGCAGCTCCGGAGCCTGAAAATTATACCTTTGGGTGGCAGGAGTAATTGGACGGAATTGGGAGTCTTGTTGGGCTCTTAGTAGTGGCCCAGTGTGTTGCATCAAGTTTGATATACATTTTTCAATATGGCACCACCAATTCAAATCTTCCGTAAGGGTCAGCCCAAGATAATCAAAGACATACACACAATCTAAGGGAATACCAATAAATTTAGGAATTGGTATAGCAAGGTAATCTAAATTTAAAACCATACATTTTGTTTTGTCTATGTTTATTTCTAGTCCCTTCTGATTGCAAAAACTCTCAAAACAACATCAATTTGTTTGTAACCGCAGAGGCGTTTTTAATATTAAGACAGTATCATCCTTGAACATTAATGCAGAAATCATGGTATTGATCACTCGAGCAGCAGCCCCATCACAGTGATTCAAAAAGGAAATCAAATCATTTACATAAAATTAAAAGAGGGTTGGGGCAAGAACACAGCCTTGCTTTACCCCTGGATCCACAGAAACTGGGTTCATCAGCTCACCAGAGGGTCGGTCCACAGTGCACTTGAGCAAAATTGTGGCTGTGGAGTCTGACCATGATGGACAAAAAGGTCAGCAGGGACCTCATATTTGCCAGCACCTGTCATAACTTGAATCAGGGCATTAAATCAAAAACTGATCACTGATCACAGATCAACAAAAGAAATGTATAAGTGAAAACCACTCAAGATCACCGTTTTCCAAAAGATCGACTGAAACCGGAAGAGGGAAGACCTGATCCACCGTGCTGATACCCTCCCTGAATCCAGCCTAGAGCAGTGTTAGAATGTAATTCTTTCCCATCCAGGTTTGCAACCGGTCAGAGTATGGTGGTGAGGACGTTTAGGGAGCAATCATTTAGGATTATTGTCCTATAATTGCTTAGATCAGCTTGGGAGCCCTTCTTGTAGATGGGTATAATCCCTGCCCCTGCCCACATTGAAAGGGTTGGTGCTTCTTCCATAACAGTATTAAATATTAACGTAAAATAGTGGCCCCAGACGTCTGGCTTGTTATTTAAAATCAAGTGCAGATTGACCATGATGTAGTCCAATATGACCAAATCACCTGACTAAATCCCAACCTAAGTGCCAAGGTTGCCACTTCGTAGTGGTATGGATAGAGCCAATGCCTGAGGGTAGGACAGATAATGTTTATGTTAGTCAGGAGTAAAATCTAGCTGAACAAGCTGGAACATAATTTTACAAAGATTGGATACTACAGGGATATAATTTTAGAAGTCATTGCAAGTTGGCTTCACTAATGTCTGTTTGTTTCTTGTCCAGTCGTGCGCCTTGGTAAAACCAAAATACTCTAATCCACACACATATTTAAATTAACTTAAACCTGCCAGGATATTGAGACCTGCTCGTATGCTCACCTTCAGTAGAACCAAATGCGTAATACAACACACTAATCTGCATGACGTGTGTTGGCAATGGCATTCAAATATGAATGGACTTATAGTCATGACTGCAGTCCATCTATAAGACACACGTTGTTGCTTACTTTTAATGATTTTAAAGAACATATTTTGGGTGCTCCATAACACCCTTCTCAATGAATTGATTCTGTCAATCGGGGCAAAGGAACCTCATCTGGAAAGCCTGGCTCCAGCCCCCATTAAGGGTAGGAATGCCCATTGTACAACTTTTGGGAAACACTAGCACTCTTATAAGAAATGCAAGTGTAAAATATTCTGTGGATTTCAGGATCTGGCATACATTGAATTTCATTTTCAGAGCTTTCTTGCAACTATGTAAGGAATTATTCCCTCCTGCATAACCATTTTCAAACATTGCTGGGATTCAGAATTTCACACTTGAGATACAATTCCTTATTGTGTTCCACAACTTTTAAACTCAGTTATAGTGTTCATTCTGCACTTCTCTTTACATGTTAACGCTATAAACAAGAACATTAGGTTTAAACCCATTTCATACCGGACTGAGTGATGTAGTTCTTTCGTATATTCTGAAGCAAGCGTCTTCGTCTAGCCTGTTCCGAAATGGACTGCATGCTAAATAAGGGTTGTCAAATCGACAATACTTCATTAATGACTTATGATGCTATTTTTCAATATGCAAACAAGAGACTAATCAGAAAACATTATGGGCAAAATTCCCAACTGATTTCAACAAAGTGCATTCCAAAAAATATAATAAATGATGGGTCAAATTAAACTAACTGAGCAATGTGAAGACCCATATTCAACCATATCCATCTTACATTACACGTATTTACTCGAATTTCAATATTTTTTGTTGTCGAGACTGCAGCACTTCAGTGAGAGGTATCCACAATTTATTAGCGAGCTTCCTGTACCTAATTATATCCCAACGGTAGTCAAATTAGTCTCTTAAATTAAGGTCATTTTGGTTTACGGGTTTTCCAGCCAAGTCATTATTATTATATCATAATTAAAGCCATTTAGCAGTCCATTCACAATGACAGACATTGTCTTAATTTATTATTCTTGCAAACGTCTACAAACCCACGAACATGAGAAAAATCCACATTATTGACTTAGAGCAGCTCTTAGATTAGTCATATCGTAATTCCTTTCTTCGTATTTCACCTCCAACCCACTTCTTCCTACTCCACCCACCCATCAGGATTCTCCCAAGCTGGATGATATGAATCTGAATGGAATGGAAAAATAAAATATCTGGGAGCAGGAAGTGTATGAGTATGGAGATACTTAACAGAATATAGTCCCTGGAGCTAAATAGGTGCTGCACCATCGGTGCCAATTTCTTTGAGACCATAGGCCCATGATCAGTCAGTAATTCATGCTGTAGGGCTTGAGTTACCTGTGATCCCATAAGAGGACCGGTCCTCTTTATTTTCATGATTTATGCATAACATTTATAATGGACGATCCTCAGAACGAGAAGCTGACCATGACTCCTAGGTTCAATAACTAGGTCAAGAGTTTTAGCTAGCCCCAGGATTTTGCCTTGCCAAAGTCTTTTTTAATCCTCATGCGCTGTGAATGCTTTCGGGTGTTGCTAGCAGAAGTGACTGAAATGGAAAGCCAAGCAACCTCGCAACAGGAGATTATTCTGTGACCCCATAGAGGGAGCAGAGAATGTGGCACCATATCTGAAAAGGGACATGACAGCTGTGTCGTAGGATGCGTGGGATTATATCAGTGGCCACATACCCTGTAAAGCCTTATTAGAGCTGTGATTTGCAATGGTGCTTGGCACTACATGGAGCTGCACTGCATGAGGTTATAACATTTGGCGGAACGTGTAATCTCCATGGTGGGATGCTCAACATCTGCAACCTACATGGAGGATGCACACAGGGATGAGTGAGGTGTAATGCTGGCACACAGAAACCACTCATGCGAACCATGTGAGCTGGCTTGAGGGCATTTTGCCACAGATCCTGCATAGAGCTGCTGCCACAGTCAGAGCCAGGCTGTCCTACTGCGCACCAGATATGGTTTTAAAGTAGTAGTACAATATCCTATGACTTAAGCCCCACCAACTTGTTTATAAACCTGCCTTCTATGAACTGTATTTTGTGTGGTGGTGAATGTAGCACATGGAAAAGAGTCTGTAGTTGCGTATTGGTGGAAGAGTTTGGTGAGCTGATATTTATTCAAATGCAAGGCCCCTAGTCTATTGAGCATTTGGCATAAGAAAAGGCTTGGTTTAGAAGCCCCTAGGTTGGCTTGAATCAGGAATAAACTTGCCGAAAAAGGTGTTTGGATATGTTAAATATGGTACCTGTAAAGTACTTTGACTCCACAGAGGATTCCTAACAATGCACAAAGTGATGTAATGTACCACAAGAGAAAAACAAGCCTTGACAAAGCCAATAGGTGTGTCATTGACTGCCAGCCTTTTAATTCTTTGTCAAAGCTTGTTTTATTTTGTCATGGTTTTTGTAAAAGTTTATTCATGTGGCACCTGCGACTCTCAAGAATGTAAAAAATATGGGTGAGATCAAGCAAAATTATTTTTGGTCTCAAAAAGCACTTATTGCCATATTAGTTTTTGGCACTGAGGGAAACTACTTTTTTACGGGTGTGCCCCATGTGAAACAACAGAATGAAATTATTCAGAGTAAAGTTAGTCAAAGGCAAAAGTTGGTTGACCCATTGCTATGTGCTGTATGCCGGTGGGTGGAAGAAAAATGTGAATAAGACAACAATCCAGTTTATAAAGAGGGCTGTCTGAAAGCCTTTATAAATATTATAATTTTAGTAAAATGAAAAGTGTTGGCTAATACCAGTCCTAAAACTAGAACTACCTTGGTAAGTATAAACAAAGTAATGTTTTCGCAAAGATACATTCAAAGAAATAATGTTTGGTGTCTACAAAAGTCCAAAAAAATACCAAAAAACACACAAGAGAAGGCAATGTTGCTGGCTTGCGTATCCAATAAGATATTGGAAACCAGTGCTGATGTAGTCAAGGCAATACTTCCAAACAACGTTTTCTCTTCACTCCTTATCTGTATATAGCGCCAGCTAAATCAATTAGAAACAATCAATCTATGTAGTGGAGTAAAGCTAAAAGACAATCAACAGTCTTTTGTTTGCTCATCAGCAGTGATGTGTCTTAATCACAAAAACCAATGTTTCTAACAGTCGGTCAGCAGAAAAAAAGAAAATAACAAGCAGTTTCTGGAACTCAAAGCTCTCTTGCTTTTCTCTGTCTGATTGATGTCTGATTTCCTGCTTTGCTGATTTCACAAGGGCTTACACTGATAACAATCACCTACCCTGCAGTATACGAAGGGTTGGAAAAGCTCAGTTTAGAGTCTATTTTCAATTAAGAATTCAGTCAGTGCTTAATGTGCACGTCAGACTGGCCTATATGGCAATCGGGCTGTGTCCGAGGGGCTGGTCTAATAGGCCAGGGTGTGGGGCAGTTTTGTGGACGTTTGTGGGCTTGGTGAATTGTCTGGTGGGCCAGTTTGTACTATTGATGCTCTTGATATTACACAAACACTGCCCGCAGCAAGAGCAAACGTGCATGCAGTCCCCTATTTGCTTGCAAAACATCTAAACAACAGTCTAAAATTGCCCTATTTGCAGATGTGGGTCACTTTTTTAGTTATCTTATTCCTAGGTGGAAAGTTTTTTTGGGCGCCTGGGCCAATTTTCTGTCTCAGCCCAACCCAGTCAATTTGTAAAATAAAAAACAAGCAATGGCATAGAGTGTTGGTCCAGCTTTCTAGTCATACTAAAAAAACACAGGCATGCCAAAATGAAATGTGCACAAAACATATCAAATTAAAGACCTAGGGCCAGATGTATGAAGCTATTTTACAGGTCAGCCATTTGCAACCAGTAAAAGGCTTTTTGCCATGTTACCGACTCGCAAAATAGGGATTGCGATTCGCTATTAGGAAGGGCATGCAAAAGGGCGTCCCTTCTTAATAGCAACCCACATGGCATCTATGTTTGTTTTGTGACCAGGAATGCAGTTGCAAAACAGTTGCAGTTGCCACAAACTTCAAGTTAGTAGCAACCTATTTGCAAAGGGGAGGGAGTCCCCCCTGCAAATGTTTGCATCCCTTTGCGAATGGGGGTGCAACATTTTTTTAAGAGAAGGCAGTGATCCCACAAACCCTTGACCACTGGCTCACAGGCCACTGCCTACTCTTTTTTTTATGTAATGCATCCTGTTTTCCTTTAAGAAAAACGAACTGCATTAAAAAATGTTTACTTTATTTAAAAACAATCACTGTGGTATGCTGTCCCCAGCAGGCCACCATCCCAATGACTGTAGACATTCACAATGGGTCGCAAATTGCGACCTGCCTAATGAATATTGATTCTACCATTTGCAACCCACTGTGAATTGCTAACAGTGTCAAACACATTGTCATACATCACATTTTGCGATTTCCTAATATCGATTTGCTAAGATTCTCTTTTAGGAAGTCACAAACCTTATGCTACATAAATCTGGCCGCTACTGTCTCTTCTAAACACACTTACTTCAGATAGATGGATGATTTAGCATGCTGCACATACGAAGTGCAGGTCGTTTTTCGCACCCCAAAAGAACATAAGAATGAGTCGACATAACACAATGGGATAGATCCTCTTTTCCATATCAGCATTGCTAATTCCCAACTTACATTATTGTGGCCTATGAAACCTACTCTGTCTGTGTAGGACAAAGTGAAAAATATAAAAATAAAAGACGATCCATTGAATTTAGGTTTCCTCTATGGGAAGACAGAACAGTTTTCATCACTACCTCAAGGTAAACTGGTCGAAAGTTTGTGCGAGAAATATTCCATCAGGAATGACATGGGAGTAGCTGAAGAACTCTGATGGAAGGAAAAGCTCCAGAGAGGGGGTGGAGGAGAGAGCAGGCCAAAGATCTTGTTACTTGGCAAAAGGAAGAGAAGTGAGAGAAGAGCGAAAGCATGTTTGAAAAAATGTTTGCAGCAGTGAAAAAATAAAGGAAAAAGGATTGCTTTTCATATGTATTGAACTCATGGCATAAAAAAATTAGATGTTGTATGATGTTATATGTAAAGTAGTTCTCCATGCAGTGCAATGCTTGATAGAAGGTGGAATGATTTAAATTACTGCAACTTTGTGTTGGGGGACTGATCCCTACAGCCTGAAAGGACCCCCTGGTACTCAAGCTCCCAATGTGCAGTGCACCAGGAGGCGTGGTTGCTGTTGTGTGTTCTCCCACGGGGGCAGGGCCTCCAGCGATGATGCACTTAAAAGTGCTTTTGACATCACGCGACGTGGGATGTGTGCGGGCTGCACCCAGGCAAAGCCCAGGTCAAGGGCGTGCCCGTCCTGCATCCGGCAGCGACAGGAAGAGGCAGAGTGAGGCCAACCCCCTTGGCCTTTCTTTTCAGAGAACTGGTGTCTGTAGCTGCTGGGATTGATCGTACGGCTGGGATCAGTTGCCTTGGAACGTGGACTATCTGGAGGTTTTATTTTACGTTTTTCTCCTCCAACTTGTTTACTGTGGCCCACTAAAAGACCTATCAAATCTGCCCTGGTGCTCATGGTTGTACCTGCGGCTGCTATTTTCAGGTTCTTTTGGGGATTGTAGTTTGCACTATTGGTGTTTTGGGGGTTTGTCCTCGCCAGTGGAGCTTGCTTGTGATGGCAGAGAGTATTCAAGGGTATAAGAAGTATAGGGAAATGTAAAGTGATTTCCAATAAGGTGCCACTAAGGTGCCACTGCTGAAGGCTGTACTTAGGCAGTCGCCAAGAGATAGGAGACAGGTTGCAGGGTGTAGGCAGGCTTACAAGCAAGCTCTAGATAAATGCAAATCCACATAGTGGGAGATAGCGTGGGAGGAACTTTGTCATGCATGTGAAAGTGGGGACAGCTCCCTCTTCTTGAAAGTCTATAACTTGGGTGGGTTGGGGGTCATTGATAGGGTAGCAGTGACCTCCAGCTAGTGCCCCTGTGGTCTTTACTTTGAAATAAGTTACCCAGGGCATTACGGTGCTGCCCTCCAATAAGGACCTGGGCTCGGATGGAATCCCTCCAGATCTGTTCAAGGCTGAAGTGGCAGTCTTGGGCCTCCCTTGACTCTGGTTCTGAATACGGCTGCATGGGAGGGGGTGATGCCCTCGTGGTCTACAGCCATGATTGTGCCAATCTTCAAGAACGGGAACAAGGACAATCCACAATGTTACCACCCCATATTGTTAAAAGACAAGGTGGTAAAGGTCTTGGGGAGGGTAGTCCTTCATAGGTAGCTGGAGTGGGTAGATACTAATAACATCTTGAGTGATGCCCAATATGGTTTTAGGTTTGGAAGGTCCACCTCTGACCAATGCATGCATCTCCATCTTATTATTAATAAATACACGGTTGCCCAGTCTAAATCATTGCACTTAGGATTTATGGACTTGACATTTGCGTTTGACAGGGTTGCCCTTCTCTCAGCTCAGACGGACTGTCCGAAGGCAAATGCCAGATCCCTTCCACTTTTGTTATACACAGATGATGCGATCCGTATGGCCCTCGAAGCTAGAGGGTTAGATCTACTCTTGGCTTAGTTTGTCTCATTTATGGGGGACTTGGGCATTACATTATGGTTGCAGATCCAAAGTCCACCAGTAGTAAGACCTTTAGGGGCAAATTTATACTCTGTATGCGCCAAATTTGCATCAAAAGTTTTGACGCAAATTTGGCGCAAAGCTAACACCATATTTATACTTTGACGCCCGACCCCGCGAACATCAAAATTCAGCAGTGTGCATCATTTTCTGGATGCGGGAAAACGCCTTGCGTTAATTAGATGCAAGGTAGGCGTTCCCATCCAAAAAATGACTTTGAGGCCTGTGCGCCTTACTTATACTCCTGCGTCATTTTGACGCACAGGAGGGGGCGGGCCTTAAAAAATGGCGCCTAGCCTGATTTGCGCTGTTTTTTAACGCCTGGGTGAGGGAAGGCTTTAAGGGACCTGTGGGCTCATTTCCATGGTCTCTGACAGGTGTCCTTCCCTGCCCCCAGTGCCACCCTCGGCCACCCCTGGAGGACACCCATGGATGGGGGGACCCATCCCAGGTAAGTACAGGTAAGTGGAGGTAAGTATATTTTTTTTATGTGGCATAAGTCCCCTGGGCATGGCCATTGGGCAAGGGGGCATGACTCCTGTCTTTGCTAAGACAGGAGTCATTTCAATGGGGGTTGTGGGTCAAAATACGACGCAAGTCCGGTTAGAGCCATGATTTTTTACTCTAACCTGACGCACCATTTTTTGACGCACAACCCCCATTCTTCCCTACGTCGGCGCTGCCTGGTTAGAGTCATTTTTTTTACTCTAACCAGCCCACAGAGCCCGCTAACGTCAATCCATAAATAAGGTGCTCGTCTGGCACATTGGAATGGTGTTAGACGGCAGTAAAAAAAATTACGCAAACCAGCGCTGGCGCTGGTTTGCGTCAAAAAGTATAAATATGGGCCTTGATGTGGCAAATAGCACCCTGGGTAAAGTCTCAGTTTTTCCCTATGTGGGGGGTCCTATTAGAAACTAAGAACAATTGGAAGCCGCTAATTGAGGACAAAAGATCTGAGTTTTTTAAAACTACAGGGTGGTTTTTAGTTTTGCATGCAGGTTAGGGTCCTGATCACCGAGGGTCCTTTTAAAAGTCTATCAGGCCAAAAGTGTATCCCAGTTTAGGGTTTGGAACTGGGCGTGGCCTGGCTGTCTTGCAAGATGGCTGCCACTCCGTGAGGCTCTGCAGGGCAGGGACATAAATCCTGCATTCATCTGGGCATGGCGGCCACCCGAATTGCCATCCGGTGTGGGCCATGACACTGGTGCTGTGATCGCTTGTGTGGAGGGGCCGGATTTCAAGCGGCTGAATCACGCAACCAGTGGGACGGGCTGCCATGCCTCGTGGGTCACCAGAGAGTGTGTTGGTGCTGCTGGGTGCCAGAGCGGAGGACTGTACAGGGGCGCTGCGCCTGGGCCCTGGGAGCTGGACACAGACGACGCAGGTCGGAGACTGACAGGTAGGCATTGGAGGCAGACATGGCAGGGGCGATGTCAGCCTGCGGGCTGAGACCTAGGGGGACAACTGCCTGACTTGCTCCCTGGAGCGGGCTGCTGGTGGCTCGTCAGTCGCAACTGTGGCTGTGAGCTCTGGGCAGAGAGTACGGGTCTCCGAAAGGTTGCTAGCGCCATATCGGGAGCTGCCCATGACAGCGGGGTTGGGCTTGGTGACCGTGGGACCTGCAGTGGGCTTGCGCAGGGAGTGGAGGCTGAGGCACCTGCAGCCCGCGCGGGGACAGAGACGTGAGGCAAAAGGCCCATACTGAGCCGGGCCAGGCTCCGAAAGATAAGGAAGCATGCTCCCCGAACATAGCGTGCAGCGGTGGCTAGAGGTGCGCAACACCTTTTATGAACTATCTGACCTTCAGGAGGGCAATCCTGCTAACATGGGGAAAAGAGACCAAAAACAATCTAAGTTGACCTTCGAGGGCAAGAGAAAGAGCAGCCACCCTAGCAAACCGATGGACGATCTGCCCCAGGAGGAGAACTCCCAGTCAACCTCCGTTAAAGCTATGTTTTTGGGTCTCAAGCACAGCCTGGCAGGTATAGATGCAAAGCTTGACCACCTGACGGATCGTATGGATCGATTGAAAGATAGGGTGGATGATCATGACACCGGCTTAGATCAGGTGGAAGCCTGCACCTCGGACTTGGAGGATGGTCGGCGTGGTGAAGGCAAACGTCTTCTTCAAATGGAGTGAGTTTTCGAAGTAATCCAAAACAAGAAAGAAGACCCTGAAGCCCGCTCAAGAAGAAACAACATACGTATACCTGGAGTCCCCGAATCAGCTCTCTCCGGAGCTGGTGGTGGAGCGGGTGCATAGGTCGCTCGGCCCGTGGTCGCTGCCTGGCACGCCGGCGTGCCCCATTATCGCGTGCCTGTTAAATTATAGGGACAGAGATACAGTGCTGCACCTCGCTCGCGACCACAAGCCCATTATCTATAACAACAATGTGCTAAGTATCTTTCCAGACTATACACCCGGCGTGCAGGTGGCTCGGTGGGGCCTTTCTCCCAGTCAAGCGCACTCTGAGCCACACAGAAGCAAAATACTCCTTCATATACCCAGCTGTTACGTGTCCATCAAAAAGGCAAACTGCATTTTTTCACAGATCCAAAACTGGCAGCAAAAGTTTTGAAAAACCATCCCTAAGAAAGTAGACCCGGTCTGCTTGTAGGAGACTGCAGTGGGTGGACACAACCTAAACAACAACGACTGAGAGCGGACACTCCTACTGGGTGCCTATGGGAATGCGCCAGACCCCAGGAGCTACTAGGGTTTGCAACTGAACTGGCTGGCTTGTCGGACTCCTGATGTAGAGAAGGCCCCTGCCCACTCACCCGTAATGGGGAGGAGACTGACTGCCCTGCCAGCACCCCACTGGATGAGTCCAAATGTTTTGATAGTTGTTATGATCTGGGGTGTGATACTGGGTGGGGGTGGGATGGGTAGTCTGGTTTGTATGGGGGGCCAGAGTGGGTAGTGGGTGGTGAAAATATGGTTAGTTCATATGTCGGTTGCAAAATCCCTGTTCCCTCTTCCCTCTTCCCCTCTCTCTTCTGTCCTCGCAGTTGACTTGGTTCGTGGCTGGGTTGGAGGTAATCGCTGTGCGATTGAGATGTAGGGTGACCTATTATGGCTTAAGGTAAAACTGCTCCAGTGCGATGTTTTTCCTGGAATGTTCGGGGGCTGAATGATAGCCGAAAGGTGAGGTTTGTGTCAGCTTATCTGCAACGACATGTGAGACATGTTTGCATGCTTCAGGAAACACACCTGACCAATGACACAAAGCACAGGATGCGAGCTGGAGGGATTGGGGAGAGCCATATGGCAACATATTCTAGCTACCCAAGGGAGGTGGCCATCATTTTTAGAAAGGGGCTACAATGGTGTACTGAGAAAGTGCTCACAGACTAAAATGGTCAATATGTAATGCTGCAGGGCGCACTACAGGATAGGCCGTTTTGGATGGTGTTCATTTAGGGTCCCAACATAGATGACCCAGAGTCTTTTGAGGAGGTCTGGCACCTTCAGAGTTCCCCAGGCTCTGGGCCCTTGTTGTAGGGTGGTGATTTCAACATGATGTTGGATTCTGGGGCTGACCGCGAGAGTCGCGTACGCCCTCAACATCAGGCTGCAGCAAAGGCTTTATCTCTTATTATGTTGGAGAACGCTATTGTGGATTTATGAAGGGTGAAGCATGGCATGAGCAGAGAGGGAACATGCATTAACACAGCACACAATAGCTGGTCACGTATCAATAGGTGGCTTGGGACTAGGGACGTAGAACTCTGGACCTATTCGATTAGCCACCTGCCCCGCACCCTGTTGGATCATTCGCCTGTCCTACTGGTGTAGAAGATCCCTGGGAGACCACGCTGCAAATTCATGTGGCAGCTGCCACACGCCGTGCTGAAAGATCAAGCATTTAGGGAGGAGGTCAGGACGGCTATAGTGGAATACTTTACTATGAACCAGGGCTCGGTATCTTCAGCTGGCGCACTATGGGAGGCATTTAAGGTTGTGATTCGAGGGGTCTGCCTTGCCAAGCAACATGGGATGCTTAGAGAGATCTGGCATGATTTGGTGGCTGACCTTATTGGAGATGTGTATGTGTGCAGATATGTCTGGTGTCCTCATGGGTGAGATGAGAGAAAAACTGTCTCAGTATGAGGAAGCAGTACTCCGTGAGGTTTGCTTTCTGGGAAAAGATGCTAAGGTGCGGAGGTATGGGGAGGGTGAGAGGGCAGGTAAGACACTAGCAACATTGCTGCACCAACCGTGGACAGGGTATTATGTTGTTGAATTGCACAATTCGGCTGGCACATGCTGTGCCGGTACAGAAGGGATTAAGAGGGTGCTAACTGAATTTTATGCCTCCTTGTATTTGGAGTCAGAGATTCCGTGTCAGGAGGAGTATACAGAGTATTTTTAAGACATTAGCCTGCTATGGCTGGAAAACCCGCACAGACCATACTTTGACTCCGCATTCACGGTTGAAGACATCAACAAATTATACACAGCTTGCCCAAGGATATAGCACAGGGCCTGGATGGGCTCACTTCGGCCTTCTATAAAGAGTGGGCAGATCTGCTTGCACCACACTTGTTAGATATGTACACTGAGGCCCTCGAGGAGGGGATTCTTCCACCCTCGCTCTGTGAAGCCCTTATTGTTACCATATTAAAACCAGGTAAAGATCCATGCTTTTGCAACTCCCATAGACCACTGTCGCTTATAAACATAGGCAATAAGATACTAGCAAAGTTAATTGCAGCCCGGATGCAGCCCCTGCTTACGTCCTTGGTGCTCCCGAACCACTTTGGTTTCGTCCCTGGCTGCTCGACCCTATATAACCTCGGCACTTTCTTTGTGGTGACCCAAATGGTGAACCCGGCAGTGTTTCTTGACGCTACTAAAGCGTTTGATTCCCTTGTATGGCCTTCTTTGTTTGGCTTATTGGCAAGGATTGGATTAAGCCCCAGATTTATCCAACTAATCAGTTTATTGTATTCTAACCCAATGGCGAGATTGAGAATAAATGAGACGGTGTCGGAGCCTTTTCTGGTGGCTAGAGGTACTCGTCAGGGATGCCCCCTATCGCCACTGCTGTTTGCGGAGGCAATGGAGCCACTGGCCACTCACCTGAGACAGCATCACAATCATAGAGGTCTGGCATTCAGTCAACGTCCAATCCTAGTCTCAATTTATGCAGACAATGTTGCGTTATGTGTGCGTGATCCACAGCTCCATATAGACATCCTAGTGGATGAACTAGTACGCTTTGGTGACCCCTCAGGAATCACAATAAACTGGACTAAATCAGTGGTTTTCCAATTGTCAGATGCCACAGTTCCGTACCGTTCAAGATACCCCCTGAGTTGGGCGGACGGCCCGGTGCGGTACCTTGGAATATGGCTCAGCATGGAGGTAGATGAGTTGTGGTCCGCTAATTATGGCAAGGCCATTGCGTGACTAGAAGACAAGATTGCGGCATGGCGATCCCTTCCACTTTAATTGACTGGGAGTATAGCTATAGCCAAAATGGGAATTTTGCCCAAGTTTCTCTACTTGTTTATCAATAGACCCCTCGTCTTTACCGCTAATTTCCTAACGAGGCTGAGATCCACACTCATAGCACTTGTATGGGCGGGAAGGCAACCCAGAATCTCATGGGAAATGCTAACACAGCCATTTGAAATGGGCGGTCTAGCGGCCCCAGACCTGGTGCTCTACTATAACTGTGCACAGTCATATTTTGCATATTTCTGGATGCACCCCATTAGATATTTGTCACATCTGGTGCCGGAGTGTGACTCTGTGTGACCTGTCAGACTCCCCGGTGGGCTTTATGGCCCGCCCAGGCCCAGGGTGGGTAGTGTCAACACAGTTGCGTGCACAGTGCGAGCCTGGCAGGTGCTCCTGAGGCATACTGGGGCTAAGGAGCTGTTTTTGCCCTCAGTACCGGTGATGGAGCTTGTGAGCCCGCGGGCGTGGGACGCACGCATGACTCCGTGATATGCGCTTGGTCACCCTGGGATCGTGGTACCAGGAGGGCATGTTCATTTCCCCGGGGTCGGCACTCCACGAGCCATACAATACCGCTCTGAACCAGCTGACTTATCTTCAGATTAAAGCGCACTTGCGGGCAAGTTACCCGGACTTTCCTGCGGCACCCTTGGCGTGCCAGGCATTAGAACTGGTGTACAAGGCCCCAAACCCCCTCAAACTTATCACTAACCTATATGTGTGCATGCAGACGTCATCACCGCCAGCGACGCCAAAGGCTAGGGAGCACTGAGAGGCGGACATCGGCGAGGCCCTTCTGGACAATGAATGGTGATATTGCTGTGCAAATATGCAAGAGCTTGCCCCCAATTATAGGCAGCGCTTGATTCATTTCAAATTTCGGCATCATTTATATTATTCACCGAAACGCCTTAGGAGGATGGGTGTCAGGCTGGATGCATGCTGTGACAGAATTTTGTGCCGGAGGCGGATTTTCTACACCTGGCGTGGAGCTGTGGGGGATTGAAAGAATACTGGATGGCAGTGCTAAGTGCAATTGAGGAAACGATCGGGATGGAGATGTCACGCTCACATAAGCTTGTTCTCCTGGGTTATGTTAAGGAGGTACCGCCCGAGCACAGGAAACTTGTAGGACTGTTGTTGATGCTGGCTAAGGGCAGGGTGGCTATGTGCTGGGGGAGAAGACAGGCTCCCTGTGGCCAGGACTGGTTGCACAACGCAGTGTACTGTCAGGAACAGTTAACAGCCTATTGGAATATGATGCAGCCGAAATCCCGCTCCAATGGATGTATGGTCTCCCTTTCAGGCATACCTTGCGGCTCTGCCGTAGTGTGAGTATGAGGCTTCTAATACAGAGATACAAAAACTGGGCACGCTGGCCCTTCCTGCGGTGGCGAACTAGTGATTCACCCCTTAGGCTAATTGCAGTTGATGCGAGGACCCCTCCCCACCCTTCCGCTTTGTCTCCCCCTCCCCTTTGACCCTTTTTTGAATGATTGGTGTAGGGATTAATCCGCATGGCTGAATTGTAAGACTACTATTTCACTCCTTTACTTGTTATACATGTATTGCAAATGGGCCTGATTTGAGGCTGGCTTAACGCTGAACGAAATTGAAGACCACAGAATGAGTTGCATACATTTTTCTGCTATGCAAATTGTTTGATGTACGGGGATTGCATTATTGTTATTTACCCAAAATGCAATAAAAACAAGAATAAAAAAATTGTATGGAACTGAGATTTGGGGGTATGCCTACCTGGCTAAGATCCAAGCTGTGGGGAATCAATTTCTAAGTCAAGTAACTCACGTATCACATTGTATTCCCGGATTTTCTGTACACAAGGAGCTTGTGATGGATTCAGTGGCCCTTAGCCCTCTGGTGTGCTGGATCAAGGTTTGGATCCGGGAGGATTTGAAGGTGAATCGGCTGATCCTTGCTGATTGTCTGGCTCTCAACCTGGTGCACAAAATCCCTTGGACAGCACAGCCAAAGGCAGCTTTTGCCTCCCTGGGGAGATCGGATATTTTTGCTGATCTTAATTCGCTATCCTTTCAAGAAACAAAATATGTTAAAAGATTGTTCTTGGATCGGGCCCAGTTGGAAAGAGATCAGCGGGCGCTCCAGAAATCTTTGGTGTGGGGACACTTGCTCCTAAAGACTATTCAAGGCATGGAGCCATGTTTAGCTCAGGTTAGACACCAGGGAGATAGGTTTCCTTTGGCCAGGTTCAGGTTTATTATCCTTAACCATCTCTTGGCTTCCCCAAGCAGATGGGGTTTGCCTGATTGTAGGCTGCAACAATAGGTCACCACAGGACACCCTACAGTTTGTTATGTTCTGCTGCTATTTTAGTAGGCCCAGGATGCAATTTTTAGTAGTCCCCCTGAAGGCCCTACATTTTTGCCAGGGTTTGGCTAGCCTTGATTTACTTACAGATGCTTCTGTCGTAGTTTGACTCTTTGCTCTAGGCAAGACTGCTGGTTTAAGGATGACAGTACTTATGTTTGTAGGCGACTATGCCATTCCTACAACAAGTTGCAACTGTCGTCCCAACCCTCCCAGCTCACAAGCAGCACCTCACCAAAAACCCAAACAGTAAAAAGTGATTTGTGGCAGCCTTCACACATGGACTCATGAGTGTGAGATCTCAGGGAGTGTTGTGGTTAAACGGAGATTGCACCTTTCTCACATTAACACCATGTCTCAATCAAACACAGGCAATGAAGGATATACAGTAAAGTTTTCAATAGGTTTTATTAACAAAACTGTAATCTATGATAAATTTCATGGGCTGCAATGATTAGAATAATGAACAGTACAAGGAACAAAATTGTGAAAATGAGAGTCATTAGTACATAGACCCCCACCATCTTGCAATAACATGAAGTGACATGAGATATGAAATATGTCCTAATACTCAACCATAATGAACCTAACCTAAAGATATCTAGGTATGTTAACCTAATCTGCCAATGCCATGTTCATGAGAAGAGCCCCCCAACCCTCATTACCTTGGAATGAGGTCTTTAGCTCAAACTCCGTAGGGACACGAAGACTGGGTCAGCATCAAGGCGATGTGCAACATCAATAGCAGCGATGGCATCTGGTCGGAACCCCTCTGACTATCTGTCTATATGAGGTGCATTTATACAAATCTGCTCAGACCCCTTACATATGCCTGTTCCCAAACACTAGATATGCTTGGGGTGGCAATTACATAAACAATTCCCTTGAAAGCACAAAGTGGGAAAATGCCCAATGTGAATACCTACATCTTATCTATCTCTGGCGCTGATAGTTACGCCTTAGCAGAGTGGCACTGATAGCAGGGAACTAAAACATTGTCCTAACTAAAAACAATGCAGCCATCTTAGAAACATATAATTACATAGTTGTGCTAAATCAGAGCAAGCTAAGTAGGATAAAAGTCACTTGGTGACAGGGGCACAGGTCTGCAACCCAGAAGGCCTAAAGAACTGGCAACAACAGGTCATGCAGACAGTTGCATTGTTAATTCAGACCTAAAAATTGCATGGGGCCAATGTAAATTCAAGGAGCTCACCATCAGTGCTGCTGAATGCTGGGACTGCTGAGTACCAGGACAGTCTGTAGTTTGATTCCACTTCAGGCCTCTTTCTTCCACTACCTTCCAGTTTCTGTCTCTTTATCTTACTTTTGCATTTTCGTTTTCATATATGCACTCTCTTTTTGTCAGTGTTTTCCTATTTGTTTCTTCCTATTTATTTTTCCCTTGTCTGACTGTCTCTCTTGTTCTGGGTCAAAGTCTGATGTTTAAAACTAAGACATATTGCCCACAAATGAGTGCTAGTGGTGACCTCTGACTTCCAGAGTGAGTGAATCAGAAAGGGGCATCTTTATGGCAAATGCCCAAACTATAGAACCGGGTAAAAATGTACAATTCAGAAGTAAAATGATATCAGTGCATTCTTTGGAATCCATGCAGCGGACCTTACTTAAAGGTACTCAGTAATGGAAAATCAAGTGATTATTGGAGGATGCAGTAAACTGCTATGATTGGAATAAAAACTGGTGATAGTGCCAGCAGCTGAATTAGATCTACCAGGTTGATGGTAATTCTGCTGGTAAATCACCGCATACACTTGAAACAAGTGGATTTTACATTACTGAAATCTACAGATATGGTCCAGTATAAAACATCTGTATTTTTGCTTTGTCAGAATTAGAAAGTAACACCCACGTTTAGAGTATGATGAATCAGGAATAATTAGCAGTTCCTTCACTAGCGCTGAGCCAGGGATCCTCTAAGTCATGAAAAGTTCAAATCACCATTCATGTGCACCATAGGCCATATTTATCTATTCCAAAAGACATCAAGGCCCTCATTCTGACCCTGGCGGTGTCTCACCGCCAGGGCAGAGGGCAGAGGAAGCACCGCCAACAGGCTGGCGGTGCTTCCGGGGCATTCTGACAGCGGCGGTAAAGCCGCGGTCAGAAAAGGGGAACCGGCGGTTTCCCGCCGGTTTTCCCCTGCCCCAGGGAATCCTCCATGGCGGCGCTGCATGCAGCGCCGCCATGGGGATTCCGACCCCCTTCCCGCCAGCCTGGTTCTGGCGGTTTTCACCACCAGAACCCGGCTGGCGGGAACGGGTGTCGTGGGGCCCCTGGGGGCCCCTGCAGTGCCCATGCCACTGGCATGGGCACTGCAGGGCCCCCCTAACAGGGCCCCAACAAGATTTTCAGTGTCTGCATAGCAGACACTGAAAATCGCGACGGGTGCAACTGCACCCGTCGCACCCCAGCAAATCCGGCGGCTCCATTCGGAGCCGGCTTCATCTTTGCTGGGGCCTTCCCGCTGGGCCGGCGGGCGATCTTTTGAAGATCGCCCGCCGGCCCAGCGGGAAAGTCAAAATGCTCCCCGCGGTCTGACCGCGGGGCGGTGTTTGGGCGGTTTCCGCCCGGCGGGCGGCGCCCGCCGCGGTCGGAATGACCCCCCAAGACTTTCCGTTTCTCATCCCGTAAGTGCTTCAGGTACTATTTCCTGGAGCATTAGGCTCCTACAAAAATAAGGAGGGTAGGGATGTTAGGTCATAAAACACTCCTCGTTTCTTCAGCTAATTGTTCCTACTTGGTCTTTTGTGGCCAGAATAGCACTGGTTTCTGTTTGTTATTTTGCCTAATGGAGGGGGCAAGTCAAGTTTTTCCCCTCTCCTTGCTACTCTCCTTTTTATTGTCATGTATAGGAGATTCAAACATGACTGTTTTTATAGATATGTGCTTTCATTAAAGTTGGTTATTTCTGTTGGATGTATACTTAGGAGATCATATTTAAACTCTCCATCTGGCATGCTGGGATCTCGGAGACAAAAATGCATGCATTGGTGCTAGCTCAGATGTTTTAATAAAAATTATTCATGAGAGTTCATGTACTATGAATAATGGATTTGCGTAGAAAAAGCAATAATGTAGAAAATTAATGCACTCATTTGAAACTGTGATCATGATGAGTGGCCACCAATAATCACAAAATGTACTTATTAATAGTTTATTAAATTAAATGTTGAGTATATGTTGAATTAGTGTAGTAATATGTCATATTAAGGGTTACGCATCATGTATTAGCTTTATTAATTGAAGGCCTTAACTAAGCGGAGGTCTTGGCCTAGTTGCACGGCCTCATGTCAAGCTGTATTTTTTAATGTTTAATAAGTGGCTGTCCTAGAGAGGTAAACTATGATTTTCCATTGTATTGCCTAAATGTGTTCGTAGATAAAAGTCTTTCTCATGAGAGCTGACTGCTAGAAGATGCTGTTCTTGCTAAATGTAAAATTTTGAGTTTAATGTGTGTGAAACTAACTTTCTCAGGAGGAGAACAATGAAGACACTGACTGGAGTATAATCTGCAACAATATTGTTACCTGATGAGCCGGACGATGAGGACATTGCAGGAAAAGCCAATCAGCGACATGTGAACGGAATAGTGGTAGAATTCATAGATTTTAAGTTTTAGTTTTACCAGAACAACCCCAGATGCTATATGTTTACCTATTACTGTTGGTCCAGCAGTACCCCTATTTGCACAAAAGAAACCTAGTGCAGGTGAACAGGGTCTCATGACACAGAATTTGGGGCCAGATGTATCAAGCGTTTTTTTGCATTCGCAAACGGTGCAAATGGCCGTTTGATAATGCAAAAATGCCTTTCGCGATGTATGAAAGGCACTTGCAGTGCGAAAATAAGGAATCGCTAAAATAGCATTTTTTTGCGAATGAGACATGATTTTGCGTGTCGCAAACAGTGTATCACAAATAGCGATATGAATTACCGAATCGCTAATTGTGAAATGCAAATTGCGGCATCGATTTGCGAATCGCAGATATCGATCTGCAAAATCAGGACGCTATTTCCAATACGCTGATTGTGACACGCAAAAAACGATTTGCAATACGATGCATCAAAAATTCACAATTTGCGAATATTCGCAGAATGGCCTTTTGCACATACAATTTACCACAAATTGAAATCAGGTGGTAACCAGGTGCAACCTAAATAAAGAGGCCCAGAATGACTAAGCCACTTTTCCACAATGGCTGCACTCTACGTGATGGTGAGGAGAATGAGGATTTTTACAGGTCTGAGGAGAGGGAGGAGGAGACAGGAGCGCATTTTCGGAGTGCGCATAACCCTTTTTGACCAGACTAAGGAGGAAATTTATGCAAAGTACAGGTTAAGCTCAGCCATGATACTTGACCTGATAGCTGAGCTACAACCCATACTGCAGCGCACAACACACAGGACCAATAGCATACCCACCCATGTACAGGTATTATGCTCCCTGCACCAACTAGCCTCAGGGATCAAGGGGTCATAGCAGCAGCTGGAGGGGCATCACAGAGTGCCCTCTCTAGATTTTTCAACGCATTCCTCAATGCCATGCTGAGCAGAATACAACAGTACATAAGATTCCCCAACACCCCACAGGAATTACAACAAACCAAAATCAATTTCTACCAGATAGCACAGTTCCCACGTGTCATAGGTGCCAGTGATGGGACGCATGTAGCAATCTGTCCACCATCGGCCACTGAGTATGTGTATCGCAACCGTAAAAACGATCATTCTATGAACATACAGGTGATATGCAATGCCTCTTACATCATTATCGATCTCATGGCCAGATACCCAGGGAGCACACATGACTTGTACATCTTTCGTCACAGCAGGATTGACACAAGACTGCTAGCTGGGGAGTTTGGTGAAGGATATCTACTGGGTAATTTGATAGTTCACAATGTTGCATTGATGTAAGTGTGACGTCAGATATCACAAGTACTCATTTTACTCTCGGTGCATTCAAGAGACAGTACCTACGCTGTGCAGTGTGCGTACCTATATGCTGATGCCCTACCTGAGCCCGGCAACTCCAGCAGAGAGGAGCTACAATGCTGCACACAGGGCAACCCGCAATGTGGTGGAGCACACTTTCGGGCTGCTGAAGAGCCGCTTCAGGTACCTCCATAAGAGTGGAGGTGCACTACAGTACAGCCCAGAGACAACATGCAAAATTGTGGCCACACGTGCTATCTTGCACAACATAGCAACCACCAGGGGCATACCAGTGGAAATCACGGACCTGGACTCAGATGAGGATAATGATCCCTTACCACCCCTTAAACCAGCAGACAGGAGCAGTGCAGCATAGGGCAGGCAACGACATGCTGCCATCATGTGCAACCATTTCTGATGTAAGTAATGACAACTCCACTTCAATAATATGTATTTCTAGAGTTAGCATCTTTATTACCTTGACTTCAGGTAACATATGTGTCAATAGGACTTAGCTATGCACTATAGGCAGACATGAATGATTAACAGTGTCACACTATTAGCATCATAGTATAACTGTATTGCTACATGTTAAGGTAGTCCCCTGTAGCCCTCAACACCACTTCTTATGTCCACGCACTCCACTTGAGTGCTCAGTGCCCTGGCTGGCACCTCTTGTAGCGGGTTCACTGGCAGTACTGTGTCTGGAACTGCGACGCCTAGGATCCATCACAGGGGCTGTAAGACTGCTGAGGCTAGAGGACTCCTCACTATCCCCAACACCCAGTTCGCTGGTTGTGGCCCTGCGTGCTGTCTGCATTGCATCCAGAACATTGGTTATTTGCACCAATCCCTGTGCAACATCCCAACTGCAATGTGCTATCTCAACCTGTACGGCCACAGCACGCCATGATATCAAGGCAGTTTAACTAGCAAGCCGATTGACTGATCAGCAGAACCCATTAAACCTTCCCATTAATTGGTGATGGCGCCTGCGGTGGCTGACACGCTCCTGCTTAATCTCAGTGCAGAGTTCCCTAATGGCGTTTGTCAACTCCTTTGTGTTTTCTGCTGCTTGTTGCTGTCCCTCATTGTCATTGTGAGACTCCAACTGATTGTGCAGTACTCCCATATTGTCATTGTGAGACTCAAACTGCCTGTGCATTGCCCCCATGTTATGATCAATTGACACCAACTGCCTGTGCATTAACCTCATGTGTTTGCACTGCAGGCGCTGCACTTTCAGCATGGAAGCTTCAAGGCCGCTAAAGATTGATGGGCTCTCTCTTTCATCTGTGCACTGTCTGCCTGCTTCGTGACGCCTCCTGAGGGGAGTTGACTGACGCTGGGGCAGGGACTGCTGCCTTCCTGTGGATATAGCTTCTGGGGGTGGCGTAGGGACTTCATCTGGCATTTCATCAAAGTCCAGGTTATACTCCGGCAGAGGTAACACCCTTGCCCTGCGTCTAATTGGTGCAATACTGAAAGACTCACTGGTGTTTGAGTCGGACTGTGCCTGTGTTTCGACATTCCCCACATTTCCACATTCTGCTGCAGCAGGGCCTGAGACATCTGCAACGACAATGGGCAGCATGTAATTTATGAATACATCACAAAATGTTGCATAATAGTAATAAATGTACACTGACATCGTATCACTGTGAGTTGTGTGTGTTGTTCCTCTGTGTGGCTGTACACTTACTTGCTATCTATGTGGTATTTGCAGGTTAGGGTTGTGGACTACCACTGCCATAAGGCATTGTTGTGGTGTACGTAAGATGCGGCATGGACTACTTATTACAATGCATCGCACTAATAGCTATTTTCTAAGGGGCATTTGTACATGCACATATGGGGATACACATCATTACTGGCCTTACCTTTGCTGGTGCTGGGTGTGCCTGAGGTGTCAATGTCAGTGACTCCACTGAGAGCTTCAGGGAGCAGTATGGACTTCACCATGTCCTCCAGTGGTGTAGACGGTGTCTGGGTGGGTGGTCCTCCTCCGGTGCTCCTTGCCTCCATCAGCCTGCTGGCTACCCTTTCCTCGGTACGGGAACGCAAGTCATACCATCTCTTGCGTGTCTCCTCCACTGAGTGCTGCACAACACCCACTGCGCATATCTTTGTTTGGATTTCCAGCCACAGCTTCCTTTTCTCACTCTCTGGCACCTGTAGTGAGTTCTTTCCAAACTGTTTGTCATGTTTTATGACAAGCTCTTCAGTGAGCACCTCCAGTTCCTGTTCACTGAATTTCAGCTGGCGCTTCCTGTCTCCCTTGTCCTTCTGCTTTCCATCATTGGCCATCTTGTAGTTTTGGCCTGGCAGGTTCAGAGAGCTGGCTCCCTGGTGCTGGGCTGTGTCTCTCTGCCTGCTCATATGGGTGTGGCTCTTGGAAACAGCATGGGCTGACTCATTTCCTGGTTGTGATGTCATCAGGCTGTTCCGATTTGCCATTTTTGCAATTTGCGATTTTCAGATACCGAATCGCTATTTATTTTGCGATTCGGTATTTGGACCTCGCAAATTGCATTTGCGATTTCTAAGAAATCACTAATACCGACTCGCAATTTTGATACACACCATTTTGCGACTCAGAAATAGCGATTTCTTAAAAATCGCTATTTGAGAATCGCAAACTGGAATCTTGATACATAAGACGGGAGGACATAAAGAAAATGCTTGAGTAGTCTCTCCTGTGGGACAGCCTTTTGACTGACAAGATCACTGTTGGACCTTAGTCCATTCGGAGTGCTTCCAGATACTATGGAATGGTCAAACATTACCCACAGTTTGAAATTTTTGACACCGCAGTCTCCGATGCTGTTGCAAGCCAGTAACATTTTGTTGCAAGAATTGACAGCTCAGCAGTTGACTGAATCATTAGAAAAGCTGAATACCCCGCAGAGTGCTCTTAAGGGAGAAGAGTGTTTGAATTATGCTAAGCTAAGCATAGAAGCGGGTGAACTCATTGAATGAACAATGGTAGGTGAATAGGTTAGAATCCTACACAGAGGCAGAATTGAGATATTTGTGCACAAAGATTATGAGGGAAGTGAGTAAAGAGAATCAGAAGCTAGCAGACCTGGCACAGAAGTACGGCATAGAAATAAAGAAAACAAAGCATTTGAAAAGGAGTTACAGATTCGATTTTGAGACTAAAGATTTTGAACACATGAGATCTGCCGGAATGAAGGCACACCTTAAGAAATTGATTCAAAGTGCCCAGATCTGGGGGGCATTAGACAAATGGGAAGGCAGATGGGTAAAGAAAAGAGACAAAAGGAAAAGGGATTCTGGGGGTTATTCCAACTTTGGAGGAGGTGGTAATCCGTCCCAAATGTGACGGATTTACCACCAGCCGTATTACGAGTTCCATAGGATATAATGGACTCGTAATACGGCTGGTGGTATATCCGTCACTTTACCGTCACTTTTGGGACGGATTACCACTTCCTCCAAAGTTGGAATAACCCCCTCTGTGGAGCTGACTGCAAATGTGCAGCAAGGCCAAGATCCAGTGATGATTTTACCAATGAGAGAGATTCCAGGAGGGAATTTTGTTCATGTCCCTTGGAGCAGAAGTGACATTCTATTGTTTACAAATGATTATCCAAAATTGAGGGAGAAGCCAGTGGAGTGGTATCAGCAGAAAAACAGGTTTGTGAAACTTGCAAAGTGCATGTGGCAGGACTTGAACACTTTATTGGAAATAGTGGTTCCAGCGGAACTGTGGATAGAGTGTAAGAGGAGTGTAGATTGGCCAACAAACAAACCAGAGAGAGACAAAAAGACAGGTGCACCGTCTCCCCAGGTAATGAAATATTACTATAAGGTGATTGAATTTTTTTTAAACGAGAATTTCGTCCAATAATATTAATTGGCAGAGAATTGACAGGACAGCTCAGGCAGCAAAGGAGTCAATACATGCGTATTATGAGAGATTGTTACAGACGTTCAAGCATTACAGTGGTACAGAGACAATTGAGGCGAAGGACATGATTCATTTTGTGTTCAGATTTGTGGAAGGACTGAGACCTGAAATTCGCCAGATGAATAAGAGTCATTTGATTTGTTGGCAAGAAAAGCCGATTGATGAGGCCTTGCAGTATGCAAAGTACTGTAGTGATGAAATTGAGTTGAAGCAGAGAAAGCTGAAAGAAAAGGCGATGGTGATACAGATTAAAGCTGCTCAGACAGGTATGCAAGGACATTTTCCACAACAGTTACCACAGCCACAGCAGGGAAACATGATGTTTCAGTCACAGATGAGAGGTAGAGGTCGTGGAGATAATGTGAATTGTGCTCCAGACTTGGGTACTGGATTAGTTCAGAAAGATGTGCAGTGAATGAAGAAATGATTGCCTTGTCACGTTTGCAAAGCTGTTGGACATTGGAAAGGGAGTGTCCAATGATGGTGCAGGAAGGTGTTGTTCAGCAAAGTAATGACATCAATTAATTCCAGAACATGATAGGACCGAGAGTGAGAGGTCCTAATCCAAATTTTCAAAATAATATAAATCAAATGCAGAATTTTCAACCAATGCAGCAGGTGCAAATCCCACTTGTACAAATGACACACTTACAACTGATGCAGCAGCAGGTTCCCATGGTACCTAGACAACAAATGCAAATGCCTCGAGCCCCAATGGAGCAGCAGCCAATGATACTTTCTCAACAGTAATAACACAGTACACCAATTCCCGTTACACAGTGAGATTGGAATAAACAATGATTGGATGAGCGAAGGTTCAGATGAGGAGCCCTGTGTGCTTGCAACCATCTTAGAAGTAGATCATAGAGGTCCCTATGTGAAGGGCAAAGTCATGGGTCACAGAGTTTCATTCTTGGTTGACACAGGAGCGACACACTCTACAGTGAGAAGTGGTGCAAAAGTTCCAAACTTGCCCCTTTCAGGTAAAACAGTTCAGATTGTAGGAGTAGCGAATCAGTATTTGACCAACCCGATTACGTAACCAGTTCAGGTTAAAATTGGCAACTTTCAGGGATTGCACAAATTTGTGGTCTGTGATTCAAGTCCAGTATCCCTACTGGGAAGAGACTTGCTGTGTAAAGGAAATGCTCTATTACTTGTTCAATGATGGAATTGAGATTCAGATGAATAATTATGACGAAGATGACCAAGCCCCAGAGACCAAATGTGAGACTACAAATGAGGAATATCCTCTGATTGAATTTTTCCCAATGTTCACTGTGAATGAGCATCATCCTGATATGCAGCGAATGGTTAAGGAAACGGTGTGGGATTTGACAGGAAAAAAGATAGGTCTGATAAAGGGAGTTGAGCCAGTTAAAGTTACTGTGAAGACGAATGCAGTTTTTTCTCAAATTCCCAAATATCACATGCCACAAGATGTCCTTATGAAGGTCGCCCAGATAATTGCAGACTTTGTGAAACAAGGGGTTTTGAAGGAAGTATTGAGCAGTCCATGTAATTCACCAATAATGAGTTTGCAAAAGCCCTGTGGGAAAGTTCGAATTGTCCAAGATTTGAGAAAAATGAATGAGATTTTGGACAAATGTTGTCTCGTGGTACCAAATCCAGCTGTGATAATGTTTCAGATTCAATGTGATGCTGAATGGTTCATTGTCATTGATTTGTCAAAAGCCTCCTTTTCTGTGCCTCTTCATGAGGACAGTCAATTTCTCTTTTGCTTCAAATGTTTGGACCGAGTTTACTGCTGGTGCAGAATTCCTCAAGGGTTTTCAAAGTCACCTTCCATATTCAATCAGAGCTTGAAAAAGAATTTGGAGTCGTTGGAACTACCTTTTCAATCGACTTTGGTACAGTACATTGACGACTTGCTGATTGCATTCAAAACCAGGGACCGCACAAGTATGACATGATTGCCTTACTGAATGATTTGGGAAAGAATGGTCATAAAGTGTCTACCCTTAAATTTTAATACTGCCAGAAAGAAGTGAAATACTTGGGTCACCAGATTAAGAAGGCATCGAGAAAGCTATCCAGAGAAAGGGTTACAACCATATTGCAGATGAATCCCCTGACTACACAGAGAGACGTCAGGATGTTTTTAGGGATGGTAGGTTACTGTCGCAAGTGGATTCCACATTTTTCAGTCATTTCAAGACCATTGCAGAAGCTGACTCATAAAGAAGTCACTGATCCCATAGTGTTAGACCAGGCTGGAATGAAAGCGTTCACTGAATTGAGGGAGAGTCTATGCAAGGCTCCAGCTTTGGGTATGCCTAACTACACAAAACCTTTCACATTGTTTTGTCATGAGCATGATGCATGTTCTTTGTCTTTCTTGACCAGGTCCATGGAGGTGTAAACCTCCCAGTAGCATATTTTTCAGTTACTTTGGACCCAGTTGCAGCAGCCTTACCAGGTTGTTTGCGTGCAGTTGCAGTGGTTGGTCTGAGCCTTACACAGTGTGAGGGCATTGTAATGGGATATCCTTTGACTATAATGGTCCCTCACTCTATTGAGATTCTACTTACAAGGATGAAAACCCAATATTTGACTGGTGCGATATTGACCAGATATGAAACAAGTATTTTAGGGTCACCAAATGTGTCATTGAAAAGATGTACAGTGCTGAACCCGGAAACCTTACTTCCTAATGAAAATGTTGAAATTGAAAAGGTGGAAGACGTTGAGCATGATTGTCTTGAAGTAACTGACTTGTGCACAAAACCAAGACCTGACATTAGAGATACCCAAGTGGAGGAGAATGACCAAATTATTTTTGTTGATGGTTCTTCTCTAAGAGACAATACAGGGACATTGAGAGCATGATATGCTGTGTGCACAATTACTGTTATTCTGGAAGCTTCTTTGGCTTCAAGGAGTATATTCTGCCCAAGTAGCAGAACTGGTAGCCCTTACTAGAGCGTGCCATGTTTCTGCTCAGCTGAAAGTTCCAATCTATATGGCTAGCCTGTAGAAAAAGCTGGCAAAGACAAATTTGGTCAAAGTGCAGCTCAAATTTTAGTCAGTTCTCTGGAATGTCCTCAAGTCAGAGCCAAAAAGAAGATGAACATTTAAGAACTACAATAGAGAAAGAGAGAACTGAAGACATTCCAAGAATAAAAACCTGTAAACTAAGGCATTATGAATCAGACACAGACTTAAGAGACTCTGGGAGACAGCTGAATCCAGAAACTAATGACAGTAAATCACCAGCTGCTAAAAGATCAACCCGGAGGAGAGTTCAGAGCCAAAAATATGCCTCACTTGAGTGGCTGTATTTAGCCACAGCATCAGAAGAAGAAAAAACAGGTGAAACTGAGGAGGATTATTTTCAAATGAGCAATAGTCTATATCAATTCAGATACTGAGACAAAAACTGAAGAAGAGCCACCCTTAAAGAAAAAATAGAGACTTCAATTATCCAGTACTACTGAAGAAGTCACATGAAAGAATAGATAGACTTTGTGACAGATGTGTTTTTAATATTTGAGATATGAACTTTTATGAAGACCGAAAAGCTGATCAAACGTTTTATTTTACCTCTGGTTTATTATTGTTTTAAAGAAATAATAAGGGAATAAAACAATGTTATTTTGGTTCAATTTTAATTTTGCCACAAATGGATTTTTTGTCTCAAACGAGAAAATGGGAAACAGCAGATGCTATACAATTGTAAGGATAACACTGCCAATTATAACCTTATTAGTATTAATTGGCCTGTTGGTGTGCTTAGTGATTCCTTCGGAGAATGTTTCAAGTTATATGAATAGTAATGTTGAAGCTTAAAGTAATCTTGAAGCATTTCAACAAATTATACCAATACACAAAGGGGATTTAGTTAGTGGTATTAAGGATATTATGTATACTAAAATGATTAGGGAATATGTTGACATAATGAAGATTAGCAAGGGCTAGTTTACACTTATCTTCTCACATCAGCGGGGAAAGGCTTATCATATGTACATTTAGAGATGTCACATCATTTAGAGATGATCATATTCACTCTCTTATAGTTATTTTTAATCATGAGAAATTTCATTCTCCTCACCTAATTGATTTCAATGTGTCCTTGGAAAATGTGTTCATTAACAAAAATGATAAATAATTTAATCATGGTGAGTGTATGAGGGTGACTGCATAAAAAAGATATGATACTAACTTGAATAGAGATTATTTGCGTTGACTGAGTAGTGAAGAGTGTAATGGTCTTACAGAATATAATGAGAAAGGAGTGAAAATAGTGAGAAATTTAGAGAAGCAGAAGATTGCTTCAGAACATGGATACTCATAAATATTTTAGGGGCCACAAAGTATAGTCTGGGATGTGCTTGAGGGCCTCACCAATGCTCAGCCATCCCCAGGAAGATAGGGAGGGATTGGAGATTATCAGGACAGGTAAAAAATTAACACCTTAACCCCTCCCAGATGTGCGAGAAACCACTCAATTCACGGCTATTCACTGTCTTCCCTCTCTGCTGCCAAGTCCTTTTGTGCAGCCTCTGACCTTGCTCGGGCTGCAAATGCCATGTCCCCCCGCTGCTACCCTTTTACTGTTCATTGTTTGCACTCCAACGCCCCTGCCGTCGGGCATCCTAGGAGATATGTAAGAGCAACTCTTCCTCTTTGACTACTGTGCTCCAAAGCCTGACTGAGCATCTAGTCTTCTCCTGCTACTCCCTCCTGCGCAGCTGTGATGCCCTCTTTGAGGAGTGGTTTGTCATTCTGGTTTGCACTGGTTATTGGAGGCCATTCGCCCCCTTTTCACCTGGGGCTCGACTTGCTTTCTCCTCTGTGATTGGTGGATTTGAATCAATCTGCCAATCACTGCTAAGCCTGTTTGCGCGCTTTCCTGGCCTCCCGGTTCCTGCCGTCAGGAGACGTTCTAACCCCTCCCAGGTGTGCGAGAAACCACTAAACTCTCGGCCATTCATTGTCTTCCCTCACCCACATAAATAACACTGAAGGCATTAGTGAAAGCTTTAACTGCTGCAGTTTTTTGTAACAGCACAAACACATGGTTCATAAACATCGCAGATGTGGTCTTACATATGTCACACATAAAACATCCCTTTTGTGTCTAACTTCTTGAGTCCTGTCCTTATAGTTAGTCTGCTTGTCATCCTTTAGTTTGTACAGCCTCTTATTGTCATGACCACTGAGGTCTCAGCATGTGCCAGCGGCTAGGCTTCTCTTGCTGCCAAATCCTTGTGGGCAGCCTCTGACCTTGCCCGGGATGCAAGTGCTGTGTACGCCCACTGCTGCCGCTTTCACCAGTCATTGTTTGCACTCCTATATCCCTGCTATCAGGCATCCCAAGGGCTCTGTTGGAGAGACTCTTCCTTCTTTGATTACTGTGCTTCAAAGACTGACTAAGGCCCTAATTACAAGCCTGGCGGTCGGTGATAAAGTGGCGGTAGCACCGCCAACAGGCCGGCGGTAATTACCGTCAAATTATGATCATGGCGGAAAGATCTCCGATAGACAGCCAATGTACCACACCGACCGCCAGGGCAGAAACAGCAGCCACCACGGCGGTAGCCACCTACAGCCAGGCGGAACTCAATGTTCCGCCCACTTAAGACACTGCAAGCCGCCACCTTTTCTGGGGGGGTACCAACGACATCAAAAGCCTGGCTGAAACTGAGCTCAGAAGGCAAAGGACTCACCATTGGAGACACAGGGAAGAACCACACTGCCATGGAACCTGAACTGCATGTCTTCCTGATGATATTCTACGTTCTGCTCCACCACGAACACCAATGCCGGCGAAGATGACGATGGTGAGTACAACCGCCTAGCACACAAGGGAGGGGGGAGGAAAAAGAGAGTGACACACACACGCACAACACACACCCCATACACACAACAAGAAGCACAAGAAAGCAAGTTACTCCCCCTAAATCAGCTGAATAATGCAAGAACAAAATGATTTCACAAAAGTGAATGTAATGAGATCAACACACTATGAAAAATAAGTTAGGCAAGGTAATAGATATATACATATGTACAGAAAAAGGGACACAGCCCAGTCCACAATTTCCGTAGGCCACATGGCCGCAGGCCAAAGTCCAAGGCCACAGATGTCACCTGCTTCAACACGGAGAGAACACTGCAGGGGCATCAGTTGGTAAATAGGCAGGCACCTCAGGGGACGGGATCACCTCAGCTGGGAGATGTAACAAGACCACTGGTTCTGGAGGGGGCAACATGCCCTGTGCTTGGTCCTGTGAGTGCAAGGCCACAGTCTCTCAGGTGGGTGACTTGCCCACTGGTTCTGGAGGAGGCAACATGCCCTGTGTGTTGTCCTGGGGAGTGATGGGCAACGCTCTCTCAGCTGGGTGTCATACCCACTGGTTCTGGAGGGGGCAACATGCCCTGTGCTTCACCTTGGGGAGTGCAAGACCACAGTCTCTCAGCTGGGTGTCTCGCCCACTGGTTTTGGAGGGGGCAGGCCACACAGCAGCCCATGGAGGCAGGATTACATACCGTCCTCCGGCAGTGACGGCTGAACAGTTGTGGTGCTTCTGGTGGGGGAATGCTCCTGCCCGTCCCCTGCAACCTCGGATGGCTGCACAGTGGTGGTGCTGCTGGTGGGGGGAGGCTCCTGCCCTTCCCCTGCAACCTCGGATGGCTGCACAACCATGATAGATGGTGGGGGCTCCGTCACAGTTCCTGGGCCAGGCCCCTTGGTCTTCCTGCCTGCTGGGGCAGGCTCCTTGGTCTTCTTGTCTGCTGGTGCAGGCTCCTCGGTCTTTAGGGTGGCAGGTGCAGGCTCCTTTCCCTTCTTGCCTGCTGGGGCAGTCTCCTTCCACTTTATGCTGGCTAGTGCAGGCTCCTTCCCCTTCAGAACATGTGGCCTGAATCCCTTTCCACCATGAGTGGGTGCGGTGATGACTGGGCCCGTAAACTGTAGCTGAGGTGCTTGGCTGGGTTCTTGGCCATATGTGCAGGATGGGGGGAGGGGTCAATATTGGATAGGAACAGTTTTTTAGGGACTGTGGGACAGGAAGAGGGAGAAGGAATGGGAGTGGAGGATGAGGGAGTGGTTGTTGGAGGTGTCTGTCTGCTGCTTTTGGGTGCAGGTGCATGGGCTGTATGCTGTTGTGAGGTGGATGGCTGTTGGGTGTCTGAGAATTTGCGTTTGTGTATTCTAGGAGGGGAGGGACAGACACAGTGGGAGAGGACACAGGGGAAGTGTGCATGGCTGTTGTGGAGGTGTCTACCAGTGAGGTATGTGTTCTGCTTGGTGTGGTGATGCTGGTAGTGGATGATGATGTAGTGCATGTAGGTGTGAGTGTGGACGTAACTGGGTGGGAGGTGGAGGAGGAGGGGGAGACAGTGGAAATAGTGGATGTTGGTGTGTCTGCAACTTGATGGTGTTTGTGTGATTGCCTGTGGGATGAAGTGTGGTGCTTGTGTTTGATTGTGACACTCTTTGGTGTTGTCTTGTGTGCATGCTCATTTGTGTGTGTGCTTGGGATAGGTTGGGGTTGGGGGGAATGGGACTGGGCAGTGGAAGTTGGAGGGGGGATGGTAGGAACAGGGACAATGGCTGCCATCAGAGAGGAGGCCAGAGCCTGAATCGATCTCTGTTGGGCCGCCAATCCAGTGTGAATGTCCTCCAGGAATGCATTAGATTGTTGCATCTGGGCTGCCAGCTCCTGGATGGCATTCACAATGGTTGACTGCCCTCCAGAGACGGGTCTCAAAAGGTCAATAGCCTCCTCACCCAGGGCAGCAGGGCTCACTGGGGCAGGGCCTAAGGTGCCTGAGGCAAAGGAGATGCCCATCTTCCTGGGTGAGCAGGCACGGGCAACACGATGAGGGGCTGCTGGGAGGGCGGTGCTGGTACAGGGGTGGCGACTGTACCTGTAGCTGGGGTGGTCACAGAGGTGTCCACCACCACCAGGGAGCTACCATCGGAGGAGGTATCTGTGTCAGAACTGTCCCCTCCCGTCTCTGCCGTGATGCTCCCCTCGCCCTCCGTCCCACTGGTGCCCTCAGCGTCGGTGGACTCTGCCTCCTGGGGCCTGTGGGATGCAGCTCCCTCTGCCGCCGCCGGTGCCTCTGCTCCTCTGCCAGATGATGCTAATGCACGTAAAAACAGGATGACAAAACAAAAACGGGGGGGAAGAGACAAAGGATACACTTGGTCAATGGCCGCACCAACACCACCGTTGGCATACACAGCACTCTCACACACAAGGAACAGCCCTATGCAATATGCATTGCACTACCAGAGAAATAGTTAGCGGCCAAGGCATGGGGAGGGGCACACAACGCCAAATGCAGCACACCTGAGACCCATGCAGCCTGACCGGTAGTGGATGCCTACGAGCTAGGTAGCTAAATTTGCCCTAGCTGCGGGGGACCTATGCTGCAATGTCAGGCCTGGCCTATGGGCACCCACTGACACACATCTCCCACCCAGATACCACCCTACCATGCGTAAGTTGTAATGATGGGCACTGTACTCACCCCCTTGAGGCTGCTGTGATGCCCTCATGTGCCCATCCAGCTCAGGATAGGCCACCGCCAGTATGCGGGTCATCAGGGGGGCCAGGGTTCGACGGGCACCCCTGCTGGGCCATCCCCAGCTTGGCCTCCTTGATCTTCTGTGCCCATCGTCTCAGGTCCTCCCACCATTTGCAACAGTCGGTGCTCCGCCTACCATAGACCCCCAGGGTCCGCACCTCCTTGGCGATGGCATGCCATGTACCTTTTTTCTGATGGGCGCTGACAATACGCACAGGAAAATAGATTTAGACAAAGAGTCCAGCCTGTTACACATATGGCCAACCATACCCGTTTCCATCACCATTTACACACACATGGCCCAGCACACAACCTGTATGCCACCCAGAGGACATCTACCCACCCCCTTTGCACGAGGCCTTCACACACACAACTCCATGCATTCATGCCACATGCATCGTGCTCACAGTGTACTCACCTGTTGGTCTGGAGGCCCATACAGCAGTCCATACTGGGGTATGACCCCATCCACCAGTCTCTCCAACTCCTCCGAAGTGAAGGCTGGGGCTCTTTCACCGGTCACACGGGCCATGGTAGGTTCCAGACACAGGTCACAACAGCACATGCAGTGTTGGTCCTCTCCTATGGAAGGTCAGGTAGCAAGTGAGGAATATGATATAAAATGACGGTCACGTCCGCGGCGGTGCACACCGTCACCGCCGGCGTAGATCACCATTGGTCACTGTACCTCATAGGGCCCAATTATAACCAATGAGGAGTTGCACGGCACTTCCCAAATGCCTCCTGCAACAGCGCACAATGTCAGCGGAATTACCTCACTTCCACCTGTCCCTCCACACAGGCAGACGCCATTTCAGGGGGGGGGGCAGGCCCTGGAATATTGCTGCATCACACGAGAAATTGGGACATACTGGACAAATCACAATGTCCCATTACATGTTTACAGGATGCAAAGTTCTGTTGTAGCTCCATTGTTCAGTTTGTGTCTGGATCCTCACTCTTGTGTCCCTTAGATGACTACCATTGTAGATAAATAGGAGATGGAGACATACCCCCGTGTACAGACCCCTGGTGGACTTGGCAATACTGGAGGACAGGCACATTATCCTCACCTATAGACTGGACAGGGCCACAATCACAAAGCTGTGTACCCAACTGGAGACTCACCTGATATCTGCTATCCACCACCCCAATGTGATCCCCCCTCTTATGCAAGTGCTATCTGTACTCCATTTCCTGGCAACCGGTTCTTTCCAAGTGACAGTGGGCTTGGCAGCAGGAATGTCACAGCCAATGTCCTCAATAGTGCTGACAAGAGTATTGTCTGCCCTGATTAAACACATGTTTACATTGTTTTCCCCCAGGTTGAAGATTTGGCCACAGTGAAGGTTGAGTTCTATGCAATGGAACAAATCCCCAACTTAATTGGGGTGATTGATGGAACACATATTGCATTTGTCCCCCCGTCAGAATGAAGAGGTTTTCAGGAATCAGAAGAGTTTCCACTCTATGGATGTACAGATGGTGTGCCTTGCGGACCAGTACATCTCCCACATCAATGCTAAGTATCCTGAGTTGGTGCATGATGCCTTTGTCCTGAGGAATAGCAGCTTCCCAAATGTGATGGGCCAACTACAGAGGCACAGCGTGTGGCTAATAGATGAGCCCTGGTTCACACCCAGTATATGTTGGTGTATGGTGTGGGCAATTTGGGATAGTGTGTGGCTAAATGTTGTCCCGCAGTATTTGCAGGTGACTCTGGTTACCCCAACCTATCATGGCTGCTGACCCCTGTGAGGAATGCCAGGACAAGGACAGAGGAAAGTTATAATGAGGCACATGGGCGAACCAGAAGGATAATTGAAAGGACCCTTTGGCCTCCTGAAGGCCAGGTTCCGGTGCCTCCATCTAACAGGTGGATCATTGTGCTACTCACCAAAGAAGGTTTGCTGCTGCAGTGATGGCATGCTGCAAGTTGCATAACCTGGCCCTCAGATGGCATGTCCCATTCCTGCAGGAGGAGGAGGAGGCTGGAGATGCCTGTGTGGAAGCAGTGGACCCTGTGGACAGTGAGGATGAGGAGGCAGAGGATGAGAATGAGGACAACAGAACATGTGTGATTCGACAATACTTCCAATGACACACAGGTATGATAGTGTTACTTCACATTTCAATTGCATTTTTTGAATTTGTGTGGCAATGGCATGCTGATATTTCCCACTTCTTTGCCCACTTACAATTGCCTCTTGCAATTCATTTTGCAGATGTTGGTGACCTCACATATACTCCTGGTGTGATCACTGCAGCCAGCTGCAGGTCATTAATCTATGCTCATTTTTTGTACAGTTCATTTGCAATGTTTGTACCTGTGTCAATGAATACATATTTGATTTACATGACATTCTCCAAACTTCTTTTTTTTCCAAGGGTGTTTATTGATGTGCTAAAATATGGAGGGGCAAGTGCAATGGGATGGGGTGATGATGGAGGAAAGTCCAGGGTATTGTTCCAGTCTGTTTGTAGCACAGGTGCATTGTCCAAGGGGACATAGGAAGGGGAGCAATGGCAGTTCAAGGTGGACAGGGTGGGACACAAGGGTGACAATCAGGAGAGTCTCATTTCATGGCGGGGGTCTTGGCAACTGTCTCTGGCTTGTGTCTGGATCGCACGGAACGTTTGTGGGGTGGTTCACCTTCTTCAGGGGCAGGGGTGCTTTTGACCTGTGAGTCCTGTTGCAGGGCCTCCTAGCCACTAGCGGCAGTGGAAGTGGAAGGCTGTTCAGATGTCTGGCTAGTGGCAGGGGCCCGCTGGTGTGAGACTGCCTCCCTCATAATATTGGCCATGTCTGCCAGCACCCCTGCCATGGAGATCAGGGTGTTGTTGATGGCCTGCAAGTCCTCCCTTATCCCCTGGTACTGTCCCTCCTGCAGCCGTCTGTTCTCCTGCCCATTGTCTAGGATCTGGCCAATCGTGTCCTGGGAATGTTGGTAGGCTCACAGGATCTCTGAGAGTGCCTCCTGGAGTTTCAGTTCCCTGGGTCCTTCCCCTTGCAATCAGCACTCCTCCCAGTTTCCCTGTTGGCCTGTGCCTCTGTCCCCTGAACCATGTGCCCACTGCCACTGACCCCAGGTCCCTCATTGTCTTGGGTATGAGTTGTGGCCTGGGGTCTCTGTAGAGGTGGACACACTGCTGACTGACGTGTCCTGGGGACAGAGGTGTGGGTACGCTGGGTAGGTGCTGTGGTGGTGTTTCCTGATGGGGGAGGCTCCTTGGTGGTGTGTTACTAGGTCAGGGTAACCAGCTGTCCAGTAGTCCCTAATGGGCCAGGTAGGTCATCCGGATCCTGAAGACCAGAGTTGCTATCATCACTGTGGGCCTCTTCAGTTGGGGGACTGGATATTGCTGGCACCTTCTCTCTGCAGACATTGGCTGAGGTACCTATGGGGATGTAAATGATGTGTTATGGTTTCTGTGTCTGACATTTTGTGCATCCGAGGCTTGCCCTTTTTGGTTGGATTTGCCCTGGCAACTTTCACTGGTGTACGTTGGTGTATGGTGGAATAGTTAGTTCTCTATAGTGTGCATGCTTTAGTGATGAGTGTCCATGCAGGGCTATGAGTGGTTTCCATGCATTAGTAGAGCATGCAGGGCTTGGCATTGGGATGAGTGAGATGTGATGTTGAGGTGTGTGGGAAGTGGTAGAGTGATGGTAGTGAGGGTGAGGGTGGGGGTATGTGAAGTCATGCAGGTAGGGGGATGATAGTAGTAGAGAATTGACTTACCAGAGTCCAGTCTTCCTCCGACTCCGGCCAGGACCTCAGGATGCAGGAATGCCAAGACTTGCTCCTCCCATGCTGTTAGTTGTGAGGGAGGAGGTGGGGGCCACCGCCAGTCCTCTGTATAGCGAGCTGGTGTCTTGCTGCTATGGAACGTACCTTCCCCTGTAGGTCGTTCCACCTCTTCCTGACGTCATCCCTGGCTCTTGGGTGCTGTCCCACGGCGTTTACCCTGTCCACGATTCTCCGCCATAGCTCCATCTTCCTAGCTATCGATATCTGCTGCACTTGTGCTCCAAATAACTGTGGCTCTACCATGATAATTTCCTCCACCATGACCCTTAGCTCCTCCTCTGTGAAACGGGGGTGTCTTTGTGGTGCCATGGGAGTTGTGTGAGATGTGTTGGTGAGGGTGTTTTGGGTAATGTGTTGGGGTGTGTGATGTGGAGTGCGTGAGTGGTGTCTAGGTGTGAATAGTGTGTGAGTCTAGTTGTCAGTGGTCTTGATGTCTCTCTGCTGGCAATGGTTTGAAATAGTAAAGGGTTGTGGGTAATGTGGGTATGTGTTTTATAGTGGTGTGGGTGTGGTATGTGTATGGGTGTCAGGTGTGTGTTGTTTGAATTGTCCAATGTGGTGTTGTTTTGTTTGTGCGTGTCCATTTTGAGCGCAACGGTATGTACCGCCAATGGTTTACCACCGTTGAATGTCTGCCGTGGTGATCTGTGGGTCATAATGTGATAGGCGTTTTTCTGTTGTCGTAACGGTGTGGGCTTTGATACCGCCACTTTATCACTGACCTTTGGGCTGGCGGATTTGTGTATGTGGCTGAATACTGATGGATTGATGTGTGTGTATATCATAATATGGTGAACAGATATCCGCCGCAGCAGCGGTAAGTTGGCAGCCGTCAGCGTGGCGGTAAGTGGTATTTACCACCAATGTCATAATGAGGGCCTAAGTGTCTATTCCGCCACGCTGCTTGTGGTTCCATGACCACAAACAGCTCCCTCTTTTCCCCTATAAGAAATTGAGGTGTTCTAGCTCCCCTACTATGTTGAGTAAAAAAATATCAATCCCCACTCCTGACAGATGCACCCCATCCGCTGCACGATTACCTGGTGTTCTTAGGTTAGTGAGCGTATGCCTGACGAACCCCATGAGTTTGCCCTGCAGAGTTTGGACATAGAAATACTCAGTTTCCTCCCTTCTCCATACCTCCCTGGCTATGACCTCTGACCATACTACTTCCGGCAGGCAGAATAGCCTTGCTACTGTTGCAAGCCCTGATGCAGATGCCGAACAGATTTTTCCTACTCAGGCAAGTGAGGTCATTCCTGCCAAGGTGTATGTCGAGCGTGAAAGGCTCACTCTCTTTGCTGAGTATGTTTTGTTTTGGTGGCAGCAGTTGCTCCCATCTCATGCCCAGCAGACCCAGCCAAACCACTTGCGTGTTGCGCAACCACAACCCGCATACACATTCCGTGCCTCCATCTATTGCTGGGCTCTTTGTATGAACGAGTGGTACAGGATCCAACCTGTGAGGCGTCCCTTGCTCGGCCCTGTCAGAAAGGAATGACACTTAGGTGCTCAAGGGTCTTACATAAACCGTGAATGCCCTGGACTCCAAGTGCCCTATATGCTTAATGCACTTTTCATTCAACCAAAATGCCGCTGCTGTGGTTGCCCTCCCTATTATAAACAAGTCAGAACCAAAGCAGTTTGGATTAAGGCCTGCTCCTTCTAGGGCCATTCTCATGACTGCAATGAATTGAAACCAGCTTAGATAGGAGCCGTCTTTGTGCCTGACAAAAGGTTGGTCTGGGGAGGCACCCTTTATGCATTCGCACAACACACAAATGGGTCAAAAGGCAGTTCAGCCATGAGTGCTTCAACTTGCGGAACTGGTCAGTTTTTGACCTCCGGAGATGGATCACAATGTAGCCCTGGCCAAAAGTTATGTCCTTGCCTCAGAGGCAAGCTGTTCCTGGGTTTGCTTGGACAGAGCTATGAGTTTGCACACCCTGTGCATCTAAAAAAAAGTCAGGGTAAACACTGCTCTAAGCAGTCATCCCTCATGACCCTCTCTACAAACTTTAGGGAGAGCTGCTAATAGATGTTTGAGAACCATAAAGTCAATTCGGTATCTCTGGTGCTGCTGTTTGGGCTGCAATCTACCCCGGTTTTTCATGGCATTTCTGCACACAAAAGTGTTGGTGGGGCCTCTACCCTTGGCCAACTTAGCATAATCGCCACAGTGCTGAGGTGTGCCTGAGCCCAATTTCTGCTTTTTCCCGTGTGTATGCCCATGCTATTAACCCCTGTACCTCCAGCTCTGAAACTGTATCTGGCACAGACTCCCCCGTTGCCCTCCATAAGGTTTCCCAGGTTTCTGATAACTCATGTTGGTCCTGGGGGCGAGTGCGTTGTCCACCAAAGTCATCAGTTTGGGTCCACCAGCTTCCAGAGGTGGGAGGGTATTGGTTTCATTTACTTTTCCGCTTCCAGTGATAGATCCCTGAAACTCTGCCATTGGAAATGAGACAAGGTGTCAGCTATGCTGTTTTCACAGCCAGGGATGTGTCTGGCTCTGGCTGCTATGTTCCTTCACAGTTGGCCCCCTATTAGGAGCTGTAAGAGGTGCATCACTGGTGGGTTCTGTGCTGTACCTTTGTAAATGGCCTGCACCACCATGTGCTTATATGTCCACAATGTAACCTGCTTGTTGGCTAGTTGTGAATCCCAGATTGTGAAGGCTACTACAATGGGAAACCGCTCCAGCAGAGTAATGTTATGCAAATATAAAGTGGTACACTGTTCCGAATAAGAGGAAAGAAAAGGAGTCCTGAAATTCGGGACATCCGGGACCGCGAATCCCAGGGTAGGTGCTACGGAGGACTTCGGCTACTTGAAAAATTTTCGGTAAGCCAGGCAAGAGGCCAGCGTGATCCCATGGAACCTGTTCTTTCAGTAAAGAGGGGTGACTAGTAGGAAAGAGAAGCCAGTCTGGCTTGACCTCAGTAAGTGACTGATGACGCCTTGACTGTGTACGATAGTCAGCAGGAGTATAGGTATATTGATATTTTGAGAGTGATTTCTTGATTTAGTAGGTCCTGAAGAAGCGTCACTGGATCCTGTTGGACCATCACAGACGCGAAACATGTCGACCGTATACTAATGAGGAGTGGATTATTTCCACTATCCTCTTTTCTTAAATGTTTTGTGTGAGTGTCCGAGCATTACCTCTGTTTCCACTCCCTACATTTTTTTATTTTTGACCATCTCCCAATAGCAAACAATAAATCATTGAGTGAGGGATTTGAGCCAATTTTATCCTTATCTTTCTCTCTCTTGTGGATTTGTTCTTTTCTCAGATCCATATTAGGTCCCACGGCATCATCGACTATATAAAAAGATCTCCGGCAAAGAGCCCCCCCTCGGGGGGTGCCCGTCAGACATTGCAGCGCCGGTCTGACGAGGAGCTGTCCGATGATGAAGCATGACACCAACCAAGGTGTGTGAGGACCATTGCTCCTGAATTTCAGGACTCCTTTTCTTTCCTCTTATTCGGAACAGTGTACCACTTTATATTTGCATATTATTGGGAGAACGTACACTGGACCGCCCAATTCTCCCTTTTTCCCCCCCCTTGTGTTTTGGAGTAATGTTATGCGTCATACCCTGTGATGCCAGTTGGGGGCCTAGCATTGCGCTGAAGCCCTCCCACCTCAGCCGCTTCAGTGAACAGTTCCAGCTGGCCGGCAGACACTAAGGTTCCCTCAAATGAGGCTCCCTTTAAAGTAGTCTAGGAAGTCTATCCACTGCACCAGGTCTTCTTAACCCCCTTGGTCAACCCGACCCTCTTGTGTTTCTTTGATAGACCCCTGGTCAGCCATGCCAGGTGCCTAGTGAAGGGCCTACCTGCCAGAATAACCCTGATGGCAAAGTTAAGCCTAACCCAGCAGTTGTTGCAGTTCCCCCAGGGTGGCTTATTTCCTCTTGCTGAGTGTCCCTTCACAATCTCTTAGTTCTGCTAATTTTGCTTGTGGAAGTCAGCTTATCCCTTCCACTGTGTCCAGTTCTGTGCCCAAAAATACTAGTTTACTGGCTGGCCCTCTGTTTTTTTCGCTGGCCAGTGGCACTCCCAGCTCCCTTGCCAGATCCATGAAGGACTGAAGCACCACCTTGCACTCTTTAGTGCCCTCCTTGGCTACGAACAGAAAGTCATCAAGGTAGTGAGTAAACCCCCTCCGCAACTGTGTGACCTGAAGGCTCATGCCAGGAATCTGCTGAAAGCCTCGAAATAGGCAAAAGAGACAACACAACCCATCAGGACACATTTATTGTAGTAGAACTGTTCTCCTGGCTTGAACCCAAGGAGGTGATAACTGACTGGGTAGACTGTAAGGAGCTGGAAGGCAGACTCAATGTCTGCTTTTGCCAATAAGGCTCCTTTCCCAGCTGCTTCAATCAGATAAATGGTGTCATCCATTGTTGCATAGGAGACAAAGCAACGGTTTTGTTCCAGACCATCATTCCCAGACTCTCCTGGAGCATATAAGAGATGGTGTATCAGTCCGAATTTCCCTGGTTCTTTCTTGGTAACTAGGCCTAGGGGGGAAACTACAGGGTTGCTTATGAGGTATCCTTTAAAGGGGTCTGCAATCCTCCCTAGCATTGCTTCTTTGTCTCCCTTCTATTCGGCCACCTCCATGTTGTCCCTAACGGATTTCCAAATTTTACATATGCGGTGTTCTAGTGAGCCAAGTATGATATGATCAATCCGGAACTAAAACCTTTAGTCAAAAGTTGTCTGTCCTTTTTTCTTGGGTATTCAGTGAGTGATCTTAGCAGCTTGCTGACAAAAATTGAGATTAAAAGGGAGGGTGAGTTCACTTGGCCTATCCCACGTCCTTAGTCTTTAGGCTATTTTTTGCTGTCCTTGTGATCTCCTGCCCCTTTCCTCTTTTCACAGTCAACTGCTGGGTGGGCACCCCACAATTGCTGCAGTAATGCCTAAATATACAAGCCTGCCCCCACTTACATTCATCCCTATCGTATTTCCAGCAGGTTGTAGGCCCACTCCTATGCCCTTTACTGCCTGCTGAGGGCCTGTTCTTTGTGCCCCGTGAGATGTTGAATTTCCCTTTACACCCACGTGGGTGAAAATTAGGCTCCCAATTAGACACCCCTTTCCTGGCAGCCACCAGGTGGTTAGTGAACCCTTCCACATCTTGCTGGTCCCATTCAATGACCGGCCATGTTCGCATATTTTTCCTAAACCCTTCGCAGCCACGCGCCACCTTGATACTTTTGTTGTGCTGTGTGAACCTGCTGCTCATGTAGGACCAGTGCTACTGCACTTTCTGGAAATTTCTCCATGAAAAATACTAGCCAGGGTTTTGAAGGCCTTTGGCCAGTCCTCGAGCGACCTCTCTACCCTAGTCCTACATCAATCCATCTTGCCCTTTCTTATCCTTCTTTGTCAAGTCTAGGCCCACCTTCATACTTCAAGGAGTGAAAAAATATCAATAAACTCCTTCTTCCATTTCCTTTCTTTCACGGCCCAGGGGAGGAGACTAGCTAAGCCTGTTTCTCTTGCCAATACTGGCAGGTCCCCAGGGAATGGTTGCATGTAAGTGCTGGCTGTGTTCCCTTGGTCCCTTGCCCGAGTTGTGACCCCAGTCCATACTTTAGTGGGGTCACCTTTGTCTTTAGCCAGCCCCATTTCTTTCTCCTTGTTACCCTCTCAATCTCTGTCCTGATCTCCCCCTGTGGTTGGACCATTGTGCCGTGTGCCAGTATTTTCATCCAATTTGTTGTCTATGCTTGTGCCAACCCCCTGTTCCCGAGGCGTAGAGGGTGCTGTTACATTGTCACCTCCTATGGGCCCTCTTGTGTGGCCCGGCCATGATGCCAGAAGAACAGAGAAAACCCTGTTGGGAAGTTGTTCTCCTCCCCCCGGCCAGACCCACAAGGTGGAGGTTGCCTATGCATGACTAGGTTGTGTCTGTCCTGCCCAGGGAGCCCACCCTCCTGGCCATGGTCCTGCCTGGTGGCTTGCCGCTGGGTTTTGTGATGCGCTGTCTGCCTGGGGCCCTTGCTGCATTGTGTTGACCATTCCTACCTGTGTCCCCAAGTTTCTTATTGCCCGAAGAAACACCCATGCCTGGCTGACTGTCCCCTTGGTGCTGCGCACATGGCTCCTTGTTTTTGGTTGCCTGCTTGATTCCATCCAAGTCTGTGTCCGACACAGAATAGGTAACAGGTGACGTGTGCCCCCGGGTATGGTTATGTCCTCCTCGCTAGTGTCGCCATCTTCATAGCTCCTCCTCCTGGTGGCTGTAACTCTATGAAGCTTCTGTGGTCCCCTGCCATCTTGTCTTGTGGTGCCCACTCCCTGATCCCTGTACCACCTTGTCCCCCTCCGAGGCCGCTGTTCTGGCTGCAGGCCTCCTGTGCCCTGGACAAAGGGGGCACCATTGCACAACCATACAGGCTTCCTTGTGGGTTGCCTGGGCCTTATGGTGTGTTGCTCCTGTTCTGCTGGCTCCATGACCTGTGCATCCACCAATGCCTTGCCCTTCTTGGCCACCAGATGCCTTGCTGCCATCAACATTTCTTGTAAGTCATTGTCCAGCTTGGATGACGTGGTCACACGTGCCTTGGTTTGTGGCTTCTGCTTTGGTGCTGGTTCGCCCTCGTAGTCCACAAACCTAGCGGGTGCTTTCTCTTCTATCTCGCCATGCTCTTAGCTTCCTGACTGCGTGCTAGTTTAATTCAGCCCATCTTGCTTTCTGTGTGACAGGCAGGACAGTCTTTCAAATGCTCAGCTTCTGTGTGAGGCTGAATGCAACACCTTGATTGCAACTGGGGCAGGATATTTTTCTAACACCTTATGGCGTAATTGTTGAGCCAGGACTTCTGTATTGGGTTTAACCTGCCCCTCCAATGGCGCTAATAGTAACCACTGTAAATGCTGTGTCTCTGTTGAAAGGTTTAACCATGCACCTTTCCACTCCACTGTATAAAGCCTTCCAAAATCTTCCAAGCTTTCAAAACTATATGCTGCGAGCTAGAGCTGCCCTATGAAGCGTGTGCCTCTTATGTGCTTACCAAGTGTCTCAATGTCCTTTGTCACCACCTCCGCTTGACAAACGTGTTGTGGTGACCCGCACTGGTAAACCTCAAAGAAAGAACACTGCACAGTGGATGTGCTGGGCCGCTCCATGCCTCTTGCGCCTTCCATACTGGCACTTGACTCCTTGCAGCTGCGCCCATCTCCCTCACCGCTCAAGTTTCTTCTTTCATTGGCCGCGTGCCGACTGCTGCCTCGCAGCCCACCGCCGCTCATCCATGCCCCCAACCAGATCTCTTGAGCAGTCGTTCAGCTTCTGACGTGATTCAGGGGGTGAGTATTTTAGGACACCAACTGTTCAGAGAGTTACTAGATCCTGGCTGGGCAGGCCGATGCGATGTCCTCCCTGCGATGATGGTGGTCCTCTTCTGGAGTGGAGGCGATGTTGTTGTTCTGGTTTGCATTGGTGCCTGTAGGCCATTCGCCCCCTTTTTCACCTTGGGCTTAGCCTGCTTTCTCCGCTGTGATTGGTGGATTTGAAACATGCCGCCAATTACTGCTAAGACAGTTTGTGGGCTTTCCTGGCCTCCTGGTTCCCACCCTTGAGAGGTGTTTGCCACGGGCCTCCTTCAGGTCCGGCTTCACCTACCCGACCCACATTCTTTTAAAAATGGATAATGGGAAATGTAGGAAAAAAAGAGGAATTTATTTACCCCATTGGCTTATGCTGAAACTGAGGCAATTTTAGGAGGGAGATACCTAGGGCCGTATTTATACTCTGGTTGCGCCGAATTTGCGTTGTTTTTTTCGACGCAAATTCGACGCTAAACTAACGCCAACTAACGCCATATTTATACTATGGCGTTAGACGCTTCGGGCGCCAAAGTGCCCGGAGTGAGCGTCATTTTTTAGCGTGAACCCCTTCCTTGCGTTAATGAGATGCAAGGGAGGCGTTCCCGTCTAAAAAAATGACTCCCAGGCCTTTACGTGGTATTTATACTCCCGGGCAAAAATGACGCCCGGGAGTGGGCGTGGCCAAAAACGGCGCATTTGCGCCGCTTTTTAACGCCTGGGTCAGGGATGGCGTTAAGGGACAAGTGGGCTCAAAATGAGCCCACAGTGCCCTCCCCTGCCCCCAGGGACCCCCCCTGCCACCCCTGCCCACCCCAGGAGGACACCCAAGGATGGAGGGACCCATCCCAGTGAAGTACAGGTAAGTTCAGGTAAGTATAATTTTTGTTATTTTTCAATTTTTTTTTGTGGCATAGGGGGGCCTTATTTGTGCCCCCCTACATGCCACTATGCCCAATGACCATGCCCAGGGGACATAAGTCCCCTGGGCATGGCCATTGGGCAAGGGGGCATGACTCCTATCTTTACAATGATAGGAGTCATGTTGATGGGGGATGGGCGTCGAAAAAAAATGGCGCAAGTCGAGTTACGACGATTTTTTCGACGTAACCTGACTTGCCCCATTTTAAGACGCCCATACGCCATTTTCCCCCTACGCCGGCGCTGTCTGGTGTACGTGGTTTTTTTCCACGCAAACCAGGCAGCGCCGGTCTGCTTGCGCCGGCTAACGCCATTCCATAAATACGGCGCCCGCATGGCGCTTCAGAATGGCGTTAGACGGCGCAAAAATTTATGACGCTAAACTGCGTTAGCGCAGTTTAGCGTCAAAAAGTATAAATATGGGCCCTAATGTAAAGCCACCCGCTTCGCAGCTGAAATCGATGCACAACCTGCATCGCGGCTGGGAAATCGATCCATCACCTGCATCGTGGCTGGAGAAACGACGCAGCACCCGCTTGTAGCTGCTGAAAAACGATGCAAACCCCCATGCAGTGTGGTCTTCCGTCAACGCACGGCCAGATTTCTCATCATTGCTGGGCATCAAATAATGGTGAACCTGCGTGGAATCAAGGTGCCCCATCTGGAAATTGAACCATCTCTCTCTTGCGACAGAGAAAAACAACTGATCCCTACCGGACTGGAGAAGAAACTACACATGGCCTCACTTGCGAGTATGGAATCGACGCATGCTCGCCCATGCGGCTTTATTTGTTATGCAAACCAGGTATTTTATGTCAAAAACAAAGTTACCATTGTTTTCTATGGAGTAAAACCTGTTTTTATTTTAAAAATTGATATCTTGACTTGTGTATGTTGGGTTTTTCTCATTTGATCTGATTTGATTTAGATAAATATTGGCCCAAGGGGGTGAGCAGGAGTTATCTAGGAGTGTATCTCCATTGCCCTGACTAGAGTGAGAGTCCCTGCTTGGACAGAGTGCAAATTGACTGCCACCCAGAGGCCCCATTTCCAACACTGGGTAAGAGAGTTAAGAAGAAACTTTGGTAAAGTAGGTAAGGTAAGGTAATATTGGTGGTGATTTTCTTCAATCAGCTCTAACACCTATAATAATTGTGAGGATTTGTGAAATTACTCTATTGTTCTTAATAAAGTTTTTAGAATATATACTTTGTAGATATATTAGTAAGACTAAAAGCTGTAATAAATCAAGTAACCAAAAAAAGGTCGGTGGATATGGAAAAGGACAATTATAAGGACCGAAAGTATCAACAATTGAATCAATTGAAGTAAAATGTACAATTATCTAAGAAGATGAATATGCTAATGAACTTATGGTTGATTAATAAAGTAACCTAATTAGACTTTTAATGATTATTAAATTGGGGGGGTTGTCAAAGGTTTAGCTAATGTGAAATTTAGGGTGACAAATTATTTGTGCAAATTAGTGATTTTAATAATGTATATGACTGTAATAGATGAGCAAATTATTTTCACTTAAAACAATATGATTAACTCATTTAGGAGTGTAATTAATAAACTTTTGAAGTTATGGCACATTTGTCGTTGGAGACACGATTATTTTAAAAGGGATGCATTTTCTGGTTGTTAGAAATGGGGTCTTTGGTTGGCAGTCAGGTTACTCCCTATCCAAGCAAGGACCCTCACTCTAGTCGGGGTAAAGGAGAATCATCATCAGCTAACCCCGCTCACCCCCTTGGTAGCTTGGCAAGAGCATGCAGGCTTAACTTCAGAGTTCTAAGAGGAAAGTATTTGTACCAACACACACTGTAACTTAATGAAAACACTACAAAATGACACAACACAGGTTTAGAAAAATATTTATCTAAACAAAACAAGACCAAAATGACAAATATCCAACATACACAAGTCAAGTTAACAATTTTAAAAGCAAAAGAGTCTTAAATCCTTTTGTAAACAGGTAAAACACTGTTAGCATTGAAAAGTACCTGAGTAGCATCAAAATAACACGCACAGGCGAGTGTGTGTCGAAAAAGGTAAGAGGTGTGTCTATTTCTCACCCGCAAGCGAGGCTGTGCGTAATTTTTCCTTCTCCGGTCAGACCGGCGTGTGTTGTTTTTCCTCCCTGCAGGGGAGAGATGCATCGATCCAGACAGCACTTGGGTCCGGGCAGGCGTTGCGTTGTTTTTCCGAGCCCAGCAAGATGTTCATCGAAAATCCTGAAGCACAGTGATAGCAAAACCGCGCTGTCTGGGTTGCGATTTTACCAGCCTCTTCCAGCGATGTGGCGCGTTGTTTCACCAGCCGTGTGTGTCGATACACTAGATGCGCTGCAAGCGTTGTGTCGATTTCAGCCGTGGAGCTGACGGCGCGTCGTTTCTTCAACTTCTCTCGGAAGTTGCATCGAAAATTTCCCCACACGACGGTCTGTGCATGGATTTTCAAGTTTGGTCTGCCAGCTTCACCTGTCAAGGCCCCAGGAACTGGATAGGGCACCACTTGGCAGGGCAGGAGTCTCAGCAGGGAGTGCAGGTGCTGGCAGGGGAAGTCTTTGATGGCCCTGAGACTTCAACAACAGGAGAAACGCTCAGGACAAACCCTTGGAGATTTCTTCACAAGCAGGAATGCAAAACAAAGTCCAGTCTTTGTCCCCTTCCACCAGGCAGAAGCAGGGGGTTGAAGACTGCATTGTGTGAGGGCAGGCACAGCCCTTTGGGTTGTAAGTGACCAGCTCCCTTTGTGTCACTGTCTAGAGAGAGGTGCAAACAGTCCAACTGTCAAACTGACCCAGACAGGGAATCCACAAATAGGCAGAGTCACAGAATGGTTTAAGCAAGAAAGTGCTCACTTTTGAAAAGTGGCATTTATTTTCAAACACTCAATCTTAAAACCAACTTTACTAAAAGTTGTATTTTTAAATTGTGAGTTCAGAGACCCCAAACTCCACGTCTATCTGCTCCCAAAGGGAATCCATGCTTTAATCATATTTAAAGGCCGACCCCATGTTAACCTACGAGAGGGATAGGCCTTGCAACAGTGAAAACCGAATTTAGCAGTATTTCACTGTTAGGACATATAAAACACATTAGTATATGTCCTACCTTAAACATACATAGCACTCTGCCCATGGGACTATCAAGGGCGTACCTTAGGGGTGTCTTACATGTAAGAAAAAGGAAGGTTTAGATCTGGCAAGTGGGTACACTTGCCAAGTCGAATTGGCAGTTTAAAACTGCACACACAGACACTACAGTGGCAGGTCTGAGACATGATTACAGGGCTACTAACGTGGGTGGCACAGCCAGTGCTGCAGGCCCACTAGTAGCATTTGATCTACAGGCCCTGGGCACCTCTAGTGCACTGTACTAGGGACTTACCAGTATATCAAATATGCCAATCATGGATAAACCAATCAACAATACTATTTACACAGAGAGCATATGCACTTTAGCACTGGCTAGCAGTGGTAAAGTGCTTAGAGTTCAAAAGCCAATAACAACAGGTCAGAATAAAATAGGAGGCAAAAAGATTAGGGATGACCCTGCATAAGGGAAAATGTCCAACACTGGTGTTCTGCTCATCTTGCTCCTTCTCATGCCCCTCCCAATCAGCTACCAACAATAAGTGTTCTCTCCACACAATTTCTGTGGAATATGGAGAGCAATTACTTAAATGGACTGTAGTGATAGAAAGTATGTATTGTATATGAATCGTTCCATCATGTACCTCATGTCTCATTTTGAAGGATTTCTTCTGTTATTTCTGATGCAGGCACGCAGAAGGAGATAGTTAATTGAGCTATTGCTACGAAAATGTTTGATATTGTGCAGTATATCTCCAGAGTGCAGTTGCTGAGGAGGCAAGTGGAAAATGTATCTTACCTTAACAAATGGATTAGTGTTAGAACCTTTTAGATTTACATTTTTTTTTTGTCAATGTGAGCAAACCATGATCATGTCACCTGAATTTGCAATTTTATTAATTAATATGTATAAATTGTGTTTAAAAACCTCTGGTTTAGATGGAGTGGAGGTGACGTTCTATTTTCCTCCTGAAACTATGTCTGATTATTTTGAGGTTTACTCACTTAGGATGCTGTCAGTACTCTTTACGAATTTGAAACTCAGAATTTAAATCGATTTTTATTCATTAACAAGAGCTTCTGTTCTACTATGTGGTTCTGTATTTTATATCTGAGCCTTTATGGCAAATAAGCAAATTTCTCAGCAATGCCTTATTTAACAATTATGTATTAAATCGTTTAAACTTAATTTTGATCTAGAATTCAGTTCTCTAGTGGCCCCAGTTTCAAATTATGATTTTACTCTGCTAAGTGTGTGGTATTGATGGGGAGGGTAGTCTCTTACCACTAGATCAATGAGAAGACTCGCAGGGTGAACTGCCTAAAGTAAAATGTGGGGCTCAACAAAATTGGGGTCCAGGAGATTATTGGGGTTTGGCTCCTGCATTTTAACTAACCTGAAGCATGAATCTTTCCCCAGTCTTAGATGGCAGAGGGCCGTACTTCAACTCTTTTTTTCCCTTGAAATTGTGTTTTGTTGGGTTTCTCTCCTGTTGAACCACTTACATCCGGCTCCCTCCTCTGTATGCACCTTTGTTGTTTTGTCATTACATTTCAGGCCCCTTTGTGGTCTATCTGCTTATCTTTCTGTAACCACATTCAGGAACCCTGCCATAACCAATCCTGCTTCCAATTAATTGCACACTCTCTTTACCATCTCTCTTGAGTCTGCCACAGGAGCCTCACTCTCAACTTGTAGTGGTGAGTACAGCAAACAGCAGATTATATTGGATAGGGTGGCACTCCTGATATCACTGTAGCTAATGTTTACAGTTTTTCACAATAGGGGATGAATGCCTATAGAGAAAGTGGTGGTGTCCTCTGAAGTCTGAAGGCCGCTCAAGTGTTTCCCTCCTCTCTGCCCTTCTTCCCTGTCTCCCTCTCCCGAGTTTTTCGAATAGTGTTTTGTTACAGTTAAGCACTTATACTAAGGCTCAATGGGAGGTACGAAGTCAGTGTGTGCATATATATTACAAGCTCCTAAAAAGAACTCTAGGTTGAGACAAATCTGTAACAAAGACACTCAAAAGGAAGCTCTTTCAAAAACTTTTTTTAAAAATAGGTAAATTGGTCCTTAGATCAATTCAGAGCTCTAAATGATAAAAGGCCCAACTATTTTACATCCACCAAAGGGAAAACGATAACAGTTGATTGTTTTAGAATATATGATTCACAGACCTCAAGAAGTTTAAAAACTTCAATCAATAAGCATAACTCCACAACACAAAATAGAAATATGGGATTAAACCTAGCAAAACACTTGAAAGATCAGCACCACTATCTGGTTTAGGAATACTTTTAGGTTTGTGAAGTTGTAGATAAATTATCCAGAAGTGGCAATGTGTCAACATATATCTTGCAGTGGAAATGTTAATGAATAGGAAATTTTAAATCTGAACTCAGATTAAATACGGATAATTTTGAGGATTTTTGTTGCTTTCTGTGAAGTTATGTTAATTCAACTTTACTAAAATGGGGATCGAAGAGATAAAAGGGGCAGATGTACGTAGCTATTTTCTGCTCGCAAATGGCCCAATTCGCAAAATCGGACGGTTTGCAACCAGAAAATAGCATTTTGGTGTGTGCCAATGCTATTTTGAGATTCAATAATCTATTTACCAAATCGCAAAATAGGTTTGTGAGTCGCTATTTGGAAGGGGCGAGCCGAGGGTATCCTTTACAAATAGCGATTCGCAGTAAAATGTGAGATTGTTTTGTGGTCGCAAAACAATCGCAGTTACCACCAACATCAAGTTGGTGGTAACCCATTCGCAAACAGGAAAGGGTCCCCTCGAGACCCCTTCCCCTTTGTGAATAGAAGCAAAAGTATTTTTTCAGAGCAGGTAGTGGTCCCACAGACCACTGCCTACTCTGAAAAAATGAAAAGAAAACTATTCTTTTTCCTTTAAGGAAAACAGACTGCATTTAAAAAAATTGCTTTATTTAAAAAGCAGTGGCAGACATGGTGGGCTGCTGTCCCCAGCAGGCCACTATCCATGTGTGTGCGGCCATTCCCAACAGGGTCGCAAATTGCAACCTACTTCATGAATATTAATGAGGTAGGTCATTTGCGACTCCATTGAGAATCGCTAAATGTCTAATTGCAATTCGCAGAGAATCGCAATTAGAGACTTGCAAAATGAAATGGTTGTACACCTGGCCCTTAATGGCTGTCTACTTTGTAATGGGAAGAGAACCAATGTTATAAAATGATAAAAAATGGGGAAGGAACTGCTGATAGCCGCTAAAGTGTGGCATAGTCTTTTTGGCTTTTTTAACTCACTGATCGCAGATATGAAGCAAGAGAGATAGTATAGTACTTATTAATGCAGGTAGCAAGGCACATTCCATGCTAATACTGCAAATTGTAAAGAATTAATTTACTTACGATATTAAACTTACAACATTAGGGGCAGAGTTATGAAAAGTGGTGTGCAGATAGTGCAGCACCACTTTTCTTGCACCCATTAATGCTCCCCTAACGCCACCATGTGTTCGCCATATTTAACATACAGCGCACCACAGTGGTAGTCTGGGGTACTAGAGTCATATTTTTTTACGTTAGTCCAGTGCTTTCGAGGATTAGTGTAAAAAATGTTGACGTTAATCCTGCAAAGCACCCAAAAGCCCATTGAGACTAATGAAAGCCCCCTTTTAACGCCTGCTCTGACCAGGCATTAAAAGTGCCCAAATGCACCCTTTGCATACATTATGCCTAGTGCAGGCATAATGTGGCACAAAGGGTTACAAAGCGGCTCAATGCATGCATTGCGCCACTTTGTAAATTTGGCGCAGAATTTTTGGCCTTCTAACGCCACATTAGCGTAAAAACAACTTGCTAATGTGGCATTAGAATGGCACAAGGCCCTCTTAAATCTGGGCTTAAATTTGTTAATTCAAATTATTGTTTTAACACAGTGGCATAACAAAGGCCCCGCAGTCCACTGTGCAAGGGATGCAGGCCTCTGACTGGGTACAGGGATGTGGGGCCCCCCTCAAAGTACTTTTCAGGGGGGCTCCCTCAAGTTTAGTTACACCACTGGTTTCACATTCTACTAAGGAATGGTGAAAATGGTGAATTATTTTTTGATAAAGAAATGTGTCAAGAACAAAATCCTTTTAATCCCGGACAGGAGTGAGTTCATTGCAATGGATATCAGAAGTTTGTACACTCACATTTGCTAGAACATTACATCTTAATTTAATGTTAGAGTAGGTCTTTACATGTTGTACTATTTTCTCTAAAAATATTGTAAACATTAAATGGAGAGAACACCTGGATGCCTTCCAAAAACACAAGAACATCGCCATGCAATCTGTTCTTGTGTTTTATCATGCTCAGGTGCCAACCGTACTCTAGCCCCAAAGCAATACCAATGCAGGCACCACTAAAATTCAGGTCTTAAACTTCCTCTCTAAGCATCAGAATGATGTTGCTCATTAACTGTGTACAGAGTGACTGCTAAACGGACAGCTCCTGCTCACCAGGCCCCAGTTCAGATTGACTACAGTGTAAAAACATAGGCACTGGAATGCAGTCCCCTCTGTTGGGAGAGGCCCCATAATGATTTTTCACAGACAGGTAGAGGGAGTGCAACATGGCTGCTTCTTCCATTTTTGAGCAGGGAATAAAATGATTTTCCATTGCCATGAAGTAACACTTACTTATGAGAAATATCAAGTCTCTCAATAGGGCCCTCGTTATGAGTCAAAACTAAGTTACAACAATACAAGGAGTGCTCAGAATGAAAGAAAAGCATATACATATTTTCACACATTTCTGGATTTATACCTCATTCCTTAAGGGTACCTTGCAATCGTGCAGCAATAAAGCATGTCGGAATTATCGCAAAGGGTATTGGGAGTTCTGACCAACTCCTAACAAGATAGAATATTAGCATATATTTGCAACAATGGAGAACAGGGTTATGCCATATGGTCAACTTTGGAAAAAATACCTGATATTAGAGTACTGGTTAGTGCCATTTGGAAAAGTAACACTTACCTTGTTACTGATCATTAGGCAAATATTAGTGTTTGGTTGTTTCCATCCCACTCATCCCACCTATTGTTGTTAATGCTTCTAGGTAACCAATCCCCTCCTCTGAGATGATGAGCTCTAGTAAAAATAAATTAGCAGTATTTCTACCTCAACTCCACGATGATTTGATACCAGATACAAATTGCTCTTCCCAAGTGTCTGAAGACCTACTCTAGAAGTGTTGGTTCTATCTGCAACCTGCATGTGGGAGGCTCCTTACAGACACATTTGTGTGAGCAACACCAAATTCTCTTTCATGTATCTTTATTACATTTGTTCTTAACATTTTATAGCTGCAATGTGTTTTTTTCTCTTTAGGCACTTTCCTATAATGATTCATTCAAGTAACTTGAAATTTGATTTCCACTCTATCCTGCTATCACGTCTGTGGTCAGTATTCTTAATTAGTAATTTTCAACATAATATACACGTTTGTGTATGTATTTATTTGGGCATTTGTGTAACAAAACCACCAGAAACTCATGCTCTGGAAAATACAGTAGCACTGTAAGATTAACGCAACTAATAAAAATGTAATCAGTTCAGGGACTTAAAACAATTTGCTACATGAACCCTAACTTTAGGGGTTAGAGGTGGCGACAAATGGTTCGAGCCACAATGGGATCGAATCATTTGCAGCAGAGTCCACAAGAGTCAGCTTAACAATTATTATTCACAAACCCTGACTACCTAGAAATTGGCAAGAGGGAAAAAAATTAATAATACTGGCTTACTTATTTGGTCACAAACTGACTGGATTTTTTAAAAGCTTGGTGGGGTGAGGTAACTGCAGCAGGCATCTATATTTATCTGTAAAACCCTCATGTATTACAAGTTTAGTATTCACAAGTGGGTAACTGATACTTCTAAGGCAGGAGTAATACTGGTGCAGAGTATGTATCCGGTTATTCAGGATTGTTCAGGCTCATTAAGGCTCTGAATCACGGTTACATTTGCCAATATTGTTTGTATTACTTAGTGGTTATTTTCCTGGACGATATCCTTCACAGAGCTGTGCATGATGTCAGTGCTCAACTTCCATTACATCACCAATGGAATGCTGATACTGAGGGCAACGGACACTTGGACATGAGCATCTCAAAAGATAAGGTATCAGGTGCAGAGCAGGGTCACAAGAAGGCCTGAATACCAAAGTATTTTCTTGATAATACTGAGAAAAGCCTTCCTACTAGTACCCCTGAGTCAACTCATAATGTTAAAGTTACCCAAGCCCTCCCTTGAGTTGGGCGGAGTAAGGCCACGGGTTCCTGCAGCCCCAGGTGTGATTAGGTGAACTAATCCCCTTTCCCCACTAAAGAATGCTACAAATGAGAGGGGGCATTAAATAAACCATATTTCAGGTGAGCTACCAGGGTTCCAAACATTATTTAGCATTGCGGTAACATAGCTATCGCTATCCCTGGTGCGTCTGATAGAAGGGCACAGGGACTGTTACAGATAATAGAATCCGAGCAGAATATAAATCCTACCTGAAATACTGTCCTCGTTAATGATTACACTAAAGTTGTAATGGGATTTTTTTTCAACAGAAATGTCTGACCAATAAGCTCCCCCCCCCAAACGGGGAATAGCTGCTCACACCCTCTTATCGAGTGCTTTTTTAAGCGGTTTTTCAACACTATATTGAATGGGAGGGAAGGGGTGATGGAACGCTTGTGCTTGTCCAAGGGGAGCATCAACTGCTCCTCCTAGCCTGTAGAAGGTAGCGGGTGGGGATGTGCAAAACGGTTCAACACAGCACCAGCCCCTGTAGCCTGTTTGAGCGGCCCAGTGCCCCCAGGCCTGGAATTATGGTGTCTGGACATTCAGACCCAAATATTCTGGGCCACTCGTTATTGTGAATTGCCTTATTTGACCGCTACGAGTGAAACAACACAACTCACAATAAGGGGGGTAATGGCTAAATCTGATAAGAAGAAGGATGAATGGTAAAATGCAATTAAAAAAATCTTATGATACTTACTGATACCGGTGAAAGGTTTCATATGATGCGAAAGGTACTTATTTTTTTTAATAAATATAGGCAGAGCTAAGCAGAGTTCTATGGTCAGCATAGGGTCAGTTGATTGGTAGAGTTAAATAAACAAAATAAGCTTACACCCAAAGAAATTGAGTGAACAATAGTTTATTTTACCTGGTCTATGCATTTCATGTTTGTGGGTCTGATGTATTTGTCCATCCAGCTTTGAGCATTAAGAGCTTCATTCTCAAACTGCAGTGTGTGATACATTTTGTAGTACTACAAAACTTACTATCAAATGTATGTTTTGCCTGTACATATATATACAGAATTCTTTGCCCCAATAGCGGACTCTGCATGTATGTAAGTATACATTTTAGAAGTAAAGGTAGGGGAGTGGGTGGACAAAATGGCAGACTTACTACCTACTAGAGGCGTTGGGATTAGGGAGTAGTAAGAGGGTTTTAGGGAGTGTCAGGGAAGGGTTTGAGGAGATAAGTCACCCAGCCACTCAAGAGAAAGCCAGTTGCATTACTCTGGGGGTGGAGACAAACTTGCACTTTTGTAGTAAGCTTGCGAAAGTAGTAAAATTACTATAAAATGTAACTTACCTTTGTAAATTAGTCCCTCAAAGTTTAAACCTGCCATAAAATGCTTTCAGATTCGGCAAACCAGAGGTGCAGTTCAGTTAAATATAAATTTTGAAGTTACTATGGAAATGTTCCCAAAGGATTACAGTAAACTCAGAGTCATTCAATTGGTGAACAAGAGACCCTATCTCCTCTTGTACATGCAGCGCCAATTAGTAGTCTACAAAGGTAAGGTTCTATCATTGATCACCATATGTCAGTTCAAGTCCTCAACATTGGTGGCAACTCGTAGGCAGGTAATGAAGAGTAACCTCCAGTGCATGTCAAGCATGATTTAGGGTTTAATACTGATGAGATGTTGTATGTGGTTATTGCATTTGCTAGCGAGGTGGTCTCCAACCTTTACTTTAATTGAGCTACTCATGTTCAAAGAAAATCATCCCAAGCTACTGTTAGTGTTGTGATAGTGACCACATCAGATAACAGTACAGTAGTGGCCACCCTAACTAGCTGTGGTCACCTCAGGGCGGGTTGCTAGCAGTAAGGTAAAAAGGCTTTGTCAATCTGGAATTCCTTTACGGGGGGGTAATACATGAACAGCCACAGCCCCAATACTCCGGCACCAAGGTACTAATATCAGTGATACGTTTCCACCAGTCGCATGATGTATCACTGAAGTTTTAAATACATTTACGACATTTATTAATTTTTCTTCAAATGTCAGCTTATAAATTCTGAGAAATACACACATTTCTGTCTCAAATACAAACTCTTAATATTGGTATACATATATTACTTCAGCAAAGCCATCACTTCCAATTTAATAAACTGGGCTGCACACGGAAGAGCTACTTTGAGGTAGATTGAGAACTACTGGTAACCAGAGCTACCCGTTGGAGAAGACGGGGCTAGAGATACATGTGAAAAAGCCTCTCCCAAGTTTCATTATCAGAGAGTAGCTCAAAGGAGTCTTATGCCTCCTGATTTGTCATTAATGTAAAACAGCTCAGGGGAATAATAATTTTGTTGCAAGAGACCCTTGTTTTACCTGCAGCTCACATGTTACAATTCAGTAAATGTTCCACCTGCTGCAAGGAGCTGCATGTAACCTGCAGGGCTTGCGACGGAATTCTTGCAGGTTTTAAATACATTTTTCATTATTCTAAGCTTGAGAGTGTTGATTCCATCAGGTAGGAATAAACACATATTATTAAGTGCCAAAAGATTCACCTATTGTGTCATTTTTAAATGGTTATTCGTGAAATATCAGACAGAGAGAAGTGTCTCACATTCTCGGAGACTGTGCATATTCCTACACCTACATATCTCACAAAGATATAGTATTGATAAACTCAAAATACTTTCATATCTCAAATTGTCTCTTAGCAACTTGTCCAGTGGCAGTGTTTGTATGTTTGTTTCCCCTGATAGGCTTCTGAGTCAGGCGACTCTGTGTGAGTATTCAGTCTGACTGCGATACTGACCTCCTATTGCTCAGAGCCAGTACACATCTAGCACAAAAGGAGTTACAGGCTGCTTGAGAACTGAAGTATTTTGCATTCATGTACTATTGAAGAAAGAAGTAATGTCCTTCAGATTAGATTGTTGCTGTGTACAGAAGTAGGTGCAATTGCAGTCAGGAGCATGTGCAAATCCTGATTGGGAATTCCAACAACAAATTGAAATACTTGCACTAACAGGTTAAGGTCTAGTAGCTATTATTATCCCTGGCAAATGTATGTTTTTGGCCTGACAAATCTCTCATTATAAAGGTATGATACATGCATCCTCATATTTTAAGGAGTTCCGATATGGCAAAGAGGATAAACACATTCTTCTTCATTGTGAGTGTTTTTAAATTGTAAATGTAGAGACTTTTAGGTTTTGCATAATATACACGTTTGCAGGAAGATTCCTTTACTTGCTCATTCCATCTTCCCAAATTGACAATATTAATGGTGTTTTAAAATGTATGCAATACCTGTATTGCAAAATTCCGTTCCAGAATTTCCAGCACTGTTGCAAAGATACAGGTTAACACATTTTGCAGACAAGATTGATTTACCATAGGTCATACGCACAAAAGATCCACTCTGAGGGTGATAGGGCCAACAGACTACTCGTCCACATGATATGACGCCAGTGTCACCAACCCCAATCCTGTCCATCACAACGCCGTCCGGAATAAACTGCACTACACAAGTACAGAGTAATGATACCTTCAATCTAGATGACACTGAGCTCTATAAGGCTCGACCTAACCTACCTCTCTCTGTCAGGGACGATTCTCTTTGTAGCCTCAGACTCCTTCAAATTTCACAGGCAGCACGAGCATCATTAGAGGCCCCCTTGTCACCAGGTGAATTACGACAAGTGGTAAAGGAGATAGCACATAATAAAACACCAGGCATAGACAGTTTGCCCATTGCATTCTACTCAACCTTTGCCTCCCGACTGGTCCCACGACTAGATAAATTATTCATAACGTCCCTAGAAGCAGGGACCTTACCTACAACCACTACACAAGCCCTGGTCACCTCCCTGCTTAAGCCCTGATGGACCCCAGACGACCTTTCTTCATATAGACCAGTCTCTCGCTTAACTTCTGAATATAAGATCCTTAGCAAAGAGTTAGCCCTACAACTACTCCCTTTGCTCCCTGACTTGGTCCATATTGACCAATGTGGCTTCGTCCTGCACTGGAGGACCTCCCTTAATATTATACATTTATATCAGGTGATCAAAATAGCGCATGAGCCATTCCCAAACACTGGTTGACTCTCATTGTACTTCCAACAGGCTTTTGATTCCTTAAACTTGGACTATGGCCCTCATTACAACCCTGGCGGTCAGTCTTAAAGCAGTGGTAAGACCGCCAAGAGGCCGGCGGTAAAAAAAATTGAATCACGACCATGGCTGAAACCGCCAACATGGACAGCCACTTTAACACTCCGACCGCCACGGCGGTACAAAAAGAACAGCATGGCGGTCACAGCCAACAGACAGGTGGAAGACAATGTACCGCCCACACTACTATGAGAGGCCAATTAGCCACCTTTTCTGGGGCGGATTCAAAGTGAACAAAAACACGGCGGAACCAGGACTCGGAAGGGGAAACACTCACCTCTACACAACCCACGAGGAACCAGGACACCATGGAGCCACAACTCCAAATCCTCCCTGCGATAGTTTTCCTGCTCCTCTACCAGGAGCACGAATGACGGCGGCGACGACCATGGTGAGTACTGCACCTACAACACTGGGGAGGGGGGAGGGAAAAGAGAGTGACACACACACGCAACACGCAATACCCCCACCCCCACCCTCACCCACAACAACACACACACCAAAACATGCTGCGAAAATAGATTTACACCCCCAACCCCAATCCCCCCCCCCCCGGAAGAACGCAATGACAAAAGGAAATGAGTCGAACGATTGTAATCAATAAAAATCCATTAGTCAAAACTTTGAATACAGTCTAAACAATTATGTACACCAACTATACAAGTCCGGATATTGCACCATTCAAAGTCCGTGGACCACTGGGCCCAAAATGCATGGGCGAGGCACACACTCGATACCAGACTGCAAACGGAGAGATCACTGCTGGGGCATCAGATTGAAATGAAACAGGCACCTCAGGGGGAAGGGAAGGGAGGACACCTCAGCCGGATGAGTGCACAACGCCAGCTCCATGAGGGGGCTCTATGCCCTTTGATGTATCCTGGGGAGTGAAAAGCCACAGTCTCTCAAGTCCTTTCAGTGGGTGGGTTGCCCACTGCTCTATCCTGGGGAGTGCAAATCCACAGTCTCTCAAGTCTCTCCAGTGGGTGGTTTGCCCACTGCTGCATCCTGGGGAGTGCAAAGGACAGTCTCTCAAGTCTCTTCAGTGGGTGGGTTGTCCACTGCTTTATCCTGGGGAGTGCAAAGCGACAGTCTCTCAAGTCTATTCAGTGGGTGGTTTTCCCACTGCTTTATCCTGGGGAGTGCAAAACCACAGTCTCTCAAGTCTTTTCAGTGGGTGGGTTGCCCACTGCTTTATCCTTGGGAGTGCACAGCCACAGTCTCTCAAGTTTTTTCAGTGGGTGGGTTGCCCACTGCTTTATCCTGGGGAATGCAAAGCCACAGTCTCTCAAGTAGATGCCTTTCTCCACTGGTTCTGGAGGGGGCTTTGTGCCCAGAGTGCTTCATCCTGCCAAGGACTGAGGTAGTGCATGTGATACTCCCCTGGTTCTGGAGGGGGCTTTGTGCCCAGAGTGCTTCATCCTGCCAAGGACTGAGGTAGTGGATGCCTTTCTCCACTGGTTCTAGAGGGGGCTTTGTGCCCAGAGTGCTTCATCCTGCCAAGGACTGAGGTAGTGGATGTGATACTCCACTGGTTCTGGAGGGGGCTTTGAGCCCAGAGCTGACAGCGGTGTCAGTAGCAGCGGTGCTTGCGGCGGACCCTGTGGCATCAGTGCTGGCGGCGGGCTCTGTGGCATCGTGCCGGCGGGGGGCTCTGTGGAAACGGTGCTGGTGGAGGGCTCTGTGGCATCGGTGCTGGCAGTGGGCTCTGTGGAAACGGTGCTGGCGGCGGTCGTTTTGGTGGCGGTGCTAGTGGCGGGTTCACTGATTGTGGTGCTGGTGACGGGTTCACTGACTGCGGTGCTGGTGAAGGGCTCAGTGTCTGTGGTGCTGGCGGTGGTGCTGCTAGCTCACTGACTGCGGTGCTGGTGGCGGGCTCACTGACTGCGGTGCTGGCGGCAGTTTTGGTGGCAGCGGTGCAGGTGGCGGTGCCGGTGGCAGTCTTGTCCGCCATGCAGGTTGGCATTGACGTGGGCCTGCCTTTGATTTTTTGGCCCTTCCCCACCTTGGATGGTGGCACAGCTGTCTTCCCACTTTCCACTTTTGTTTTGCCTGAGCCTTTGGTGGCAGGTGTTTTCACCTTCTCCCTCCGGGATGTGGGCAACTTTTTCTGTTTTGGAGGTGGGGGAATGTCCTTGCCCTCACTGGAATCCCTGTTGCTTGGCGCACTCCAGAATCCCGCTATTGCTGGCACCACTGTGATGTGGTGGCTGAGGTGCTGGGTTGGGACCTGGAAAGGCGGGCCCTAGGGGACGGACAGGGGGGGAGGTGTAGGGAAGAGGTCAACATTTGATAGGAAAAACTTTTTAGACACACTGGGACGGGTAGATGGAGGGTGTTTGGGAGTGGAAGAAGAGGTGGTGGATGTAGGAGGTGTACGTTTGCTGACTTTGGGTGAAGGTGCATGGGCTGGAGGCTGTTGTGAGGTGGGTGGCTGTTGGGTGGGTGTGTGACTGCGTTTGTGTAGTTTGGGAGGAGGACTCACAGACACACTGGGAGAGGACACAGGGGATGTGTGAATGGTAGTGGGGGTGGTGAGTGTACATGAGCGGTGTGTGGTGATGGGCGTGCTGGTGATGGAGGTAGTGGCTGAAGATGTACTACATGCAGGTGTGAGTGGAGACGAGACAGGGAGGGAGGAGGAAGACGTGGAGGAGGTGGACACAGTGGAGGCAGTGGATGTTGGTATGTCTGCATGGGTATGGTGCTTGTGTGAGTGCCTGTGGGATGTGTGGTGCTTATGTTTGCCTGAGCCACCCTTGTGTGTTGAGGTGAGTGCAGGCCTCAGCCCCCCCTGTATCTTCCATCCACACCACTCCAAACAGGCATTGCCCATACAGCATGCTCACAGTGTACTCACCTGTTTGTCTGGAGGACCGTAGAGTAGCATGTACTGGGGGAGGACCCCATCCACTAACTTCTCCAACTCCTCCGAAGTGAAGGCAGGGGCCCTTTCCCCAGACACGATCCATCGTCGCTTCCAGACACAGGTCACAGCGGCACTTGCAGTGTAGGTCCTCTCCTGTCGAAGGTCAGGTATCAAGTGAGTGAACAGACAGAAAATGGCAGACACGTCCGCAGCGGTGCGTACCGTCACCACCGGCGTACATCGTCATTGGCTCCTCGGACCCATAGGGCCCAATGTTAACCAATGCAGGATTGAGCCGCGGTCTTCGACTGCCTACTGCAGCGGTGTACAATGCCAGCGCACTTACCTCATATCCCCTTGTCCCACATTACAGGTCAGGCAGCCGCCATTTCAGGTGGCCACATGGCATTATTTTTAAATGTGTCCCACAGATCTAGGCCTTGCATACACACAGTGACAGGCACATAGCAGACTGACAATTGTGTGCAATAAATTATTTTTTTTACTACCTCAGTGTTGGCTGACTCTGTGCTCGCTGTTCTCATCCATAGGGCACATCCGCTGGGACAGGTGAGGAGATGGCAGCATCCTCCGGTGTACAGACCGCTGGTGGACCTGTCGACAATGGAAGACAGACACATCATTATCACATACAGACTTGATCGTGCCACAATCCAGGAACTGTGTGCCCAGTTGGAGCCAGACCTGATTTCAGCTATCCACCATCCCACAGGAATCCCCCCCCTCTAGTGCAGGTCCTGTCAGTACTCCATTTCCAGGCAAGTGGGTTTTTTCAAACAACAGTGGCCATTGCATCAGGGATGTCCCAGCCTATGTTCTCAAACATGTGGTCCAGAGTGTTGTCTGCCCTGCTGAAACACATGCGCAGCTACATCGTTTTCCCTCAGGTGGAGGATTTGCCCACACTGAAAGGTGACTTCTATGCCCTGGGACATATCCACAACATCATAGGTGCCAATGATGGGACACATGTGGCCTTGGTACCCCCCCCCCCACAGGAGTTAACAGGTGTACAGAAAAAAAAAGAGCTACCATTCAATGAATGTGCAGATGGTGTGTTTGGCCGACCAGTACATCTCCCATGTGAATGCCATGTTTCCAGGCTCAGTGAATGACGCTTACATTTTGAGGAATAGCAGCATCCCTTATGTGATGGGGCAACTCCAGAAGCACTGTGTGTGGCTAATAGGTGAGGACAAGGACCCTATACCCTGTGAATAGTTGTCTGGGTCTGGGGTTGTCCCTAAGGGTTAGTGTGTGTCTAACAGTTGTCCCTCAACATTTGCAGGTGACTCTGGGTACCCCAACCTGTCATGGCTACTGACCCCAGTGCGAAGTCCCAGGACAAGGCAGAGGAACACTACAATGAGGCACATGGGCGAGCTAGGAGAGTGATAGAAAGGACATTCGGCCTCCTGAAGGCCAGGTTCCGGTGCCTCCATATGACAGGTGGTTCTCTCTAAAACTCACCAAAGAAGGTGTGCCAGATCATCGTGGCCTGCTCTATGCTGCACAACCTGGCTTTGCGATGACAGGTACCTTTTCTGCAGGCGGATGGGCCAGAAGGAGGTCTTGTGGCAGCTGTGAAGCCTGTGGACAGTGAAGAAGAGGAGGCAGAAGAAGAGGATACCGACAACAGAAACAACGTGATCCAGCAATACTTCCAGTGAGACACAGGTAAGAAGACATCAGTGCCTCCTACATCTCATACAATTGTTAGACCTATCATATGTCTGTCACTTTCACCCAGTGTATGGACCCTGACCTGTCACTTGGCCTTTCCATTTCACAGATGTGGGTCCCACTGTGTGACCTCTGGTATGTTACCTCATGGACTAGAGCTGTGTGACATAGGTATGTTGGCAATACAATGGACATTGCTTTGTTCCTTAGTTATAGCAAAAACACATTTGTGAAAGCACAGACTGACTCCAGATTCTTTTGTGATTCAAGGGTGTTTATTTAAGTGCAAATTAGTGGAGGGGGTTGGAAAATGGTCAGGGGTGATGGTGGAGGAATGTTGCACAGCTGCGGTTGAGGGCCAGGAAACACCACTTGACACCAGGGATTTCACTTGTGGGGCCGGCCCCCTTGGAAAATGGGCCCCCCAGGCATTTTTGTTTATAATGAGGTAGGTGCCCTCCCAGGGGTTAATTAAAAAAAAAAAAAAATAATAATAATTTGACAGGAGGTCGCCCGTGGGCAGGGGTACCCCTTGTGGGGGCAATAGTTTTTTTTAGTAGTTGTAGGGTTTCCCTGGGGGCCATTTTGGCCACCAAGGAAACCATGCAACTACTAAAAAAATATAGATCTATCTATATATATATATATATATATATAGATCTACATATATATATATATATATAAATCCATGTAGATAGATATATCTATCTACATAGATAAATATATCTATATATATATAGAGAGATCACTTTTGTCAATGCATATGTGGTTTACCTGGGGGCTGCGATCGGCCCAGGAAAACCAGACCCACATATCAAAGTGAGATATATATATATACATATATATATATATATATATATATATATATATATATATATATATATATATATATATATATATATATATATATCACAACACTTCTTTCGGCATTTCCCTCGCCGCACCTGAATGCCAATGGTGCTAGGCTAGGACGCGCGCCACCACGTCTGACATGAAACACGATACCTTAAGGTTCATTAAGGCAACCAGCACTCCGCCTGATGAAGGCGGTCACGCCGAAACGCGTTCCTGTCTTGATTAAATAAACCTTGTTTTTCCATTCGCGAAGTGCTGGTTGCCTTAATGAACCTTAAGGTATTGTGTTTCATATATATATATATATATATATATATATATATATATATATATATATATATATATATATATATAATAATTCGCAACTAGTTGTCTTGTAGTTGCAGCTTGTGTCTTCAAAGCAATGCACATACTTCATCTGACGCATTTCAACTGTAGCTTTTAGGCAGCAATAAAAAAAAAGTCAAGTAAGGCTTGTGATTATGTTTCTGCTACAAAAGGGTCAGACTTTTCTCTAGTGGCAGTTTTAGTGCCATAGAGAAGCGCCAAAGGTTTATATGCCTACTGCAAAGAGCAAATCTGTATTTTATGTAAATAGCTGAGTACATTAGTAAAGTGTGCCATTTCCTACGCTATAATACAAATGAAATGTATGTGCGGGATGGGTGGCGGCTATGGAGAGATGAAAGGCACTTTTGCTGGAGGGTAATGAGGGAATCCGAGGAGGAGGACATGGTAGTGGGAGCACTAATAATGATTGTTGGTCTGGGCGCAGGAGGTGCTAAAGACTGTGACGAATGGTATGTGACAAGGTGTTTTTTGAGTGTTTTGAAAGAACGTGCTGATTGAGGGACGAAGCGCAGGTAAGGTGGCCCCTACTGTTGCACATATCACACACACATCAGCAATTTTGTGACTGTCTACGTAGGCTAGTGTTTTAGAGCAACAGTTTAGCTAATAGCAGAGATGGCATCTTGATGGATGACTGCTGCTGATGCCGTCACTCGGGTTATAGAGGACAGCTCTGACATAGGATCAGAGACTGAGACAGCAGATACTGAGACAGCATCTGAGGGATAGGACAATGGCGCAGACTCTGGGAGTGATTCTTCAGTCAGAGAAGTCCCATTGGATAACTCCTCTTCCAGTAAATTATGAGGGAGGTGATGGGGACAGTCCTGCTGTCCCTTCGCAAGCACAGTATGTGCAACGGGGCAATAGTGGGTTAGCCCAACCCAGGGAGCCGGTAAATGCAGCGGCAAGCACAGAGAGAGAGTGCTGTCTTGGGAGCTCCCCAATTTCGTTCAGCCCCAAATTCCACCGCCCAAATCGTATTATGGAGACATCAGAATTATCTATCACAAAACAAACTGGTTTTGTAAGGCAGGCACCTGTGCTTTTAGTCCTGGGTTCGGTGGCCATATAGGGAAACATACTAAACCCAAACATTTCTGGAAACTAAACATCCGGGGGAGTCCACAGAGGTGTGACTTGTGCGGATTCCCCAAAGTTTTCTTATCCAGAATACCCTGCAAAGCTGAAATGATGAATAAAAACTCAATTTTTCTTGCATTTCTGTCGCACAAACTACAGGAATATGCTGGGATCCACAAATTTCCTACCACCCAGTGATTCCTCACCTGTGCTGATAAAAACACTACCCCACTTGAGTTCCTATACCTAGTGCCTGCGTCAGGAATGGATCACTCCAGGGTCAACAGTTGCCTCATGTAAGGACCAACATTGACCGTTGTGTTATGTATTCCTATTGCGGGCACTAGGCCTACCCACGCAAGTGGGGTACCATTTTTATCGGGAGACTTGGGGAAATGCTGGGTGGAAGGAAATTTGTGGCTCCTCTCAGATTCTAGAACTTTCTGTCACTGAAATGTGAGGAAAAAGTGCTTCTTTGGCCACATCTGAGGTTTTCAAAGGATTCTGGGTAACAGAACATGGTGAGAGCCCCACAAGTCAGCCCATCCTGGATTCCCCTAGGTGTGTAGTTTTCAGAAATGCACAGGTTTGGTAGGTTTCCCTAGGTTTCGGCTGAGCTAGAGGACAAAATCCACAGCTAGGCATTTTGCAAAAAACTGCTCTGGTTTCTTTAGGAAAATGTGATGTGTCCACATTGTGTTTTGTGGCATTTCCTGTCGCAGGCGCTAGGCCTAACCACACAAGTGAGGTACCATTTTTATCGGGAGACTTGGGGGAACGCTGGGTGGAAGGAAATTTGTGACTCCTCTCAGATTCCAGAACTTTCTGTCACCATAATGCGAGGAAAAAGTTTTTTTTGGGCCACATTTTGAGGTTTTCAAAGGATTCCAGGTAACAGAACCTGGTGAGAGCCCCACAAGTCAGCCCAACTTGGATTCCTCTAGGTGTCTAGTTTTAAAAAATGCGCAGGTTTGGTAGGTTTCCCTAGGTGCAGGCTGAGCTAGAGGCCAAAATCTACAGCTAGGCACTTTGCAAAAAACATGTCAGATTTCAGTGTAAAAATGTAATGTGTCCATAATGCCTTTCCTGTCGCGAGCATTAGGCCTACTCACGCAAGTGAGGTACCATTTTTATCAGGAGACTTAGGGGAACACAGAATAGCACAACAAGTTTTCTTGGCTCTTGTCTATCCCTACATTTTTTCCTTCCAAATTTAAGACATTGTGTGAAACGACATCTAGTTGAGAAATGGCCTGTAATTCACATGCTAGTATGGGAACCCCGGAATTCAGAGATGTGCAAATAACCACTGCTTCTCAAAACCTTATCTTGTGGCTATTTCAAAATACCAAGGTTTTCTTGATACCTATGTTTCACTCTTTATATTTCAGCAAATGAATTGCTGTATACCCGGAATAGAATGAAAACCCATTGCAAGGTGCAGCTCATTTATTGGCTCTGGGTACCTAGGGATCTTAATGAACGTACAAGCCCAATATATCCCCGCAACCGGAAGAGTCCAGCACACGTAACGGTATATTGCTTTAAAAAATCTGACATTGCAGGAAAAAGTTACAGAGTAAAACGTGGAGAAAAATGGCTGTTTTTTTCAGCTCAATTTCAATACTTTTTTATTTCAGCTGTTATTTTCTGGAGGAAAACCTTGTAGGATCTACACAATGACCCCTTCCTGATTTCAGACTTTTGTCTACTTTTCAGAAATGCTTAGCTTTCCGGGATCCAGTATTGGTTTCACACCCATTCCTGTCACTAACTGGAAGAAAGCTGAAAGCACCAAAAATAGTAAAAATGAACTATGTCCCAGTAAAATGCCAAAATTGTGTTGAAAAATGTGGTTTTCTGATTCAACTCTGCCTGTTCCTGAAAGATGGGAAGATGGTGATTTTAGCACCGCAAACCCTTTGTTGGTGCCATTTTCAGGGAAAAAAACACAAGCCTTCTTCGGCAGCCCATTTTTCCCATTTAAAAAAAAAAAATGTGGGTACCTGTAGAATCCCTAGGAAGTTGGAAAAAAAGGACACAAATTTGGCATGGATAGCTTATGTGGACAAAAAGTTATGAAGGCCTAAGTGCGAGCTACCCCAAATAGCCAAAAAAAGGGCTCAGCACTGGGAGGGAAAAGGCCCAGCAGCTAAGAGGTTATAGCACAATAGGAAGACACAGATTAATTCCAAGACACGCACCTCTGTCCAACCTGGTTGGTCCCCTGCCCCTGATGTTCACCCTTTTACCTAACAATGACATGTTACATTAACTCCTATGAGAACCCAAACATGGGGACCGCTCACATCTTACTCACGGTAACTTGACAATGATAGTAGATGGCAGGGCAGATGGGCTGGTTGGGAAGGTAGGGTGGATAAGTTTCTAATTTCTTTTGTTGATGTTTATGTTTTTTTTATTCTTTATTAATCGATATATTGATATGCTACTAAGTCCATGAACTATTTCACATATTTTATTTCACTATGCCTAGTACCTAGATGTAACACAACAATATTTGGGGTAGCTCTTACTTGTCAGATGGTAAGCTCAGAGTTGCTGTTATGTGCTGTAACATTTACACTCACCTTTTGTCTAAAATGCAATTAAATACATTAAAAAAAGAATAACGGTTTACAGTGTCGTGTAGGTTCTCATTATCCTAATGAGACTTATGGATTCGGGTGGCAGAATCACCTGTACTGCGGGGGGCTGAGTCTGATCCTGCACCATGTGACACCTGTCGGCCTAATCAGGGTTTATTCCGGCTAACCAGCAGAACCACATCTCCACCCAAGAGCAGGGATGATTGGGGCAACCGGACGCATGACATAAATGACTCCTCAGAGGAATCGTGGTCACTCAGATCTCATCAGTTTCTCTTGGTTACATTAGTCTCACATGTGCAAGGACAGTCAGAGGGAGAGTATTGTTCAATAAGGTTTTATTGAGGTAACTGCATCTTAGATAATAAGGCATGTATTGCAATAAGTAGAACGATGAAGCACAACAGGATTAAAATTGTGACAAAGAGAGTAAAACACAAGAATAACGCTACCATGTTGTCACTACGGTTCTTAAAAATAGTTCCTACCGAGGCTATGTTAGAGCACAGCCTGTTAAGATCTAATTCTGCCCTTCAGGTTCCCCTAGGAAGACATCATCCCTCATACCTGAGCAAGAAGCCTGTAGTCTACAGAAGCATAGCAGCTGCAGCAAAGCAATCAGCATACAGTCATGGTCATATGGCTGGAATCTCCCTCTAATGTACATGGGTCAAAGTAGTGTTTTTTATAATAAAACAGCTGGTATTCCAACTAACGTACATGGGTCAAAGTAGTGTTTTTATAATAAAACAGTTGATGTTCCAAGATCCCCACGTAAAAGTGTGTATGTTTCTGTGAACATTGGAGACAAAGCGTACCACTTTTGCCGACAACCTATCTTACTGCAATCTTCAGAAAAGTACAGAGTGAAAGAAATGTCTTCTTTAAGAATATAGTGCTGACCTAGGTGAAGAACAGCTAGATAGAGAAAATAAAACAAGACCGCAAATGTGGCTACTGTTAAAATAATATAACAAAGCTAAAATAAAACATATCTATGTTAAAGTGCACAGTGACAGGCCTAGTTTGCTAAAATAATAATAATGTATAAAACTATAGCTAAAATGGCTAGACAACAACAGACAGCAATCTGATCCAGATAACTTAATGCTGTCAAATACATGATTATACATATATACATAACATTTACATAAACTGATCAAATAGTCAATACTTTGGCTAGAGTCCAGCTTCTTGTAACTTACTGCATTCAAATAATTTAAATATTCAAGAGGAGTCTGGTTCAATATCTGGGTAAAACTTGCATAAATACAAAGTAGTCAAATACATTTTTTTTCAGTTTTTCATGAATATCATTGTTAGCCAACAGACTAACGGTGACTAATACCAATACAACCACATGACTTTTAATTCAGAATCCAAACCAGGCAAACCCAATGTTTTTATTTCCTTGCTACCATGTTTAGGTAAGCATTGACATGGCCAACAGCTTTAGCTTATGAATAGTGAAGGCACAGAGAAGCACTTACATGGGGGCATCCATGCACGCAGAAAACTATATCATCAACATCATCGATACCTATTTTTCACAAAGTCCAACAGATATGTAAGCACTCTTGCATACTGACCAACAAACAGACATGCACCAATGCATAAAGCTTAATATTAATACAGAATGCCAGGTATCAGGGGTAACATGGTGATGTGCATGAGTGATCACAGTGTAATGTACAGTACGGGAGCACATGGTTGTGTGAACCAGCAGTGCATGAGTGACATACGTCAGGGAGCACTGGGTGATTCACCTTGGGAGAACACAGTGAAACTTTTCAGGGACAAGTGGGTGTTGTGTAACACAGGAGTATCAGATCATGTTCCTCAGGAGAGCTCATTGAGGACTGTTCGTTAGGTGGGCACTTTGCGCTTTGCATGATGGTAACAATGGGTGAATTACAGTTCTGTGGTTCATGGTTGTGCACATTATAGAAGCACTGGACTATGTGGATCACGGAACACAGGGTGAAGCACAATGGGTCACATGGTTATGCATCACACAGCTCAATAAAGGGCAGTTCTAAAATACTGCACACTGTTGTATGAATTTTAGTATATTAATGGAGACGTGAAGATCTATGCAATGATCTTGGCTGCCTGGCCCAAAAGAGTGCTTCTCGCCTTAATTCATCCTGATCAGTGTGGGTTCATGTCCAACCGTGGAACAAGGCACTGTATTCATCACATCCATGTGGCCCTAGCCCATCTCAATCGCTTGCCTTCCAATTGAGCATTGTTGTTTATTGATTTCAAAAAGGCTTTCGACATAGTGGACTGGAGATATCTGCTGCTGGTGTTCTCTAGACTGGTCCATGTTTTATATACTAATCCTACAGCCCGCTTCCAGATCAATGGCACTTTTTCACATTCATTCCCCATTTGCTGCCCTCATCCCCTCTCCTAATCGCTTTGGCAATTGAGCTGCTGGCGCAGGTGATAAAGGGCGATTGTCTATTCTATGGACGGAGATGGGACTGGAGACATGAAGATTGCGTAACACTTTACGCAGATGATGTCCCACTATACGTGGCAAATCCGGCTACCAGTGGCCCCAGGTGTTTTCATCTCCTTCACTGTTTTGAGGCTGCTTCTGGCCTCCATATGAATCCATCCAAGTTGCTTCTAGTACCCCTGGCCTCATACCGAGACTGCTTTGATTGGCAAGAGGAAGTGCCCATTAGTCATTTAAGCTTTTAAATATCTGGGCATCTGGGTGTCGCTCCACTCTGACCTTACCTCATCTTTGAATGTCAGGCCCCTAACAGAGAAAGCTAATGTGGATTTAGTACAGTGGTGGACCCTCCCCCTAAATGTCTTGGGCCGTAAAGCTCTATATAAAATGATGGCTCTACCACGATTCTTCTATGTATTTCAGAATATTTCAATCCCTCTATCGCGCTCGTGGTTCTTGGCCCTGAGCAGATCAGCCTCATTGTATCTTTGGCACAGCATCACATCACACTCCAGTACTGCCAGCGTGGCCCATATGATGGGGGACTGGGCATGTCTAACCTCCATCTTTACTATCTGGCCTCCCAACACCTTGTTATACATGAGTGGTTCAATGGGGGTAGTCAGACCCAGCCTATCAGCTCAAACTCACCCAACTTTCATTCCCCCCCATTCTAGATCTGCTCTATGACTGCCAGCTTTGGAGAAGCATAGCTTTGGTGAACAGGATGGTCTTCCTGGGTTGCAAAGTGGCCAATGACACACACACGCTAGGCTCACACCCTTACACAATATATGCCCCTTTGGCACTGCACATGATTGCACGAAGTAGTCACAGTGCAAGTGTTTGATAAATGGGATTTGGTGGGTATATCCTATCTTAGGTATACCACATATGCAGTCCTTTCAGGATCTCCGTACCGACCATCAACTATCATACACCCAGTTCTATAAATATCTTCAACTCTGTCATGCCCTCCACATGCACCTCATGCATGCAGACTCGCTGCTGGAGTATAGTCTGCTTGAAACTAAATTTCTTTTGGGGGTCATCGGGGAAGGTTGGAGTATCCCAAATTTATGGAATGCTGATAATTAACACCCTAGGGGATCTGGCCGATATTAGAGGCTGATGGAAACAATCTATTGCCCCATCAAAGATACTGATTGGCGTGAAGGCTTCATGGCACCTAGGACTATCGCTATGTCTTCTCACTTGCGACTGGTACAAACAGATTACCTATATGAAGCATAGCTCTCACCGGCCAGTCTACATCGTGCAGGGCTCCTCCCAAATCTTGCACGTTCCAGATGGGCAGAAACCCCGCTGACTTTTATCACATGACCTGGGCTTGTCCTCGGATCCAGAGGTTTTGGTTGGCGATAACAAGCAATCTTAAGGAGATAATGGGGTGGGAGATCCCATTGTCCCCCTTGGTGATCCTCTTGGGAGTGCTCGACGAGGTTGGGAACACCCGAGATGAACGCACTTTCCTGGGTACATTCTTGATGGTGACCATAAGAGGCACTGCGACCAACTGGCGATCTCCCACATTCCCTACCCTCTCCAAATGGTGCCAGGGAGTGGACTGGTGTGTGAGACATGGACGGCTGGTTTATGAGGCCCATGGCTGCCCCCGTGAACACAGGCAAGTGTAGAGGAAAAGGTTGGGACAAATTCCTTGAACATATCCAGGCCCTGAGTCCATTGACATGTATAACTTGTTGACTGTTTGATGTCTACTGGTGGAGTGTGTATTACGCTTGATCAGCTGTAGTGCTTTATTGTTCCTTGGGGCAGTCTGTGCATTGATGCTCTTTTCAATAAAACTCAATAAAATTTGTTTATCAAAAAAATAAATTTTAGTATAAACTCCTTAATGTGTTTTATTAAATGTATGAATAATTTGACATGTCACTTCTGTTTAGCTCCTCTCGTCTTAGGTACCTAATCAAAGTCGCTCACTGCAGGTCACTATCAGAACAACATTTTCATTCTTTAAATCTATTTTATTTATGTTATGAAAGGCTAAAAAACAATTCTCTTTAATTATTTTGTAGTTTCAAATTGTTGATTTCAAATAACATTTGCAGGGTTTATTAAATTGAATATAATATTGTGGCTTGTTCCGTGTTGTTTCGTTCATCACTGTTGGTATTGCTCTCTCTCTACTCGCTTGTCCTTCTACTATTGATAGATTTCAGGGTTAGTTTTGCATATGACATAGACTCTTCGGGCATTTTAAAAAGAATAAAAAAGTTTTTAAAGTTAGTGCCTGCAAATCCCATGAGTGAGGACGTGAAAGTCCTATTTCCTTTATTGGTTGTGTGCATCAACCATGGTCAACATGGTCATTCTTTCTTCTGTGTATTAGATAAAGAAACATACATTGCTGAAAGCAACATAATGAGATGTTTTAATCTGTTTTTGTATTATTACATACTAATATTCTTTATTCCATGGTTATTAAAACTATGGTTATTAAAACCACTATTCGTCCTCTACAAAGTCCTTTGGCATTTTTTACCTGCATTGATATCCAAGTCAAGCTATCAATTCCACATTATAAATGATCGTAAATTTCCAACGTATTAGCCAAATATGCATTATGTCCTGATATTGAATGCTTGCTGCCCAAGTAGTATAAAGGCACTTGGTGCACATGATTGCTATGTAATGGGCACCATAAAATGTAAATGTTACAGCACGTCTCCGATTTGACATTTAGGCCCTCATGACAACATTGGCGGTGAGTGCCGCTTACCACCATGCTGACTGCCGCCAACATACCGCTACCGTGGCGGTATACCGCTACCCCTAATATGACCCTCAAATATAGAAATCCGCCACTATACAGACACACACACACAAGTCCGCCAGCCCAAAGGTGAGTGATAAACTGGTGGTATCAAAACCCACACTGTTACGCCAACAGAACTACGCCCACAGCATCATGACCCTTGAATCACTGCGCGGTCATTCAACCGCGGTAAACCATTGGCAGTACAGACCGCTGCGCTCAAAATACACACACACATACAAAACTACACCACATTGGACACTTCAAACTACACACACCTGACATACATACACACACCACAACCACACACCCACACCAATATAAAACACACAAACACTACCCACAACCCTTTACCACCCAAAGATTTTGGCAAGTGAGAGAGAGACAAGCCAGGAGCACCCACTGAATCTGAGGCACAAAACACCATCACCCATACACCATCCACGCACCTCACAGCACACACCCCAACACATCACCCCACACACCCTCACACACACACCACTCACACTACATCCATGGCACCACAAAGACACGGCAGGTTCTCAGAGGAGGAGCTAAGGGTCATGGAGGAGAAAATTATCAAGGTAGAGCCACAGCTATTCGGATCACAGGTGCAGCAGACATCCATTGCAAGGAAGATGGAGCTATGGCGTAGAGTCGTAGACAGGGTCAACGCTGTAGGACAGCACCCAAGAACAAGGGATGACATCAGGAAGAGGTGGAACGACCTCCTGGGGAAGGTACATTTAATGGTTGCAAGACACCAGATAGCTGTACAGAGAACTGGCGGTAGACCTCCACCTCCTCCCCCACAACTAACAACATGGGAGGAACAAGTCTTGGCGATCATGCATCCTGAGGGCCTCGCAGGAGTAGCAGGAGGACTGGACTCTGGTAAGTCAAATCCTTACTACTTTATCCCCCACCCTACCTGAATGCCATCACAAACAACAACCCCTACCCTTCACCATCTCCCCACCACCTCACATATACCCCACCATCACAACCCATCCATCCCAATACCAAGCCCTGCATGCAACACCAATGCCTGGACCCCCATCATAGACCTGCATGGACACCCATCACCACAGCATGCACACTAGTGACAATCACTTAGCCAACCAAAACACAACTTACACAAGCCAAAGCTGTCTTGCTAATAACAACCATAGAGGGAAACATACCCATGCACAAGATGACACATGCAGAAACAATAACACTGCATTTACATCCCCACAGGACCCCCACTCAATGTCACCGGAGAGGAGGTGCCAGCCACATCCAGTCTCCCCCAGAAGAGGCCCATAGTGATGAAAGCAGCTCTGCACGCCTGGATCAGGGACCTCTGGACAGTTGGTTACCCAGGCCCAGTCCCAACCTACCACAGAGCCTCCCCCTCAAGAAACACAACCACAGCAGCCACCCAGCGGGCCCATCCTTCTGTCCCCAGGACACGTCAATCAGCAGTGCGTCCACCACTACAGGGAACCCAGGCAATCCCACAAACACAGGATGATCAGGGACCTGGGATCAGTGGCAGTGGGCACACGGTTTAGGGGACAGAGGCACAGGACAACAGGACAACAGGGAAGCTGGGGGGTCTGCTGTGCGACAGGGGGAGAACAGGCCCAGGGAACCGACTCTCCACGAGGCACTCACCAACATCCTAGGAGCATACCACCATTCTCAGGAGACCGCGGGCCATAAACTGGCCACGTATCAGGAGACCCAGCGGCTGCAGGAGGGGAATCAGGGAGGATCTGAGGGACATTCACACCACCCTGGTCACCATTTCAGGGGTGCTGGCAGACATGGCCAAAACCATGAGGGAGGCAGTGGCACACCAACGGGCCCCTGACACTAGCCACACCGAAAAACAGCCCTCCACCTTGGCCTACGCTAATGGACAGGAGGCCCTGCCACAGGAACAACGGGCCACCAGCACCCCACCCTGCAGAAGGAGAACCACCCCATAAACAGTCCCTGCGATCCAGGCAGAAGCAAGAGAACATTGCCAAGACCCCCGCCATGAAATAAGACTCTCCTGAATATCACCCTTCTGTCCTACTCTGTCACCCTCTCCACCTTGAACTGCCATTGCTCTACTTCCTATGTCCCCTTGGACAATGCACCTGTGATTCAAATAGGCTGGACTCTACCCTGGACTTTCCTCCATCAGCAACCCAGCCCATTACAATACGCCCTCCACTTATTAGCACATAAATATACACCCTTGGAACAAATTCAAGTATGGAGTCTGTCAATTGTTTGTCATATGTATTAGTTTAACAAACTGTAAACATTCCAATTCAAATGTACTGTAATATATACATAGGTATGACCTGTAGTGGCAGCAGTAAACACACCAGGAGCCAGAGTGAGGCACAGATATCTAAAAATAGAGATGCCAAAGGGTACAGTAAGTGGCCATAGAAATAGGGAAATCAGGCTGCCATGTCCAATGTCAAACACAAAACTGCAATGGAAGGTGAAGTTACAGTGTCTTACCTGTGAGTCACTGGAAGTACTGTTGAACTAGTGTAGTTCTGTTGTCACACATCCTCTGCTTCCTCTTTGTCACTGTCCACAGGCCGCACCGCTGCCACACGACCATCCCCAGGCTCATCCTCCTGCAGAAAAGGCATCTGGCGTCTCAAGGCCAGGTTGTGCAACATGCAACATGCAACGATGATCTGGCACATCTTGGGTGAGTAGTACAGGGATCCACCTGTCAGATGGAGGCACCGGAATCTGGCCTTCAGGAGGCCAAAGGTTTGGTCAATGATCTTCCTTGTTTGCCCAGGTGCCTCATTGTAAAGTTCCTCCTGCCAGTGTCCTGACATTCCTCATTGGGGTCAGTAGCCATGAGAGGTTGGGGTAATTAGAGTCACCTGCAAATATCAAGTGATACCTGTTAGCCACACACTCACCCTTAGGGCCAAACCCACACTCATATACCTACATCAACTGGGTGGGGACCATGGGCTCACCTATTAGCCACACCCTGTGCCTCTGGAGTTGAGACATCACATATGGGATGCTGCTATTCCTCAAGATAAAGGCATTATGTACAGAGCCAGGATACTTTGCCTGGATACTTTGCATTGACATGGGAGATGTACTGTTCCGGCAAACACACCATCTGCACATTCAGAGAGTGAAAACTCTTTCTATTTCTGAACACTTGTTCATTTCTCCGGGGGGGGGGGGACAAATGCAATAGGTGTACCATCAATGGCGCCAATGATGTTGGGGATATGTCCCAGTGCATAGAAGTCAGCCTTTACTGTGGCCAAATCCTCCACCTGGGGGAATACGACGTAGCTGCGCATGTGTTTCATCAGGGCAGACAACACTCTGGTCAGCACGTTTGAGAACATAGGCTGTGACATCCCTGATGCCATGGCCACTGTCGCTTGGAAGAAACCACTTGCTAGGAAATGGAGCACTGACAGGACCTGCACTAGAGGGGGGGTACCTGTGGGGTGGTGGATAGCTGATATCAGGTCTGGCTCCAATTGGGCACACAGCTCTTGGATTGTGGCCCTATCAAGTCTGTAGGTCAGGATAATGTGTCTGTCCTCCATTGTCGCCAGGTCCACCAGGGGTCTGTACACGGGGAGATGTCTCCATCTCCTATTCATCCTCAGTGGTTGAACTCTGGGGTGAAAAACTGTGAGCAGAAGGTCATATTCAAACATATTTCCACATTAATACGCCGGTGTTCGTGTTCCTGGTGTATGAAAAGGTACACCAGCATTGGAAAAAAGTGCAGCTCGGGCTCCAGGGTGTCGTGGTTCTTCCTTGAGTGTCGAGAGGTGAGTCGTTTCCCTTCAGAGTACTGTTGACGCTGTGCTTTTTATGGTGTTGGTACCGCCCCGAAAAAGCTGGCGGATAGGCCTGTTGTGATGCTGTGGGCGGTACATTGTTTTCTGCCTGGCTGTTGGCGGTTACAGCTGCGGTGTTTGTTGCTACCGCCATGGTGGTCAGTGTGTTAAAGTGGCTGTCTGTGTTGGCAGTTTCCGCTGTGGTCATGATTCCATTTTCTTTACCGCCAGCCTGTTGGCGGAGTTACCGCTGCTTTATCACCAACTGCCAGGGTTGTAATGAGGTCCTTAATCCTTTTAGGTGGCGAGTTTCTAGGTATTTTATTTTAAAAAGTATCTTTAATTATTTTACTTGATCTATGTCTTCCCTCTTTGAATTCCTGGATGAATTTTAATACCCGGTAATGTAATTAAGAGAGATAATGCAAATTATATTCAACGTGTTTCACAATCCTGCATTTTTGGCTGCATGATCCAATGGTTCAATCAAGTTCAGTGAGCCTTATTTATATTGTCATTTCCAGTTGCACACATACCCTCACCTGCATGGGCCCTTCAGATAGAAGGTACCAAACCTGGTGTCATATGCTGACCTGTACTAGATTGTTAGGGAAAGAAAACATGAATCTTTATCTGCACAGTTAATAAAAACCATTACAATGATAGGATAAAAGCAACAGGCATTGGCAATTCATCAAAGCTTTCAGTCATTTGTAAAACCATAGTAAAAATGAAAAAGACAAAGATTTGTTTTAAAAATGGGCATCATCTACAGGGCTATTTTTGTGCAACTCAGGATGAAAGTGTAATTCAACAACAGTTTTCAAAGCACCAAACCTTACGTAGGCTACATGCGACTGCGCGGCATTCCCAAATACAAGCAAGCTTCAGAAATCCAAGCTAATGAAACAGAGCCAGTTGCTATAAAAACATTTTTCCCTTGAGTCGCATCAGCCAAGGCTATACTAATAAAGGGAAAAATTGTTAATCAAGACGTCACTTATAACTAGGTGAACTTGCAACAGTTGTCCGATTTGTGCAAATTTGCAAACAGTTCCTTCGGGAGTCTTGTTCTCTGAGTCCCCTCCTTAGACCCCTCCATGGATAAAACAAAAGTGTGATGTTATTGAATTGTTTCAGAGCATAAGCATTCCCCACAACCAGAACTTCTTAAGAAGGAATTATTCTTGAGACCCCAACAATTAGATTGACTCAAGTTCAAGGTTGTTTTGTTTTATTAGCTGGTCCACTTTTAGAAGAAATTTGGTGAAGGACGCTGTAATTTGTGGCATGGGCCCTTTCATGCAAAACAAAACTGCTTGTCGACAAGTTCTAATGCCATTTGAGTTAAAAATAATTTGGATGAGCATTCTGCACCAGGGCAGCAAGACTGGACAAATGCATAATATGTGCCAGAAGTCCTCTCTTGAGTTATGACATAACCTGCAGATCTTGTTCTCCCCTGGTGGGTGCCATTTTGGTAAATCCTCAATTGATGGCAAAATTCAAAATCTAGCTTGGAAGACTTCAGGTAATTTCTTAAAATGGTATTCATACAAGATGACGCATTTGGAGTCCTGTAGGTGTTAATGATCATCTTTGTGTGTTTGGGCAATATGAAGTTTGCTCTATCTTCATAGTAGGAGATCTGTCTTGATTGTTTCTTCAGGACTCGCTTAAACAGCTGTTGCTGCAGAGTAGTATTCCAGGCCTGTTCCACTTTCAAATGTGTTATTGAAGCTGATATTCTTGCTGGCCAGCTGTTTGTATTCTGGGAGGAGCTAAACGTGATTTCTTGATATATTAGTCCTCTTAATGTGTTAGATTTTGCCTGCTACAGTAAGGAAGCATATTTAAGGAAAGCTTCCTCTCATGCAGCTTCCTGTTCTTGGACGCCAAATTCTAATCTAGTTTGGGCCGGTGTTTCTATTTACGGCAAGCAGAAAATACGATTATAAATTTTACTCTAGGCTTTATTCAAGAAACATGAAAGTTTCCCTGGGAAGATTTCCAAGCCCCTATGTCAATGAAGAAATAAACTTTGCTTTTATCGCTGTAACCAGAGGCTGCCAGGAGGGGTAAGCAATTTAGTAGCCAGGGTCTGTAATGCTGTAATTTATGATGTCACCCTTGCTTTCAGTGTCTTCAAATGAAAGCGATGGGACCAGAAATCTTGCAGCCATATTCCTAGGTACTTATAACTCACACTTCTGACCACTGGGCTTCCTCCACAATACCAGGTCTGCTTCCAGATAACCCTGTTCCCAAAGACAACTACCTTATTTTTCCTGACGTTTATGATCAACTTGTTGTTGTGCAGTATTGGAACAGAGAAGCCAATAGGTAATGTAGACCTATACCTGATAAATTAATTAGGACAATATAATTGGCATATACTAATGCTGTTATCAGTTGTTGGCCTATTTTTGGTGAGTGTGAGTGTGTTGAATCTAGTTGGGCACTCAAGCATGCTAGAAAGAGATTGAATAACGGAGGGGCCAAAACACACCCTTGTTTGATTCCTCTGCCTATCTGGATTCTAGTCGTTAGACCCCTATCACTGGGCCAGGTGAACCTGAATAGCGAAACTGTATTCCAGAAATGTTCCAAACCGTGAGTTTTTACCACTGGTGACTTCTATTGACCATGTCAAACTGTATTGTTATTTTTCCACCGGTCTGTGAATGTGAAATTGTATAACCTTTCATTATATTATTACAGTTGTCATAACTCAAACACGGCTGTGTGCACCTCTTTGTTTGTGATTTCTATTTGTGAGTTTTTTTTACCAGATCTGTGGTATTTTTACGCCAATGGAAATAAGTTCTTCATATGCCTGTATCAATCTACATTGTCTATTATTGGTATTTTTTTTATCTCTGACTGTTTTGGAATATTCAGTAACCAATATCGGCCTTTTTTAGGAACCTTTGTTTTTACCAGAAAGTCTGTCAATTGTGTCTGTAGAGTCTTCTTATTCCTCTATTACGTAGGAACTATATTTTCTTTCCATAAATGTTTCTTTGACTCCTCTGTTTTTCTGTTTCATTAGATCTTCCTAATTTTTAGTTATATGTTTTGTTCTGATTATTTCTTTTCATTAACATTTGATATTTATTGTTGATTAATTAACATCGTTAAAAAATATAATTGAAGCTCTCTCAAATCTAAGATACAGCAAATAAAAAACCCACTTAATACAAGATGCATGACCTACTTGCAGTATTACAATATTACAATCCAAAATTCTACATACATATTTTGTGAGCTTGCATGAAATTAAATAGAAAAAGCCAATACATGTAAAAAAAAAATAGCAACTTAAACAAGGATATAAATGTATGCTATAGATAAAAACCTACTTCTGTGATGATCAGGGTAAACAACATTTTGTTAGCAGTAGTTAGCAAATACATACATTTTGCTAATTTTGTGGCCACCTTAAGATCATTGCGATTCAGTGTGATTAGTTATGCAGCTAAGGCTTTGCGACAACAGTTCTTGGTGAACAAATGCATAAGTCATTTTCTACATTCAACTGATAAGGGTGAACAGGCACATAAAATATGAATTAATGATTCAGACCTCCCATCACATGAACGGCAACCTTTAATATGACTATTATATGATCGCCAAGAGTATCTAAATTTCATTAGTGGTATTAATAAAACACATAAAACTTTCCACAATATAATGCGAACATCTATGTATGCTCAACTCCTCACTACCACTGATGAATGACACGATTTTGACTTGTTTTTATAGTCACCAATTTTAAATGTGCCTGGGAAGTCGAACATTCCCATAGGAATTGTAACTGTAAAGTGATAAATGCGCTGTGTAAATATTCCGTTCACATCGCATCTCTCTAATAGCACTTGCCAGATCAAAGTAGTACAGGCGTTACTGAATAACAACAGGCCAAAAACTAAGACATCAATTGAAGAGATGGCTGCTGCAATTTCAATCAATCATAGCATTTGCAAAGCACATTACTCACCTGTGAGGGTCTCAAGGCGCTGGGGGTGTGGTGGGGCTGCTACTACTGATCGAACAGCCATGTCTTGAGGTGTCTCCTGAAGGTTAGCAGGTCCTGTGTCTGTCGCAGATGGATAGGAAGAGTGCTCCACATCTTGGCGGCAAGGTGGGAGAACAATCTGCCACTGGCGGTCATTATCTGGATGTGTGGAATGGTGGGGAGGGCAAGGTCAGCGGAGCAAAGCTGTCGGGTTGGGGTGTGTAGAAGGAGAGCCGTCTGTTGAGGTATTCTGGTCTGGTGTTGTGCAGTGTTTTGTGAGCGTGGGTAAGGAGCTTGAACGTGATTCTCTTGTTGACGGGGAGCCAGTGCAGGTCTCTTAGGTGGGCTGTGATGTGGCTGTGGTGGGGGATGTCCAAGATGAGGCGTGTGGAGGCGTCCTGTATGCGTTGTAGTCTTTTCTAGAGCTTGGCCGTGGTTCCTGCGTATAGGGCGTTGCTGTAGTCCAGTCTGCTGCTTACGAGGGCTTGGGTGACGTCTGGTTCCAGTGGGGATCCATTTGTATATCTTCCGAAGCATGCAGAGGGTGTTGAAGCAGGAGGAAGAGACGGCGTTGACTTGCTGGGTCATTGATAGCGATGAGTCCAGGGTGAACCCCAGCTTGCGTGCTTGGTCGGTGGGTGTTGGTGCGGTTCCCAGTCTGGCAGGCCACCAGGAGTCGTCCCAGGCGGAGGGGGTGGAGCCGAGGATGAGGATCTCAGTTTTGTCAGAATTCAGTTTCAGGCAGCTGTTCTTTATCCATTTGGAGATGGCCTTCATTCCTTCGTGGAGGTTGGTTTTGGCGGTGGCGGGGTCCTTGGTGAGGGAGAGGATCAGCAGGGTGTCATGGGCGTATGAGATGAAGTTAAGGTTGTGTGATCAGACAATGTTTACAAGCGGAGCGGAGCAATTTGAACTACTCTACCCTAATTTGCCATTGACTCGTGGAGTTTGATAAGCCAAAGATTACTCTAAAAATCTTAGCCTGTGTGCAGTCTCGTCAGGGACTTACTTTCCCTGTGAAGAAAGCCAGGCTATAATCAAAGGATGGCAGTAATTTCTCACTAATACCAGCCAGTTTAGGCCTCACTGATAGACCATGCAAGTTATTATAAAGATGACGAATAGCATATATCTATGATGCAGCTTTAGTTTTCAGTGAAGATGTTCTTTCTCTGATCCTCATACCTCCACCGACACTCCTTAATAATTATATTCCCATGTCTCACAGCTGTAACGTTATCAGTTATCTCTTGATCCTGTAAAATATATTACTGAACTCTAAGACTGTTAATTTATTTGTGTTGCCTACCAGTATATTGACAACCATATAATTGTTTAGTGCTGTGAACAATCTCTGTAAGCCAGTTAGTGCTCGATCTAAAATGTACAGACTGAAGGTGGCACAGACTAACCAAAACGGGCAACTACCTTCAACTGTTATAGCACCAGAAAATTTGGCAGTATACAGATTGAAAAGCAGAGATGCTACAATATAGCCCTCTTTCAGTTCTCTACTTATCATTATTGTATTAGAATTAAACCCATTGGGGGGCAATTTGACTTGGACCTATGTGTTCCAATATAATGACGGTGTGGTATATAATAAAGTGGGAGAAATTCCCTATCACAATAATTTGGACCACATTATTGTGTGGGTCATTCCATCAAAATCCATAATATCTGTTAAACACACAGACTGCTTTTTTCACCTTAACTGACTGATAGATCCTCATTGACAATGACAATGTGTTATCTGTGGTAATACTGTCTCCTCTAAAGCCCATTGGGGTGACTGGAAGTGTAGCCTTTGACTGAACCCAGGGATCAAATTGATTGAAAAGAATGCATGTGTAGTACTTAGCCTGGATGCCTAAAAGTGCAATCATTCTGTAGTTTGCCATTTGAATAGGGATTCTTTTTGGGAAGATGCCTACAAAACAGCACAGCTGTGTGGTTTGTTAAAGACTCCTTGGAGACATTCGGAAAGCTTCCTTGAGAATGCATTCCGACCATTGCTTACCACTGGTCTTGTGCTTTGTAAGTCACATTACCTTGCCTTCTATTTGCTGGATTTATTTGTTTTAGGCTGTCTGGCTAGAGTTAGCCCCTCCCATGGAGCATGGCCTTTTTACCACCACTCCTTGTATTCTTCTACCAAAGCTCACTTTCTAGAAATCGACATTTAAAATTTGCTCTTATCTTGTCACATTTGCTGAGTATTCAAAAACAGAGGTCAAATATCAGCCTTTGTCTTCCCAGGGGGCTTGGTGTTTACTTTTCAGACTGACTTTAAAGTAAGAGGATTTATGTGGCAGTCTCGCTGGCTACTGGGTTGTGAAAGGAAAGGTTTTTTCCTAGCACACAACAACATTTAAATATCTGTAAATGAAATATGCAGAAATTAAAAAATTATCAGAATTAGGTAGAAATGAAGCACATTTTGATGTGATTGAGTGGAGTAAACAAATATTTTAATACAATCAAATCAAATCAGTACAGTAGTTGATGCCAATTACACACATTATCATTCGTGTGTTGTATAGTATAGTGTGCGCTGTATAGTGTTATTAGTAAAACTATGTCTGTGCAAATGTAATGGACATTTCAATTGAAAATGTGTTGTCTGTAATGCCAGTGTGCTACCACACCACGCATACTCCACACTACACCATTACACTCTACACCACTACACTCTACAACACTCTACTCCACTCTGTGCCTCTTTATGTGCCTGCACTCCCCTCTACTCTACACCACTAAATGCCTCTCTATGACACATCACAGCATTCTACAACACCCCACTCCACTACACTTTACTACACACAACTTCACTTCATTTCACACCACTCCACTCTGTGCCACTCTACTCTATGACCCTCCACTCTATGACACACCACTCCACGCCACTCCAGTCAACACGAATCCATTCCAATCTACCGACATGCCACTCCACTCTCTGACACGCCACTCTTTACTATGATGTGCCACTCCACTCTAAGCCACATCACTCTACACTGCTCTACTCTGCGTCACTCCACTCCATGCCCCTCCACTCTAAGACACTGTATGACACACCGCTGTATGACATGCCACTCTACTGTACAACACACCACTCTATGCCTCTCCACTTTATGACACTCTATGACAAACCACTCTGTGCTACGACACGTCACTCCACTTTATGCCCCTCCAATCTAGTCCCTGTACTCACTGCCCCTCAACTCTGTGCATCTCCACTCTAGACAATTCCCCCCTATGCCACACCATTCTATAACACTCTATGACAGTCTATAGCACTCCACTCTGTGACACTCGACTCGACTCTACACCACTGTACTTTATGCCACCCCACTCTAAAACTTGCCACTCTACTGTACAACAATCCACTCTACACACTGCCACTCTATGCCCCTCCACTCTATGCCTCAACACTCTATTACATTTTTCTCTACTCTGAAACTTCACTCTGCGATACTTAATCCACTCTACAACACTCCACTCTGTGACACTTTACTCTAGGCTATGCTATCCAACTTTACTCAACTCCACTCCCCTCTATGGCATGCCACCCTATACCACTCTACTCCACTCCACTTTACGACATGCTAATCAACTCAACACCACCCTGCGACACTCCACTCCACAACCCTCCCACTCTATGCAACTTTACTCTATGCCACTCAACTCTGTGACACTCTATGACACTTTACACCACTCCACTCTTCAACACTCCATTCCACTCTATGCCACTCAAATCATCAACACTCTACTCCACTCTGTGACTCTAAGACCTCTCCCCACTCTGCACAACTCCCTCCATGCCACTCTATGCCACTTAACTCCACTTTAGTCTACAACGCACTAATCCCCTCTACTCCACTCTATTCCATACCACACTATGCCATTCCACTCTATGATACCGTACCACATTCTATTCCACCCTACAACAATCTACTCCACTCTATGCCCCTCCACTATACAATCCTCTACTCTATGACACTCCATTCTACAACATTCCACTCTATTGTCAGTAATAAGGCTGTGTGCGGTCCAGGACCCGCCCGAAACTCCACTGTGTGTATTTGCAGCACTTCAAGCGCACCACTTGTCATCCATTCCTGTTCTAAAAGTGCTCATCAGCATGGCCTGCCCTGTGGTAAAGCTCATGTAGCTGCAGGGTTAGGACATTGGTGGACAAGATGCTCTTATCAGTGCTATTCTATGAAGGGACTACAATTCCCAGGTTTTTAGAGGCAGCGGCCATCTTGGGGTGTGGCAGGCCTATAAAGCCCAGCCACACACAAACACATTGCTCACTATTTTGAAGACTTCGATGCAGTCAGACCTCATGGGGGTTCCTCTGAAGAAGAGCAGATTTCCTGCATGGCAGATTGACAGCAAGTCGGAGTATCCTTGTTTCCATGGTGAATTCATATACGAGTAGGTCGTACTCGTAGCGGTAAGGTCTTGATGAGCCCAATCTTGAAGGAAGTTGTTACTTCCAAAAGTACAGCGCTCCTTAGCACAACGAGCTAAGGGTTTCCAGTTCTAAGAGTAAAGCAATCAAAGCACTTTGGATCACAGGAGTAAAGGGCCCCTAACACAATGAGCAAATCGCTTCAGGCCACACATGTAAAGTGCCCTTGGCACGATAATCAAAGCGTTTCAGTCCACATGAGTAAAGAGCCCTTGGCACGACAATCAAAGCATTTCAGTCCACATGAGTAAAGCGCCCTTGGCACGACAATCAAAGCGTTTCAGTCCACATGAGTAAAGCGCCCTTGGCACGAGGATCAAAACGCTTTAGTCCACATGAGTAAAAGCGCCCCCTTTGCACAACGAGCAAAACGCTTCAAGGCACAAGAGTAAAGCGCCCCTCGTACGACAATCAAAGCGTTTCAGGCTACATGAGTAAAGCGATGTGGGCACGAGTATCAAAACGCTTCAGGCCACATGAGTAAAGCGCCCCTTGGCATAACGTATCGCTTCAGACAAAGCAAGTAAAAGCACTCTCTGACGTAATGAACAAAGCGCTTCATGTATGATGATTAAAGCGCTTCATGAACAACAAGCAAGGCGCTTCTGCTCAATGAACAAAAAGCTCAAGTTCAATGAGTAAACTTTCAGGACTAGGTAGTAATTGTGAAAACGTTTCAGAGATAAGCAAAGTATAGTGGCATTGTTTTTTGGGAAGCATAATATGTGAGATACAGATTTAAGTCTTTGAGAATTTCTAGGCTGAGATCAAACATTTATCTTATGAATGCATAATTGTTACATGATTGATAATTAGAGTATGTCCATTGTCCAAAGCTCTTGCCATCTCTAGGGTTGGAGGTTGCAGTTTGTTATTGTTCCATGATTCAAAGAAGGTGCTACCCCCAATTCACAAAGGGTCTCAATCTGATATCACGGAGACGCCTTTATTCAAGAGTCTATTGGTGAGTTATATTGTTATGATGAATGTATGCATACTTGTTCTAACTGTTTCTTTTCAGATCTCTCTCCCAGCAGTTCCCTACCCTAATTCCATTCCCCCGCCTGGCTTCATCATAACTCTGTGCTATAATAGCCTTCTGAGTTGGTGACGCCGGGAGGTGGGCCTTTTGTTCAGCAGTGTGCAGATCCCGAGGAAAGGGCACTGTGACAGAATAGTGAACCAACGGGTTTATACTTTCCTCTTGGTCTGTACGTGAGCTGCACAAAATGGCCACCTTAGAAACCCTTATGCAAGTAGTCACTCAAATGCAAAGGGATTTGACATGCTCAAAAAATGTTACAGACGATTTAGTTAACAAAGTAACCCAGTTACAGAATAAGGTGGATGGTTCTGAATCTGAGTCTCGTCCTACACTTTCCACACCTACTAACATAGCTGTGAACGTGCCGACACAGATTCCTCTAGCTGCACCAGAAAGATTTTCTGGGGAACCCAATAAGGTTCAGGTTTTTCTCACGCAGGTAGAATTACATTTTACGTGTCGTCCCAGTGCCTTTCCGGACGCACAATTTAGAATTGTATTCCTTATATCATATCTGAATGGTGATGCAGCTACGTGGGCAGTGCCGTTAGTCCGATTAGACAGTCCCCTTTTGTATAATTGGCGTCGTTTTGTAGAAGAATTTGTAAAGATATTTAACATGCGCGCAATAACTATGTCTGCTGACAAAGAGTTACTAGAACTACGTCAAGGAAACAAAGACTTGATAAGGTATTTGTCACACTTCAACTGGTTAGTAGTGGAAACCGCTTGACCAGAGGGAAAAAGATCAGCAGTATTTTAGCAAGGGCTAAAAGACAAACTGAAAGACGTATTGGCCCAAGTTGAACCGCAACCGGAAACCTGTACTGATTTAATTAATCTAACCCTGCGGATAGATCATAGACTCTCAGAGAGAAAAGGAGTAAGAAAAAAATGGGAAAACCCCAATTGGCGAATGGAAAGGTCCAGATACCTTCAGTTGTCCTCAGATCCCCTTATAGAACCGATGGATATTGGAACTGTTTGCCCATCATTGACCAAAGAATAGAAAGACATGCGGCGAAGAAATGGACAGTGTCTGTATTGTGGAAAAAAGGGTCATTTCGTAAAAAAAATGTCAAAAGAAACCCAAAGGTAAAATTGATCCAACATTTGTGACAAAGAAAAATATAGCAATTGTTTTGAAAATTCACTGGAAAACTAAAGTGCCCAAGAAAAAACGAAGGGGACCTCTTGGGCAAATTGACAATCCCTTCAGTGTGTTCTTGCACAAATGGCCATGTCAAACATTTTCGAATTTTAGTACAACTGACTGTACAGGGAAAAAGACATAATGTACAAGTTCTAATTGATTCAGGGGCAACAGGAAATTTTGTGGACCAACAAACTGCACTAGATTTACATATACCCAGTGTCAAGTAAAAGGTTCCTGAAGTTGTTTATGCAGTTGATGGTAGTGAACTGGCAGGAGGCCCCGTACTAAACAAACCTCACGAATACAAATGATTTGCAAAGATGATGAGAATCTGAACCACTGTGAGATAATTCGCTTCGATATAATCCAAGCACCCCAATACAGTTTTATCTTAGGAATGCTGTGGTTAATGTTACACAATCCGTGCATCGGCTGGCACGACCAGGTTTTGCGTTTTTCTTCTTCTTCTTGTTCCAAAAAATGTCTTCAACCAAGATGAGACAAAGAAGGAAATCTTCAACAATCTATTGCTACTGCAGTCGAGAAGGAAATTGAGCTGCCACCACAGTATTCAGAATATACTGAGGTTCTCTGTGAAAAGAAAGCGAGCTCCTTACCACCTCACAGGCCGTACGACTGTCAGATTGACCTTGTCCCAGACGCAAATATACCAAATTGTAGAATCTGTGCATTATCAGAGAAAGAAAATTAAGTCCTACGAGAATACCTTGATCAATGCTTAGCCAACGAGCTAATTCGGCCATCACGATCTCCAGCGGCTTCTCCGCTGTTTTTCATCTCCACAGCTAATGGCGAATTGAGACCTTGTATTGGCTTTAGAGCAATAAACAAGATCACTGTTAAAAATAAATATCCACTACCTCTCATACCAGTCTTGTTAGACCAGGTGAAATCCGCCTTTATTTACACCAAACTTGACTTACGAGGTGTTTATCACCTAGTTCGAATTCGAGAAGGAGATGAATGGAAAACGGCTTTTAAGACTCGTGATGGTCTCTTTGAGTATCTAGTGATGCTGTTTGGTCTATGTAACGCTCCAGCAGCTTTCCAATATTTCCTAAACGATGTTCTGAGAGAATACCTAGACATTTTTGTCATCGTTTATATTGACGATATATTGATCTATTCAAACTCTGAAGAAATACATGAAGAACATGTAAAAAAGGTATTACAAACTCTACGAAACCATAATTTGTTTTGCAAATTAAGTAAATGCGAATTCCATACCAAAGAAGTTGAATTTTTGGGAGTCATTTTAACACCTGACGGCATGCAAATGACTGAAAGAAAAATTCAAGCAGTATCAGAATGGCCCACACCCAAATCAGTACGTGACATCCAATGTTTTTTGGGTTTTGTGAATTTTTATTGACGCTTCATCTATCACTTCTCTGAAAAGGTGGCACCAATGACCAAATTGCTAAGGAAAAAGCCTATCTTCAGCTGGTCCCAAGAGACAGAGGAAGCATTTCAAGACTTGAAAAAGGCTTTTACTTCAGCTCCCATTCTAGCTCATCCCAATGTGGAGGAACCATTTATTGTGGAAGCCGAAGCATCCGAGGTCGCTGTTGGGGCCATCCTATCCCAACGTCACTGAGAAACTGGACAATTGCACCCCATAGCATATGTGTCAAGAAAACTGAATGAAGCAGAACAAAATTACACCACAGCAGAAAAAGAATTACTAGCAATTCGCAATGCTTTAAAGGAATGGAAACATTATCTATTGGGAGCAAAACACACTATAACTGTATACTATGATCATAGAAACTTACAATTTATGAGCTCCGCCAGACTACTAACTCCCAGGCAACTGAGACAGATGCTATTCTTTGCAGAATTTGATTTCATAGTGACTTTTAGACTAGGAGTAGATAATCGTAAGGCCGCCGCATTGTCTAGGCAAGATTCTCCGATCACACATACTGAACAAAAACCCATGCCTATTATAACGCCTTCAAAAGTGTTGTGTTTAGTAGCAGCTGAGAAGTTCTTTGATCTTATTCGTAATCATTTTCACATCACCAAGTGGCAAGAGTGGTTACAGCAGGACACCAAAAGGTCCATTCAACAAGGCCTACCTCTACACGAATCTCGAGTATTCCTGCCCACTGAGGAGTTAAGAGAGACAGCTTTTTATTGGTTGCATAGTCATCCTCTGGCAGGTCATCCAGGTCCTCAAAAAACACTAGAACGCATGAAAAGGTATTTTTGGTGGCCTACATTTGTTCATGACTTAAAACAAATGCTACAATCATGTGAAGTATGTGCAAGATGCATAAGCGAACATAGCAAGCCCAAAGGTCTATTGATACCTCTACCCATTCCCAATCATCCATGGGAATATATCTCTATGGATTTTATTACTGATCTTCCTCAAGTAAAGCAATTTACAACCATTTTAGTGGTGGTGGATAGTCATACCAAATATGCTCATTTCATTGCCTGTAAAGGTCTCCCAACCTCTGACACCTTATCAACTATCATCTTAGAAAACATTGTTCACCTTCATGGACTTCCAAGAGTCATCCTCTCTGATAGAGGACCATACTTTTCTGCACGTTTTTGGCAGCAATGGTGCAAGGCTTTACGAATTGATTTGGCTTTATCCACTAGTTATCATCCACAAACGGATGGTCAAACAGAGAGATTAAACCAAACTCTAAAACAATACTTACGATGTTATGCAACAATGTCTCCTAAATCCTGGTTGGATCTTTTGTGGCTTGCAGAACTTGTTTATAACAACTCTCACCACTCTTCAATAAACTCAACTCCTTTCTATGGTTTATATGAGCATCATCCGCACATTTTGCCAGTTACGCTACCTGTTTCTACTCAAACCACTCCAGCAGTCATGGACATGTTAACACACATGAAAAACGTACATTCACAATTGCAAACAAATCTACACCAAGCAAAGACAAAATATAAAATGCAATATGACAAAAACACCAGCCTGGTCCTCAGTATACAGACAAAGATAGAGTTTGGTTATCCACCAAAAACTTTGTATTAAAAAATAAAAATATGTTAAATACAAAATTCATATGGCCCTACGAAGTTATGCGGCAAGTGAACCCAGTAACATATAAACTAAAATTGCCATGGTCCTTGAAATATCATCCAGGGTTTCACACTTCTTAAACCTGCTTTGCCCTCAAGTGTCACACAACCTGCTCCTCTATTAGTCCAAGGTCATTGGGAGTATGAGGTGCGATCTATCTTAGACTCCAGATATTGTGGGTCTTCCCTTTGGTACTTAGTGTCCTGGAAATGATATGGACCGGAAAATGACTCCTGGGAACCTGCAAGACACATCCATGCACCACGTTTGGTGCAACGCTTTCATCTCCTCCATCCTGATAAGCAGGGCCCTGAACCGCACTTGGGAGAAGGGTGTAATGTCAGGAATAAGGCTGTGCACGGACCAGGTCCCGCTCAAAACTCCGCTGCGCATATTTGCGGCGCTTCATGCTCAGCACTTGTCATCCCTCCCTGTTCTGAAAGTGCTCATCAGCATTGCCTGCCCTGTGATATAAAGCTCATGTAGCTGCAGGGTCAGGACATTGGCGAATAAGATACACTTATCAGTGCTATTCTATGAAGGGACTACAATTCCCAGGTTTTTAGAGGCAGCGGCCATCTTGGGTTGTGGCAGGCCTATAAAGCCAGCCTCACCCAAGCACATTGCTCACTATTTTGAAGACTTCGATGCAGTCAGACCTCATGGGGGTTCCTCTGAAGAAGAGCAGATTTCCTGCATGGTAGATTGACAGCAAGTCGGAGTATCCCAGTTTCCATGGTGAATTCAGATACGAGTAGGTCGTACTCGTAGCGGTAAGGTCTTGATGAGCCTTATCTTGAAGGAAGTTGTTACTTCCAAAAGTACAGCACCCCTTAGCACAACAAGCAAAGCGGTTCCAGTTCTAAGTGTAAAGCGGCCTTGGCGCGACGATCAAATCGCTTCGGATCACAGGAGTAAAGCGCCCCTTAGCACAACGAGCAAAGCGCTTCTGGCCACACGTGTAAAGCGCCCTTGGCACGATAATCAAAGCATTTCAGTCCACAAGTGTAAAGCGCCCTTGGCACGACAATCAAAGCGTTTCAGTCCACATGAGTAAAGCGCCCTTGGCATGACAATCAAAGCGTTTCAGTCCACATAAGTAAAACGCCCTTGGCACGACAATCAAAGTGTTTCAGTCCACATGAGTAAAGCGCCCTTGGCACGACAATCAAAGCGTTTCAGTCCACATGAGTAAAGCGGTCTTGGCACGAGGATCAAAACGCTTTAGTCCACATGAGTAAAAGCGCCCCCTTAGCACAATAAGCAAAGCGCTTCAAGGCACAGGAGTTAAGCGCCCTTGGTACGACAATCAAAGCGTTTCAGGCTACATGAGTAAAGCGATCTGGGCACGAGTATCAAAACGCTTCAGGCCACATGAGTAAAGCGTCCCTTGCATAACGAGCATAACGCTTCAGACAAAGCAAGTAAAAGCGCTCACTGGCATAATGAACAAAGCGATTCATGTATGATGATTAAAGCGCTTCATGAACAACAAGCAAGGCGCCTCTGCCCAATGAACAAAAAGCTTCAAGTTCAATGAGTAAACTTTCAGGCATAGGTAGTAAATGTGAAAACGTTTCAGAAATAAGCAAATTATAGTATCATTGTTTTTTGGGAAGCATAATATGTAGGATATATATTTAAGTCTTTGAGAATTTCTAGGCTGAGATCAAACATTTATCTTATGAATGCATAATTGTTACATGATTGATATTTAGAGTATGACCATAGTCCAAAGCTCTTGCCATCTCTAGGTTTAGAGGTTGAAGTTTGTTCTTTTTCTATGATTCAAAGAAGGGGCTATGCCCAATTCACAAAGAGTCTCAATCTGATGTCACGGAGACGCCTTTATTCAAGAGTCTATTGGTGAGTTATACTGTTATGAATGAATGTATGCATATTTGTTCTAACTGTTTCTTTTCAGATCTCTCTCCCAGCAGTTCCCTACCCTAATTCCCTTCCATCCTCCTGGCTTCATCATAACTCTGAGCTATAATAGCCTTCTGAGTTGGTGACGCCGGAATATGGGCCTTTTGTTCAGCAGCATGCAGATCCCAAGGAAAGGGCACTGTGACATCTATGATACTCCACTCCACTCTATCCCACTCCCCTCTATGACACTGTACTCCACTCTATGTCACTCCGCTCTATGATAAAGTACTCCATTCTATGCTACTGTACTCCATGATACTCTACTCCACTCTACACTACTTCCACTATGCCACTCCATGGCACTTTACTCTTCTCTATGCACGTCAACTCTACTCCACTTCACTGTGGTCTATGACTCCACTCTATGCCACTCCACTCTACGACACTCTATGCTGCTCTCCTCTATGGCACTTGACGACACTCCACTCCACACCACTCTACTCCATTTTAAACCTCTCCACTCACCAGCCCTCCTCTCTACTCCACTCTATGCCACTCTACTGCCAGTTCACTCTATAACAATCTACTCCACTCTACTCTACGACACTCTACTCCACTGTATGCAACTGCTTCTATGCCACTTCAAGCTACTTTGCTCCACTTTGTGTCACTCCACTCTACCCTATTCCACTCCACTCTACAGTACTCTACTCTATTCCACTCTGCATCATTCCACTCTTTGACACTCTATGGCACTCTGATCGACAACATTCAACTCCACTCTGACACTCTACTCCATTCTTTGCCATTCCACTCTCCAACACTCTATTCCACTCTATGGCCATCCAATCTACTACACTCAAAAAAGCTCTACTCCCTCCGCAACTCATCAAGACACTCCATGCCTCTCCTCTCTATTCTATGGCATTCCACAACACTTTACACCACTCCACAATACTCCACTCTACTCCACTTTACACTAATCTATGCCACTTCACAACACAGTACGCCACTCCACAACATTCCACTCTACTCCACTCTATGCCACTCCACTGTACAAAATGCCACTTCATTCCACGTCACCCTCCTCTATGCCACTAACCATTAGCCATGCTAAACAGCAGCCACGCTGTTGCACAACATGGCTAAAACACATTTGCACAGTCAATCGCTCTTGTATATGTGAGACCTATTGGCTTTGCTAATGGATGCAGGCTAAAACCCTGCGTACCTCCTCATCATTCATCCTTGCCACAGCTCCCTCACAGAACCCTCCAAGCAAATGTAATGCTCCAGTCTTCCCTGTCCCTCTCTCACATGGTCGACCTCCTTCACCCTTGACCTTCCCTTTAAAGGAGATTCGACCCACCCCACTTCCTGTATTTTTAGTTCTGCTTTGCAGACTCTTCAAGCAAGTTAGAAGTAAGTGGGTTGAGGTCGTTGTTTAGCAGGCCCATATACCCAACACTAGGTCCTGCTTGGCAGACTCACGTGCATGTATTTCTCTGTCTCCCTGGACAGGAAGTTGGTTTATGACAGTATGTGGGAAGCTCTGTCATATCGGGCTCTTATCATGGGATTGTGAATCCCTGCCTTAGCAGGCTTTTATGCGGTGGGATACTGTGATGGGAGGTGGGCTCATCCTGGTACGGGTTTCCGTCCAGTGTCTCGGCATTCACATCACTGTCACAAGCCAGCCGCCCCTGAGTGTCGGCACCATCCCCCAGCTTTGCACTCATTAAGGCGTAGTCCCTTCTTCTGGAATGTTGAGAGGGTGTCAGGCACAGCTGATGCAGGGCTCTGCTTTTTAAGGTAGACGGATGGAATGTCTAGACACAGAGGGCACAGTGCAAGCTGTCTGCTCAAGTTTTTGGATTACTAGTTAATGAGGTAATGGTGCTCTCGTTGTCTGGTATCTATTTAAACCAGCAGTCAAGAGGTGTTTTTGACAGTGATTGTTATTACTGTTATGGATTTGTTGGTCTCAGAAGAGCAGGCCCTAGGGTGAGGGTCCTTTCCGGAGATCCAGCTTATGATTCAAGCTACTTTGGCTGCTGCTTTCAAGGAACATGTCCATCATATGGATTTTCCTAAGAGACAGCACATAGACCCTTCTCCTGGTGCAGAAGCGGAGAGGAGGAGGAGGATCTGAGAAGCAGATGTGTGCAGGGGCAGGAATTTTTCCATTAGGGCTTCTGCTTATCTGTCATACAGTATCCAGTCACTGGTGAAGAACTATCAGACTCTGGCAGACCTAATGGAACGGGGTGGATATCATGCCTACCCTGGGTTTGATGGAACAACAGACCAGGATGTTGTCAGATATTTCATTTGATACATGAGGAGCAGAAGTTGCATCAACTGACTCAGCCGTCCAGGCCAGACAGCAAATCTGGCTGAGAAATTGGAAGGCGGGTGCAGCATAAAAGACTCTGCTGATGAAAATGTCTTTTTCAGGGGGAAAATTATTGGAGGCACTATTGGAGGAAATTGTGAAGAAGTCTGTTGAGGACAGAAAACTGTTTGGCTCGAAGAGGTCTTCTACCAGGCGTTTCTTTTATGGTAAGTGAGCCTTTGGTCTGTCCACATCATCGAGGGGCTACCAGCCCTTTCGTGGAAGGGAAGTGGGGCGGGGGTGTTTCTTCCACAAATGATTCCCAGCCTCAACACTCAGTTGGAGGGGTCTGTAATCTATCTAAATCATGACTATCAGCACAACCCCAATAAGGAGATTCCAGTGGGCAGCCAGTTGTTACAGTTTCTGGACACTTGTAAAGGGTCGATCACAGATCTCTGAGTTTTGACGATCATCAAAGAAGGCTATTCTGTAGTTTTCGATACTCCACATACCGAATTTGTTGTGCACACCCCCCTTCCATCCCATCTCATAAAGAGGGCGGCCCTTGTGACTGGTATTCAGGACCTGTTTTTGAAAGGGCAATAAGGTGAGTGCCTCATCATCAGAGGAGTCAACCAGTATATTCTATCCTCTTCATGGTAAAGAAGGCGAGGAAGACTGTTGACGCGGTAAAGTGAAGGACTTAAGGAAAACTACAAACAACTTGTATGGGATGCTGTAGGACCTTCATAGATCAACAATGTTTAAAAGTAACTGAAATGTTCAGATCTGGCTGTAAATTATTTCTGGCAGTTTATAAATGAATTGAACTCTCAATATCTAATTTACGTAGCCATTTCACTTCCTGAAAACTGTTGCATCATCCACATCAAATTGCTGTTGTATGGGACACCTCAGTGTATTTGGGGATTCCATATATCCTTATATCCTTGGCTTAGTCAATGGAGCATAGAATAATAGTAAAGTTTGAAATAGTATTAAAACATTATAATTTGATGGTATGTTTGCTCACAAAGGACTGCCAAACAAGCTTTTGAAGCATACACTTGAATTTTATCTTGGCGGTCTATCCTCTAAACCTGTGCATTTTAAAATCAGGTTGTACCTCCCTTTTGGTAGGCAAGGTTTTTTCCTGCATCCAAATAAACAAGAATTGGCAAAGCCAGTAGGTCTCACATATACAAGAGCTATTGGCTTTTCCAATGTGTTTGAGCCATGTTTTGCAACAGTGTGGCTGCTGTTCAGCATGGCTAAAGGTTAGTGACGAAGAGAAGAGTGACATGGAATGGAGTGGTGTGCTGTAGAGTGGAGTGGCACAGAGTGGAGAAGAGTGGAGTGTTGTGGAGTGGCGTAGTGTGGCGTGGAGAAGCACAGAGTGGGGTACAGTGGAGTAGCGTGGAGTTTTGTGGAGTGGTGTAGAGTGGCATGGAGTGGCATAGAGTAGAGAGGAGTGTCATGGAGTGGCATGGATTCTTCTCTAAGGTTTTGGCACCCTTGGTTGGGGTAATTCAAAAGGAGTTAATACAGGTGTTTCCATTTCTGGATGACTGGCAAATTTCTAAGACAACTAGCGATGTCCGGGAGGTGTGCAGGATTCTGGAGGTTCATGGTTTTCTCCTCAGCTTTGAGAAGTCTTGGCTAGTCCTAATGCTGGATCTGGTGCTTTTTGGAGGTCTCCTTGCCATGATCAGTCAGGAGTCTGCCCCGGTGTCAGTTTGGTTTAGAGTACAGGGGTCGATGGTGGGGGCTATCCGTGTGCTTCCATGAGCAAGCTTACATATGTATCCCCAACCAACCATCTGCTGGCACATTGGTCCCCGTTATGCAACAAGTATGACCTGCAGGTACCAGTGTCACTGCCAAACATGCAGGCCTTGGTGTGGTGGTTGGAGTGCAACAATCTTGCAGTGGGAATGTAATTTCATGTGACTCCATCTCGTATTGTGACCACAGATGCAAGCAAGCTGGGCTGGAGGGGCCACCTTGGTTTCTTGGTCTGTGCATGGGAAATGGGGCCAGCTCCAAGAACTGAAAGCCGTTTCGTTGGCCTGTCTAGAGTTTGTGTCTCACCTCAGGGGTCAGCATTTTCAGATCCAAGCAGACAATCAGGTGATGATGGGGTATTTGAATCACTGGGGGGTTGCAGAGTACAGTCTCTGTGGCTCCTGACCCAGGAGATCATATCCTGGCCAAAGAACAATGTGTTGTCCCTCAGGGCGGTGTATCTTCTGGGGACAGAGAATTATGCAATGGGTAACCTGAGCAGGGTGTTTTCCCCGATAAGAGCTATTTTTCTGACCTGGGAGGTGCTCCACTTGTTGCGGAGGAGGTTTGGATCTCTGAAGCTTGATCTGTTTGCAGACCGGGACAATGCTCTCCTTCCATGCTTTTGCACAATTACTACCTTCAAGTGGACGGGGGAATTTCTGTACGCCTTCCCACCAATTCCAATGATTGCCAGAGTGTTGACCAAGATCAAGCACAACAAGGCCGACAACGTGGAGCCGGGGTGGGTGCCGCACCCAGGGTATCCACTGTTGAAGGCTCTGGCGGCTGCAGAGTATTGGGCAATTCTGGACCAGCCTTACCCACTGAAGGGTCACGTCTTCGGGTAGGTGGGTTGCGGAGGTTACACCTTCAGGTATGGAAGTTAAGAGGATGAGTCTTTTGGCCAGTAGTTGTTTAGAGGAGGCAGTGCTCTTAATTCAGAATTCCCATTACCCAGTAACTCTGGGATATTACTCTGGGCATTGGGATTCTTTTTCTCAATGGTGTCTAGGTAAGGGTCTGAATTCAGAGTCTGTGGAACCTGTGAAGGTTTTGGATTTTCTGTCTAATGGGTTCACTTTGGGGTTGGCTCCATCAATGACATGGGCACAGTGGGCAGCGTTGAGGGCCTTCGGAAGTCCCCATTTGGATCCATTGGTGTCCAGGCTGATGCATGGCTGTATTCTACAGCATCCTAAATTGGTATGACTGACTCCGGCATGGGATCTTCCTTTGGTGTTGCATGCCCTACACGTCTCTCTGTTTGAACCTTTGCGGGAAGTTAACATGAAGTTCTTGAATATAAAGGGTTTTTTTCTGGTGGCAATTGTGTCAACTAGGGGGACTGTGGAGCTTGCATCTTTCCTTTGTTCTGCCCCTTTTTTGAAGGCTTTTCCAGATAGGATTGTGTTTCGATCTGACTTCCCAAGGTTCCCTGATTGGTAAATTGGTCCTGTGAGGTGATCCTTCCAGGTTTCTGTCCTGAGCATCAGTCAGAGGGGGAGGAGTACTTGAATAGGTTGGATGTGAAGGGGGCTGTTTTGGTGTATCTGGAGAGAAGAGAGAGTTTCCAGAAGGCTGTCAGCTTGTTTGAGACATTTGGTCCAATTCGAAATGGTTTCAAGACTTCCAACTCCACGTTAAGCAGATGGATGAAACAGACTACCTTGCTTGCTTAGGAGACTCAGGGATCTGAGATGGTGAACCACGTGCAAAAGAGAGATCCTCAGAAGATTTCAGTTACCTGGGCTTCTTTTAAAGGGGTGTCTATTGAGGACATCTGCAATGCTGCCACTTGGGCTTCCCCTCACGTGTTTATGGACCATTATCGGGTGTTTTTTTGGGGGCAAGGCAAGCGCTGAGTTTGCTCTGGCTGTTTTGGACGATGGCACCAGCAGTTGAGTGTTTTGTGGCTAGTGCATTTCTGCTGATTTTTGGTGTTGTTTTGTTCATGTGTGTTTTCTGGTTTAAATTTTGTATTTTTCACACATTATTGATTATGATGTCTTTTCTGTATGCATGAAGCCGAGCACAGCTTTTGTATTAGTTCACGTTGTCAATACTGTGAAGGGGTAGACTGATGAGGGGTTAATGCCTTGGTTACTTACCAGTAATCTTCATTACTCAAAGTCATGTCTACCTCGCCACAGGGGGTTTCCTATCCCGCCTTTCCCTTGTTCTTTGTCAGTTTTATGTGTTATGGTGCTTAGAGACAAACAGAAAGTCGGGTGGATCAAATTCACTTTTCTGGATAGGACAAGGGTGAAGGAGGTCGGCCATGTTAGGGAGGGATGTGGAAGTCGGTAGTGTTAAATTTGCTTAGAGAGTTTTGTGGTGGAGCTGAATCTCGAGCTGTCGGTACTGTGGCAAGGAAAACGTGCCTCGGAGTAATGGAGATTACCGGTAAGTAGCCGGGTATTATCTAAAAGCGAAAGGTTCAATGGTGCGTTTCTAAGCTTTCTTAAATGTTATGTTATATTCTTTTTTTCTGCCTTTTTAATTTAATGTTAAACCAACCCTTCTTTAATACACTCTTAGCTACATTTTGCGAACTGCCTTCCCATGTAGTAGGGCCATAACAGGCTATGCATTTTATTATTTGTCTCCAGACAGCAAAACATTCCTCTTCTTAATAAACTTGTGAAAAAAGACACGGCATTCTATCCATTTAGTAAACTTAATGATACAGTCTCACTCCAGGTCAAACGGATTAACTGCTGGCAGTTGTCAGCTTTACCTATTGCAGAGTGTACCTTGTGTCAGGGTGCACAATTTCCTAGATACATACATTGAGGATCATGGTCGTTCCTTATTCTAGCAATGATTTAGAAAGAATTATTATATCTAAATTGCTCCACTGAAACAAAGGTAGAAACAAGGACTGCATTACAATGATTATAAAAGTGCGTATACTTCATAGGAAATTGAAATATTTTATGGAAAAATCATTCCTCAATTAGAGACCAATTACGAAAAATGTCAAAGTGTGGAGCATTGTTCTTATCAGTTGGTTTCACATAGACTTTGGTCTGCCACTCATTCTATGCCTATTTGATTCGTACATTAAGGAAACCAATATGGTACTGACTTTGCTGTGTGAGAATTTTATGATGTTTATTTTTGTACTTCCCTATGTTCTCCTTCAAAATTGGTTCAGTGCCTTTCCAGATTAAGAAAATGCCATCCGTATATTGCAGATAAAGTAACAATCCTTTACTCTATTCCTTGTTGTCCGAGAATATGTTCTGTTTCATATTTGGGTATGAATACATTTTCATAGGCAAGTCCTGTTCCGGTAACCAACTGTCTTTTTAGTGCAAGTAGAATGTCTCCTCAGAAATAAACATGTTATATTAAAAAGACTGAAATGTCACACCTCAAATAAATATACTGCATTGGTTTCTTGTAAATCACTATTCCGAATGACCCATCAACTGTTTCCCTTTCTTCCATGTGAAATTAAAGTGTAGAGAATGTTCACATCCAGCATACAAAGCATGTGCGTTTTGACTGTTTTCAGCTTACTCTCTGCAGTTTCCTTATGAAGCCTGCAGTGCCTTTGACATATTATGGGATTTTGACTACAAGTCTCTGTTGGGACAGAAAAGTTCCCTGCAGGGTAAGAAACCTGTACCCCTACTCTGAGTGCCCAACTATACTCTTGCCTGGGTCTCTAATGCTGATTTTTTTGTCATAGCCAAATGAGTCACGTGCCTGCACCATCATATAGGTCTATCTCGCAGATTGCGGTCTTGTTGGACTGGGAGAGCCGTCCAGACTGTTACCCTCATAGTGGTGGAAGGCTATCGCCTTCACCAGGAGTTTAGCAGCACAAGCACGGTGGAAACAGCATACCATGTAGTGATCAGTAGTAGTGAACAGGACCTTCTAATCCTGTGTCACCAGGGTGAGGCCTACAGACTCACTCACATTTTTAAAGTTCTGCTGCTGTGTGCTTAATGCAACACTTGGCCTACATCAGGTAGATGTGGAATGCTGCACAGTGCGGGAGTAGTCACTTTATGCCGGTTGTATCTGTGCCTGGAAAGGGTACAGTAAACGGACAGAGACATACTGCAGAGTATGTGTAGTTCATGCATGTACTGGGTGTATGTATGCCTAAGGAATATATGACATAGGAGATGTAGTGCTTTGCAGTGTGTGCACAATGAGATAATTATCTCAGTGTATGTGTGTGTGTGCTTGCATGACATACAATACATGAAGAGTGAAGTGTTGTGTAGTACACAAGGCAAGTGTGTGTGATGGCAGTGTTTTTTGTAAATAGCACACCCTGATTAAATATAGAAAACCTTCAGTGCTGAATAGTGTGTGCAGGCTGAGTGTGTGTGTCTGTTGAACGCATGTCTATAGATAAGGGTACAATTCATGGAGGTACCAGTGCTGGCCAGTAAGTGTGCTGTGAATGTAAGTGTGCCTGCAATGGCACATTACATATAGGGCCCCGGGTTCCATTTTGGGAAGCCAAGGCTTGCTTGGTGAAGTCATGAGGAAGAGGGGAATTCCACCAGTCTGATGTATGTATTGCTGCATTCCTGTGAGCTGTGTGGAACACACACTGGAGGAACAAAGGAAGATACTCCCTTTACACCTTAGAAGACTGCTCTTTGACTCAGTGATAGTTCACAAGGATGGGGCCTGGACACATTTCAGGAAGGGAGATAGAGCTGATAAGGGAATCATAAAGATTAGGGTTGGGGGTCTGGCATTAACCTTTTGATGCACATATCACTGTGGCTGACATCCAGATGTGAACTCTGGTCACTCCCATGATTTGGAATGTGGGACAATAAGAATCAGCTTCAGAATACTGCCTGCTGTGACAGTCTTTCATGAGGAACAAAGGAAAGAAATGTCCTGTTCAAAAGAAGCAGAACCGCAACAAAAAACTTCAAAGATTCACCTCAATGGGTAAAGCCAACTTACCATGTCTTCACAAGCTGGGAGCTGCTCCCACAACTGAGAAGGTGCTGCCGCATGGGCCATGAACAGCCTGACTTCTCCAAACTGAGCAGGCTCCATCGAGCTACTCCCTGCTGTGAGAGTGGTTAGGACGTTAACTGGGACAGCTGGATCCCTGGGACTTGATGCCAACGGTGCTGTGGTACCATAGATACTTTTGACTAAAATCCTAAAGAGTCAAACGTGAACTCTTGAGACTAACCTAATTGTGTGCCTTTCCTGGATGCAGCCATCAGTGAATGGAAAATAACCATTAACACAAAGAAGGGTGGGACAGGTATTTGTCTGACAACTACTAGAATCCCGACCTCAAGAGGGATTGTATGGTTGCTTCTAAATGTCATATACCTTTGTATCTGGAGAGTTAGAAACAAAATGCTTCTTTTCATTGTCTAAAAGGAAGTATTTGACAAGACATTGACCTATTGCCTGTACTGTGTGCTCTTTGATTTATGAGTTGTGTTCACTGACCTGTATCTACATTCCCTACAAGGGAGCCTTGACTACTCGTTCACAGCTATCACTGAGAGTCAAGTGCATAAGAGGTACTTTTCCCAGTAGGTTGGGCCTCAGACAGCAGGAGTAAAAGGTCTCATCCACCATGGTTTTTCCCAGGAGCCCCTGTAAAAAATGGTCTAAGAACGTTTGAAAAGGTGTATTTATTGAGTCAAATGTTGAAACAATTTGTCGCATTGGGGAATTTTCTAAAGTTTTTGTGCCTCTTTGGGAGAGACCTAAATGGAGGAAACCTCAGAAATTGCTTCAGCTCAAATTTGCTGGTGTTTTCAGTCATCTAATTCAGATTCAATGCTTTTTGTCAGGATTGCTTGTAATGCTCCTTGGCCTTTCGGTAAAAATACCTTCCAGCTTAAAATATGTGGTTTCTTCTCCAGATATTCTTTAAGTTCTTTTTTTTTACACAAGCTCTATCTATTACCAGAACATCCCTTCCATTCTCATCCAACCATAGAACAATATTTTGATTTTGAGCCAGTATGTTCAAAATGAAGCTTTCTGCATAGTTATGATGTCAGTCATAATATCTCTTTTGTAGATGATCTTCTTACGTTCTGTGAGAAAGAGATTCTCAAACAGATCGAATGTGCTTTTTGACTCACTGGTGATATGAAGTTTGAATTTAACCTGAACTCTTTGTATTGTTATTGTTCTGTAGCAACTTTTGTTTCCAAAGTTATACAGAAATATTGGATCTGCAATTGTCTAATATATTTAAAAAAAAACTTATTTCTGTTTCTGATAATGTTGTATTGTCATGGGTACAAAATATGTACGGACTGTAAAATCATCAGCTCTGAGTCTGTTAATGTGTGCTTAGCAATATGCTTTTGTAATTATATACAGCACCAACGTGGCCCAAGGGCATTACAGAGTTTTAGAAGAGAATCAGATTATGTTATACATGCCAGATGGACTACATGATTTTGTACAGATTCACAGCTGGAAACTTTGTCCCTCTGCAGTAGTTCTATATTCCTACAGGATTTACTCATAATTGCACTGTACTAGGGTTATTTTCTAGGTTTGGACAAAGTTTAAATTATGCCGGGGTAATCTTCATAACTTCGGTAGCATCACTCTATGCATGTTATGTGAAATTCCAGAATTTACGCCTTATGTACCATCTGCTATAAAAAGGTACTACAAAGTCACCATTCTAAGCAAAATGTTACCACAAGCACATGGAACCAAGAGAAAAAGAGCAGCTGTTTTTTTCTCATTGCTTTTGTTTTTTGCACTTTTTTCATGGTAAAATGCATCCTCTCACCACAAAGTGACACAGCAATGCATTTCATGCTAAAATACAGCTAAATGAATGCCAAATGAGAAATTCAAAATTCCTGTAATTTTGCTGAAATTTCATGTAATTATGCAGAAGCAAATTAGTCTAATTTCACACATCCCTAGTTATTTGCATGGAAAAGGTAAAATCGCCCCAGTACCGTGCAACTCATACTTAAGGTCCAAGTGATCTGCCCAGTATCATAGGATGTTGAGCGGAGACCAGCATTCAAGCTTAGTTCCCAAGTTTCAAAGCCACAACTCTGGTCCTTGGCCACATCTCTCATCCCTCCATTTATTATGAGATTTTTGTTTCTGCTTTCTGAGCTCCTTGTCCTTTACCTCAATTCTGTTATTGGTATTTCTTTTGAAGTACTTGGCTGTTGATCATTTTGGGAAGACTATCATTTTCTGTATGTGTCCTAGTCGTTATACAACTCCAGGACAACATAGTGCGCACAATCATTATTGGATTCTAAAAATCTATTATAACATTGAAATGTTGAGAACTCCATTGAAGATAATGGAGTAGCTCTGGGCTTATAATGCCTGATATAAACCCGGAACGCCAACATTCCAATGTCTGTCCTCTTGTTTCTCCCTTTTTCTTTAGAAAAGCCTCTACCTTTAGAGGGTGGAATGTTCTAATAGCCTTATTGCCCTTCTGCCTCATGCTATACTGGTTGATAAAGATCCTCACCCTCATTATAGGGCCTTGCCCATGTCTAGGGCTCAGGGCCTTTAATAATTGGTATAGCCCTTGACAGCAGGCTATGAGGCTATAGAAGAGCATAAGAATGGAATGAGGAAGGAGCTCCACGAACAACGAAGATGACAACACTGACATGAACTGTGATGGAATACAGAATTTATACTAGTAAATGTGGGTAGAGCTATAACATATACACACAGAGATTAATTTGGAAATTAGTGCGCTTCACCTCACTTTTTATTGGCAGGAGCAACATAGATAGGAAAAACACATGTGTTAATGAGTATGCAACAACTGAATTACTTTCCTAATATGTACTTTAAAGAAGCCATGAATGTACTAGGGCCCATATTTATACTTTGTTAGCGCCACATTTGCGTAATTTTCTGATGCAAAAGCGGCGCAAAATTACAAAATACAATAGTATTTTGTAAGCTTGCGCCACTTTTGCGTCAAAAAGCAGTGCAAATGCGGTGCTAAGAAAGTATAAATATGGGCCTAGGACCCCTATTTATACTTTTTTTTGTGCCGCATTGCTTCATTTTTTTTACACAAAAGCGATGCAAACTTACAAAATGCATTATATTTTGTAAGCTTGCGACGCTTTTGCATCAAAAAATGACACAAATGCAGCGCAAAATAAGTATAAATATGGGTCTAGATTTTAAAGGGGCCATAAGCCTGCACGTTGGGATGCATCCCGAACAACGAGTCGTGAACCACGAAGTTGTGGAAAATGAAAGCGAAACAACTTACTTGTTCAGGGCCTTAACCATGCATGTGTGAACCATGTACATGCGTGGTTAAGGCACAGAAGAAGGGAGTCGACACGATGAAGGAGGAGGTAAGTTGGGCTGGGACTGGGGCTATTTTTTTGGGGGTGGGGTCGGGGGCTCGGGATTGGTAACGTTTAAGGGCAGGGGTGTCAGGGTTTAGGTTTTAGGGGTGGGGTGGGGGGTTGGGGTGCTTTAGGTTTTACGGGTGGGGGTGAGGAGTCAGGGTATTTTTAGTTTTTGGGGCTGGGTGGGGACTCGGGGCGATTAGGGGTTTAGGGGCGGGAGGTCAGGGTTTAGGTTTTAGGGGTGTGGTGGGGGTTGGGGTGCTTTAGGTTTTACGGGAGGGGGTTGGTGTTGTGGTAATTTTGAGGGTGGGGTTTGGGGTGATTGTGGGGGTGGGGGGGTCACGGTAAATTTTAGGGGTGGGGGACCAGGGGGGACGCATGCTGGAACCATGCATGCTGATCACTAATGCCTTTACCAGGAATGCCTTTACAATGAAAAATTGTTGTTAAGGCATTCGTGGTAAAGGCATCAGTGATAACAACAAGGTTGTTGTTTTTCCGACCTCGTTGTTCAGGCATGGGTGGTTGAAGCACTCATTGTTTCGACATACAACCCTGCACGTTAGGTCTTAATAGGAAGCATGAACTGCTTAACCAGGAAACGTTATGAATGAGGCTAGGGGATATATTTTCAGAAAATTGTCAAATATTTTTTTTAAGTATTAGTGTAAAATTAGATGTTTATTAGACTTTCATGTTCCTGTCTTTTGTTTTTCAACTGTCCAAAATATAAAGATCCTAGGTGAAAAGCCTGGGTGATTCTTTTGTAAAGTAACTAGAGGCTTTATGGGATAAAGGAGTCTCCTAATATCATAAAGGAAATGTTATTTGAATTAAAATCAGAAAGTTGAAGTCACACTGCATAGTTTAAGGTGAAAATATTTTAAGCCTGAATTAAAGTAATTTAAAGAATGACAATGTTCTTCCTGTCACGTACTGCATGAGTAGTTGCAGAGAGAAATTCACAAAGTTGTTATATATTAAGAGGTGAGAACCAAAGTGTAGTAGATGGGCATATTGTGATGTCCGAGAAATGCCACTTTGTTCTATGCATTTTTCTCATTATAATGCAGAACTACAGTACAAGTATCAGAAACAGAATGATATAACATAGACACCAGATTAGCTACACCTGCCTGACATTTTGAAACACAAAGACGTTTTTCTTTCAAATACCTTTGAGTGGCTCTTATAAAAAGGTAGAGAGCTGTTTTAGGTCAGACCTTATATTTAAAGTAGGCTTACTTGTGTACAAAAACAATATGCTGGGGCACCAATACAGACAAACATCATCCACATACAGGCACACTAGACCTCCTGCTCCGCAACAAAAAGCCCTTTGTCACCTTCAGACAACCCAATATTTTGGCCAATTGTAAAGTGCATGCTTCGATTTCTACATATTTTTTTACATTGCCCTATTACACAAAGTGCCTCAGGAGTGCAACGTGGGTTTGCATACACTTGATCCTCCCTGAGACACTTTGGTATTACAGAAGGGCCACAGATGCTTTGCAGACCCTTCTGTAATACAGATAGTACTGGCGTGCATATAGCACCAGCGCTATCATAAGAAGGGGGGTCCCTCATTTGCACTGGGCTTGGGCCCATGCACATGAGGGAATTTCTTTGCCTCTGTCCTCGTGCTGTATTATAGACATGGGCGTAAGGCCAAAGAAGCCTTCAGTAGGCACACTGACAGTGTGCCACAAAAAGTGGCACACTATCAGTGCAACCCCTGATGGCAGCCCACTGGAGAAGGGGGTTAAACATCCCCTTGCAGGTGGGTGCAGTCACTCACAGCACCCGAATGCAAGAGGATCTCTCACCCCTCTGAAAAGGGCAGGTGGGTTGCGGCTGCTTCAAATCCACTCCATATTGCATTTGAAAGCACTGCCCTGGCAGCACAAGCTCAGGGCAAACCTGGGGGCAGTTCATTCATTGTAATATGCCACACTGTCCTTGTTTGTGCAATCTCCAAATAACAGGTGTGCAGGAATCCATGAGTCTGGCCCACTGTCTGACAGGCACTCATTTACGGATATCTTTGTTCTGAAGTGCCACCAGAGGTCCCTTGATCTGAAAGCCACCCCAGGGGCCCTGCCCCGACCAATCATTGCCCAGCTCTTAAGGCATAGGGACAGAGACACAGCACTACGTATGACATGAGAGCGTGGGGCACTCCAACATCAGGGATCTCCCTTGTCAATGTTTCCAGACTTCACCATTCCAATCCTTGACTGATTCCAAGAACGCCCTGCAGAAACAGGGATTTAAGCACAGAATTCTATACCCAGCATGGCTCAGAGTACAGATTAATGGCGAGCAACAAATCTTCACCACCCCAGCTGATGTAATCGAATTCTGTAAACGCCGAGACACAGAGGGTGGCTAGCCTTGATGCGCCACCCCTGACTGCCCCCGGGTGCCTCTGCACTAGCCACAACTGAGGGGCTCTAGACTGACCTCGGCCCCCCAGGACACTCGCTACTTTGCAGATGCTGTACCAAGTGCCGTTTTTGTGCACAATGTTACCAAGGCACAGATGAGGCCAGTATGGAATTCTACGTTGGTCTGTTTAAAACTATGCAGTTACTGATCTGAGGACATCTGTACTTGGGTGTCACCACCCGGTGATGAGTAATCCGAATTGTTTATGACTATTTATTTTTTGTTAGTGATGGATCTTCACTAAATGTTTCTCATTCTGGTGTTGGGGGGGATGTTAATGTAGGAAACTACCACTGATTCATTGCACTGGTTGAGTGTTGCTATATTCTGCTCATACTGGTGCACCAATTGCACACACTATTAATTTTTCCCACCCTCCAGAGACTCTCTATAGAAATGCCTGGGGGCTTAAGCTTACCTTTATGACCTGGAATATCAAGGGACTCAACAACCGTAAGAAAGATAAAGAAGTATTTTCCTGTCTAGCCAGGCATAAGGTACAGCTGGCTTTCCTCCAGGAAACGCATCTATCACCCAGAAGTGAGTTCACCTTTGCAAGCTCATGGGGAAGAAATTTGTATTTTGCATATTACAGCTCATACTCCAGCGGAGTGTGCATGCTCATTTACAAGAGCAACCCTTTTACATGCCACAGCAGTATTACAGACTCAGATGGGAGGTATGTCATTTTGGCATGATCACTAGCAGGCAGAAAAGTTCTCATGATTAAAGTTCATGAACCCAACACTGACTCTCTCGAGTTCTTTCATGATCTTTCCGCAATGATGGGTAGACACGACACAGACCTGGTTCGGCTTTGCAGAGATTTTAACATGGTGTACAATCCAGTCATGGACTCCTCTGAGTCACATAAAAGTAGCAAACCCTGCGCTCACCGCATCCGGTGGGACACAGTGGCCGCATATCACCCAATGGACGCATGGCGTGCCTGCCATACCCACAACACTAAGTATACCTTCTACTCCGCCCCTACTATAGTGTCTGGACCCATACAGATCACTGGTTAATTTCCCAGGAAGCACTTTTATGGAGCACCAATGTCTCCCACTTACCCCGAACATTATGGCATCTTGCTCCCGTCAAGCTATCATTAACCGTACCCAGCATGGGTGGATCGGGCAGACAGTGGTGTTTCCCTGAAAATGCCTTACATGATGCAGTCTTCGACTCAGAGCTCAGGGATGCCATTAACAAATATTTTACTCTGAATACTGGCTCTATCTACACACATGCGGTTCTTTGGGAGGCCTTCAAGGCCTATATATGTGGCATTTGTATAGTCAAAGATACCGGAATCCTCTAATCTATTTAGGGAGGTCTACGCAGAGTGGAACTGGCACTGCGGGACATTGACCAACTAGCTGTGGATTGAGGTGGAGCGGATCACATCTCGTGATCTAGCTGACCACAACGTGGCTTACGTTGGGAAGTACACCCAGGCCTGCAGATATAGGGAGGGTGAAGGACCCGGACGCACACTGGTGCGGTTGTTGCGACATAACCCACATAGTAATTTTATCACGGAAATACACCTGCCCAAAGGTACACCTGTAACAGTTACCGATTACATTGCCCAGGAATTCTTAGAGTACTACAAACATCTCTATACTGCACTCCTGGTAGAAAATCTGGACACTATTGCATCATACCTAGTGGAAGTAGCCATGGTGTGGCTCACAACTGGCCAGCAAGTGAGAAAATGGTCCAGGCGTTAGACACATTGGATAGCTCTAATTCCCTGGGGCTGGATGGCCTAACTTGATATTTTTACAAAGCCTGCAAACATTTTCTAGCTCCCAAGCTACTGGAGGTGTATGCTGAGGCCCTCGAGACTGGAGTACTTCCCCCTACCCTTAGAGAAGCAGTACATCCTACAGACCCCTTTCTCTTCTTAACCTGGACAATAAAATACTGGCTAAGTTAATGGTCATGCGTCTTTCTCCCCTCATGGAACAAAATATATCACTAGTCCAGACAGGATTCGTCCCCCACTGCTTTATGACACTAAACCTCCACACTATCTTTGTAGTACTGAATTATATCTCTCCCACTATCCTGGCAGTGGTTGGGCTACTTAATGCCAAAAAGGCCTTGGAATGGTCATTCTTACAGGCAACCCTGACTAAACTAGGACTTTCCCTTGGCTTTCAGAGTATCATCAAACTCCTTTATGCCATCTGGTAGCCATCATTCGTGTGAACCCCATCCTCACAGAATCTTTCCCGATTACTAAGGGAAATAGACAAAGCTGCCTTCTCTCACCGTTACTCTTCGTTATCGCCCTGGACCCACTGGTCTGCACAGAAGGCTGAGGTTTCTCTATGGATCACTGCTTATTTCCATGTATGCAGATGACATTTTGCTGTTCATTCGATACCCGACAACAACTTAACTCCCCTCATCTGTGCCAAATTTGGCAGCTTATTGAGACTCTTGATTAAATGGAAGAAGTCAGAACTTTTTCCTCTCACTAATGCCGCAGCCCTCAGTGTCATGGACTAACCCCTTAAATGGTGCGACAGCTCCCCCAAGTATTTAGGCATTATCCTCCACAGACAGAAGGAGATAGTGATTCATCTCAACTATAGCCCTGATGTCAATAAATTGGCAGTACAGGTGGAAAGCTGGATCAAGTTACTGCTTTCTATCGCTGGGCGTATAGTGATAATTACAATGGTCATACTCCTGCGGTTTTTGTGTCTGTTTTGAAATATCCCCACATCTCTCACACACAAAAGTTTTTCACCACTTTACCCAGCCTCCTGATTAGATTGGTGTGGGTGAGCTGCTGCCCGCTGGTGACATGGGAGACTCTGGCACTTCTGTACAAGCACAAGGGATTTCCATCTTTACTATTTGGTAGCACAGTACCACTGGTATCACCCTGACTCACAACTCCCCTACCTCACACTAGAGCGGGACAAGGCAGGCTGCATCTCCCTATCCTCTATCCTACCTCAGGACCTCCCCCATGACCTGGAAGACATTATCAAGCTGGCCACTACCAGGTGGGCTTTGATATGACTGTAAAGATATCTAGGGGTGGACAGACTGTATTCCCCTGCCATATCACTCAAAAATAGCCAGTGAATGCAACTGACACAGGAGTGGCTAGTACACTGCATGCTTGAGACCAACCACCTGGAGGTGTTAGGCGATCTCTTCCCTGATGGACAGGTTCTCACACATAAAGCTCTTGCACAAGCAGGACCCTCAACACATATGGATCATTTCTTAAGACGATTGCAGGGTACCCTGTGGAAAGGGCTGTCTTCCTACCTAAAGGCACTGGCTGAATCCCCCCCCCCCCCCACCGCCCCAACCTTGCTGTTCAGATGATGAATCACAGTTTGTGTCTAGATTATACTAGTCTTGCCTTGAGACCAATGGGTGAAACCAGGGCAAACACAGCTTGGGAGCTCGGACAGTCCATACCAGACAAAGTTTGGAGTTTTTGCTGCACTCAGATGAAGCTGGTGTCCATAACCATAGACATAAATTGTTAGATTTTTTATTCCTACATCGGGCATACACAACACCACAACACTTAGCAAGTATAGAACCTTCCTGTTCTCATCACTTCCTGAAATGCCATGCCATGCATGCTGACTTTGTACATCTCATTTGGAACTGTCCTATTATTCAGGTGTATTGGACACAGACGCTGACCACATTCTCTGAAATGGTGGAAAGCCTCATTGACCCAGACTCTCTGATGGTGTTGCTAGGATACATTAAGCTGTTACCATTGAACCTAAGATGCTTCACAGCAATGTCATTATTACTGGCCAAACGCAGGCTTGAATTATGCTGGGGCAGCAGAACAGCCCCCACTAAATCTGACTGGCTGAAGGACCTAATTTTCTGTGACCGCACCAGTGAGGTATATGTGTCGCTACAACCCCCAACGTCTAGGCCCAAAGACATCTGGCAGCCACTGCAGAACTGCCTGCTCACACTAGAAGCAGAAAACTCTGCAAGGGATACATCGCCACATACAATAAAATAGATGGCTTATCCTCCCTACTGCTCAGCTCTCCACCTCTCTGGAAAGATATATGTCTTACGATTCTGTTTCCTATTGTTAATTGATTATTGTCATAGGCCCTCAGAGTGCTCCAGCCCTTTTCAATCTTCCCCCTGAGATCTGTTTTGTATGATGCAAGTGGTGCTTTCAGTACAAAATGTATGTTGTACACAACACTACTGAATACTGTTAAAATTATACATTTTTATTTTTAAAAACATAACTGGAGGTCCTTATTGCGTCATCACATATTTGGTTCTATGCTGACCTAATTAGTCATTAGTTTATAGTATATGGGCTCTTCACAGGTCCATTGCCCTGGCCTAGAAATATCGTATAACGTCTGTTTCCTATAAAATACTGGTTTTCTATAAAGCATTCAACAATGAGCTCAGAGAGTTTCTACACTTGTTGTCCTCCTTTCTATTCTGTCAACATTAAACATTCCAGGAGACACCCACACTAAGGATCAATCCCTCTGCAAGTTTTTCAGCATCTTCAACTTAATCCATTTTATCTCTGATAATACTCATACAGATGAAACCATTCTCAACCTCATAATAACATCACTTCTCTCTCTCTCTTATATCTCAAACAAATCTACCAGGCCTGATCAAACCATCAACCCATTTCACTTTTAAATCAACAACCCACTTGCATATGCCAACCAAACCCATATAATGACTTTCCATGTGTTTTAGAAAAGTGACACCTGACCCATAACCCAAGAAATGTACTCCTTGGTATACTTCTTTATTCCACACAGAAATATCAGTGCTTTCCATTATTTGTCTTTCTACCCAAAGCTTGCTTCCTGTCCTTTCAGCTTTGACTCTCCAACCCTTCTCTAGATGTCCCTCTCTGTGGTCTTACACCCTACCTTACCTTTTCAAGCTTTTACCATTTCCATTTGCCTCACTTCCTCCTACTCTCCTTGGATTGTGTGTTCTCTTGGTTCAGATAGCTTTACTTTTCCCTCATGGTTCTGAAATCTAGGTTATTAATTGCTCCACTGTATCAGCTTTCCACTGATTGATCCCTGAGCAATGCATCACCATATTTGCCATAGGATGATGAGTAATTGCATTTTGACTCTTGTTATTTTTACTGAGATGGTATTTGTTTGGTTCTTTGTGAGGAAAGTTCGGCATCTCACTTGTTCTTTCCATATACAGTTTTCTGCACTTTCCTGGTACAGTAGCACTCCATAATATAATTATATTATATATATATTAGCCCACTTCCTCAAGTAAACACTGTAACCCAACTTTAATTTAAGTGATTTTTTATTCGCAATCGGACAACCTAAATGCATTGCACAAATTATACACAGGGCTACAAAAAATAAAAGAGATATTTGGCTACACAAGCGGTTTTGGCAAGGATCTCAAACATCCTCATCAATAGTCACCTTGAAATAGCTGAACACCAATCACAAAATTAAAATAACCTCTTCCAATTGAAAATTCTATCTGATTTCTATTGCTTTGCCAGAAATGAAATCAGTGCCCTGTTGAAGGCATTAGACCATCCCGTCGACCTCCTGAACTGCTCGTACCACAAGCAATGGACAAACATCAGCTTTAAACAAATAAAGAACTGATCCCTAAACAACATATTGCCAAAATTTCCCATCTTTCCACATGATACCTGTGGTGTATTGTTATGAGTGGGATCGCGTGATCTCCATGGAGATCGAAGTTACCTGATTCTGCTGTGTTTTGTTTGTTTAAACCCAACTTCACATTGGCGACGAGGGTGGCTGTCGCCTTAACATTGTGGCAGAAGTAAATTATTGAAGGTGGCGGCTGGATTACCTGCTCCAGTGTCTTCGGCACTGTTCTGGTGTCTTCCATCGATGCGCTGCATCCCGACGGTTGTAGCTCCTCCGTGCTTCGTTCGGTGTACTGCATTTAAAGGCCTGCGGTTACCTGGACTGGCCTGCGGAACTTCTGTTCCTGGCATGAAGGCGTCTGGACAAAACAAAAGGATTGTGCGGAAATGAGAGTTTTCCCGGTGTCATGTCACATTCGGAAGCTGTGCCCAAGCTTCCGTTTTTAAGAGGCATGGCTCAGGTCTTCGTTGCCCTTAAAGGGATCGTCGATGTGAGTTATCTTAAAGGGGAAGTATCAAAGCTGGAGTTGGTGAGCTTATTCCAACGTCTGTATTGCAATATGACTGTGTTAACTGGATTCGGTGAAAGGCACACCTTCAATACTCTAACAATTCATTTTGCCTGTCGTGTAAATTACACAGTGACAGGCACACCTCTATCCCTGTGTGGCAGAAGATAAAAGTAGAGTGAATCAGAAAAGGAAGACATTGTGACAAACACAATTGAGGAGTGGAAGCACCTGTGTTTGGCATCCAACAGTGAAATTGAAGTGTTGAAACGCTGTTTCAGGCACGCAGCAGTATATTTGTGGAGAAACTTCATTTGTGTTGGTTGTTGTTTTAGTAAGTTAGGGAAATATTAAGTGCAGTTAAGTAATGCAGAACGTAACACCCCCTCCGTTTTTCTTAAGCAGTTCAGGAGATCCGACGTATCCTTGGACCAAATGGAAGAAAATGTTTGTTCACTACGCTAGAGTGTGTGGACCGACTCTGAGTGCGGAAAAGAAACACACATTATTGATGCACTGTCTGGGGGGTGGGGACAAGAGGTACCTGAAAATTTACCAGATTTGAGTATTGAGGAGGTTAGAAATTTGAATGAATACGAGCTGTGTATTAAGAAACTAGACAAACATTACTTACCTAGGGTGAGTACGATAAACAAGGGAAAGATGAGTCGGTGGAGGAGTTTATAACCAGTTTGAGGAAGCTTGCAGCGTCATGTAAATTTGGAACGTTAGTGGACGAAAGAATTAGAGACCAATTTGTATTACCGGGCAGTAGTGACAAAATTAGGGAGGATTTGTTGTTAAAAGATGAACCACCTTTGGAGGAAGTGATTATGGTGGCAAAAAAGAGTGGAACATATGTTGAAGTGCGTTCATGAATTAAGTGGAAACAAGGTTACGAGTGGAGAATGTACAAAGGTGGAAGAGGTAGTATGTGAAGTGAAGGGCAAAGACTTTGGAGCAGAAGGAGGAGGTGATGAAGTTTAAAGGAGAATGCTTTCGATGTGGGAAAAGTGGCCACAAAGCTAATGCGAGCATTTGTCCAGCATTAAATGTAGTGTGCAATGGGTGTGGGAAAAAAAGGACACTTCTACAAATGTTGTCGTAATAAAAAAAAGAAGAATTGTAATGGTAATATGACGAGAGAGGTCAAAGAGGTGTCTCAGGAGGTGGTTTTCCAGGTTGAAGCACAGTTGGAGTATGGGGAACATCCCACTGAGGTGGTGAGAGTGGATGGGGTTGATCTACTGATGCGATTTGATTTATGTTCACAATTGACGATAATTTCTAAGAAAAGTTTTGATCTAATAACTGCATAGCAGACAGTGAAAAGCGCGACGGGTGCAATTGCACCCGTCGCACCGCCTCAACTCCGCCACCTCCATTTGGAGCCGGCTCCCGTGTTGCGGGCGACATCCCCGCTGGGCTGGCGGGCGAAAACCAGGTTTCCTCCTGCCGGCCCAGCGAGGATCTCCAAATGGCCACCGCGGGAGTGTGGCCGCATTGACGGCCGCGCGGCGGATACAACTTGGCGGGCGTCGGTTGCCGCCCACCAATGTTGTAATGAGGGCCTATGTCCTCGATTGAATGAGTTGGGTAGTGGTTGATTGGTTAGTAGGTCTATTCTTTACATGCAAAGGGAAATTTTGCACTTATTTTGTTATAGTGAAAACAATTAATATTCACTGTGTAGCAGGGATTTAAGTTTGTTGGGTTATGGTTAATTTCATATGTTTGGGGTGTAAAGGTTTCTGTAGCATTGATGCTTCTCTCTTTGTGTTAAATGTTTCTTAAGTGGATAACATGTATTTCTGTGTTAGCACTTGTTAAATATAAAAAGGGAGATGTGTGGTGTATTCTTATGAGTGGGATCACGCGATTTCCATGGAGATCGAAGGTAGAATGAAGGAAGCGGCGATGACAGTTGGAAGTTGAAGCTGGATGGTTGGGGCGACTACGCATAAACAAGACATACCTTTTTCGTTACCTGATCCTGCTGTGTTTTGTTTGTTTAAACCCAACTTCACAGTAGCCACAGCTCATTCTCCATCCACACCGTAATTCTGAATGCCATTTTGCTATTGTATTATATATTGCTCTCCGTATGACTGTTCCTGATACACCTCTCAGTGGCATTCAAAATGGAATATCATCAGATTCACCTGCCCATTGTCTGCTAATATATGCAAATTATGGACAACACTCACAATGCTTCATATTCCTCTCCACCAGGCATGAGCCCTTCATCTAGGACCATCTTTTCACACAAAGATATCACATGGATTCCTTTAGCCATTTGATAGCTAAATTTACAAATCCCGTTAGCCAACCAGAGCAAGCACATGTTTGAAAATGATGATGATACACTATTCTACCTAAAAGTATGATCAGCCAATATCATTATTTGCCTCAGGGCCTGCCTGTCGCTCAACCATTCACAATTAAAGTTCTGTGTTTGACCAGCCACAAGCAGCATTCACAAAAACACCTCCAATCTATTTCATACACGTATAAATAGCTGGATTATAAATGGGCAATCCCACCGTCTTTAATAGTCACAACGCCAGGAGCACACAAACTTCAATATATTAATAATCATCAGGTGGAATGGAAAGCCCTCTCTCACCAAGATCAATTTCAGGTTCACATTATAGTCTCGGCTTCTTTTGCATCTTCACTGATTTATCTGAGGCTTCTCTTGCCCCTTTGAAAGCAATCATACGTGTGACAAACAGCATGAATAACCAAGAGTGACCACAAATGCAATAAAATAAGTCAGTGCAAATGCAATGTGACTTCACTGGCTCCTCCTAGAGGCCAGCATTCCCTTCAAATCATACTTAAAATATACAACACACACATCTCACACAGAGAAGAGAAAAGCCACTGACTGACTAGAAAGCCAGAGCTATAAAAAGATAACTCCAACAAAAAAAGTCATCAATATCTGTCTCCATGCCGTGAAATTACTTCTTCCTGAAGAAAAAACACCTCTGTAGCCCTCCACTTCAAGAAGGCGTTGAGACACACACTTCTCTCCAGTGAGCTCCTCCTCCACCTCAAAGAAGGGCCAACAGCCTAACCTCATGAAGGACTCCATATTTCCATCTCAGAATACTTTCCATTCCTTCCCCATTCTTATGCCTATACAATTACGAACAGCATGAGTCATGTATATCAACTCTGCTCAACATGCTTGCTAATCCATGTATTGTTTTGCCGCTACGCCAATGTGGAACTTGCTGTGCCTCTTTCATTCTTTGTTTAGTGGAATGTGATTTAGAGCGTCAACAACAGAAGGTATGTTGGTGCCTAGAAAGTTTCAAGCACTAATAACAATGCATTGCGTAATAATCATAGCAAGAGCAATCCCAATGTCCTCTTCTTGGTTTAATGGACAGCTGTTGATTTAAAAGGACTTTCCTGACCTCATTTTTTAAAACTAAACATCTAGCTAACAAGAGATCCGACCCATGGTGCAAAGAACATAGCATTAAGCACAGTAGAAGAGTGAATAGGAATAGGTGTGTGTTCTAACGAGAGGAAGGGAAGAGTAAGTGATAAAAGCAGACACATGTGAGTGGAGAAGAAGTTAAAGGTGAATCGATGGAAAGCAAAGAAGAGAAAATAGGAGGGAAAGAATAACAGCACAATATGACAAATAAACATTGCAAAGGATCAGAGAGGGAGGAAAGAGTAAGATAAAAGAGAGGAAAAATTGAGAACAAGAGAAAATTGAGAGAGGAATCAATGAAAGAGGTAAAGAGAAAATAACTCCAACAGAGTAACAACTACAGTAAGTAACAAAAATTACAGGCAGATTTAATAAGGACAAATTAACAAATGGCTCAAGCAGACACATGGAATCTATACATTAGTGGCATGGTAATAATATCCTAAGTCTATCTACTTATAGCAATGTTTTTTGTAAAGTGGGCCCTAAGACTTATGGCTCGACTTCACTAAAATTGTCATTGTTAGGAGTGTGGAAGAACTATTAACAATGGCATAAAGAGTACTGAGATGCATGAGGATTATAGGACAAGCCTGGGACCACTTTTCAGTGTAAGGGGTAAAATGGAGTTGGGTAACAATAGAGATCGGTTATTACAGCACCAAAAGGCCCAATAATCTTTTATTTTACAAATACACATAAAGACTGATCGGGGTGGTCCCGGTTCTTAAAGTAGGAATTGATACAACAGACTGTTGACTCGTGTGATTAGAGATTTTTAATCTTTTGTGTGAAAGAATCAAATACTTCAAGAGAATACATTCTTCAAGGAAGATGTGATCACTTAAAAATGAGGCAGCTTGCTAGTGACAACTTGAAATGGAGCATTTGAACATTTGTAGTTGAGGTGGTTACATAGAGGTAGAAGGATGAAATGTGAGTTTTGATATATACTGGTGAGTAGACCATGAATGCAGACAGTGCAAGATAGATTTTTAAACATATGTAGCAATCTATAGAACTATGTATTTCTTGAACTGCAACAGAGAAGGGTGTTTGGTTTCACTACAATGGTCTTTCCATGTCAAACAAGTAGATTTGGCTATCATGTCTAAAGCTGGTGAAGGATGAGTGGTCTGCAATGATTAGCAAAAGTGTTTCACAGAAGACAGAGGCCCAGATTTATGCTTTTTGCTTAAAAAATGCACTAACTCAGTTGTGCGGCAAAAAGTTTAGCATGGCTTGCGTCATTTAACAGTGCCAGCTGGGCGCCGTATTTATTGAATGGCGCAAATCTGAGCTAGCATCTGGGGGTGGTGGTAGGAAAGGAGGGAGTTGTGCGTCAGAAAATGGTGCTAGTCTGGTTAGAGACAAAAAAAATGCCTCTAACCAGACTAGCGCCTTTTCCTAGTACACAACCAGCACAAACATGACTCCTGTCTTAGGGAAGACAGGAGTCAAACCCACCACCCCAATGACCAGCACAGGGGACAAGTGCCCCCTGGGCATGGCCATTGCACCCGGTGCATTGCAGGGGGTGCCACGTTAGGTCCCCCAATGGCAAAACAATAAAAAAAATAAAAAAATTACCCAGATTTACCTGGGATGGGGTCCCCCATCCTCCAGGGTCCCTCTGGTGGGGGTGTTCCTGGGGCTGGGGGAGGGCACTTGTGGGCCCATTCCATGGTGTTTAATAATGGAAATGGGTCCACAGGTCCCCTAACGCCTGGTCTGACCCAATCATTAAATAATGATGCAAAGCAGGCTTTTCACCATTATTTGGCCCCTCCTCCCATACGTGCGTCATTTTAGCACGGGGATAAATATGAGGCTATGGGGATAGCACCAGTTTTTAGATGGGACACCTACCTTGCATCACATTAATGCAAGGTAGGTGCATGCATCAAAAAATGGTGCAAACGCCAATATTTTGACATTAGATATGTCTAACATCAAAATATAAATATGGAGTTAGGTTTGTGCTGAATTTGCGTTAAAGAAAATGACACAAATTCTGCACAAACAGAGTATAAATATGCCCCTGCGTAACTTGATGATCTGAATCAGGATGGGGCAGAGGTGAGTCTTAAAAAAGTGAGGAGATCTAAGATGGCAGAATGCAAGGGGCACGATGGTGAATGGAATAGAGAGTGAAATAAAGGCAGTGGCCACTTTGAAACTCAGCATAACCAGCCTGCATAAAGTCTGTGAAATCGGGTGGTTGACGAGTTAATGACTTTTCAGGCGTTAAAGGTGATGGTGTTGTTATGCACTGAAAATCTGTAAAAAGGGGAGGTCATTACCAAGCTATCAACGTAGTCCATCCTGCTCCTCACTAATGTGTCGATCTGTAACCTCTTAGAAAGTAGCAGTGTTTGCGAATAAGTCATAAATTTAGAGGCTGGAAAGTTGCAGCTGTGGGGATTGATCAGGGCCCGACTGGCCTTTCAATTCGCCAAGCATTTTCCCCGTGGACTGGAGCCCTTACAGGCTGATTTTGAAAGCCCAGGGTCACTTCTGCTGCCTCTATCACCTTCCACAGCTCTTCACAGTTAATCATAGCAGGTTCCGGGGGTTTCCATAGAGAGAGAAATATAGGGATGAGAAGACAGTGACGAGGAGATCAGAGAGGGAGAAGAGAAGGTGAGAGAGGGGTGAAAGTGGAAGGATGAGAAGAAAGAGATAGAGTGAAGCGAGGAATTTAGCAGGGCTGGATTAGTATTTTTGACAGGGATGCTTTTGGTTCCTCAATCCAGCCTTGGGGTGATGTAATGAACAATTAAAGGTGCGGAGTGGAACCGGATGCTCTGCTGTCTGGGGAGGGGATGCTCTGGTGGAAGGGATGCCTCTGGTGTCTGGGGAAGGTAGACAGAGGAGCGGAGAGGGGTTGCAGTTTTAGAAGCAGGGATGTAATTGATTCAGTTTTAGAGGAAATTAGCTCTAGTGAGCAGAGAGCCACCCAATGTCTTGTTTTTTAATGGTGAGTCCATAATATAAGTGAATGAGAAAAAGATGCAGAAGTCTCCCAGATATATAGATTATGTCGCCAAGCAAGGAAAAGATTGCGCCATGGGGTCCACCCACTAGAATGTGCTCATGAGACCAGGAGACAATGAAAGGGCGGTTGAAGTGATAAGAGGAGAAACAGTAAGTTACCTTTCCTGGAATGCCTTAGAAGGTAAGGGTCAGGAATATTAGTTGATTGTTTGGAACTCATCATAATACCAATTGATATTTGCACGGAACGGGGGCCAAATATAGGGGGTCATTCTGACCCTGGCGGTCATGGACCGCCAGGGCCAACGACTGCGGAAGCACCGCCAACAGGCTGGCGGTGCTTCCGGGGGCATTCTGACCGCGGCGGTAAAGCCGCGGTCAGAAAAGGGAATCCTCCACGGCGGTGCTGCAAGCAGCGCCGCCATGGGGATTCCGACCCCCTTCCCGCCAGCCTGGTTCTGGCGGTTTTCACCGCCAGAACCTGGCTGGTGGGAACGGGTGTCGTGGAGCCCCTGGGGGCCCCTGCAGTGCCCATGTCACTGGCATGGGCAGTGCAGGGGCCCCCTAACTGGGCCCCACATAGATTTTCAGTGTCTGCGTGGCAGAGACTGAAAATCGCGACGGGTGCAACTGCACCCGTCGCACCCCTTCCACTCCGCCGGCTCCATTCGGAGCCGGCATACTCGTGGAAGGGGGTTTCCCGCTGGGCGGGCGGGCGGCCTTCTGGCGGTCGCCCGCCAGCCCAGCGGGAAACTCAGAATGACCGCCGCGGTCTTTTGACCGCGGTACGGTCTTCTGGCGGTTCCCGCCAGGCCGGCGGGATCCGCCGCTGGCGGGGGTCAGAATGACCCCCATAATGTTGAAACTTGAAGTTCAGGAGAAGATTGTTATGCTTTGGTTAGTTTGATTGTTATGACTATAGTTAGTTTATTAATAAAATCAATGCAAGGAAAATGAATGTTATCATTCAGATGGAATCCAAAGAAATGGCATTTGAGTTTCAATTTGAAAGCACAGGCATGTAACCAGTTTTGTTTGAAAAGTAATTAAATTGTGTGCTTATTTTGAAATAGTGCGGCAACTGTGTATAGCATGTAACATGATGTGTGTCTGTGCTTGTATTAGCGTCCAATAAGTCTACTAAACTATTTTCTTACTTTATAAAACTGAAAGATCAAGAAGAACGAAGATCTAGGAAAGGTGATTATTGTTTGGGGACCTAAAAATTTAGACACATGGCTAAATCCAATTGAGGGGATTTCGTAGATTTGGGGAGGAGAGATGGTGTGAGATTCACAGAACACTAATATTCAAGGGTTTTTACAAGAAAGGGATTTTGGATGGTGTCGCTTTGACAGGAGTAGTAGTTTCAGTATTCTGCTTTGCCTTCCAGTGCTTCGATTGCCTTGAATAGAATTGAATTGAATTGAATAGAATGCCAGGGGACAGTCAATATTTGCAAAAATATAAGGGTCAGCGGAGGACATTAGATGACATGGGTGGTGGATTGATGTTTAGCTGGAAGATTAGGCTGTGGGGCATGGGAAGGGATGGCAGTACATGATTATTTTGTCGTTGCTACAAAAAAAATCTTAATTTCTTTCACTTCAATTTGAACTGACAAGATGCCTTTTCATGGTGGAACTCTTCCTACAGGTGTGTACTTTATATTAGAACATTGGAATGTTGAGAGCTCCATTGAAGACAAGGGTGCAGCAGCAGCCTATATGAATTGGTATAGGCCCGCTGCGCTCAACATTTCTATGTTCTAATACAGTGTTTCCCAACCTTTTGACTCCTGGGGATCCCCACTGAATCACAACTGGAAGCTGGGGACCCCCAAGAAATTTGTACGATTTAAATTTCAAACATTAAAAAAGTAATTCGCAAAAAATACACAAACAAGTACATGCCAAAAGAATACTCAAATTAGTAAAGATATTTGATATTGCCAAAAATTGGAAAACTTTAATGGGAAGGCTGGTGCTGCATCTTGGCGACTAACTTTTCAATGTTTAGTTTTATTTAGGAAAGCTGAATCCTCAAGTCAGATGCTACATTTCCCAAGTGATTTTTGTTTTTATTTTTTAGTTTCATAAACGCTTTTATTTAATGTGTGGTGGGAAAAGGAAGTAAAACCATAAAGGCCTCTCATCGCTCCAGAGCCTCTCTGTCACATGTATTTAATTTGATTTATAGCACCTCTCATACCAGTGACTACAAGGTGTAGGATTCACCTCATCCATCCTGTTAGGCATTTTCTAAAAGTGCTTGGTCTGGAAAAACACAAACTCAGGATTCAGAACATAACACAGTGGTTAGCCTTGACTTGAATGATAGCGTACTCCTATGAAAGCAAACCTTCTTATTACCAGTAATGAAAGAATTGGAAAACAATTTAATTTTCTAATTTGTTCCATGTAGTTCTTTGTTGGCAGTTCATAACTCACTGTGCCAGATTATGATTGTGACTTATGGACTACACAATAACAAAAGAATCTCTGTGACAAAAGCTGGAACCCACTGTGCTATGCACATAAAATGTGGTTCTCTTTGCATGATACACATTCTTTGCATCTGGCATATTAAGCATCTGCATTACCTCCAATGAGTCAAAACTGCCACTACGAGGCAAACTCCCCTCTCTGCAGCAGGTACATTAATCACCAGAGTTATCTTTTTTTTTTTTTTTTTTTTAAACATGTTTTTATTGGTTTTTCAAGAGAGCCATGCATTGTATTGCATACAGAAGTCATTAATAGCAAGATGTTTTTGATTACAGTAACTCGTTAGGCTCTCCCATGTTAAAGTCAACAAACAACTGAGAACTTGTGTGCACTTCCCGGTCTGCCCAGTCTGCTCAATATTTCCGGATTTTGTCGGCGTAGAGGTTTTGAGCGTTCAATTGCGGAGAGGCTCTATTGCCGCTAGTGGCGGGGGCCCCCACTGCCGCGTGGGAAGGGGGGGGGAGAGGAGACAAGGGGAGGGAAGCGAGGAGGGAGGATGTGGCTCAGTGGATCATGGCGCTGGTATATATTGGTTGGGCGTGCAGGCCTGTTGGCACTGTTTGGCATATGTGCGTTGGGGGGAGTGATGTGCTGTCGGTGTGGGCGAGGCATTGATGGCGGGTATGTATGCTTCCCCTAATGTAGTGTTACCTTACTGCCGGGGCTAGGCCCACGGCCTTCTAGGTGAGTGCAGCTGTCTGTGGTTCAGGGGGGTCTTTCATCGTTTTTGGCTTCTAGTCTGGAGACTAAAACACCCCAGGCCTCGCAGCCCGCTTGTCGCAGTCCCCTTCGTGCTAAATTTGTTAATACCTAGTGTTCAGCGCGAGCCCAGCGAAGCGTAAGGGCGAGCCAGGCTTTCAAGTCAGGTGTGTTGCGAGCCTTCCAGTTCATTGCTATCAGTCTTTTGTACATTACATAAGCTAGATCTACAAACCTGTGCAAGTGTTTATTTCTTTTCGTCCTTGTACTGAGACCGAGTAGACAGGATTTGGGTTCGCGTCCAGGTTGAGCCCTGTCATTTCCGCTAAAGCTGTGACCACCCCAGCCCATTCCCCCCGTATCCGCGGGCACTCCCAGACCATGTGGTAGAACTGTGCTGCTGGTGTTTTGCATCTGGGACAGGCTGGGTCCGTCCCGGGGAACATACGTTTAATCCTGGCTGGCGCCAGGTATGTCTGATGCAGATAATTAAACTGTGTATATCGGAATCTGGGGTTTCTTGAGACCTCACGTGTGTGGCTCAGAGCTTTTGGCCATTCTGTCCCTGAGATCGGAGTGGGCCATACGACGTTCCACCTCTCCCAAGCTTTCTGCAGGTTGGGTTCCGGGGTCTGTTCAGAAGTTTATATAGATTTGAGACTGCTTTTCCCTGGGGGTCCCAGTTCAGCATGTGGTGCAGGGTGACTGAGGTATCTAGCTCTATGTCACCGGATGTCCATGTTTTCCTGATTGCATGACATATTGCGTGATATGCCAGGAATTGCCCCGGGCTGATCTCTGTAAGGGCCTGTATGGCTTCAAAGGTCATTAATTTTCCTTCCTCAAAGCAGTCTCCCACTGCGTTTATGCCCGCGTCTGAGCAGATTGTGGGCAAATGTGAACCGGCTTCCACCCACCCGGGGAGCCGTTCTAGTGGGAGAAGCGGTGAGTAGGGACGTTTTTTGACGCCCTTTTGGATATACTTCTTCCAGCATGCGTGTGCCGCTGTCATCAGTGGGTTTTTGCGTGTGCTTTTGGTTTGCTTATCCAACCGCCATACTAGTAGCGGAACTCCTTGAAGTCGGGACTGCAGCCAGATAGTTTCTGCTGAGCTGGGTCTATGAAGCCAATTTAAGATCCACTGCAGCTGTGTGGCTGCAGAGTAGAGCTCAAAATTTGGGGCACCCAGTCCGCCCGTGGCCACCGGATAATGTAGCGTGGTGAGTGCGACCCGCCTTCTGCCCTCGCCCCACACCAATTATAGTAGGATGGAGTTCAAGCTATTGAAAAAGCTTTTGGGGATAATAATTGGCAGGGCCGCGAAGTAATACAGCAGTCTAGATAATATCAGCATGTTTGCTATAGCGACTTTACCCAGTGGTGAAAGTGGTAATTTATTCCAAAAGCGTAATGAGCTCTTTACAGAGGTCACCGCTTTCCCCAGATTTCCATCCCTGAGGTCTTCCGCACTATGATAGACGTTGACCCCTAGGTATTTGAATGTACCGAAGCACCATTTTAGTTGGCCTGGCGGGGCGCACTCCTGCCTCGCTGGGGGCCAACTGGTTAGTGGGAATATACAGGATTTCCCCCAGTTAACTATTAATCCGGATACCTTTCCGAACTCAGACAGCAGTGACATCACCGGGGGCAGCAGCTCCTCCACTCTGCGTATGTATATCAAGGCATCATCTGCGTATAGTGATATGGAGTGGAGAGTACCGCTCCTTGACACCCCCCATTCTTCTTTTTTGGTACAGACGCGTGCAGCTAGTGGTTCCATCGCTAAGGCAAATAGAAGGGGGGATAGGGGGCATCCCTGCCTTGTTCCCCTGCTAATCGGAAAGCTCTCTGATATAACTCCTCCCGTCTTCACCCTGGCCTGTGGGGCAGTGTACAGAATGCGTACCCCGCTTGTGAATTTTGGGCCGATACCCATTAGCTGCATGGTGGCAAACAGAAAGTCCCATTCTAACGTATCAAATTCTTTTTCTATATCAAGCGATATCACCGCTTCCACGAGTGCGGTCAGGGGGGTGTCGCCTATTACACTTAACAGCCTCCAGATGTTAAGGAAGGTGTTACGTTTCGGGATGAATCCATTCTGATCCTTGTGTACCAGGAAATGCATGTAAGGAGCTAGTCTGTTAGCCAGGATTTTACTGAGTATCTTGCAGTCTAGGTTTAACAGTGAAAGAGGTCTGTAGGACCTGACGTCGGTGGGGTCACGCCCCTGCTTTGGGAGGACCACTATCATTGCCTCCCTCATTGTGGGGGGCAGGATACCGTTGATCCCTGCTTCTTCGATCGTTTTTAGGAGATGTGTGTTAAGGTGTGTCACAAAAGTAGAATAGTATTCTGATGGCAGGCCGTCTGTCCCTGGGGCTTTATTCCTAGGTAATTGTTTGAGGGCCTTGTTGAGTTCTCCTAGTGTGATGGGGGCCTCTAGTGTCTCTCTATCGGCGTGCGTTAGTTGGGGCAGGGGAGAATCTGCCAGAAAGGACTCGAGATGTTGGAGAGAGCATGATGTGCTTTTGGTGTATAATTGTGTATAATATTCCCTAAACGCTTCATTTATTTTTACCTGCGTGGTAGCCATTGCGCTTGCGCCTACTCCTATTGCCCCGATTGGAGGGCACCGCCGGTCCTCCCGCAGGAGCCATGCGAGTAGCCTACCCGATCTGTCGCCTTCCGACTGTAGCCTAGCCAAGTGGTATTTGTGATCATGAAGGCGTAATGTGGCATCAGCATTTGCGTATTCTGCGCGCGTATCCTTTAGTGCCGTGTATGGCGTTTCATTGCGGGCTACTGCGTTTTCTAGTGCTCTTAGTTTCTTCTCCAGCTTGCTGACCTCTGCGTGGAGTGTACGCCTCACCCCCCATGTAGTGGAGATACAATGTCCGTGGATCACCACTTTGTGTGCGTCCCACTCCATTGCTCTTGATTTTGTGGTGCCGGTGTTTAATTCCCAGTACTGTTTTAGCACTGTTCTCAGTGTGTCTGTAAATGCAGGGTCGTGTAAGGCTTCTGCTTGTAGCCTCCACGTTGGGATCACCTGACGCTTCCTACCCCAGTCCAAAGTTATTTTAAGTGGTAAGTGCTCTGATAGTGTCTTGGCTAGGTATTCTATTCTGCTGGTTACTGTGCAGATCTCCTGGGTGCCCCACATTAAATCTATCCTGGTATGTACCTTATGTGGTGCTGAATAGAATGAATATTCCCTGTGTTGTGGGTGTTTCATGCGCCATATGTCATGGAGGCTCATGTTACTGGCCCATGTTGTCAATGGGCGTCTGGGGTGTCTCATAGCTGTTGAATGTGTGGGGGGGTTAGACCTGTCCAGTGCTGGGTCCGGCGTGCAGTTGAAGTCTCCTCCCCACATGGCGGGTGTTTCGGGGTTCGTTAATAACGCTGGGGTGAGTGCGCACAGGAACTCAGGCAGCGCGCTATTAGGGGCGTATACCCCTGTAATTGACAGTTGTTTGCCATCCAGCTTACCCTCCACCACCACATACCTGCCCTCCTGATCTATCTTGTGTGATGTTTGGATAAATGGGACATTTCCTGCTATCCATATGAGGACCCCCCTCGCGAAGGTTGAATAGGATGTGCCCACAATCTGTCCTCCCCATTTACTGCGTAGGTCCTGCAAATCTGGGTCCCGCAGGTGGGTTTCTTGTAGGATTGCAACATGTGTGCCATGGCGTTTGAGTCGTGTATGCACCCTGGACCTTTTGCTTGGGGTCCCAAGTCCCCTGACATTCCAGGTGACCATGACATATGTGTGTGTGCTATAGGCTATAGGTTGGGCCATGTTCATTTTGTGAATGTGTGTCTTGCTCTCTGCCCCCCGAGGTGGCCCAGTAGGTCTCCTCCGCCCCCGTCGCCCCAGCGGACAGGCCCCCTACCTCCGGCAGCATGTCCTGTGTTGTGAGCAGACCTGTAGTGCACAAACTAGTAGTAACCCTCTTTCCCTCCCCAACTGGATCCCAACCCCAACTGTGAACTTGCAAAAAGCTGCACACCCAATTTAGGTGCGAGCTGAAGTGTATCCATATGGATGTCTGCGGGGAGCAATGATACTATCCGGATGCGGCTCATTTTAGGGGCTCGCATCCTTCTGCAGACACGGTCTGCGGGTGGGTTGGGGCACTCCCAGGGCGCGGCCATCCACTCCCCCCCCGCCGCGCTCCGCCGCTAATTGCGCGCAATATAGATAAAGGAGTTATCTCCAGGAGTAGATATGTAAGGATACATAAGTTCAGGTGATGTGACCACCCACTTCAAGTGGGGCTCGCAAAGTTCAGTTCTATTCTCCAGCTGTGGCGGTTGGTCCCCCTGGGGGGACGGGTCGGTGGTGCTTGTTCAGAGTGTGTCTGCGGTCCTGGGGGTGAGCTCCGGGCCCCTCAGTGCCTCAGTTAATGTGGAGTCCGAGCTAATCGAGTCAGACTCCGAGCCTTCCACTGAGTGGGTCCTGAGAGTCTCAAAGGAATTCTGCGTTAGTAGGGGGGTTTCTTTAAGGGCCTTGGCTCTCTCCTCCGCAGCCTGTTCCACCGTGGGTTGACCCCTGGGGCGCCTCTTGGATCGTTTCCGTGACTTTGTCGTTAACCAGTTCTCGTCGGTGCCGGCTGCTTCGCGGGGTGGGCGATTCCTCTGGCATGCATCCACGTCCAGGCATCTTCCGGTGAGGTGAACACGTGAGAGCGTTCATCTGTTAGTACTCGTAGTTTAGCGGGGAATAATAATGCGTATTTTATATCATGTTCACGGAGGCGTTGTTTAATTTGGGTGAAGGAATTACGTTGCCTTTGTACTTCCTGAGTGAAGTCTGGATAAGCGTGAACAGTCGAGTCCTCGTACCTGTATGGGCCTTTGCTGCGAAACTGTTGCAGTATGGCGTCACGGTCTCTGAAATTTAGGAACCTGGCTATCAGCGGCCTTGGAGGTTGACCGGGCGCTGGGGGGCGCCCGGGAATCCTGTGTGCTCTTTCCACTGAGAAGGATTTTGATGGGGCTCCATTCAGGACCTCTTTAATTAACCAGTGTTCCAGCAGGAGCTCTGAGTTTTGATCCAGTGATTTTTCAGGGAAACCGAGAAACCGTATGTTGTTGCGGCGGGACCTGCCCTCCGCCTCCTCTGCTCTTCTCAGCAGTGTCTTTACTTCTGCATCTAGGCAGAGAATTTGTTTTTGGTTATCCGCTACTGTGGGGGCCAGTTCACTTAGCGCCTCTTCCGTTGTCTTCACTTTATCGGATAATTTGCCATGGTCTACTCTGAGGATGTTCAGATCTTGCGACACCGTGTCTATCCTGGTCTCCAGTGAGGTTTTAGTGTCCATGATTGCCTGTAGTACTTTCTCAAATTGCGAGGAGTGGGCCAGGAGCGTGGACTCCAGCGACTGCAGGGAGGGCGTATGTTGTTGATCACCAGGTGCCTGGCCATGCGTGTTCCGATCCTGGTTTTTAGCTGATTTGGGCCTTCCGGCAATTTTGTCTTATCTGGTGTGTCCTGATTCCGCCTGCCAGCACGCGCTCACCCACGTTCCCTGGGCTATTCAAGCAGGGGGGGGCGTATATATCCCCGCGGGGCCACGCCGGTGTGCGCTTCGATTTTTGAGGTTACGGCCCTCCTGGTGATCCTCCAGGTGGGATCTTATTCAGGCAGCCTGGGACCTCCTGTCGCTAGGTCCACACGCCTACTCCAGGCCCCCGGCCGGCAGCCAACTCCAGGCCCTGGATCCTCTGTCGATATGAGGTGGAAGAGTGTCGTTCCCGTGTGTGCGCGCTTAGTAAGTTCTGGGCGCGGTCAGATTCTTTAAGAACAGTTCCGCACTTGTGGTGCAAGTCGGCGCCATTTAACATTAGATATGGCTTGGCCTGATCCAAACCAGCCCTGCGCGTGCCCCGCCTGTGGTGGCCTCGATATCTACCTGCAGGCCCTGGGTCTCCTCCGGATAAAGGCACACCACGCCATCAGACATAGGGTAGGGAGGCACCCCTAGGGGTCCCCAGCAGGATTCATCCACTGTCCTCCGCCCCCCCCTCGTGGGCGGGAGGGGGTATCCAGAGCGAGGAGAGGATGAGGGCTCCCAGTCCTCTCTGTGTCGGTCCCTGCAGCCGCCGTGCACCCGCCTCGCCGTCCGGTTCTCAGATTTTGGTGCAAGTCTCCGCTGCAGGGGGAGACGGCAATAGCGGCCTCTTAGGGAGGGCGCGTCATCCGCGATCGGGTTCTCAGCCACCCGGAAGATCCCAGAGTCGTCGACAGCAGATGGGGGGTCCAGGGAGCGGGTCCCCACTCCGCTCCCGAAACGCCGTCACCCCTGGCCTATTATTGTGGTCCCACGGGGCCTTCCGCGGAAGGGGAAGCACATGCCTCTGCCTGTCTTTAATTGTGGAGGGGGCACCCGCCTGGGGCTCCTGCGGCTCCTGCTGTTAGTCCCCTGCTGCTCAACGGTCCCCCCACACCTGGCGGGGGGGGGAACTCCGGTGGTCGAGAGGCGGGCGGGGAGGGGTGAATGCCCAAAGCAATAGAGCGCCTGGATATGGGCTTATCGCCCTCGCGAGGCGGGCTGCTCCCGTCACCGCGCACCCACCTCTCGTTCAGGCTCCAGGGTAGTGTCCCGTCCCTCGCGGCTGATAAAATGGCGGCCGCGGCTCCCCGCCACGAGCAGCTCTGTGGCGGCCTCTCCTCGCGGCCGCCCGCGCACTTCCAGAGCCGCCGGCGAGGGGAGAGCGGCTCCTGAAGCAGATCCCCCCTCTGGGATGTGGCATCGGCGCCCCAGGAGCACCCCGCAGATGTTCCGTGTCGAGCCAGAGACGGAGCGCTTAATTAAGCGTCCTTCCCGGTCGCCATCTTGGCTCCTCCCTCACCAGAGTTATCTTGACACTTTTATTTTGGTCGGAAAGCTTACACTGAACTTTGCAGTGCTTTCAAAGCTGCCGCACAAATGAATAAAAAGATAACAAAGCGCGCACATGTTTCTGTAGAGGGCCCAGCTGAAGAAGTGCCTTCATGCCGGTCCAGGCGGACCCCCTGGGAATGTGTCACGGACCGCTGGGGGTCCGCGGACCACATATTGGGAAGCGCTGTTCTAATACACAGCCTCTGCCTTTCCCTTTCCCTTGCCTCTCCAAAATATTTGGAGTGGAAAATGGAAAATGATCGGTACCGGAGCCTACCCCTTCCCTCCTCCCATACTTCAGAGTTACAGGAGCCTTGGGGTGAGGGAAGGGGAATGCTGCCCAGCTCCGAGGTCTCCCTGGCTCAGCTAAACAAGAAAAAGAAGTTTAGCCGAGCACAGGGTGAACAAGCATTTGCATTGCAATGGGTCTCGCGTTTGCTCGAGTTAGAGCTATTAGCATTGTTAATTCTTAATTGGACTTTTCTTGCCACTTAAACTGAAAAGGAAAAGTAAACAAAATAAACAAGCCGATTCAATGTGGCATGGTTGCCGTGAATGCGACGGAGAGACACAAACGGAAATGAAGTTCGCTCGCAGTCAAACACATCGGAAGCCCTGCAATTAATCTGTAGTAATAAACCATCGGCCACCAAACTTCAGCCCTTCCCTGGCTTCTACCATACCTCTCTCTGAGATTTCCATACCTCTACAGTCCACTACCTAAAGCTAGTCTGGGACTATGATGCAAGTCAGCAGGTAGTTTGAAAGCAAACTGCTCTCTCATTCAAAGGCCAGAAAGTTTCTTTGAAATCCTATTTCCTAATTATCTGCACTCTTACAGAGGAGCGACATGCTGCACCCATCTGGGCAGTCTGCTAGTTGTTGTCAAAGTGGTATATATGGCTCAAAATAGTATTGCCAATTTTGAACTGATAAACACTGCATGAGGCCTAGTAATAAAGTACATGCAATGTATTATTTTAATGTTACAGCTTCGAAAAAGTAGACTGCCAGGCTGCACTACAACCCACATGGTCTGTTGCTTCTGTTATAACAATGAAAGCAATTGCTCTGGCAAAAGATACATTAATGGGATTTTCAATGAAGGAAGTGTTGTCCACTCTTGCGTGTAGTTCATCCAGTTTATGAATGGGGGGATGGCCAGCTTCAGACCAGACATGGGGTGAACTTACATTTCGCTATCTGAGGTCCAGTGCCGAACGTTAAGCAACAACTGACGAAAACTCAGAAATGTAAAGAACTATCACATTCTGTTTCGTCGGGGGCCATGACTAAATTATATTAAACTGTTTACAACAATGAACAATAATTTGAATTACTCAATATAATGTGGTCACCGAGTTTCACATGAATTACGCTCTGATAACTAAGGAAGAAGGCTTCTTTACTCTCGTGCTATTTGAAATGAAATTCTTTCGTTTTCTCGCATAACATCCTTATCAATGCTTACTGAGTACCAAAACAAGGTCTGCCATGTTACTAAACACTAAAGAAAAGCACTAATGACACACTCGGTTGATGCCTAGTGAAAAAAGGAAACGAAATAAAAATCATTAAACAGATTATTCAAACCAATTAAATCTGTCACAGATTTTAATTTTACCCCTTCCCCACGTTTCAATTTCCTTAACAATCATGAAATTAGATTGCAAAACGCAAGTGCGCTTTTTCTGTAAGTGTCTGACAACTCATGAGCCCCTAGCACTGAAGACGCAATAGAAAACAAGCAATGATGGCCGGAGAGGGCAAGCAGTATTGAGGCAGGGTGTGGAGGGACAGGTCATGCAGCGAATTGGGAGAGAGTTAGGGCACAGGCAAGCAAGGAAGGAACATTAACACAAGCATTTGCAATGCAAGGGGTCTCGCATTTGTTCGACTTAGAGCTATTAGTGTTGTAAAGTCCTAACCTGACTTTTCTTGCCACATAACTTGAAAAGGAAAAGTAATACAGTTTTACATGAACGAGCCGATTTAAAGCGCCACGCTGTGTGCATGAGCTTGAAGGAGCACACAAAAGGAAACAGAAGTTTGCTGGCAGTCAAACTTATTGGCAGTTATGCAATCATCCATGTAACAGGTTTGATGTAATGCATGCGCTTGATTACTGCCCAGTGTGATCGCGCCGTGTAGGAGAAAACAAGTAAAGGTAGTCCAGAAGCCATGCGGAAAACATGGAGCCTTGAATGTTTTCAGTAGTTTACCGGTGCTCTCGAGGAGGGCTAAATAACGGAAAAGGCATGAAGTATGCGTTCACAATTGAAATCAAGCAAATGTTAAAAGGCAAGCCCACAAACCAACTAAACTGATGGGGTTGACATGGGCATGTTTAAAAGCCCACAGAGAGATTACCATAGGGGTCAGAGCACTTGCTTGCTCAAACCTAAAAAAAGGGTCTGACATCAGCCCCCTTTCACAGCTATTGTTTTTTTTTTTTGTCCTCATTCACTTCAGCCTCCAAGCCAACTCCATTACTTAACCTTTCGCACCCTCTCATAAATAGCGATAGCTTATGCCAGGGGTTCCATTCATCTCTCATCCAGCCTTCACTTAGTGGAAAAAAGGACCACCAACCGACCGGACAGCAGGAACAAGAGTGTATAATCATTGGACTTATGGTCTTCCTTGCCCTCGAACTCTATCTCAAGATCTTGCTACAACATCCGGTCTTGACACAACTCTTTGACTACCTGTACACTCTATCAAAGGGACCCAAAGAATCTCCTTTATCTTCTTAAAGCCTCCTACTACCAAATACATTTTTGAGGTATGAAAAAGAGCATTAAGCCACTCCAGATGCATTGGTGGGGATTCAGATATCTATTTCCTGCAAATTTCTCTTCTGGCTAATAAAATAGCAGAGAACAGCAGGTTGCCACAATGTCTGTTTCCCCCTCTACACCTTAATTCCAATTCTTATGATTGCCCAAATATAATCAAGGGAAGGGTTACTGCAATTTCTCACCCTAGTATTCCCGAGAGAGTCACACATACTTCCTCCCAAAACAAGTGGATGCCTGGACACTACAAAAACATATGAACGTCTGTTGCACTCAACAAGCCACATTTAGGGCATTTTAATACCTCTCCTTTCTTTTATTTTGGTAAGCTTTGCAGGCGAGATATAAGCCCTATGTATGGAGAAGAGATGATTTTTCCTCAGTGAAGCAGGTTTTACTACTTCAAAGTATACAATGATGTTTCCCACCATCTTTGCACCATCTCCCCAGACATAAGCTCTCCCCAAAGAGCTGTTGGCAGAATAAAGGGGGTGATTCTAACTCTGGCGGGCGGCGGAGGCCGCCCGCCAGAGTTCCCCCCTCCAGAATACCGCACCGCGGTCGTAAGACCGCTGCGGTGATTCTGGGTTTTCCACTGGGCTGGCGGGCGACCGCCAAAAGGCCGCCCGCCAGCCCAGTGGAAAACAACCTTCCCACGAGGACGCCGGCTCTGAATGGAGCCGGCGGAGTGGGAAGGTGCGACGGGTGCAGTTGCACCCGTCGCGAATTTCACTGTCTGCAATGCAGACAGTGAAATTCAAAGTGGGGCCCTCTTACGGGGTCCCCTGCAGTGCCCATGCCATTGGCATGGGCACTGCAGGGGCCCCCAGGGGCCCCACAACACCCCATACCGCCATCCTGTTCCTGGCGGCATGGCCGCCAGGAACAGGATGGCGGTATGGGGTGTCAGAATCCCCATGGCGGCGCAGCGAGCTGCGCCGCCATGGAGGATTCTTTTGGGCAGCGGAAAACCGGCGGGAGACCGCCGGTTTTCCACTTCTGACCGCGGCAAAACCGCCGCTGTCAGAATGCCCTGCAGGGCACCGCCAGCCTGTTGGCGGTGCTCCCGCCAACCCTGGCCCCGGCGGTCATGACCCCCAAAATCTCCATCCAGTCCTTCCAAGATTTCCCAATATGTTTCCCACCATCTTTGCACCATCTTCCCAGACATAAGCTCTCCTCAAAGAGCTGTTGGCAGATTAAAATATCCATCCAGTCCTTCCAAAATTTCCCAATACCAGATTGCTATCTTCTTTGAGGATTATGTGAACACAGGCAAGCTATCTTCCAAGAAGTTTGCTGAAACCAAATTTCCCCTAATACCTCATAACCATCCTTTTATCTGCAGATACTTCAGCTTGGACAGAGACATCCCAGTTTTCTCTATTAGTACTTCCTAATGGGAGTAGAACTCCTTCGCTAAAGAGGTCCCCCCAGACTTCTATACCAGCCTTTCTGATTGGCAATGCGAGCGCATCTTTAAGGCATTCTGGTGTGCCTGGGAAATCCAAGATGGGAGCAGTTTGACTCTAATAACTAACTTTCACTGTTAATCTTAGCTGATACCAAGTCTTAGCAAGAACTTGCAGTATCTTCGGTTTAACATTTTTGAAAAATTTCAGATCACTAAATTTGTGTATAAAGTTCCTAGTTGCCCCTTTAACAGTCGTTACCAAAGCCTTAAACAGGACACGGATTGAGAGTCTGGAGACGTAAATAACATCCTTAAATTTTTTTATTGAAATGCCCAAGCGTAGTATCTTAAATCTGGCAAAGCCAGGCCTCCCTTCTCCTTTCTTCTATGCAGCTTTTTCCAAGAGATCCTAGGGCCTCTCGATCCACATATAAAAGACTGTATAGTCTGTTGAATTTTATCCAGGTACCCTTTATGCATCAAAAGTGGGATGGTGTTAAAAAGAAAGTTCCACTTAGGAAAAATTGTCAACTTAATCAAGTTGACCCTCCCCAAAATTGTCAGGGGAAGGTGTGCACATCTTTGCATTATCTTATTGCATTCTCCCAACAGTTTTTTATTTTATTTATCGCTACCAGGTGCTCAATGTCATGTATAATTGTGATACCTAAATATATAGTTTCCTTCTTTCCTTGGGGCAAGTCTTTCTTCAGATTCCAAGACATTATCCCTGTCTTGTCGGCATTTACCCGATATCCCGATACTCTGCCGAAATACTCTGCCATCTGTAATAATGCCGGAAGAGCTGTCAATAGATCGTCAGTATATACTAAGAGATCATCTGGATATAAGGCTACCTTTTTCACCCAGCCCTTACAACCGAAGAGGGAAATTACAGAGGTCTGCCTAATTATGCTAGCCAGTGGTTCTAAATACAGGTTAAACAATATAGGGGACAGCCCTGGCTAGTGCCTCTTGTGATCTTGAAGGATTTTGTAAGATTCCCCTTCGCTAATACTCTTGCTACTGGGGCCCTATAGATCTGTCTAATCGCCCCTACACAGGTTTTCCCCCAAATTACAACATCCCAAAATTGATTTTAAATAATTCCAATTAACTTGGTCAAAAGCCTTTATTGCATATACAGCAATCACCAACATGGGGGCTTCAAAAGTAGTAGCCAAATCTATTGCCCCAATCAAATTAAAGGTCAGTTCTTGAAGAAATCTCCCTTTAGAGAATCCTTTCTGATCAGAATGTATCAGGCTGTTTAGTACACCAGTTAATCTGTCCGCTAACATTTTTAGCGAATAGTTTATAGTCACTATTCAACAATGATATTGATCTAAGCGACTCACATTTTATCGGATATTTATCTGGTTTTAAAATTAATGTGATAGTCACCTCATTCCAAGAATCTGGTATAGGTGCTCTGCTTTTGAAAATCACACTAAACAGTTCTGACAAAACTGGTATAATTGATTACCACAACGCCTCGCCTTATATAGTTCCATTGGAATACCATCTGGACCAGAGGCTTTCCATCCTCTGCTCCCATTTAAAACACTTTGTATATCTTCTGTAGTGACTAATCTATTTAGGAGTGACTGCTACCCTTGTGTGATACTCAGGAGTATGTCCTGCTCTAACCAGCCACCTATTGCTCCCCCTCAACCTCTAACTCTTCTGTATAAAGTTGGGAAAATAATTTTTGGAAAGCTAGCTCTATGGCCTAACTAATCATTACACCTCCCCCAGCTGATCTAGTCCAATTTCTTTAATATAGTTCCGTACTTGATCTACTTTACTCTTCCACACTAACAGCTTCCCTGTATTTTCGTCATATTCAAAATGGGACAATTTACTTGCTTCCCATCTTTTTGTGATTCTGGCTTATAACACATTTTCAAGCTGCGGCCTCAAGTTATTTAAGTTGTTCATCAAAATCTCAGCTTCGCCTTCTTTGATGTTCCTTACCAACTGGTGCTTATACCTTAACATTTCCTGTTCTAAGTGGCTTACTTAATTTCGAAATTGTTTATTTTTGTAACTAGCTACACTCATAATTTTCCCTCTGATAACTGATTTAACTGTATCCCAAACTACAGATATTGGGGCTGACCCCACATTATCTTTAAAGAAATCCTGTCACCTTATGTAGTTGAGAAACCACCTCATTGTCTATTAATAAAGAGAGGTCTAGTGTCCATCTCTTATTTACCGTCTCCTGAACGATAGTGATTTCTAACAGGACAGCTGCATGATCTGATAAATGAGCTGGTAAATATATTAGGTTATCCACAGAATCTCCTAACCCTATATCTACTAAAAAATAATCAAACTGAGAAACATGCCTATACTTTTTGTTGAAGAATGAGAAATCCTGTTTTCCACCAACTCCCTGCCTTGTTATGTCACACAGACCAAATTCCTTCATCATCCCCCTCAGATATTGCTGGGACTTCAGTGTTCCTACAGATCTACACGTATCTGACCTATCTAATTTGTTGTCTAGAACTACATTAAAATCCGCCATTTCAATTGGATCAGGGAAATCTGAGAGCCGGGAAAACATCCCTCTAAGTGGTTCTATATCGTCACGATTCGGACCATAAAATCCTACTAACGTCATCTTCCTACCATTAACCTATGCCGTAACTATAACCCAACATCCTGCTAAATTTGATTTCGTATCCAAGACTACTGCATTAACATGTTGCTTAAACAATATAGCCATTCCTTTAGTATAGAAATTGTGCTCAGTACAAATACAGTGTTGGACCCACCTTTGTGTTTTAAATAGCCTTACACCCTGTCCTAGTTAAATGCGTTTCTTACAAAATCAGTATTTGTGCTGGTGAGTCCCTCAAATATCGTAAAACCCTACCCCTTCTATCCCTAGTTCTTAGTCCATAAACATTCCATGAAAGACTTTGAATAGCTGTACCTCTGGACCCCTGGCCACTGCCAATGTTATCTTTCACTATGGTGCAGTGCAAAACCTAGCCGAGGTGAACAAGGCTTTTCTTTTTTCACCATATGCTCCCCACCCAGTGCCCCCTCTCCTCCCACCACCTTCTCCCCCTTCTCCCGTCCCATGGAGAACCCCCCCAATTTAAGGACTGGTGTTAGCCCAATTTTAGAGCGTCCCAAGATTCTTGGATGAAACCAACCATTCACTATCTAAATCTTTACTAGTGCTCTACATTTCTATTCTTGATTAATGCCAACAACTCGTCTGCTCCGGTAACGTCCCTTATATTATACATCTTATTGTTATGCATAACTCATGGAAAGGCAGGGAATTTTAACTGTGCTGATGCGCCTAGCCTCTTAAATTCTTCTAAATGTCTTCCCATCTCCCACTGCTTAGTTATGGTAGACTTAGATAAGTCCGACCTGATCTCAAATGAAAAATCATCTCCTCTTAATGTTTTCAGTTTAAGTGCTTTGGACAAAAACAATTCTTTTAGCCAATATGTTTGAAAATTTATCAGAATTTTTTTGGGTTTAGTACTATTAGGCTTCCTCCTAAAAGAATCTCTATGAACCCTCCGAATATCTTTCTCGGTTTCTTCCTCATTTTCCTCCAACATAACTCCAGCTTTGATGAGAGCAACCAGAAACATCTTTACATTTTCACACTCCACACCTTCCGGTATATTCAACAGTTTCAGTTTATTTCGTCTTGAGCTATTTTCCAACTGCTGTAATTTATTTTGTAGTTCCTGCTCTTTTCCTTTCAAAACTTGAATCTCTTCCTTATGTAATCTCAGTTCTTCCTTCATTACTCCAACAGAATCTTCAAGAGCTTGGGATCTTGCAGTCAGAAGGTCAAACATTTTTCCAATACCTCACATGCCTCCCTTATCTCTCCCTGGTTTATCTCAGCAATGGCAAAACCTTTTTTTTATATCTTCAGAAGTAGCGAGAATCATTGCCTCTATTGGAAAGCTTAAATTAGAGCTGGGTTTGGTAGGAGTTGTAGGCCCCACTATAGTCTGGGCACGGGATTCTGAAAACTGTGAGTTGGATTCTTGCAGCGGAGCAACCTCCTCCCTATTCCATTGCAAGAGAGGTGCCTACCCATCACTCATATTCAAACCCTCAGTGTCTCCTATGTTAACTGGAGTTGGCTGGACTTCACCTCTCTCTGCCACCACACTATCTCTATTGTTCCTTTCAGCCTCCACCTCTTCTACCATGGGTTGCGGACTAAGGTCTTCCATTGCCTGTTGGTCCTGGTTAACCTCTACCCGGCTGGGGAGAGCGCTATAATTCCAGGTTTAATCTTGAAATAGAACCTCAGGGAAGGTGTGACTTTTTTTATCTTTAAGCTTTATTGCTGCACTTTTTTCTGGGTTTTATTCCCCTTACAGAATACAGGCTCACCAATCACTTCTCCAGAATCAGAGCCTTTTTTCAGCCTCCAACTGGTCTCCTCTCACCCATATCCAAGCCCTTCCAGAGTTCTGGGGGGATGAGCCTCTACCCCCCCCCCCCACCGCTGTGTCTTACCGTTCTGCCAGCCACCTCTTCCATCACCTCCACCACCTTCCTCACCTCCTCTCCGGCCATTCTTCTTAGCGTGCCGGCTGGCACGCTTGTACTGTCGCTGCCACTGATTCCCCAGAGGGGAACACGCGCTGGCCCTCAGTGCATCGTTCGGCGCTCCAAAGTGGCACGGCTCCAACGAGCCACTCCAGCCGCTGATCCAGCTGCTCCTGTTGCCTGAGCAAAGCCGCTCAGAGCAGTTTCCTACGAGCACAGGACACTTGACTAAGCTGGACATTAGTGCATGCAACGGGAGAAAATAAATTATTTTCTTTACCAAGTTCTTATGCACTATATAACAGAGCAAGGCCTTCGCTCTACAGTTTCAGAAATGCCAAGATGCAAAAATTATCTGAGACTTATCTCACCGATTCCTCTCCTGGTATGCTAAGTAACAGCCACTAGAATTATGTGACAGGGAAGCTAAACTATGCAGCACCAATGTCTAGATCATGCAGCAACAAAAGACAGATTATACCATATAAAGTGTCACATTTTAGAGCAGTATTACTTCAACAATTTGTCATTTTTGTTTCCACATTTAAACATTGCCTGGGCAAAGGTTTCACCTCATTAGTATCCAGTTCACACCTAAATACAGCATTTGGCACCTGAAAAGTGACAAGTAAATCCTTCCAAAGAACCTGTCAACGTATGGCAATAGGTGTGGCACCATTTTTAGTGCCTTTAGATCCATTTGAGCTAGAAACATTTTTTTGTTAAAATCTGCAAATTATTCAGCAAATGATGGAGGTGCAGAAAATTCATAATTATGCGAAAAATACTGCAGCCATAGAATAGCATATATTCAGTAGCCCTGGCTATATGTGCATAATGCCACACTCGCCCATGTGTATGTTATCTTATGTTATTCCGTGCCATGCTATTTCATGCTGTTTGTGATACCATGATTTGTCAACCCACAGTATTTTATGCAGTCATACGATGCCTTGTCATGTTATGTTATTTTGTTGCATTATGTTAGTATGAAAACTCTATGTTCTGTCATGCTGTTATGTTAAATTCGTGTCATGCTCTTTACATTACTATGTTGCAGAATGCAGTGTGATGTTGTAAATTATATGCTATGCCATGTCATGTTACTCTAAATTATTTAAATACAGTGGTCCCTTATGTATATCTTCTAGGTGCTAAAGTTTGTCTTGAGTAGGAAAACTAGCTGCTGAGGAAACACTGAAAAGGTTGTTGTTTATTTTGTTCCCGGTGGTGGGCCACACATAAAAATGCTGAGGCCATCTACAAACGGATCGGGGTGGGCACAAGGTTTTGTTCTTGGAAAGAGGGACATGTGGCCCCCTTCCTGTGCTATCTGAAGGCCCTAGGGACCCCATCCTCCAGGACTATTGTAATTTTTATGGAGGGATTCTGCTCCCCTCACCCAGCTGTTTGAAGGCCCTGGGTACCCTATTCCCCAGGGCCGATGTCAATTTCAATATCCCCAGGGCCGATTTGCAGCCCCTAGCCATTTGAAAACCCTGGAAATCTGTTCCTTGGGCCAATGTAATTTTTTAGCAGAGGGGGGCGTGGGACCCCTCTGCTCGTGCCATTTGGAAGCCTCCGGGATCCGACGTAAGATAGTGTCCTGGGGATCTCATGCCCCGGGACAATGCGGATTGCTCTCACCCAGCCGGTAGCAGGAAAAAAAGCTGCTCCATCCAGGCAAGAGTAAAACATTAGATTGTTACTGCCCAGCGGCAGTAAAATAAAAGCTGCTCCAAGTCTGGTGGAAGCAAACCAAAGTGCCCAGCTCCTACTGGCACCCAGGATGGGTGCTGACAGGGAGCCGGTGTGGCCATGGGGGCCATGGGCCTACCCCAAGCCTACAAGAGCAGTATAGGTTGTGGGTGCCCCAGGGGGAACTAGGGCCCGTACTTAAAATACAGACTTCTAGTTAACGTCACACTCTTGATTTGTGCTGGCAGGGAAGCCAGTATCACCACCGGGGCTGTGGGCCTCCCAGCACAGCCCCCCACCATTGTCTACAGTGCGACAGGGGAACCCAACCAAATACAAAAAAAAAAAAAATACAACATGCAGTAAATATAAAATGATGGGTAGTAGCTCACTTCATATTGATTTCTTATGCGAGGAACTGTCCCATAATTCCCTGCAAGCGCCTTTTGATTGAACTTATGGATCCTGGTGGCACCCCTAGAAGGGTAGTGGCACTACCATACATTTTATAAATGTTGTGGGGGTCTGCAGGGAGAGTAGCAGCCCCTAATGATATTTTAAAAACTGGCAATACGTCTTCTAGGCTACTGAAAACATGACCTCAGGAGAGTGTGCCACCTTTTTTTTAAATCACCCTGAACTGTAGCTCTTTAGCTGGAGTGTAAATACTTTTTTGTGGTTAGGTCTATGTCTGCACTTTATTGTCTGAAGTGTGTGGAAAAAAAATTCAATACACATTTATGGTTGCTGTAGGAAAGTGCAATTTTTCTGGCATAGTTACCACCCACTTCTTGCCTGATATCAGTGTGCTTGGACTGTAGTTCACTGGAATCCTACTAACCAGGACTCCAGTGACAGTGCTCTCTCCCCCTAAATGCAGTTGTTTGTTACTTTTCACACCCACAATTTGCATTCTGGTGTACCCATGTAAGTCCCTAGTATATGGTACCTAGGCACCCAGGGCTTTGGTACCCAAGGGTCCCCCATGGGCTGCAGCAAATATTATGTCACCCATAAGAGCCCATGCAAACTGTGACTGTAGGCCTGCCATTGCAGCCTGCGTGAAAGGATGCATACACCCTTTCGCTGCCAATCCTAACCACTGCACTTACTCATAATAAGTCACCTCTCTGGTAGGCCCTTTAGCCCAAGGCCAGGGTGCATGTCTCAAATTGTGAGGGTACCACTGCATGAGCAGCGTTCCCTACAATCCCCAGGCCAATTCCTGGACCATGTAAGTGCAGGGAAGTCCTCTTACGGTATGTAGTGGACACTGGTCAGCACAAGTGGTCCAACTACATAATGGCTTCTCTGAACCTAGGCATGTTTGGTATCAGACATGTTGGAATCATGAAGCTACACCGATTCCAGTGTTAGTGGCAGGTTACCATGTATTTTGGGGGTTGTCTATGGGATCGCCCAGTTCTGCATGTGCTGTCTTACGGGGTCCAGCTGGCAACTCGCACTGCTGCTGACCCCAGACATTGTTCTGCCCTCCTGCTGATGAGCCAGGCTGAGGCCAGAGGAGCAGAACAAAGCATTTCCTGCAAAGGAGAGATGTGACCTCCTCTCCCTGTGTATTAGGTGTCTAAGGGCTGAGGTGGGGTGGCCTCTGAGCACCACCAGACTGCTTTGAAGGACACATTTGGTGCTCTCCTTGAATATACCAGTTTGCACCAGTTCAGAAACCCCGGTTCCTACTCTGGCACAAAACTACACAAAGGACAAGGGAGTGACCACCCCCCTGTTCAGCTCCTACCCTAGGGAGTTGCCCAGAGCTCTACCAGGTGGCCACTTGATTCTGCCTTCTTGAAAATTAGATGGGTAGAGGCCCCTGGGAACATCTGGTTGGTTAGGCCAGGTAGGAGACGTCTCTGACCCACTCTGATAGGTGGGTCACTCCAGAGAGTGACCAACTCACTTTTAGACGTATTTAACAGCTCCCTTGTGGATGAGTCCTCAGATTCATCAAGCAAGACTTTACAAGGAATTCTCTCCAAGAGATCGTATGCCCCTGGCCTCTGGAACTGCTTCCGGTCTTTGCCTGGAACTGAACAAGTCTGCTTCTGGTGGGAAGGCTCCCACTGCAACATTGTTTCTCCTGATCCTGCTAGAATTCTGCAACATCCAAGGCTATGCATCCTCCAGGGTCACAAGGGCTATGTTTGCACCAGGAAGCATGAAGAAATCTGCCTTGAAGTGAGGAGTCACTCCCCTACAACCGCAGGCACCTCATGACATTATCAACTGGTTGGCGGTGCCTGCTATCTCTGGACATCCAAAGACCCTGCAACACAGGTGGTGAGTCTGTGGCCTCCTCTGGGTCATGCTTGTCTTATACCCAAGTTAGGAAACTGTAGGCCCTTGCTTCTGCCCCTAGACTAGCACCCCTGTGGACTGCGTCCAAGGCTTGTTGACACTACCTTTGGAAGATCTTCCACCTCCAAGAAGCTCCAGCCTCCAGCACTGTGCAAACCGAAGAACAGATCCTGCCCTACAACTCCTGGAACGTGGGACTTCTGTTTTGTGATGTTATTTTTAGGCATTGTAAAAGTATCTTACTTTACAAATAAAACAACATTGACTTTGCAACAGTGTCACCTGCAGAGTCAAAGAAAGGGAGAAACGGCGGAGGCAAGTCTTTGTTTCTAAAATGTTGGAGCAAAAAGCTGCTCAAGTTGCACCATTGTCAGTGATGTCATTTGAACGTTCACTTTCATTCATGGACATTCATGGTTGCTCTGAACATTGCTTAACAGGAGAGGCTCACATGGCTGAGGGTGAGCGGGGCGCGGGGTGCAGGGTGCGGCGGGCACAGGAAAAAAAATAATTAAATAATAATAATTTCTTTTTTAAACTTACCTCTGCTCCCACAACATGTGTCTCTCCTCTTCCGTCACTGCTGGAGGCACAGGCTCCCAGCATTCCCTGCGCCAATCCTGACACTGCCCAAAGCAGCGTCGGGTTTGGCTGGGAGCACCCAGCCAGGACGCTCCCCGGCAGACTGGGAGCCTGCGCAGGCTCTCTCCAGCCCTGCGACAGCCGACCAAACACACATGTGCTCTAAGCGGAGTCCACAGAGCGCTCCCCACGGCTCGTCACCCCCAATGCCCCACCCCTTTTACACAGAAAGGATAATAAACAAATTTATTATCCTTTCCGTGCAAAAGGATTTGCAGCGGTTGCTGCTAGCAGGGGATGGGTCCATGCTCCTTTGCCCATACGGAGGAGCTGCACCTGGTGTTTAAGGAAGAAATTTGAAGGTGGTTTGGCATACATAGCTGCCCCAAATTCGTCCAAGCAAGAAAAGAGGCTTGGGGCTAAACAATGCATTTAAGAACACCATTTTTAATGTAATTTTGTGAGAATGCCTCAAGTTTCTTTGGGCGAGCAAAAAGAACACTTTGTAAACTTGGGGCTGAATAATCCAATTCAGAGTATATTTTGTTTACCTAGATCTGCCAGAAAGCCATGAAGGTGCACTAGTCAAATATTCCGATATGTTCATGGTGTGAATAACAAGCCTGGCTGTCACTAAACACTTTGAGAGTTCACAGTTGCCAAAAAAAAGCAGAAAATGAAAACTTTGCGTTTGCTACACAATTTCCCCCAAAACTATGTAAAACCCCACAGGTCAGTCAGTTAACGGTTTTACAGGCCTATCGATTTTTAAATTGTAGACAGCGTATGTCCTTACCACTAAAGTCCACTTTGTTTCGTAAGTTCATCCTTCCCCTTCCAAGTAAATTTGAAACCTTAACTTATCACTACTTGGAAAGGGCTGCTTGTGTAAAATTATAAATTTACAAAGAACCTACAGATTGAAGCTAAAAACAGCAGAAGTAAGTAGAGCACAGAGGCTCAGACAGCAGAGGTAACCATGCACGTTACATGGTGAAGCATATTGAAGGTATGAGGACTAGAGCCCTCGTGGATCTGGGCGGAATATGAACAGGAAGTAGGCAATGGATGGGAGGTTTTAAGTTGTTGTTAACGGAATGTATGATGTAGTGCACAGTACGTTATTGTATGCTGATGAATAAAGTAACGTTTGAACACAGCCTCTGTGTGGCATTGTTCATGTGTATGCTCCAAGGCTGGGGAAGATGCTATGAGCAGGAGAAAGACTAGTCTCCCTGAGAGTTTGCAACAATATGGCAAACTGCTTGTGTCTGCCATACGTGCCCGAATTTGATATAAAGTGGTGTGTGACTGCTACAATTGGAGTCAAAGCACTACTTCAGCCTGTACACAGCTGTGGAAGAGATAGAAGGCCCTGCAAAGGAGCACATTTCAAAACACCCGCCAAAACTGCAGAGGAGGGCATTGATATAGAAGCTGCACCATGCATCAAATGCAGAAAGATTATTATGCAAGAAATAACAGTGGCATTAATAAGGTACAACAGAGAGAAAAGTTACTTACTGTCAAGGGTGATTAAAGCACCCAGCGATGCATGCACTCTCCGCAACTTCTGCTTGCAGACATTGTCAGTGCCACCCTGCATGGCAAAAGCTGTCTAAACAGCACGTGCTCTCAATGGCAGCAGAAGGGAGCGCGGAATATAATGCAGTTGTGTGCCTAAAACTACCACCTCCTTTCGATGCTTCTAAGAAGCAAAACATCAGTTTCAGGTGGGCTACGTGGATTGAAACATTTGACAACTTCATAGATGCACTACAGAAGGTCATCAAATATTTTAAAAACCTTGCAGGTGACAGAGTAAAAGAAGCGCTAAAGAAAATCAAACAGGCTGATGTGAAATCATACCAAAAGGTAAAAGAACCCTTAAAGGGCAAGTTGAATCCAATGCCGAACGTCAATTGTGAAAGGTATATCTGCAACCATGCACGACAACAGGTTAGTGAAACAATGGATGGGTCTATTGAAAGACTTAATGCACACATTAAACGTAGGAAAGTACCCTCTTTTTGGCATGCTATCCCCAATTTCTGCATGATGTCAGTGTGTTTTGACTGTGTCACTGGGATCCTGCTAGTCAGGACCCCAGTGCTTATGGTTTTTGACCTGCTTGTCAGTTTGTTTCACTGTTTTTGATAGTATGCTTGACTGTGTCACTGGAGTCCTGCTAACCAGGACCCCAATGCTTATGCTCTCTCTGTTTCCAAATAGATCAATACATACTGGTAACTCAGTATTTCACTCCAAATTGGCATACTGGTCACCCATATAAGTCCCTAGTATATGGTACCTAGGTACCCAGGGCATTGGGGTTCCAGGGGATCCCTATGGGCTGCAGCATTACTTTTGCAACCCATAGGGAGCCCATGCAAAGGCTTCTACAGGACTGCCATTGCAGCCTGTGTGAAACGGTGCATGTGCCATTTCACAGACATTTACACTGCACCAGGTCACTTATAAGTCGCCTGTATGTCTGGCCTTCCAACCCTGAAGGCTGGGTGCAAAGTGCCTGTGTGTGAGGGCAATCCTGCACTAGCAGAGGTGCCCCGATGTCATCCAGGACCATTTTCCCAGACCTCGTGAGTGCTGGGATGCCATTTTACACGTGCTCTGAACATAGGTCAGTACCTATGTCCAGCTTCACAATGGTAACCCCGAATATGGCCATGTAAGGTGTCTAAAAACTGAGAATTGTACCCCAATACTGATTCCAGTATTGGTTGTACAATGCCATGCACTATGGGGGCTCCACAATGGACCCCCAGTACTACCATACCAGCCTTCTGAGGTTTTCCTGGCAGCCCCAGCTGCTGCCACCTCACAGACAGGTTTCTGCCCTCCTGTTGCTTGAGCAGCTCAAGCCCAGGAAGGCAGAACAAAGCATTTCCTTTGGGAGAGGGGTGTTACACCATCCCCCTTTGGAAATAGGTGTTACAGGCATGGGAGGGGTAGCCTCCCAGAGCTCTGGAAATGCTTTGAAGGGCACAGATGGTGCCCTCCTTGCATAATCCAGTCTATCCCCATTCAGGGACCCCCAGTCCCTGCTCTGGCGTGAAACTGGACAAAAGAAAGGGGAGTGACCACTCCCCTGTCCATCACCACCCTAGGGGTGGTGCCCAGAACTCCTACAGAGTGTCTCAGAGTTTTACCATCTTGGATTCCAAGGTGGTGGGTCACTCTGGGAGCATCTGAGTGGGATGTGCCAGCAGGTGACATCAGAGCCCTCTCCTGATAGTTGCTTACCTGGTTAGGTGACCAATCCCCCTTTTAGGGATATCTAGGGTCTCTCCTATTGGTGTTTCTTCAGATTCAGATTGCAAGACTCCAGCAGGAATCCTCTGCATCCTTTACTTCATCTTCTACTGAAGGAACCACAGCTGAAACCTCCAGTAACTCTACAAAGTGCAACAAAGAAGATTTCTGCAACATTGTAACTTCAGCTCCTGTCAGCAAGTGCAACAATTTTCAGGTCGTGCATCCTCCGAGGACTGTCTGTCTTCAGCCTGCACAAGAAGAACCGAAGGAATCTCCTGTGGAGTGACAGAGTTACTTCCCTGCTGCAGCAGGCACCTCTCTCTAGCGACGACCCATGGTTTGGGTCCCCTTTGCAGACGACGAGCATGGATCCAGCAGCACAGGTGGTTGACTAAAGTGACCCCGACAGTCCCAAGGTCCAGCTGTCCAACTTTGGTGGAGGTAAGGGCTTGCCTCCCCACACAAGACAGTACCACCATGCACCACGTGACTTGAAGTTGCCAAGGCTTGTGTGCGACCTTCCAAGAAGTTATTTGTGCACAGCACAGCTTACGCCACCAGCACTCCATCCTGCGATGCACACCTTCCTGAGTGGTTCTCCGGCGGCGTGGGATCCCTTGTGTTGTGCTGTGTGGGCCTCCATTAAGACCTTCTTTGTCCCTGTGTTGTGGGACTCCTGTGCATGTTGCTTGGTCTTCTGAGGACTGTCTGAGTTGCTGAGAGCCCCCTCTGCCTCCCCCTCCTGGGTAGAGGCCACCAGGTCCTTCCTGGTCCTGGGCAGTGCCATTTTCTGCTAACCGTGAGTTTTGCATATGCCAAGGCTTGTTGGTGGAATCTAGCAACGCAAACTAGACTGCAATCATCCATCCGGCGTGAGACATCTTCTGCATCAACCAGGAACCTGCATCTGTCTTCTTGGATGCATAACTGACTTTGTTTTCTCACAGGTGGTTTTTCTTTTGCACCTTCCTCCGGGTTAGCAGGGGCTCATGTTCTCCCTGGACTCTTTAGTGCTTCTTGGACTTGGTCCCTTTCTTCCACAGGTCTTCAGGTCCAGGAATCCATTGTTGGTGTGTTGCAGTCTCTTCTGGTTCTTGCATAATCTTCTATCTTGACTTCTTGTTTTTTTCAGGAAACTTACTGTGATTTACTCCTCGTTTCCTGGGCTTCTGGGTGGTGTCTATTACTTACCTTTGGTGTTTTCTTACATTCCCAGCACCCCTCTGCACACTACACTTGCCTAAGTGGGAAACCGACTTTCGCATTCCACTGTTTTAGTATATGGTTTGTGTTCCCCCAGGCCCATTGCAATCTATTGCGATTTTCACTATTTGCACTGTTTTCTAACTGTTTACTTACCTATTTTTAGATTCTTGTGTATGTACTGTGTCTATTACTTTCCTCCAATGGGAGTATAGTCCCTAAGGTATTTTTGGAATTTGTGTCACCAAAATAAAGTACCTTTATTTTTGCAACACTGAGGCCCATATTTATACTTTTTAGCGCTGCATTTGCACTGCTTTTTGACGCAAAAGTGGTGCAAACTTACAAAAAACAAATGTATTTTGTAAGTTTGCGCCGCTTTCGCGTACAAAAATGACTCAAATGCAGTGCTAAAAAAGTATAAATATGGGCCTGAGTATTTTCTTTCAAGTGTGTGAGTACTGTGTGACTACAGTGGTATTGCAAGAGCTTTGCATGTCTCCTAGTTCAGCCTTGGCTGCTCAGCTAGAGCTACCTCTAGACAGCCTAGCTGCTAGACACTGACTACATTTCACTAGTAAAGGATAACTGGACCTGGTATAAGGTGTTAGTACCTTTAGTACCCACTATAAACCAGGCCAGCCTCCTAAATTAAACATTGCAACTTCTGCAACCTTCCGTGACAAAGAAGTCATGCACCTCTGAATCATTGATGGCTGCCTTTCGGACTCGTTTAGAAGGGGCATGCTGAATGAGACAAAATGTTGATGACTGTGAGAACAGAAGAACAAGCAGATTGACAAGCTGCTGACATGGAAGCAGGAACGGGACACACACAGGTTGACATCTTCAAAGAAAACAAAACTATGCTTCTGCTGTGGATTTTCATTTCCCTATAAAAGTAAATGTCGCGCCATGGGATAAATTTGCAAAGGTTGTGAAAGAGAGAATCACTTCATAAGTGTGTGTCAGGCCAAACAAAACTTTCATGTGTCACAACAGCTAAAGAAAATAGTCACAAGAACATCCCACAAGCATTCACACCCTGCCCATAAAACCAATAAGCAACATCAGCTACAACAAATAGAAACCAGTCAAAACCAACTGCCATTGAGCTCATCGTACTAAGGTTCGTCGAAGCCACTCTCAAAAACTGTAGGAGGCTGGACTGGCTTGTAGTGAGTACCAAGGGGTACTTGCACCTTGCACCAGGCCCAGTTATCCCTTATTAGTGTATAGGGTGTCTAGCAGCTTAGGCTGATAGATAATGGTAGCTTAGCAGAGCAGCTTAGGCTGAACTAGGAGACGTGTGAAGCTACTACAGTACCACTTAGTGTCATATGCACAATATCATAAGAAAACACAATACACAGTTATACTAAAAATAAAGGTACTTTATTTTTATGACAATATGCCAAAGTATCTTAGAGTGTACCCTCAGTGAGAGGATAGGAAATATACACAAGATATATATACACAATAGCAAAAATATGCAGTATAGTCTTAGAAAACAGTGCAAACAATGTATAGTTACAATAGGATGCAATGGGGACACATAGGGATAGGGGCAACACAAACCATATACTCCAAAAGTGGAATGCGAACCACGAATGGGTTAGAATGGTTAGAAAAATAACCCTCCCCAAGACCCTGAAAAGTGAGTGCAAAGTGCACTAAAGTTCCCCTAAGGATAAAGAAGTTGTGTTAGAGGAATAATGCAGGAAAGACACAAACCAACAATGCAACAACGCTGGATTTCCAATCTGGGGTACCTGTGGAACAAGGGTACCAAGTCCAAAAGTCACAAGCAAGTCGGAGATGGGCAGACGCCCAGGAAATGCCAGCTGCGGGTGCAAAGAAGCTTCTACTGGACAGAAGAAGCTGAGGTTTCTGCAGGAACGAAAAGGGCTAGAGACTTCCCCTTTGGTGGACGGATCCTTCTCGCCGTGGAGAGTTGTGCAGAAGTGTTTTCCCGCCGAAAGAATGCCAACAAGCCTTGCTTGGTGCAAATCATGCAGTTAGCGTTTTTGGACGCTGCTGTGGCCCAGGAGGGACTAGGAGGTCGCAAATTGTACCAGGAGGTAGAGGAGATGTCGAGCAGGACAAGGAGCCCTCTTAAAAGCAAGTAGCACCCGGAGAAGTGCCAGAAATAGGCACTACAAGGATGCGTGAAACGGTGCTCACCCGAAGTCGCACAAAGAAGTCCCACGTCGCCGGAGAACAACTTAGGAGGTCGTGCAATGCAGGTTAGAGTGCCGTGGACCCAGGCTGGACTGTGCACACAGGATTTCCGCCGGAAGTGCACGGAGGCCGGAGTAGCTGCAAAAGTCGCGGTTCCCAGCAATGCAGTCTAGCGAGGTGAGGCAAGGACTTACCTCCACCAAACTTGGACTGAAAAGTCACTGGACTGTGGGGGTCACTTGGACAGAGTTGCTGGATTCGAAGGACCTCGCTCGTCGTGCTGAGAGGAGACCCAAGGGACCGGTAATGCAGCTTTTTGGTGCCTGCGGTTGCAGGGGGACGATTCCGTCGACCCACGGGAGATTTCTTCGGAGCTTCTAGTGCAGAGAGGAGGCAGACTACCCCCACAGCATGCACCACCAGGAAAACAGTCGAGAAGGCGGCAGGATCAGCGTTACAGAGTTGCAGTAGTCGTCTTAGCTACTATGTTGCAGTTTTGCAGGCTTCCAGCGCGGTCAGCAGTCGATTCCTTGGCAGAAGGTGAAGAGAGAGATGCAGAGGAACTCGGATGAGCTCTTGCATTCGTTATCTAAAGTTTCCCCAGAGACAGAGACCCTAAATAGCCAGAAAAGAGGGTTTGGCTACTTAGGAGAGAGGATAGGCTACTAACACCTGAAGGAGCCTATCAGAAGGAGTCTCTGACGTCACCTGGTGGCACTGGCCACTCAGAGCAGTCCAGTGTGCCAGCAGCACCTCTGTTTCCAAGATAGCAGAGGTCTGGAGCACACTGGAGGAGTTCTGGACACCTCCCAGGGGAGGTGCAGGTCAGGGGAGTGGTCACTCCCCTTTCCTTTGTCCAGTTTCGCGCCAGAGCAGGGCTAAGGGGTCCCCTGAACCGGTGTAGACTGGCTTATGCAGAATTGGGCACATCTGTGCCCAAGAAAGCATTTCCAGAGGCTGGGGGAGGCTACTCCTCCCCTGCCTTCACACCATTTTCCAAAGGGAGAGGGTGTAACACCCTCTCTCAGAGGAAGTCCTTTGTTCTGCCATCCTGGGCCAGGCCTGGCTGGACCCCAGGAGGGCAGCTGCCTGTCTGAGGAGTTGGCAGCAGCAGCAGCTGCAGTGAAACCCCAGGAAGGGCAGTTTGGCAGTACCAGGGTCTGTGCTACAGACCACTGGGATCATGGGATTGTGCCAACTATGCCAGGATGGTATAGAGGGGGCAATTCCATGATCATAGACATGTTACATGGCCATGTTCGGAGTTACCATTGTGAAGCTACATATAGGTAGTGACCTATATGTAGTGCACGCGTGTAATGGTGTCCCCACACTCACAAAGTCCGGGGAATTGGCCCTGAACAATGTGGGGGCACCTTGGCTAGTGCCAGGGTGCCCTCACACTAAGTAACTTTGCACCTAACCTTTACCAGGTAAAGGTTAGACATATAGGTGACTTATAAGTTACTTAAGTGCAGTGTAAAATGGCTGTGAAATAACGTGGACGTTATTTCACTCAGGCTGCAGTGGCAGGCCTGTGTAAGAATTGTCAGAGCTCCCTATGGGTGGCAAAAGAAATGCTGCAGCCCATAGGGATCTCCTGGAACCCCAATACCCTGGGTACCTCAGTACCATATACTAGGGAATTATAAGGGTGTTCCAGTAAGCCAATGTAAATTGGTAAAATTGGTCACTAGCCTGTTAGTGACAATTTGGAAAGAAATGAGAGAGCATAACCACTGAGGTTCTGATTAGCAGAGCCTCAGTGAGACAGTTAGTCACTACACAGGTAACACATTCAGGCACACTTATGAGCACTGGGGCCCTGGGTTACCAGGGTCCCAGTGACACATACAACTAAAACAACATATATACAGTGAAAAATGGGGGTAACATGCCAGGCAAGATGGCACTTTCCTACACAACCCCCCCCCCCCCAAACGAAGGACAATAAGACTAGCCATGACCTGATGAGTCTTCATTGTCTAAGTGGAAATATCTGGAGAGTCCATCTGCATTGGAGTGGCTACTCCCAGGTCTATTTTCCACTGTATAGTCCATTCCCTGTAGGGATATGGACCACCTCAACAATTTAGGATTTTCACCTTTCATTTGTTTTAGCCAAAGTAGAGGTTTGTGGTCTGTCTGAACAATGAAGTGAGTGCCAAACAGGTATGGCCTCAACTTCTTCAGAGCCCAGACCACAGCAAAGGCCTCCCTCTCTATGGCAGAGCAACGCTTTTCTCTAGGGGTCAATCTCCTACTAATAAAAGCAACAGGTTGATCCTGGCCCTCAGAATTAAGTTGTGATAGGACTGCCCCTACTCCTAATTCAGATGCATCAGCTTGGACATAGAATTTTTTAGAGTAACAAGGGCTTTTCAGGACAGGTGCAGAGCACATGGCCTGCTTCAGCTCCTCAAAAGCTTTCTGACAGCTTGCTGTCCATAATACCTTTTTAGGCATTTTCTTGGATGTGAGGTCATTAAGAGGGGCTGCAATTGAGCCATAGTTCTTAATGAACCTCCTGTAATACCCAGTGAGGCCTAGGAAGGCTCTCACCTGAGTCTGAGTGGTAGGGGGAACCCAATCAATAATTGTTTGGATTTTCCCCTGAAGTGGTGCAATCTGTTCCCCACCAACAAGGTGTCCCAGATAAACCACCTTACCCTGCCCTATCTGGCACTTTGAAGCCTTGATAGTGAGGCCTGCCTTTTGCAGGGCCTCCAAAACTTTCCATAGGTGGACCAGGTGATCATCCCAGCTGGAGCTAAAGACAGCTATATCGTCCAAATATGCTGCACTGAAAGCTTCCAGCCCTTGCAGGACTGTGTTCACCAACCTCTGAAAAGTGGCAGGTGCATTTTTCAATCCAAAAGGCATTACAGTAAACTGGTAATGGCCTCCAATGGTTGAAAATGCAGTTTTAGGTTTAGCATCTTCTGACAATTTGATCTGCCAATACCCTGCAGTCAAATCAAAAGTGCTTAGATACTTGGCAGATGCCAGTGTATCTATGAGCTCATCTGCCCTGGGTATAGGGTGAGCATCAGTTTTGGTTACCAGGTTGAGACCTCTATAGTCTACACAAAACCGCATTTCCTTCTTTCCATCTTTGGAATGGGGTTTTGGTACAAGTACCACAGGAGAAGCCCATGGACTTTCAGAGTGCTCAACCACTCCTAGTTCTAACATTTTCTGTACCTCTTGCTTTATGCAGTCCCTGACATGGTCGGGCTGCCTATAGATCTTACTTTTGACAGGTAAACTGTCTCCAGTATCTATAGTGTGCTCACACCAAGAAGTGGTACCTGGCACAGTAGAGAAGAGTTCAGAGAATTGATCTAGGAGATTTATGCAATGGTCTTTCTGCTCAGCAGTAAGACAATCAGCCAAAACTACACCTTCCACAAGAGCATCTTGTTCTGTGGAAGAGAAGAGATCAGGTAGAGGATCACTGTCTTCTTCCTGTCTCTCATCAGTTGCCATGAGCAGGGTGAGATCAGCCCTGTCATAGTAGGGTTTCAGGCGATTGACATGGAGCACCCTAAGGGGACTCCTGGCAGTGCCTAAGTCAACTAAATAGGTGACTTCTCTCTTCTTTTCAACAATTGTGTGGGGTCCACTCTATTTATCTTGGAGTGCTCTTGGGGCCACAGGCTCCAAGACCCACACTTTCTGCCCTGGTTGGTACTGAACCAAAACAGCCTTCTGATCATGCCATTGCTTCTGGAGCTCTTGGCTGGCCTGAAGGTTTTTGCTGGCCTTTTTCATGTACTCAGCCATCCTTGATCTGAGGCCAAGTACATAATCCACAATATCCTGCTTAGGAGCTTTTAAAGGTTGTTCCCAACCCTCCTTTACAAGTGTGAGTGGACCCCTAACAGGGTGTCCAAAATGAAGTTCAAAGGGGCTGAAGCCCACTCCTTTCTGGGGTACCTCCCTGTAGGCAAAAAGGAGGCATGGTAGAAGGATATCCCATCTCCTGCTGAGTTTTTCAGGGAGACCCATAATCATGCCTTTGAGAGTTTTATTAAATCTCTCCACCAGTCCATTTGTTTGTGGATGATAGGGTGTTGTGAACTTGTAAGTTACACCACACTCCTTCCACATGGCCTTTAAGTATGCAGACATGAAATTGCTTCCCCTGTCTGATACTACTTCCTTTGGGAAGCCCACTCTAGAAAATATTCTCAGGAGGGCCTTTGCCACTGCAGGTGCTGTAGTGGTCCTTAAAGGAATTGCTTCAGGGTATCTTGTGGCATGGTCCACTACCACCAAGATAAACCTATTGCCTGAAGCAGTAGGAGGGTCAAGGGGGCCAACTATGTCAACCCCTACCCTTTCAAAGGGAACCCCAACCACAGGCAGTGGAATAAGGGGTGCCTTTGGAGTGCCACCTGTCTTGCCACTGGCTTGACAGGTTTCACAGGACTTACAACAATCTTTTGTGTCCTCAGACATCCTAGGCCAATGAAACAAGGGAACAAGTCTGTCCCAAGTTTTCATTTGTCCCAGATGCCCAGCTAGGGGAATGTCATGTGCCAGGGTTAGGAGGAACTTTCTGTACTCCTGAGGAATCACTAATCTCCTGGCAGCTCCAGGTTTAGGATCCCTATGCTCAGTGTACAAGAGGTTGTCCTCCCAGTAAACTCTGTGAGAGTCACTGACATCCCCATTAGCCTGTTTGACAGCTTGCTGTCTTAGACCCTCTAATGTGGGACAGGTTTGCTGTGCCACACTCAGCTCCTCCCTGGCAGGCCCCCCTTCACCAAAAAGCTCAGCAGTGTCTGCTTCAAGCTCCTCTGGTGTAGGTTCTGCACAGGGAGGGAATTCTTCTTCCTCAGAAGTTGAATCCACTGTAGAGGGAGGGATAGTAGGAAGTGGTTTGCTTCTACTAGCCCTAGCTTTAGGGAGCACTTGGTCCATTGTTCCAGGATCCAAGCTTCCCTGTCCTTTTTGCTTTTTGGCCTGAGTCCTGGTTAAAGCAAAAATATGCCCTGGGATGCCCAGCATTGCTGCATGGGCCTCCAACTCCACATCTGACCAAGCTGATGTCTCCAAATCATTTCCTAGTAGACAGTCTACAGGTAAATCTGTGGCTACCACAACTTTCTTTGGACCAGTAACCCCCCCCCAGTTGAGATTTACAACAGCCATGGGGTGGCTAAGTGTGTTGTTGTGAGCATCGGTTACTTGGTACTGGTGACCAAGTAGGTGTTGTTCAGGGTGGACCAGTTTCTCTATGACCACAGTAACACTGGCTCCAGTGTCCCTGTAGGCCTGAACCTCAACACCATTTATTAGGGGTAGCTGCTTGTACTTATCCATATTAAGGGGACAAGCAACTAAGGTGGCTAAATCAATAGCCCCCTCAGAGACTAACACAGCCTCTGTGGCCTCCCTAACAAGGCCAACCCCAACTAAGTTACCAATAGTGAGCCCAGCTACTCCCTTGGATTGGCTATTAGTAGGTTTGCTCCCACCACCACTGCTATTAGTAGGGACACTAGGTGTAGCAGTAGGGGTTGTAGTGGTAGGAGGCTTGGTGCTTTTCTTTGGACAACTGGGATCTGTTGTCCAATGGCCTTTTACTTTACATAAATAGCACCATGGTTTCTTTTCTTTGTTTTGATTAAAGGAGGATTTGGACCCACCACCCCCACCAGAGTGTTTTTGTGGGCCTGATGAAGACTCATTTTTAGATTTGTCCCCACCCTTGTCAGAAGACTTACCATCCTTCTTTTTGTTGCCATCTTTGTCACCCCCTGTATGAACTTTTCTGTTCACCCTTGTTCTGACCCATTTGTCTGCCTTCTTTCCCAATTCTTGGGGAGAGGTCAGATCAGAGTCCACCAAGTAATGGTGCAACAAATCAGACACACAATTATTAAGAATATGCTCTCTCAGGATCAAGTTATACAGGCTGTCATAATCAGTAACTTTACTGCCATGTAACCACCCCTCCAAGGCCTTCACTGAATGGTCAATGAAATCAACCCAGTCTTGTGAAGACTCCTTTTTGGTCTCTCTGAACTTTATCCTGTATTGTTCAGTGGTTAAGCCATAACCATCCAGGAGTGCATTCTTAAGAACTGTAAAATTATTGGCATCACTTTCTTTCACAGTAAGGAGCCTATCCCTACCTTTTCCACTAAATGATAGCCATAGGATAGCAGCCCTCTGCCTTTGAGGGACATCCTGTACAACACAGGCCCTCTCAAGTGCAGCAAACCACTTGTTAATGTCTTCCCCCTCCTTATAAGGGGGAACTATCTTCTGCAGATTCCTGGAATCATGCTCTTTTGCAGGATGACTATGGGGAATACTGCTGCTGCCACCATGGGTTTCTAAACCCAGTTTCTGTCTCTCCTTCTCTACTTCTAAAGTCTGTCTATCCAAATCCAGCTGTTGCTTCTTGAGCTTCAGTCTGGTTTGTTCCACTCTCAATCTATTGAGCTCCCTTTCTAACAATCTGTCATCAGGGTGGGTGGGAGGGACATGCCTTGAAACAGAAGTGTGGTGAGAATGGACCGAAGGAGACCTGTCCCTTACAGAGGGCACCCTAACAGCTTGGCTAACAGAAACATCAGTACCACTGTGGTGTGAGTAAATGCTTTTGCTATGATGTGAGACAACACTATTTGTATGGTGTGGCTCTTCATCATTACCAACTATGCTAGACTGTCTAGTAATGGGCAGGCTAGGAAGTTTCTTTCCTGAATCTTTTCCTGGGGGATTCCCTGGATCAGATTGGGAACCATTAGCTACTTTTTCAACAGATGGGGCACTTCTAGCCTTATCCTGTTCTCTAAGCATGTTAAGTAACAATTCCAAGGAAGGATTCTTCCCTACACTCAAACCTCTCTCTATGCAGAGACTCCTTGATCCTTTCCAGCTAAGGTGATCATATGCAAGTTTGGACAGATCAACATTTTGGCCTGTGCCAGACATTTTTAGAGAGAGTTAAAGTGATAGAAAAAGAGAAAAAAAGTTTGTCAGAGCTTTTAGAAAGACAGAGAAAAAAAACTTTTTTAACTTTTTACAACTTTTTAGAACTTTTTAGAAAGTTTAGAAGTACTTTTCAGCACTTAGAAAAGAGTGAAAAGAGGAAATGCAAAACTTTTTGGCTATGTGTATATACACTGAACTTGTTTTGTATATTTTTCTCTTATGAAAAGTACAATGACAAGAGTGGGAAGTAGTCTCAAAGCACTTATCCCACCGCTGCACAACCAATGTAGGAGACTGGACTGGCTTGTAGTGAGTACCAAGGGGTACTTGCACCTTGCACCAGGCCCAGTTATCCCTTATTAGTGTATAGGGTGTCTAGCAGCTTAGGCTGATAGATAATGGTAGCTTAGCAGAGCAGCTTAGGCTGAACTAGGAGACGTGTGAAGCTACTACAGTACCACTTAGTGTCATATGCACAATATCATAAGAAAACACAATACACAGTTATACTAAAAATAAAGGTACTTTATTTTTATGACAATATGCCAAAGTATCTTAGAGTGTACCCTCAGTGAGAGGATAGGAAATATACACAAGATATATATACACAATAGCAAAAATATGCAGTATAGTCTTAGAAAACAGTGCAAACAATGTATAGTTACAATAGGATGCAATGGGGACACATAGGGATAGGGGCAACACAAACCATATACTCCAAAAGTGGAATGCGAACCACGAATGGGTTAGAATGGTTAGAAAAATAACCCTCCCCAAGACCCTGAAAAGTGAGTGCAAAGTGCACTAAAGTTCCCCTAAGGATAAAGAAGTTGTGTTAGAGGAATAATGCAGGAAAGACACAAACCAACAATGCAACAACGCTGGATTTCCAATCTGGGGTACCTGTAAAACAAGGGTATCAAGTCCAAAAGTCACAAGCAAGTCGGAGATGGGCAGATGCCCAGGAAATGCCAGCTGCGGGTGCAAAGAAGCTTCTACTGGACAGAAGAAGCTGAGGTTTCTGCAGGAACGAAAAGGGCTAGAGACTTCTCCTTTGGTGGACGGATCTCTCTCGCTATGGAGAGTCGTGCAGAAGTGTTTTCCCGCCGAAAGAACGCCAACAAGCCTTGCTAGCTGCAAATCGTGCGGTTAGTATTTTTGGACGCTGCTGTGGCCCAGGAGGGACCAGGAGGTCGCAAATTGGACCAGGAGGTATAGGAGACGTCGAGCAAGACAAGGAGCCCTCTTAGCAGCAGGTAGTACCCGGAGAAGTGCCAGAAACAGGCACTACAAGAATGCGTGAAATGGTGCTCACCCAAAGTCGCACAAAGAAGTCCCACGTCGCCGGAGAACAACTTAGGAGGTCGTGCAATGCAGGTTAGAGTGCCGTGGACCCAGGCTGGACTGTGCACACAGGATTTCCGCCGGAAGTGCACGGAGGTCGGATTAGCTGCAAAAGTCGTGGTTCCCAGCAATGCAGTCTAGCGAGGTGAGGCAAGGACTTACCTCCACCAAACTTGGACTGAAGAGTCACTGGACTGTGGGGGTCACTTGGACAGAGTTGCTGGATTCGAGGGACCTCGCTCGTCGTGCTGAGAGGAGACCCAAGGGACCGGTAATGCAGCTTTTTGGTGCCTGCGGTTGCAGGGGGACGATTCCGTCGACCCACGGGAGATTTCTTCGGAGCTTCTAGTGCAGAGAGGAGGCAGACTACCCCCACAGCATGCACCACCAGGAAAACAGTCGAGAAGGCGGCAGGATCAGCGTTACAGAGTTGCAGTAGTCGTCTTAGCTACTATGTTGCAGTTTTGCAGGCTTCCAGCGCGGTCAGCAGTCGATTCCTTGGCAGAAGGTGAAGAGAGAGATGCAGAGGAACTCGGATGAGCTCTTGCATTCGTTATCTAAAGTTTCCCCAGAGACAGAGACCCTAAATAGCCAGAAAAGAGGGTTTGGCTACTTAGGAGAGAGGATAGGCTACTAACACCTGAAGGAGCCTATCAGAAGGAGTCTCTGACGTCACCTGGTGGCACTGGCCACTCAGAGCAGTCCAGTGTGCCAGCAGCACCTCTGTTTCCAAGATGGCAGAGGTCTGGAGCACACTGGAGGAGCTCTGGACACCTCCCAGGGGAGATGCAGGTCAGGGGAGTGGTCACTCCCCTTTCCTTTGTCCAGTTTCGCGCCAGAGCAGGGCTAAGGGGTCCCCTGAACCGGTGTAGACTGGCTTATGCAGAATTGGGCACATCTGTGCCCAAGAAAGCATTTCCAGAGGCTGGGGGTGGCTACTCCTCCCCTGCCTTCACACCATTTTCCAAAGGGAGAGGGTGTAACACCCTCTCTCAGAGGAAGTCCTTTGTTCTGCCATCCTGGGCCAGGCCTGGCTGGACCCCAGGAGGGCAGCTGCCTGTCTGAGGGGTTGGCAGCAGCAGCAGCTGCAGTGAAACCCCAGGAAGGGCAGTTTGGCAGTACCAGGGTCTGTGCTACAGACCACTGGGATCATGGGATTGTGCCAACTATGCCAGGATGGTATAGAGGGGGCAATTCCATGATCATAGACATGTTACATGGCCATGTTCGGAGTTACCATTGTGAAGCTACATATAGGTAGTGACCTATATGTAGTGCACGCGTGTAATGGTGTCCCCGCACTCACAAAGTCCGGGGAATTGGCCCTGAACAATGTGGGGGCACCTTGGCTAGTGCCAGGGTGCCCTCACACTAAGTAACTTTGCACCTAACCTTTACCAGGTAAAGGTTAGACATATAGGTGACTTATAAGTTACTTAAGTGCAGTGTAAAATGGCTGTGAAATAACGTGGACGTTATTTCACTCAGGCTGCAGTGGCAGGCCTGTGTAAGAATTGTCAGAGCTCCCTATGGGTGGCAAAAGAAATGCTGCAGCCCATAGGGATCTCCTGGAACCCCAATACCCTGGGTACCTCAGTACCATATACTAGGGAATTATAAGGGTGTTCCAGTAAGCCAATGTAAATTGGTAAAATTGGTCACTAGCCTGTTAGTGACAATTTGGAAAGAAATGAGAGAGCATAACCACTGAGGTTCTGATTAGCAGAGCCTCAGTGAGACAGTTAGTCACTACACAGGTAACACATTCAGGCACACTTATGAGCACTGGGGCCCTGGGTTACCAGGGTCCCAGTGACACATACAACTAAAACAACATATATACAGTGAAAAATGGGGGTAACATGCCAGGCAAGATGGTACTTTCCTACAAACACCAGCTAAGAAGACGAATGTGCACTGATGATGGCCACCAAAAGACAGCATGCACATGTGGGGTTAGCTACCTGTAAAGGGGATCAGAATTTAAAGAAAGTTCATCAAATAGAGTAGCAAGCGTCATTTGGAAAATCAAGTTGAAGGTAAGCAATCACCCAATAACCTTCATCATAGACAGTGGTGCGTCGATTAACATCATGGCAATAAAAAGATTAACAGCCTATCCCCTGAGCATTGTCCCACTCCATTAGGCATGAAGGAATATGCTTGCGCTCCTTCTGAACCACTGCAAAGTCAATGGTTGTTCTTAGCGACAATGCACTACAAAAAGACATTGGTGCAAGCCACCATTCATGTTCTACAAGGAACTTTGTTGAGTGCCTGTTTACTCAGCTTTACCACGGCTGCTGACATGGGGCTGATATCCCTCAACTGCAATCTCTGTATCCGATCGAAATTGCGAGACACTTAGGGCCTGATTCCAACTTTGGAGGACGGTGTTAAACCGTCCCAAAAGTGGCGGATATACCACCTACCGTATTACGAGTCCATTATATCCTATGGAACTCGTAATACGGTAGGTGGTATATCCGCCACTTTTGGGACGGTTTAACACCGTCCTCCAAAGTTGGAATCAGGCCCTTACTGTCATTGTTCCATGGACTGGGAAAACTCATGAAAATTAAAGTACAGTTTTATATCAATGAAGATATTCGCCCGATTTCTCAGTGACACAGCGAAGTTGATTTATCAATCTATGAGAAGCTGTAGAGAAAGAGTTGGAAGCCCTTTTAAAAACATGACATCATTGAATGCTCCCTAGGTCCCACACCATGGGTTTCACCCATTGTAGTTGTACCAAAAAAGAACAGTAGCGGAGCAGTGAACATTTGCGTTGATGTGCATCAGACAAACAAAGCCATTGAGATGGAGAGACATTGTGGTGCACAAATAGTAGACATGATTAGGCAATTGAATGGAGCCAAAGTGTTTTCCCACCTTGACCTGAATAAAGGGTACCATCAACCTCGAGTTAGAGGAGAACTACAGGGACATTACTACCTTTTCAACTCTTGTTGGTTTGTTCAGGTATAAGAGACTGAGTTTTGGGGTATCTTTAACTGCTGAAATATTTCAGGATGTTATTCACCAAGTAATTCAGCCTGTTACCCATGCTTTCAATTACAGTGATGACATACTGTTTTTTTGGGTGAACACAAAAAGAAAACAATAAAGCCCTGACCCAAGTGTGCCTGCTACTCCCTGATGCAGGCCTCACTCTGAATGCTGCAAAGTGTGAGTTCCACAAATCCAAACTCACATTTTTTCGGCAAATATTTTCTGATGGGGACGACTCCAGATCCAGACAAGATGTGAGCACTATCATCCACCTTTTCCCCATGATGTCACCATGCTGAAATCTGTTTTAGACATGGCCAGTTATCGCTCAAGAAATATCCGCAACTTTGCTACAGTGAGTGCCCCATTGAGAGACTTGACAAAGTGAAATATACCATTTCAGTGGTCTCCAGAATGCGACCAGACTTGACCAGACTTTCAAAGGCATTAAACATGCAATGAGAATACAACAGAAATGGCCTACTCTTACCCCAAGTTACATACTGAAATAACGGTTGATAAGAATCGGGCAGGGCCAGGGGCAATCCTTGCTCAGCACAGTGGTCATCCAAATGATCCATGGTGCATTGTGGCCTATGCCAGTCGATACAGAATGTGCTTACTCTCAGCCAGAGAAGGAGATTCTGGCTGTGGTGTGGGCCTGCAAATACTTTCAGGTATTGGTCAACAGAAAACGATTGACTATCATCACGGACCACCAGGTTTTGCTTACAATTTTAGGAAACCTGAAGGCCAAGATGGCCCCTGTCATAGAGAGGTGGGGTTAAGACTTCAAAAATCGGAAGCGCTGTGAGGCCAGTAGAGGGGCAGGAGTCCTTTAAGAACACTTTCGTGCTCCCGCCGTCGCGGGAAGCGCTGTGAGGCCAGTAGAGGGGCAGGAGCCCTTTAAGAACACTTCGCGCTCCCGCCGTCGCGGGAAGCGCTGTGAGGCCAGTAGAGGGGCAGGAGCCCTTTAAGAACACTTCGCGCTCCCGCCGTCGCGGGAAGCGCTGTGAGGCCAGTAGAGGTGCAGGAGCCCTTTAAGAACACTTCGCGCTCCCGCCGTCGCGGGAAGCGCTGTGAGGCCAGTAGAGGGGCAGGGAAGCGCTGTGAGGCCAGTAGAGGGGCAGGAGCCCTTTAAGAACACTTCGCGCTCCCGCCGTCGCGGGAAGCGCTGTGAGGCCAGTAGAGGGGCAGGAGCCCTTTAAGAACACTTCGCGCTCCCGCCGTCGCGGGAAGCGCTGTGAGGCCAGTAGAGGGGCAGGAGCCCTTTAAGAACACTTTCGCGCTCCCGCCGTCGCGGGACGCGCGCGGGCGGAGCCCGGGCAAAGCCCGGGCCAAGGGCGGGCCCGTCCTGCGCCCGTCCTGCGCCCGTCAGCAGCCGACAGAGGCTGGGCTGGGCCACCCCCCTGACATCTATCACCCAAGAAGGCCATATTGGACTTAGTCCCATTTGCTATTGTCAACTCTGTGTCCCCAGTCAGCTGCTCCACTAAATCTGACACCTTATCGTTCAACCTTGCACCTACACCAACACCAGATGGGCAAAAGGAAAGCAATAGAGGCAGGGGCCGGGGTAGTGCTAAAAGGCAAGCGAAAAAGGCATAAGCATGCAGCTAGCAACTGCGTCATGGATAGAATCGACTCTCTCCTGGGCGAATGCAATGGAATATTAACTAGCCCCCAGGGAAACATTTCTATTGAAACCGGGGGGAGGGCCCCTTCAATTAACAGGAATGACGGTCCCACGAAAATCGCTGAGATTTTTGTGAAACGTGGGCAACAAGTCAGTGACACTACAGGGGTGGGCGAAAGTAGGAATGTTATCACCCATACCGCCCCCTCTCCTGCAGAAGACCCACCACTTGCCACCAATGATTCCATCCAGCTCAGTAACCTTTCAATCCCTTAACCAACATCCCTGAATCACACGACGACACCAACCCAGACACCCTGGCAGATGGGCCAGCAGCAACCAATGTGCACTTTCCTCTTGTAACCCCACAGCATATTGAATGCATACATGTTCTAAGGAAGGAAGTCACAGAACTCAAGCATATGGTTAACTCCCTACTTGCAATAGTAAAACAGCTAACCCACGCAAATAACACGACCACCACTAACCTTGCCCAAAACCCAACCCTATCAGGCATCACAACAAACCCGCCCAACTCCTCAGCTTCTAGCTACGTCGGTCCTCACCCCATCGGAGAAAAGACCACGAACTCTTACCAGACACCCTCTTTCTACAATTCAGGCATAGGAAACCCACTAGACATCTATCATAAAACCCCCAAACCCATGAGCAACACTGCCTCAAAATACTCTGCACAACCTGCCACGGATCAGTCCCATTTAGCTAATATAGTTCTAATGGTTAATTTTCCCAAGTTAACCACAATGACACGCAAGGAAGGGGCAGACTCTATCAAAAACAAGGCAATCCATTGGATTCGCCATGTTAGAGGCTGCCGATCCATAATACACGAGGACTTAATTAATGTAGTACGATGGCCAGACCCGGGAACTCACTTTGATATCCTGAAACTGACACTCAAGAACAGGACCATGGTGACCAATTTGGTGGCCCTAGAGGCAAGAACAAGCCCACCAGCACACTCATGCATCCAGTTTAAACACCCCAGGCCACCCATGCTCCACGAGGAGTGCTCGAGTTACCACCCAGCAGAAAACCTATCCTCTCTTGGTAAATATGATTGACTCACAGCCTCCCCTAAATTCTGTGCAGGCAAACCTTGCAACCTTCTAACATCTACCACCCCCAGATCCTCCTTTCACACCACCGCTGTCTGTCCTTGTACTTTCTCCACCACCCATGACACCGAGACCACTTTCGGTCCACTGAACAATCATGACAACGATGCTTCTTCCATCTTGCAGGCACATTGCCCACCAAACCAAGTGCTGCTGCCTAGGCCTGCAAGCACTTCCTGGACCAGGACCAGGCCAGTTCCATCAGAGGAACATCACCAACCACCGCAAGCCTCACGGGCAAACATTGGTATCAACCCATCTCTGCTCACTCAACCACATCTGCCAGACCAACCCCCGACAGCCAACCTTACAAACCCCAGGCATTTAGACAGGATAACTCAGCCACAATCTGGGGTACGACTTGTTTCATGGAACGTGGCAGGTCTGAAATCTATTTTTCCCCTCCCATCCTTCTCCTCCTTTATTGACGAACATGACATATGCCTCCTCCAGGAAACATGGTCACTCGATCCACTTTTCCGAACAGGCTACACAAATTTCCACATCCCTGCTGTGGCCAGTACGAGAGGCAGGCCCTCAGGGGGCCTGACAATCTGGATCAAAACATCACTTAGCTGCCACATATCACAGCTACCTACCGTCTCTCCCGACCTGTTAGGCCTTCGTCTATCCTTTGGGACTGACTCTGTGGTGAACATCTTTAATATCTACACTCGAGGGGTCAGGGGGGGTCAAGTCTCCAAAACCCTCTGCGCCCTCGTAGCCCTTTTACAAACTTATCCCCGCCATCATAAAACCATTGTGGCTGGGGACTTCAACGTCACATTCAAACCCCTTGACTGGGACGATCTCAGGTCCACCCGCGAGGAAGATCAAGCCTGGTCTATCCCCCCCCTGTCAATCCCACCCATCAAGAGATGGACGTCGGTCGCTATTCAGGTCAAATCACTGACCATGGAGTTTGGGCTCAGGGCGCTAAATGGCAGAACCAATTCAGACACCATTGGTAGTCACACGTACAACAAAACCAACCACACCAGCAGAATCGATTATTGCCTATTCGATATAAGATTATGGCCTCTAGTCATCGATATGACGATCATCGAAAGGACTGAAAGTGATCACAACCCTCTCTCTGTCCACACATTAGCCCTAGGTAACCTCCCAGCCACGTCTAACTCCGCAGCAGTAGCACCCGAGGGTATTAGCCTGGCCAACAATAAAAGACACCTAAAATGGGACAAGATCGTGGCTAGGCCCGCACTCATCAACGCTGCCAATAACACCCTAAAATCCACACTAATGGACCTAGAGGCAGGTTCTGCAACTCCCCACCAGGAAATAAGCTCAATCCACACCTCCTGCTTTAGGGATATCGCAGCTCACTTCTCAGTACCCCCTGCCCACGACGACAAACGACCCAAAGGCAGGCACCGCTGGTTCAACAAAACGTGTCGGTCCCTAAAGAAGCGCCTAGTTCAAGCCATTAAATCCAAATACCCCACCGCCATCCGCGTAGCTAGGAAGTCCTATAAATCTGCAATATGCATAGCCAAGCGTGATCAAGATATCAAATGGTGGACAGCACTCAGCGACGCTGTGCGCAAGAGGAATTATAGTCTGTTCTGGTCCTTGGCAGCGCGAGGCCCAGAAACTAGTGGTTTGGTCATTACAACCAACATTGCCCCAAGAGACTGGATAGTTCACTTTAGTAGTCTGTACTCCCCTGATCATGATAGCCCCACCTCTGTTTGTACGGGCCCCCTCCTAATTCACTCATTAGCACCCACCACCGCAGCACCCCTGCTGTTCCATCAAAGTGATATTACCTACTCTCTAAGCACTTTAAAACGCGGCAGGGCCCCTGGATCAGACTGCGTCCCAGCAAACCTATTCTCAACAGACCTAGCATCCTGGTCAAGATACCTCACCATTCTAGCTAACACAATAGCATCTGGGGCGCCAATTCCCGACTCTTGGAAAGCGGCTATTGTTATTCCAATCTTTAAAAAGGGCGACAGATCTCTTCCCTGTAACTATAGACCTATTAGTCTAATTGACTGTGTCCAAAAAGTCTTCTCCCACTGCCTCCTAGGAAAGATCGAAGAATGGATGACTGACCACGATATCCTTAGCCCCCTCCAAGCCGGTTTCCGAAAGAAGATTTCCACCACCGATCAAGCCCTCAGATTCCTATTATTATATTGGAAAACAGTGTTCATTGGTAAAGGCAGCCTCTATGTAGCTTTTGTGGACCTCAAATCTGCTTTTGACCTAGTACCTCGCAACAAACTTTGGGTCACTCTCTCTCGGATGGGAATCCCGGAGCACATCCTTGCCATTTTGATACGACTCCACGAGGGCAACTACGCACAAGTCAGGTGGGGCAACAAGGGCCAACTAACTGATAGAATCCACGTTTCCCGGGGTGTGCGGCAAGGCTGCGTACTTGCCCCGACCCTCTTTTCCCTGTATATCAATGAAATTGTCCCCTCCCTCCTCAGACTGCAGGCTGACGCACCTTCACTTGGCACACAAAATATCCCAGTCTTACTTTTTGCCGATGACACTCTTTTGATATCCAAGACCCCCAGTGGTCTAAGGAAACTCCTTGCGTGCTTCGAGCATTACTGCTCATCACAGGGACTCGAAATAAACGTCTCGAAAACAAAACTAATGACCCTTAATCCCCACAGATCTTTCAAAGGGAAGTTTACTTTAGAGGGCTCCTCACTTGAGACGGTGGGCATTTTCAGCTACCTGGGCATAACACTCACTGACAACATGTCCTGGAAGCCACATATAGGAAAACAAGCCCTTAAATTAAGACAAACAACCGGGGCTCTACTAAAAAACTTCCACCTCTCACACACAAAACCAATTCGCCCAGCATTACAGTTATACGAAGCCCAGGCCGTTTCCTCAGCGCTTTACGGGGCTGAACTTTGGGGCTATACCAAAACCCAAGACCTAACCACCGCTGAAAACAACTTACTAAGAAACCTTGTATCCCTTCCGCTAAGCACCCCACTGTTCTCTCTCTTCAAGGTTCTCGGCATCAAACGCATTGGTCACAAAGCCCGCCTGCGACTTCTGCTGTACTGGCGGCGTCTCTGGACCACTCCGGAGCTCGACATCTTCACTGAAGCTCTACAGGTCATCCTAAACGCCGACCATCTTCACAGAATCCCCTGGCTACGATGCATCAAGGATTTACTATACTCACTCGGGCTCGATGATCTCTGGAACTCACCAGCCACGTCAGTCTTTCCCTCGAAAAGCGAACTAAAGAAACTATACTGGCAAATGGCCAACTACGAAGACACAAGGGCTGCACTCCACACTACATTATCTTGTGACTTTGCCAACCTAAAAGAGTCATGCAAGTACGAAGCTTTTTGGGACCTAATCACGGCCCCAAGGGAAAGGAAACTGTACTTCCAGCTCCGCATTGGAAAACTCCCATTAAGACTTTTCACCAGCAGCTGGTCACACAATGAATCTACCGCATGCCCAGCTTGCAAAGCCCCCGTCGAGAATCTCCCTCACCTCCTTTTTGCATGCCCCGCGTATACCGCCCCCGTAGGAAATGGCTGGCCCCGGCATGCAGACTACTGGGAGTACGCTGCTCTGTGTTAGCCCTGCGAATCCTCAGAACAGACACCAGGCCAACGCTAGTGATCGCAATCGCCAAATTCCTCGGAGCTAGTTGGCTTGTCAGACGGAAAACTCTTCTGGACAAAGACCCCAAATAAGACTGTCCCAACATCTTGCGCAGCGCATTTCATTTTATTTCATTTTATTCCATTTTTAATCCATTTTTATTTCACTTTTTCCATTTTATCTTATCTTTTACTCCCTTTTATCATTATATTTACCTGTAATTTTATTATGTTTATTTATTTGTATTTATTACTGCTCGCGCTTTTTTGGCTCTTGTAGCCGCAATAAAGCTTCTTTGAATTGAATTGACTTAAAAAATCTGAATACAGAATTGTTCACGAACCAGGGAAGGATAAAAAACCAGCAGACTCATTGCTACCAAGGATTAAGTTTCTCTACGTGTGACATTTCTGTATTCTCAATGTAGTCACGTGTGACATTTCAACAGTTTATGTATGAAACTTTGAGTGACACAGTAGTTATGAGTATGTAAAGCAATCAATTTTCAAAAACTCCCTTTGTGCAAAATAAAAGGATTACAAATTCAGCAAAGGGGGTGGGACCAAGTAAAATGGCCGACTAGTCACTCCTACCTGAGCTCCTGCCATCTATTAGGAAAAATCCTGTATATTTGGCCTTATCAGGCCCCACGATTCATGGGGAGGTGTCGCTTAAGTGGCCTAGGCTACTGATAATCCATTTGCAGCTGAGGGACTGACATAGATGCTGTGACTGGCAGCTGAACACATGGCACGGCCAGCAGCACATAATACTGCACAGCGGACAGCACTGGACTAGCTGTGCTTGGTGTGCCTGGTGACCCCGGATGCTGCTGCAGAGCCAACTGACGGATCCTTGCACCAGGGTGCCATCACCAACTGCTACACATGCCAAGGTGAACGGCAGACTGAGTTAGCCTGTGCCTGGCATGAAGTGTGACGCCTGCTCTGCACTCAGGCAGCTGTCGAGACCAAGTGGAGGTTTGGGGTTGGCCAATCATCCTGCCCGTCTCATTCTGGGTGCTGCCGGTGTCGAGCTTAGGGCCACGGTCAGTGACCTGAGACTGCGGCCTGTTGAGGGGTGAGCTGGGGTCTCACATTGTTGTGCTGCAGGACCTCGGCTTGTGGCCTGAAACACAACAAGGAGGATTGCTTCCATGGCCACTGAAAAGGGTACTGGGGGCACGAGCTGCTTGGCCACGGGGCAAACGCTTTGGCCGACATGCAGTGTGGACTGGGCAGCACCCTAACTCACCCAGATAGACGCCAATGAGTCCATATAAGCCTGAGGAAACTGTGGGTTAAAACGTGAAAATTGTGCTGCACTAAAACACTGCTAGTTAAGGATCCGAGATGTGACGTTCATCAACGCGCTCATAGAAGAAGAGGTTCCACTGTAGAAAGCGCTGTGTGCCACTCACTTGTAATCTTCATGGCAGAAGTGTGGTGCTTCCCCTGAAACTAGCACACTCTTGGCCCCAATGAATACTGGGTAGTGCCCCCCAGAGGAAACTGGACATACTCTACCACTATCGACGCATTATGTCGGCTACGATTAAACAGTACTATTAAACAGTAGGCTGATTGCTTCATCCTTCTGGAGGATCCCTGACTGATATTGACACCATGCACTGGGAGCAGTTGGTGCTGTTTGCTACCCTTTGAAGAGCTACAGCCCCTGGATTATTTATAGAGCAAGACGATATCGCCACCAAAAGGATATCCCTGAATTTGCATTGTGACTCTGAGCTAGTTACCCAACAATTCACCAGCGGACTGTTCTAGAGGAAGCAATTCTGACCCACTCCCTCAGGAGGTCATTCTGAAATGGGGAGTTGACTGTGGACAGTACCTCAAGGGGCTCGGAGTAGTGGAGTGCCACCAGACACTGGGCGAGTGCAGGAGTCACCATGTTGAAAGACAAGGTGAGGAAATCAGCCCAGGCCAACAAATTTGTGAACTACACACTCTCTCCCGTTGGACAAGCCAAAAAAGATCCCATTTGGAGACCCAGAGGACCAGATTGATGCCCAAACTGCTGAAGGCCCCTCACTCTCAGATCTAATTGATGCTATTAAGACATCCCAGATGAAAATGGTTGCAAAAATCAAATTGGTGGCCATTAACATTAATCTGCTTAGGACATCCTCTGCAAGGTGGCAGACCACATAGCAACAACCAGAGGAAACATTGAAGACCTGCAGCGGGAAGTGGTTGGCTTGCAGGACGCTGTGTCATCCTTACCAAAACTCACAGTCAGACTGGAGGAATACATTGAAGATTCTGATGGAAGGTACAGGAGGAATAATTTGCATTTTCTAGGATTCCCTGAAAAAACAAGGGGGCAATCTGCAGCACTCTTCCTTGAAGATTGGCTTACCACAGTCTTGCCCTGACAGAAACTGTCTAAATTCTTCACCGTTGAAAGGGCGCATTGGGTGTGGGTCCCCCTGCCTCATCTGGGCACGCCACCACAACACCTCATTGCACACTAGTTCAACTTTTGAGACTGTGATGCCATTTTACAATATGTATGGATTATGGCACAACCAAACTTTGAGGGTCAGCCTCAAACTGTACCCAGAAAGTCTGGAAACATAGAAAAGCCTTCCTTAATGTCAAAAAGTGACTACGAGACCTAAACCTGCACTACAGCCTGATGTTCCTGATGAAACTCCGAGCTGTGCATGATGGGAAAGTTCTCTTTTTCTCCACTGCAGATGAGTCCAGAGACTGGGTGGGCACAATGGTGGGGGCTCTCGCTTGGATGCCGGCAAAATCTGGATCATCACCTTTGACCATGCAGCAACACTCGGCCTGCAACTGAAGAAAGAGAAGGAGAGACAGACAAGCGGATACTTCTAGACTCCCTGGCTACATTGAGGTGTGTGCAGATGGCACACTTAGATAGACAGACATAACGCCTCCTACAAGTGACTCTATTCCGAGCCAGTGCAGTGACCTTGGAATGGGAATGTAAAACAATGAGGCAAATACCCTCTAACAATTATGACCAGGGTAATAAATGTAGTAGCGTTAAAGGTCAGTGCAAGGGGGAAGTAACCTAGACTTCTGTGGGATACAAAAGACTTAAGAAATTCTCTGTGTACCATAAATGTAATACAAACAGACATTTATTACTCCATGTATAACTTTGATCATATTAGTCCAGACATTTTTCATGTAAATATAGATTGAACATGTGATCCTGTTCACAAAAGAGTATTATATTTTACATTTGTGTTGGTAGGTGCTTCTAAAAAACAGTGAAAGTGCTGAAGTGCGGGTAAGTGAAGGTGATATATACAGTCAGTGTAGAGTGTGGTATAAAGAAAATTATGAACTTCGAGTGGCTACTTCAATCCAGGAAGCCCTGAAGTTTCACAAAAATTCCTTTGTAAATGTCTCATCCACTCTTTCGAGATGTGTCGACATTTCGACCCCGTATTTAAGGTGAGTCAAGAGGTCATCATCAGGACAAGGATAACAGACTTGGTAGCACCTATGGGTGGTAAAAATCACTGTGTTAATGGGGGTATGGTGAATCAGTGTACATAATAGAATTAATGTACATCATGGAAATCTCACCTGGATTCCAGTGTAAAGAACCAATCAGTAGGTCAAGGACATCTTCCAGAAGATATGGAATAGTCCCAGGTCTGTGGATCTACGCTCGTCTGTAGTTGTAGTATCGAGGAGCACCAATGATCGCTAGTATCTGGTGCTCAAGAGACTTCTAAAAAGAGAAGTATTTATTGGTTAATTAGGTTTCCAGGGATGGCAAAGGACTGAATGCTCGAGTAGATGGAGATTAATCCATTAAAATAGACCACTTACAGGTAGTGGAATGGTCTAGGATTGTGGGGTGGTTCAAAACATCCAGATGGTATAAATTGCCAAGGAGCGCTGTGTTTTCAGGGGCTCGTCTGATTTATAATGCAGAGAGTGTTCGTTAGTGAAGCTACTCACATCTCTAGGGAAGGGAGGGATACCTCCAGAAGGGCAGAACCACTTACTTGTAAGGTAGGGCTGCTGCCGAAGCAGTCAGCATGCAGGCATAAATCCGGCCGGTGAATCGATAAACCTGGTCAGAGCGACTCCTGGGTACATCTGCGATCAATCACGAAAGCGCCGCACGTATTGCGGACGTTTCGCCTTAAGAATGCTCTGCCCACATATTGGAACGAGCATGTAGAAAAGTGATTGGTTCAGGCTTCGACCAATCACCGGGTGGGATATACAGCCCCAGCGCGTTGGTACGCAGGAAGCATCCAGCCGCCTGCGGACCCATAAGGGAAGGTTCCCTTTCTGGCCCACTCAACCCGTAGAGGTTGCAGACCACTAAGTCTGTAAATCGGCACGCTATGTGCGTGCGAGTTCCGAGTGTAGTGATGGAACGCACGTTGAGGCCGTGACCGAAGGCAACTTCAAAACACGCTAACCGTCATAGCTAACATCAGGTCGATGTCTGTGATAAAATCTAGAACAGCAGTCTGGTTGGATTAGCGGTGTAGGCACACACGATCCCTGGGCAGTAGTGGATCGTGGGCATAACAGTGATGATGGATCGTGGGCATAACAGTGATGATCGACTGTAATAATAAATCGGTAAACGTAATTCCAGACTATGGGGGTCATTACAACCCTGGCGGACGGTGGAAAAGGTGCAGTAATACCGCAAACAGGCCGGCGGACAAAAAAATGGAATTATGACCCTGGCGGAACCCGCCAACAAAAACAGCCACTTTAACACACCGCCCGCCACGGCGGTACAGACAAGCAGCGTGGCAGTTACCGCCAACAGACAGGTGGGAGACAATGTACCGCCCACACTATTACAACAGGCCAATCCGCCACCTTTTCCGGGGCGGATTCACTGTGGATAAAAACACGGCGGAAACAGCTTTTGCTATGGGAAAACGCTCACCTCAACACATCCCACGAGGAACCACGACTCCATGGACCCGGAACTCCAAATACTACCTGCCCTTGTCTTCCTGCTCGTTTACGACCAACAGCGACGTAGGCGCAGAAGATACCGGTGAGTACTGCATCTACGACACAGGGGAGGGGGGAGGCAAAAGTCAGGGGGACACCCATCAAACACCCCCACCCCCACCCTCGCATATTACAACATACACTCCAATGCAGTCAAAAATCTCACATTAACAACCCATAATCCCCCCGGAAGAATGCAAAGACAATGCGAAATTCGGTCAAACATTGTAATGTGCCAATATACATGTCATACAAAAATATACAGATAAATATCTCTAAATCACTCATAATTATATATACAATACAAGAAGTAGTGCAGATATGTACACAACAATGTCCATGCACCAACAGTCCAAAAATGCATGGGCGAGGCCCACAATAGATACCTGACCAAAATCCGAGAGAACACTGCCGGGGCATCAGATAGAAATACTACAGCCAGATGAATGCGAAGCCAGATCCATGACGGGGCTACATGCCCATTGATGTATCCTGGGGAGTGCAAAGCCACAGTCTCACAAGTCTCTACAGTGGGTGGGTTGCCCACTCTGCCATCCTGGGGAGTGCAAAGCCACAGTCTCTCAAGTCTCTTCAGTGGGTGGGTTGCCCACTCTGCCATCCTGGGGAGTGCAAAGCCACAGTCTCACAAGTCTCTACAGTGGGTGGGTTGCCCACTGTGCCATCCTGGGGAGTGCAAAGCCACAGTCTCTCAAGTCTCTACAGTGGGTGGGTTGCCCACTGTGCCATCCTGGGGAGTGCAAAGCCACAGTCTCACAAGTCTCTACAGTGGGTGGGTTGCCCACTGTGCCATCCTGGGGAGTGCAAAGCCACATTCTCTCAAGTAGATGCCGGTCTCCACTGGTTCTGGAGGGGGACTGGTGCCCAGACTGGATGAGTCTCCCCGTGAAAGTTCCTGTCCTGTCAGTGTCCCAGCTGCACATGGGATAAGGATGCCTGATGTGGCGGTACATTCATTCCTACACGGTGCATGCCCTGTTCAGCGATGCTTTGACATGGCGGTCTCTAACCTGTTCAGCGGTGCTTTGCCATGGCGGTTCAGGACTGTTCAGCGGTGCATTGACATCGCGGTCTCTGCCCTGTTCAGCTGTGCTTTGACATGGCAGTCTCTGCCCTGTTCAGCGGTGCTTTGCCATGGCGGATCAGGACTGTTCAGCGGTGCATTGACATGGCGGTCTCTGCCCTGTTCAGCGGTGCATTGACATGGCAGTCTCTGCCCTGTTCAGCAGTGCTTTGACATGGCGGTCTGTGCCCTGTTCAGCGGTGCTTTGCCATGGCGGTTCAGGACTGTTCAGCGGTGCATTGACATGGCGGTCTCTGCCCTGTTCAGCGGTGCATTGACATGGCGGTTCAGGATTGTCCAGCGGTGCATTGACATGGCAGTCTCTGCCCTGTTCAGCAGTGCATTGACATGGCGGTCTCTGCCCTGTTCAGCGGTGCTTTGCCATGGTGGTTCAGGACTGTACAGCGGTGCATTGACATGGCGGTCTCTGCCCTGTTCAGCGGTGCTTTGACATTGCGGTTCTTATACTGGACATTGGTGTGTGGCATGACGATCTCCACACTGGACACTGGTGTGTGGCATGATGATCTCCTTACTGGACATTGGTGTGTTGCATGACGATCTCCACACTGGACATTAGTGTGTGGCATGACGATCTCCTTACGGGACATTGGTGTGTGGCATGACGTTCCATCATTGGACAACGGGGCTGTGGCATCCTGTCCCCTCCTGGGCTGTGACTCCGGCAGTGGTCTCCTGACCAGTGACGATACATGGCCCCTCCTGGGCTGTGACTCCGGCGGTGGTCTCCTGACCTGTGACGATACTCGGGCCCTACTGGGCTGTGACTCCGGCGGTGGTCTCTGGACCAGTAACGATACTCTGGCCCTCCTGGGCTGTGACTCCGGCGGTGGCGGTGGTCTCCTGACCAGTGACGATACTCGGGCCCTCCTGGGCTGTGACTCCGGCAGTGGTCTCCTGACCAGTAACGATACTCGGGCCCTCCTGGGCTGTGACTCCGGCAGTGGTCTCCTGACCAGTGACGATACTTGGGCCCTCCTGGGCTGTGACTCTGGCGGTGGCGGTGGTCTCCTGACCAGTGACGATACTTGGGCCCTCCTGGGCTGTGACTCTGGCGGTGGCGGTGGTCTCCTGACCAGTAACGATACACGGGCCGTCATGGGCTGTGACTCCGGCGGTGGTCTCCTGACCAGTGACAATACTTGGGCCCTCCTGGGCTGTGACTCTGGCGGTGGTCTCCTGACCAGTGACGATACTTGGGCCCTCCTGGGCTGTGACTCTGGCGGTGGCGGTGGTCTCCTGACCAGTGACGATACTTGGGCCCTCCTGGGCACTGACACCGGCGGTGGTCTCTGGACCAGTGACGACGGTGCTGGCGGTTGTGTCTGGACCGCTGGAAATGATGGCGCACTTCTCCGTCGTGACACTCACAACTGGCTGGGGAGACTTTCTCTGGACCTTCCCCACCTTCTTTGGAGTTACAGCTGACTCACCAATCGCCTTGGATCCCATTTCACTTGTTATCCCACCAGGAGTCTTGACACGGTCCCGTCGTTCACTCCCCAATTTCAGAGCCTTTACAGGGGGTAGGCTGCCAGTGCCTTGGCTCCGGGTCCTACTGCCTGCCCTGGTGGACGGTGCACTCCAAAAACCTGGCACACGCACCACTGGTACTGGAGGCTTTTTGGCTGAGGCGCTACGACGGGACTGATGAATTGGAGGGGGGATGGGGGCAAAAAGGTCAATTTGACATAGGGACAGTTTCTGACTGACACTGGGATGGGAAGCTGGAGGGGCTCTGGGAGTGGAGGAAGAGGAGGTGGTTGTAGGAGGTGTCACTTTAGGTGTTTTGGGTGCAGGTGCAGGTACTGGAGGCTGTCGTGAGGTGGATGGATGTTGGGTGAGTGATTTCCGGTGTTTGTGTACTTTGGGAGGTGGCGTCACAGACACACTGGGAGAGGACACAGGGGACGTGTAAATGGCAGTGAAGGTGGTGAGTGCAGGTGAGCGGCTTGTGGTGCTGGGTGTCCTGGTGCGAGTCCTAGTGCCTGTAGATGTGGTGCATGCAGGTGTGTGTGTAGACGAGACTGGGAGGGAGGAGGGAGAAGAGGAGGAGGGGGACACAGTGGAGACAGTGGATGTTGCGGTGTCTGTATGTGGGTGAGGCTTGCGTGAGTGCTTGTGGTGTGTGTGGTGCCTATGTTTGCTTGAGCTACTTGTGTGTGTTGACTTGTGTGCATGCTGGTCTGTAGGTGTGCTTGGGATGGGCTGGGGTACAGGGGATTGGGTCTGGGTGGAGGAAGTTGGAGGGGGGAGGCTGGACATAGGGACAATGGCTGCCATCAGTGCTGAAGCCAGAGATTGCAGGGTTCGCTGAAGGGCAGCCTGACCAGAATGAATGCCCTCCAGGAATGCATTACCGTGTTGCAACTCCCTTTCTACACCCTGGATGGCATTCACAATGGTAGACTGCCCAACAGTGAGTGACCTGAGGAGGTCAATGGCCTCCTCACTGAGGGCAGCAGGGGTGACAGGGGCAGGGCCTGAGGTGCCTGGGGCGAAGGTGATGCCCACCCTCTTGGGTGAGCGGGCACGGGGCGAACGCTGAGGGGCTGCTGGGAGGGCGGTGCTGGTAGGGGGAGGTGGCAGCTGTACCTGTAGAAGTGGGGCACACAGATGGTGCTGCCACCACTGGGGAGCTCCCATCGGCGGACGAGTCCGTGCCGCTGCTTGGTGATCCGGTGGCCGATGTGAAGCTCCCCTCGCCCTCCGTCCCACTGGTGCATTCAGAGTCTGTGGTGTGGCCCTCCATGGCCATGTGGGATGCAGCTCCCTCGTGCTCCGGTGCCACTGTACCTCCGCCTGATGATGCTGATGTACAAAAGGACAGGGAGAGCAGAAAAAGGGGGGGGGAGACAGAACAAAGAGAGTTTTAGTGCATGGCATACCGCTACCGTTGGCGGACAAGACAGACGCAGCAGCCCCATGCATTACGCCGTGCTCCTGGCCTCTGCACATGCAATTTCAAGGATATGGCCTACATGGCAATGGTGGAAATCTGCGCACATGGATGCCACAGGGGCAACCATACCTCAACTCGGCACTCTTCTGAGGTGGGGTAGAGTGCCACATGGCACACATTACGGAGAGGCCTTGCCTACCTAACTCGCCCTGGCCTAGGGACACACACAGCCCACCTCCCCCACCCAGACCCCTCCACTGCACGCAAAGTCCGCAGAATGAGGTTGTACTCACCCCCTTGTGTCTGCTGTGATGTCCTTAATCGCCCATCCAACTCCGAGTAGGCCACCGCCAGGATCCGGAACATCAGGGGGGTCATGGTGCGACGGGCACCCCTCCCACATTGGGAGGCCATCCCCAGCTGAGCCTCCGCTGTCTTCTTGCTGCAGCGGCGAATATCCTCCCATCTCTTACGGCAGTGGGTGCCCCGTCTCTGGTGGGTCCCCAGGGTCCGGACCTCCTTGGCGATGGCACGCCAAATGTCCCTCTTCTGGTGGGCGCTGACCTACATGACATGCACAAGGAAAGAGGAACAGTCATTACCAAATGCACCGTCGTTGTGAGTGGCCCCCTCCCTACTCTGGCCATGTGGGCCTTTTATTCCCATGCTTTACTGTAGTATCAACTCTGCCCCTTTCCCTCTTCCACCCAGCCCTGTCCACCCCGGCCTAGCCCATACAACGTGCTCCCTGTGTACTAACCTGTTGGTCTGGAGGACCGTAGAGTAGCATGTACTCGGGGAGGACCCCATCCACAAGTTTCTCCAACTCCTGTGCAGTGAAGGCAGGGGCCCTTTCCCCAGACGCAGCAGCCATCGTCGCTTCCAGACCGAGGTCACAGCAGCACTAGCAGTGTAGGTCCTCTCCTGTCGAAGGACAGGTATCTAGTGAGTGAACAGATAGAAAATGGCGGTGACGTCCGCGGCGGTGACGTGCGCGGCGGTGCACATTATCACCGCCGGCGCACCTGGTCATTGGCTCCTGGGACCCATAGGGTCCAATGTTAACCAATGCAGCATTGCGCCGAGGTCTACGACCGCCTACCGCGACGGTGTGCAATGCCAGCGCTGTTACCCCACAATCCAATTGTCCCAGTTTAGAGGTCAGGCAGCCGCCATTTCAGGGGCCCACATGCCTTCATTTACTAATGCGTCACACATACCGAGGCCTACACTCAACACACATCCAGGAAGGGTTTATTGTCTGGTGTAGTCTTGTGTGTGACTGTGGGTACATACGTGGAGGAATAGTGACTGTTTATTCGCTGTTGTCCTTCTTAGGCACCGTCAGCTGGGACATATGAGAAGATGGTGGAATCCTCTGGTGTACCGACCGCTGGTGGACCTGTTGACAATGGAAGAGAGACATTTAATCGCCACCTACAGGTTTGACCGTGCCACTATCCATGAACTATGTACCCAGTTGGAGCCAGACCTGATGTCACCAATCCGCCATCCGACTGGAATCCCACCTGACGTGCAGGTGCTGTCAGTGCTCCATTTCCTTGCAAGTGGGTCTTTTCAGACAACAGTGGCCATGGCATCAGGGATGTCGCAGCCTATATTTTCCAACGTGTTGTCCAGAGTGTTGTCTGCCCTGCTGAAACACATAAGGAGATACATCATTTTCCCTGAGGTGGAGGATTTGCCTACAGTGAAAAGTGACTTCTATGCCCTTGGACATATCCCCAACGTCATAGATGCCATTGATGGTAACCATGTAGCTCTCGTCCCCCCCAGCAGGAGTAAACAGGTGTACAGGAACAGGAAGAGTTATCATTCGATGAATGTCCAGATGGTCTGTTTGGCAGACCAGTACATCTCGCAGGTAAATGCTATGTTCCCTGGCTCTGTGCATGACGCCTACATCCTGCGCAATAGCAGCATCCCTGATATGATGGGTCAACTCCAGAGGCACCGTGTATGGCTACTGGGGGACTCTGGTTACCCCAACCTGTCCTGGCTATTGACCCCAGTGAGGAATCCCAGGACCAGGGCAGAGGAACGCCACAATGAGGCCCATGGGCGGACTAGGAGGGTGATCGAACACCTTCGGCCTCCTGAAGCCAGCTTCAGGTGCCTCCATATGACAGGTGGGTCCCTATTCTACTCACGAAGAAGGTATGCGACATCATCATCGCCTGCTCCACGCTCCATAATTTGGCATTGCGACGCCAGTTGCCTTTTCTACAGGAGGATGATCCAGATGACGGTGTTGTAGCAGCTGTGGAGCCTGTGGAGCCTGTGGACAGTGATGAGGATGAAGCTGAGGAAGAAGGAAATGACAACAGGGAGTCAGTCATACAGCAATATTTCCAGTGAAACACAGGTGTGTACATTTTCAAGTTTAACATTATATAAACTTTCACACGTCTACCTCTATCCTGTACCGACATTTCACTCACTATTTGTTCACTGAGTTGTCCCCTTCCATTTCAGTTTCACCAAACTGGTAACCTACGTGTCAACTGCTTGCATCCTTGAAGGGCTTGTGATGTGTGACATTGGTATGTTAGCCTTCCAATGGGTAACCCATTATGACACTGTCATTGATAATACAAAATTCCAAAGCATAGACTGACTCCATTTTATTTAGTGTTTCAAGGGTGTTTATTTAAGTGCTAAACAATGAAGGGGGGTTCTGAAATGGGGATGGATGATGGTGGAGGAATGTCCATGGCAGAGTCCAGTCTATTAGTCTCACAGGTGCACTGCCCATCTTGGCATAGGAAGTGGATCTGGGGCAGTTCGAATATGGACAGGGTAACAAAGTGGGACAGTGGGAGGACAATCAGAGTGGTCTTATTTCCTGGTGGGGGTCTTGCCATCTTGCTCTGTCCTGTTCCTGGATCTCAGGGACCGCTTGCGTGGTGGTTGTCCGTCTGCAGGGGGTGGGGTGCTGGTGTGGTGGTCCTGTGGCGGGGCGTCCTGTCCACTAGCGCCGGCTGAGGTGGTGGGCAGTTCGTCATCCTGACTAGTGTCAGGGGCCCCTTGGAGTGCCACGGTGTCCCTCAAGGTCTTTTGAATGTCCGTCAGCACCCCTACGATGGTGCCCAGGGCGGAGCCGATGGTCCTGAGCTCCTCCCTGAACCCCACATACTGCTCCTCCTGCAGACGCAGGGTCTCCTGCAACTTGTCCAGGACCGTGGCCATCGTCTCCTGGGAGTGGTGGTATGCTCCCATGATGGAGGATAGGGCCTCGTGGGGAGTTGGTTCCCTTGGCCTGTCCTCCCTCTGTCGCACAGCAGCCCTCCCAGTTCCCCTATGTTCCTGTGCCTCCGTCCCCTGGACCGTGTGCCCACTACCACTGCCCCCAGGTCCCTGTTGTTGATGGGGTGTTGGGTTAGCCTGGGTGCCCTGTAGTGGTGGACACACCGCTGATTGACCTGTCCTGGGTAGGGAGGTTTGGGCCCGCTGGGTGGGTGCTGTGCTGGTGTTACCAGAGGGTGGAAGCTCGGTGTTCGGCTGTGGCTGGGCAAGGGGAACCGACTGTCCTGAAACCCACGATGGTCCGGGCTGGTCATCAAGATCCAGTAGGGCAGAGCTGCTGTCGTCACCGTGGGCCTCTTCTGGGGGTGTAGTGGTGTTGCCTGGACCCTCTGGTGTGGTGACGTTCCTTCAGGTTCCTGCGGGGGTATATGTACATGATTATTGCATGTGTGTGTGTAATGGTGTGCAATGGTTGGGTGTGCATGAACCCCCAGTGCAGGCATTCCTGTGTGTGGGGTTGTGTGGTGATGGTTGGGGGGTGTTCTGGGTATGTGCAGTGGGCATGCTTTAGTGATGGGTGTCCATGCTTAGTTGTGTCATGCAGGTCTTGGGGTTGGGATGTGTAGTTGGTGTTATGGGTACATTAGTGAGGAGTTTGGGTGATAGGGAAGGGTGTGAGGGTGGGGGTGTGTGATAGCATGCAGGTAGGGTGGGGGATATGATAGTGAAGATTTTACTTACCAGTGTCCGTTCCTCCACCGACTCCTCCGAGGCCCTCAGGATGCAAGAGGGACAAGACTTGCTCCTCCCATGTTGTTAGTTGAGGGGGAGGAGGTGGGGGTCCGCCACTAGTCCGCTGTACCGCGATGTGGTGCCTGGAGACCGTGGAACGCACCTTCCCCCGTAGGTCGTTACACCTCTTCCTGATGTCCTCCCTATTTCTTGGGTGCTGTCCCACAGCATTGACCCTGTCCACTATTCTTTGCCATAGCTCCATCTTCCTGGCTATGGATGTGTGCTGTACCTGTGAGCCAAATAGCTGTGGCTCTACCCATAGAATTTCCTCCACCATGACCCTGAGCTCCTCCTCAGAGAAGCGGGGGTGTCTTTGGCGTGACATGGGGTGTTGTGTGTGATGTGTGGGGTGGTGTATGTGTTGATGGTTGTGGTGAGTGTAGTTGTAGGTGGTGTTTTGTGCGTGGATGTTGTGTGGGTGATGGTGTTGTGTGCCTCTGTGTAATGGGGTTGTCTATTCTGTGCTCTCTCTCTCGCCTTCCCTCTGAATTTTTTGTTGTAGGGGTTTGTGTGTGATGTGGGTGTGAGTTGTATATTGTATTGGATGTGTGGGAGTGGTGGGTGTATGTGTATCAGGTGTGTGTATTTGTAATTGTTCAATGTGGCGGTGTTTTGGAGCTGTGTGTGTATTTTGAGCGTGGCGGTGTGTACCGCCAATGGAATACCGCGGTTGAAAGACCGCCGCGTGGATTCGTGGGTCAAATGGCATGGGCGTGTTTCTGTTGGCGTGGAGGTGGAGGATTTGTTTCTGCCAGTTTATCGCTGACCTTTGGTGTGGCGGGATTGTGTGGGTATCTGAATTTCGGTGGATTCCGAGATGTGTGTCATAATAGCTGTGGCGGTCTACCGCCGCGGTTTATTGGCGGTCTTCTGCACAGCGGTAAGCGCCTTTTACCGCCAATGTTGTAATGACCCCCTATGTCTATCTGGTAGTGTTAATGATGCACGCACACCCAACTGAAGAGTCACAAATGGTATAAATGGTGGGCATAACGATGACAATCAATTCCAATTATATATCGGTGAATGTAAAACAGACTATGTAGATAATGGACGATTATACACAAGGGCCCTTAATGATACTCAGACAACTCAGTGCCAAAAACTATCACCCTATTGTCTCCGGCTGTAGGTCTATATTAGAACCCCTATGCCAGTACTTAGACTACTTTATTAAACCATTTGTGCCCCTCACGGAGGCATATACTAGAGACAGCATGCATGTTATCATGTTATATGAGGGACTTGATTTTTCCATAGAGACAGAGATCCTCGTCACCATGGACATACAATCCTTGTACACTAACGTCCCCTAAGGTCAAGTACTCACTACTCTAGCGAAAATACTAGACTCACGTACCCAACCCACACAAGTACCCACGTGGTTCCTTGTGGCCATGATGGAAATAGCCATGGGCAAAAACGACTTCATGTTTGATAACAAATTCTACTACCAGACTAAGGGAGTGGCTATGGGTGCTACATTTGCACCGAATCTAGCAAATCTTTACCTGGCTGAATATGAAACACAACACATTTTCAGTCAAGCAAACCCTTTTCTAGGCCATCTAAGAAAATGGTCTAGATACATCGATGACGTTTTATTGATCTGGCGGGGTTCTGCCACTCAACAAAAGGATTTCCACCTATGGCTAAACGGCCAATCCAGTGACATTCAATTCACCATTGAATCCAGCAAAGAAAGTATACCATTTCTGGACCTGAAAATAGGAGTCGAAAATGCCAAACTATATGTGACATTATATTGCAAACCCACTGACAGAAACACGCTTCTGCATTACTCAAGTCATCACCTGAGGGGTCTTAGAGACAACCTTCCATTCGGGCAGTTTCTCAGAATCAGGAGAAACTGTACGAATAGAATAGATTATTTCAGGGAATCCGAATTTTTGATTAATAAACTGATAGAAAGGGGCTACCCCAACAGACTAGTGAAAAGAGCTAGGAAGCGCGCTTAGTTCAAGCCCTACTGGAACCCAAACAAACCAAAACAGAAAACAATAGGCTTGCTTGTGTCACCACTTATAACCCTGCCAGCAACCATATCTGGAAAATAATCCTACAATATTGGCCACTGATCAGGGAACACTTACACACACAAGAAGCTCCAGTTTTCTCTTTCAAGAAAGGTAGAAATCTGAAAGATAGCCTCACATGCGCGCTCCTTCCTCAGTCACCCAAGAGAAATACAAACACTCTATGGGGCTTACCGGCTGTAGTCAGGCACTACAAATGGAGCACTTGCGCAGCATGCAAAATGACCTTTAATACCACTGATTTTTGTCACAAAAACTACATACTCACTTTGCCAAAATTCACCAATTACAATACACAAGACGTCATCTATGTTATTTGGTGTCCCTGCGGACTACTTTATATAGGACAGACCACACAAAAGGTGTAGGATCCTTCAGCATAAGAGTAGGATCAACTGCAAAAAACTTGGTGCTCCACTTGTTAAACACTATGAGGCAGCACAACATGCGTGTGAAGATATCAAATGGCAAGTAGTTGAACAAATCTTTTTGGGACCAAGGGGCGGAGATAAATAGTACATCCTATCCAAACGTGAACTGTTCTGGATCGAGAAATGTGATACAATTAGAAAGGGGCTTCACACTATTGTAGACTGGCGACACTCTGCCTTATGAACCACACACGGACATCTGACTTATACCCTTGGAGGACCGACAATGCTCTCACCGGGGGTCGCTGTCAGTTTAGAGTTAGTCAGTTACCACTATATATCATTTTTAGCCAAATATGACATCAAGTACTCAAACATACCAATAGGTTGATGCACCATTACAGACTACTTGCTGCATACATTGGAGTGTTTCCAATAGCTGAACTCATATGTAACAGGGGCATGTAAACCACCTCTGAGGATGCACTCCCTATGGTTACTTACAGCACTGTTAGGACTATGGGGGTCATTCCGACCCTGGCGGTCGGTGATAAAGCGGCGGCCAACCCGCCAACAGGCTGGCGGTAAAAAAAAAGGTATTCTGATCCTGGCGGGAACTGCCAACACAGGCCGCCACTTTAACACTCCGACCGCCACGGCGGGACAGACAAACAGCGCGGCGGTCACCGCCAACAGGCAGGCGGCAGACAATGTACCGCCCACCCTATCACAACTCACCAATCCGCCACCTTTTCCGGGGCGGGAGCCCCGCCGATAAAAACACGGCGGAAACAGACTACGAACGGGAAAACGCTCACCTCTACACACTCCACGAGGAAGGAGGACAGCATGGAACCCGAATTAAACATCCTACCAGCTATTGTCTACCTGCTCATCTACCAGGAGTACGAACGCCGGCGCAGACGACAACGGTGAGTACTGCACCTACGACACAGGGGAGGGGGGAGGAGGAAAGCTTACGGGCACACACATGCGCCATACACCCACCCCCCCAACCCAAATGCCTACACCCCAATGCAGAGCAACAAGTCAGAGTGACACCCCCCAAACCCACCGGAATAATGCAAAGACACAATTAAAATGATCTATAAAATATATGTATAAATAGCTCCACTGAAGGTATGGGAAATATGCTACATGAATGATACAAAATAAGGAATGAACATAGTCAAAAATATATACATAGGCAATAAGTCCTGCACATTCTGTCAAAGTTCCATAGTCCGTGGGCCAATGTGCACTAACACATGGGCAAAGCCCACACAGGAGACCAGATACCATTGGAGAGAACACTGCTGGGGCATCAGATGATAAAACTACAGGCACCTCAGGGGGAAGGGAAGGGGGGGCACCTCAGCCACATGAGTCCACGACGCCAGATCCCCGAGGGGCCTCCATGCCCACTGTCCCATCCTGGGGAGTACAAAGCCACAGTCTGACAAGTCTCTACAGTGGGTGGTTTGCCCACTGTGCCATCCTGGGGAGTGCAAAGCCACAGTCTCACAAGTCTCTACAGTGGGTGGCTTGCCCACTGTGCCATCCTGGGGAGTGCAAAGCCACAGTCTCACAAGTCTCTACAGTGGGTGGGTTGCCCACTGTGCCATCCTGGGGAGTGCAAAGCCACAGTCTCTCAAGTCTCTACAGTGGGTGGCTTGCCCACTGTTCCATCCTGGGAAGTGCCAAGCCACAGTCCATCAGATGGATTACCGACTCCACTGTTAATGGAGGAGGCATGGTGCCCAGAGTGCTTCGTGAAGCCCTGCTCGACACAGAACCGGCACTGTCAATGGGCCAGCGGTGCTTGAGACGGCGTTGCCCAGCGGAGCGGTGCTTGACAGGAAGGGCCCAGCGAAGCGGTGCTTGAGATGAAGGGCCCAGCGGAGCGGTGCTTGAGATGAAGGGCCCAGCGGATTGGTGCAGAGACGGCGGGGCCCAGCGGAGCGGTGCTTGTGATGAATGGCCCAGCGGAGCGGTGCTTGAGATGAAGGGCCCAGCGGAGCGGTGCAGAGACGGCGGGGCCCAGCGGAGCGGTGCATGAGATGAAGGGCCCAGCGGAGCGGTGCTTGAGATGAAGGGCCCAGCGGAGCGGTGCTTGAGATGAATGGCCCAGTGGAGCGGTGCTTGAGATGAAGGGCCCAGCGGAGCGGTGCAGAGACGGCGGGGCCCAGCGGAGCGGTGCTTGAGATGAAGGGCCCAGCGGAGCGGTGCAGAGACGGCGGGGCCCAGCGGAGCGGTGCATGAGATGAAGGGCCCAGCAGAGCGGTGCAGAGACGGCGGGGCCCAGCGGAGCGGTGCTTGAGATGAAGGGCCCAGCGGAGCGGTGCTGGAGATGAATGGCCCAGCGGAGCGGTGCTTGAGATGAAGGGCCCAGCGGAGCGGTGCAGGGACGGCGGGGCCCAGCGGAGCAGTGCTTGAGATGAAGGGCCTAGCGGAGCACTGCAGAGACGGCGGGGCCCAGCGGAGCGGTGCATGAGATGAAGGGCCCAGCGGAGCGGTGCTTGAGATGAATGGCCCAGCGGAGCGGTGCTTGAGATGAAGGGCCCAGCGGAGCGGTTCTTGTCACGGCGGGCCCCTGTTCAGCGGTGCTTCTCCCGGCGGGCCCCTGTTCAGCTAGCTTCTCCCGGCGGGCCCCTGTTCAGCGGTTCTTGTCACGGCGGGCCCCTGTTCAGCGGTTCTTGTCACGGTGGGCCCCTGTTCAGCGGTTCTTGTCACGGCGGGCCCCTGTTCAGCGGTGCTTCTCCCAGCGGGCCCCTGTTCAGCGGTTCTTGTCACGGCGGGCCCCTGTTCAGCGGTGCGTCTCCCGGCGGGCCCCTGTTCAGCGGTTCTTGTCACGGCGGGCCCCTGTTCAGCGGTTCTTGTCACGGCGGGCCCCTGTTCAGCGGTTCTTGTCACGGCAGGGCCCTGTTCAGTGGTGCTTCTCCCGGCGGGGCCCTGTTCAGCGGTGCTTCTCCCGGCGGGGCCCTGTTCAGCAGTGCTTCTCCCGGCGGGGCCCTGTTCAGTGGTTCTTGTCACGGCGGGCCCCTGTTCAGCGGTGCTTCTCCCGGCGGGCCCCTGTTCAGCGGTGCTTCTCCCGGCGGGGCCCTGTTCAGCGGTTCTTGTCACGGCCGGCCCCTGTTCAGCGGTGCTTCTCCTGGCGGGCCCCTGTTCAGCGGTTCTTGTCACGGCGGGCCCCTGTTCAGCGGTTCTTGTCACGGCGGGGCCCTGTTCAGCGGTGCTTCTCCCGGCGGGGCCCTGTTCAGCGGTGCTTCTCCCGGCGGGGCCCTGTTCAGCGGTGCTTCTCCCGGCGGGGCCCTGTTCAGCGGTGCTTGTCCTGTGTTTCTAGGGAGCCAGACCTGGCCAAGACTTCCCGCTCAGTCGCCATCCGACCTTGCAGTCGCGGGGCCCTCCTGTGATGGAGTCCTGGGCCCGTGGGTGTCGCCCATCACAACCGGAATGGGGCTGGTGGGGCCCTCCTGGGAAGCTCGCATGCTGCCTGACTTCTCCGCCCTGCTGCCCTTGCCCTCCTTCGCTGAAGCTCTGTGGCCCTTGCCTCCCTTTGATGATGTGGCAGGTGACGGGCAAGGCTACTGTCCTTGGTGGCAGCCGTCTCAGGCTTGTCGCGCCGGCCCTTCTTTTTTTTTGTCCTCTTCCCGGGGGTGGGCTGGCTGTCCCCTTGCCGCTGGCCGATGTTCCTGCCCTAGGAGCTGGTGGACTCCAATAGCCCTGCACTATGGTCACAGTAGATGCAGGGCTGGTGGTGGCTGAGGTGCTTTTTTTAGTCTTACCAGATGGAGGGGGTGGGTCAGTGATTGGAACGAGCTCAAGGTTGGAAAGGAAAAGGATTTTGGAAGGACAGGGACGGGTAGGTGTAGTGGGTATGGGAGTGGAGGAAGAGGATGTGGTTGTAGGAGAGTCAAGTGTGCTGTCTTTGGGTGCAGGTGCTTGTGACGGAGGCTGTCGTGAGGTGGATGGCTGTTGGGTGGGTGGCTGCCTGCGTTTGTGTGCTTTGGAAGAGGGGGTGACAGACACACTGGGAGCGGACACAGGGGACGTGTAAATGGCAGTGGGGGTGGTGACTGCACGTGTGCGGACTGTAATGGAGGGTGTGCTGGTGATGGAAGTACTGGCTGATGGTGGTGTGCATGCAGGTGTGAGTGGAGACGTCACAGGGAGGGAGGAGGGAGAAGAGGAGGTGGGGGACACAGAGGTGGTAGTGACTGTTGGCATGTCTGCATCTGGATGTTGCTTGGGTGAATGCTTGTGGGATCTGTGGTGCTTATGTCTGGATGAGCTGCCCTTGGGTGTAGAGGTGTGTGCAGGCTGGTCTGATGGTGTGGATGGGATAGGCAGAGGAACAGGAGACTGGGACTGGGTGGAGGGAGTCAGAAGAGGGAGGCTGGAGACAGGGACAATGGCTGCCGTCAGTGCTGAGGCCAGAGAGTTGAACGATCGCTGATGGGCAGCCTGACCCGAATGAATGCCCTCCAGGTATGCATTTCTCCGATGCACCTCCCTTTCTACACCCTGGATGGCATTCAAAAGGGTAGACTGCCCAACAATGAGTGTACTGAGGAGGTCAATGACCTCCTCACTGAGGGCAGCAGGGGTAACTGGGGCAGGGCCTGAGGTGCCTAGGGCGAAGGAGATGCCCGTCTTCCTGGGCGAGCGGGCACGGAGCGAAGGCTGAGGGGCTGCTGGGAGGGCGGGGCTGGTGCGCTGGGTGGCGGCTGTACCTGTTGTGGCGGTGGGCACGGATGTTGCCGCCACCGCTAGGGAGCTCCCTTCCGAGGACGTGTCGGTGTCGCTGACGTCTCCACGGGTCCCCGTTGTGGAGCTCCACTCGCCCTCCGTCTCACTGGTGTACTCGGAGTCTGTTGTATGGCCCTCCGGGGCCATGTGAGATGCAGCTCCCTCATGCGCCGATGCCACTTCTCCTCCGCCTGATGATGTTAATGCCCACATGAACAGGAAAACAAAGAAAATGGGGGGGGGGGGAGAAATGAAGACAGGTTGAGTGCATGCATTGGCAACACCGTTGTCGGAGAGGACAGACACAGAAGCCCCCTGCACTAGGCCGCGCAATCGGGGTACACTACTCAGTTATTGTGACTAGGCCTACAGGTCTATGGACGACAAATGCACACATGGGTGAGGCCGGACCATGGATAGCTGTACTTGGCACCCTACAGAGGTGGGGGGCGGGGCACAGGGCCGTGTCTAACGGAGGGGCCTAGCCTACAGAATGCGCCCTGGCCTAGAGATAGCCACAGCCCTCCTCCCCCACCCAGACACCTTCCCTGCGCGCAAAGATAGCAGAATGTGCTGATACTCATCCCCTTGTGTCTGCTGTGATGTCCTCACGCACCAATCCAAATCGGGGTAGGCCACCGCCAGGATCCGGGACATCAGGGGGGTCAATTGGCGGCTGGCACCCCTCCTACGTTGGGAGGCCATCCCCAGCAGAGACTCAGCGGTCTTTCTGGTCCTGCGGCGGATGTCCTCCCACCTCTTTCGGCAGTGGGTGCCCCGTCTGTTGGGACCCCCAGGGCCCGGACGTCCTTGGCGATGGCACGCCAAATGTCGATCTTCTGATGGGCGCTGACCTATATGACATGTACAGGGTGGTAAAGGAAATCGCATCAGTTTTCTGCCTGGTCAATGTGAGTGGCCTCCCCCTCCCCAACCTTGCCATGTGGCACATGCTCTCATCTTTCGTGCGTTGCACTCCTCATTCGCTCCCCTCCCCACCATCTTACATACACCCCACTCAACACAGGCATAGCCCATTCAACGTGCACCCTGTGTACTAACCTGTTGATCTGGAGGACCGTAGAGTAGCGCATACTGGGGGAGGACCCCATCAACAAGTTTCTCCAATTCTTCGGAAGTGAAGGCAGGGGCCCTTTCCCCAGTCGCAGCAGCCATTGTATCTCCCAGACCGAGGTCACAGCAGCACTTGCAGTATAGGTCCTCTCCTGTGGATGATCAGGTCTCGAGTGATTAAGCAGTTAGAAAATGGCGGTCATGCCCGCGGCGGTGCGTACCGCGGCGGTGCGTACCACGACCGCCGGCGCACATCGTCATTGGCTCCTGAGACCCATAGGGTTCAATGTTAACCAATGCTGCTTTGCGCCGCGGTCTTCGACCGCCTACCGCCACGGTGTGCCACGCCAGCGCAGTCACCTCACATCCCACTGTCACACTTCACAGGTCAGGCAGCCGCCATTTCAAGGGCCCACATGGCATAATTTCTACTGCATCACACAGGCCTAGGCCTTGCATTGCCACTCATACAAGCCTTTCAATGCATAGCGATTCGTGTACTGTGCAAGCTGTGTGAACGAACCTGTGGGTTGCTTGACTCTGTGCTCCATGTTGTCCCTCCTAGGCACCGTCCGCTGGGACTTGCGAGGAGAAGGATGAATCCTCCCGTGTACCGACCGCTGGTGGACTTGTCGACAATGGAAGAACGACATATCATACTTACATACAGGCTTGACAGAGCAACTATGCATGAACTATGTGCCCAGCTGGAGCCAGACCTGATGTCCCCCATCCGCCAACCCACAGGGATTCCCCCTCTGGTGCAGGTTCTGTCAGTACTGCATTTTTTGGCAAGTGGGTCTTTTCAGACAACAGTGGCCATATCATCTGGGATGTCTCAGCCTATGTTTTCTAAGGTTTTGTCCAGAGTGTTGTCTGCCCTGATGAAATACATGCGGAGCTACATTATTTTCCCTGAGGTGGGCGAATTGGCTACAGTGAAGGATGATTTCTATGCCCTTGGACATATCCCCAACATCATTAGTGCCATTGATGGGACCCATGTGGCTTTGGTTCCCCCCAAAGAAAGTGAGCAGGTGTACAGAAACAGAAAAAGTTATCATTCGATGAATGTACAGGTGGTCTGTTTGGCTGACCAGTACATCTCCCATGTAAATGCCAAGTTCCCTGGGTCAGTGCATGACGCGTATGTCATGCGGAATAGCAGCATCCCTTATGTGATGGAACAGCTACAGAGACACCGTGTGTGGCTAATTGGTGACTCTGGTTACCCCAACCTGTCGTGGCTACTGATCCCAGTGAGGAATCCCCGGACCAGGGCAGAGGAACGGTACAATGAGGCCCATGGGCGAACTAGGAGGATCATAGAAAGGACCTTCGGGGTCCTGAAGGCCAGGTTCAGGTGCCTCCATATGACAGGTGGATCCCTAATGTACTCACCAAAGAAGGTGTGCCATATCATCGTAGCCTGCTGTATGCTTCACAATCTTGCTTTGCGACGCCAGGTGCCTTTTCTGCAGGAGGATGGTCCAGATGGTGGTGTTGTAGCAGCTGTGGAGCCTGTGGAGAGTGAAGAGGAGGAAGACGACGGGGACGACACGGACAACAGGGATGCAGTCATACAACAATATTTTCAGTAGCACACAGGTAAGAATCACCCACGCCAGTTTACATTTACTTAAGGCCTCATGCGTCTCCACTGTCTGTGTTTCCCCCCAGTTCCTGTTAACTGATTTGTGACTTTCCCTTCCCTTTTCAGAGCTGTATGACCCACTGCCTGACTTCAGCTTTGTTTGCCCATGGACTAAAGCTTATTGAAATTGGTATGTTGTCATCACAAAGTAACTGGACATTATTGCACCGTTATGTGTAATACATTTGTTAAGAATACAAGCAGACTCCTGTTATTTTAAGTGCAATAAGTGATTTATTTTAAGTGCTACATATAGGTACATGATTGTAAAAGGGTGATGGGTGGGGGTGGAGTAATGTCCATGGCAGAGTCCAGTTCTCATTCGCACAGGTGCATTGTCCATATGCCTGTGGAAGGATGGAACAGGGGCAGTTAAAGGTTGGAAAGGGTGACAATGTGGGACAGTGGGATGACATCAGGGGGTATCTTAGGCTGGCGGGGGTCTTGCAATCCTACTCTGTCTTCTTGTGAGATCTCAGGTTCCGCTTAGGGCGGGTTCTTCTTCTGCAGGAGGTGGGGTTCTGGTGGCCTGTTGTTGTGTGGGGGCCTCCTGTCCACTAGCGCCGGCGGAGGTGGTAGGCTGTTCCTGGCCTGGGCTAGTGACAGGGGCCCTTTGGGGTGCCACATGGTCCCGCAATGTGGTGACTATCTGGGTAAGGGCCACGACGATGGTCCCCATTGCGGAACCGATGCTCCTCAGTTCCTCTCGGAACCCCATGTACCGTTCCTCCTGCAGTGCCTGGATCTCCTGGAACCGGGCCAGTACCGTCACCATCGTCTCCTGGGAGTTGTGGTAAGCTCCCATGATGGAGGAGAGGGCCTCTTGGAGAGTCGGTTCCCTGGGCCTGTCCCCCCCCCCCTGTCGCACAGCAGCCCTCCCAGTTCCCATGTGTTCCTGGGCCTCTGTCCCCTGGACGGTGTGCCCACTACCACTGCCCCCAGGTCCCTGTTGTTGTTGGGGTGGTGGGTCAACCTGGGTGCCCTGTAGTGGTGGACACACCGCTGATTTACGTGTCCTGGAGACAGAGGCATGGGCCCGCTGGGTGGGAGCTGTGCTGGTGTTCCCAGAGGGGGTTGGGTCTGGTGTAGCCTGTGGCGGTCTGTGGTGAACCGACTGTACAGAGGTCCCCGATGGGCCGGGCTGGTCATCTGGGTCCAGGGAGACAGAGCTGCTGTCATCGCTGGGGGCCTCTTCTGGGGGTGGGATGGTCATCTCTGGACCTTCCGTGGCGGTGTGGTGGCGTTCGGGTCCTGCAGGGGTATAAAGGTATGGTTATTACTTCTGTGTGTGGCATTTCGTGTGATGGGTGGGTGTTCGTGTACCCAAGTGCATGCATTCCCTTGTGGGGGCTTTTGTGAGGGTGGCTTGTGGGGGTGATGTGTGTGTGCAGTGGGCATGCTTTGGTGATGGGTGTCCATGCTTTGTGGTCGCATGCAGGGTGTGGTGTTGGGATGGGTGGGTTGTGATGGTGAGCCTTTTGCTAGGAGTTGGTGTGATGGGGGTGGGGGTGAGGGTGGGGGTATGATTTGGCATGCAGGTGGGGTGGGGGTGGGAAGCAGTAGTGAAGTTTTGACTTACCAGAGTCCATTCCTCCGCCTACTCCTGCGAGGCCCTCAGGATGCAGGATGTGCAAGACTTCCTCCTCCCATGCTGTAAATTCGGGGGGAGTAGGTGGGGGTCCGCCGCCAGTCTTCTGCACCGCAATGTTGTGCCTTGATACCATGGAACGCACCTTCCCCCGTAGGTCGTTCCAGCGCTTCCTGATGTCCTCCCGATTGCGTGGATGCTGTCCCACCGCGTTGACCCTGTCCACTATCCTTTGCCATAGCTCCATCTTCCTGGCAATTGTGGTGTGCTGCACCTGTGCCCCAAAAAGCTGGGGCTCTACACGGACTATTTCCTCCACCATGACCCTCAGTTCGGCGTCACTGAACCTGGGGTGTCTTTGGGGTGCCATGGGGTGGTGTGGATGAGGTGTGGGGTGGTGTTTGTGGTGATGATTGTGGTGCGTGTGGTGGTGTGTGGTGTTTGGTGCGTGGAATCTGTGTGGGTGATGGTGTTGTGTGCCTCTGTGTCGTGGGATTGTCTATTCTGTGCTCTCTCTCTAGCCTTCGTCAATAATTTCGGGTCGTAGGGGTTTGTGGGTGATGTGGGTGTGTGTTTTATATTGTGTTGGGTGTGTGGGAGTGGTGTTAGTATGTGTATCAGGTGTGCGTGTTTCAAACTGACCAATGTGGCTGAGTTTTCTATGTGTGTGTGTATTTTGACCGCGGCGGTGTGTACCGCCAATGGAATACCGCGTTTGAAAGACCGCCGCGTGGATTTGTGGGTCGGAATGGTATGGGCGTTTTTCTGTTGGCGTGACGGTGGAGGTTTGGTCATCGCCATTTTTTCTCTGACCTTTGGTGTGGCGGACTTTTGTGGTTGTCGGAATTTTGGCGGTTTGCAGGTTGCGGGTCAGAATGACCGTGGCGGTTTACCGCGGCCGCAGCGGTGTTATGGCGGCCTTCTGACCGGCGGTAAGCGCCTTTTACCGCCGAGGTCAGAATGACCATCTATATTCTTTATATGGACATGCATCCCCCGGGGTCACCTTGACATGTCTACAAGTAAGCATCTACTCCATGGCCACATCAATAGTTGAAGCTTCCTCATACAGACCGCTCTCGCTCTTTAATGTGGATGTTAAAATAATGAGCAGACTGCTAGCTGTACGCTTGCTATTGTGACTCTGGACACTCATGCACGAAGATCAGTGCAGCTTTATTCCACAGAGAAGCCCTATGTTTAATCTTCGCAGACTGCCCCATGTGATCCATACCCGCACCAGAATGAAAACTCCACTGCCCGTTTTAAACGTATACAGTATAACTATGTGAATCAGGCATATCTTGCGCCCAGAACCTTACATGCTATTTACCCCACGTGCTCTGATCAATGTACTAGGTGTGGAGCCCCTGCTGTGGACTTCGCACATGTGGTGTGGAGTTGTCCCTCATTGACCCCCTACTGAAGGGAAGTGGAACAAAGCTTGAATGATGCAACTGGCTGGGAGGTTCCATTTGCCTCACAAGAGATGTTGTTGGGATTGCTCCCTGCCCCCATCTGCTAGGAAACTCAGTCGCAGACTCTTATTGCTGGGCTTGCTTTTGGTGAAGTGACGCACTGCTATTAGATGGATGGGTTCTCGATCCCCAAGTTACCCTGAATGGTTGTGAGATGTATCTGAATGGGCTGTGGCAGAAGCAGTAAGAATGAAACATGTGCGAAGCAATAAACGCCTTGAAGATGATTTGTCTGCCTGGATTCAGATGGTTGCAGATCTGCGTGCTGCCGGTGGGACACCAGGTGATGGAGAGGACTAGCCTATAAAATGAGATTATATGCATTTACCAATCTATATATGGGCTGATGACCTAAGGGGTTGCATTTTCTGATATCTCCTACACGGTGAGGATGCGACAAAATTTGGGAACAATGGACTCACAGGATGCACTGGAGGTGCTGCATGTTTATACAAACTGCTTCTAAATAGACCAATTGTATGTACAGGAAATACCTTTATGTTGAACTATATGTAGCTGGGGGGTGGGGGAAGTTGGGAATATTTTGAGTATATCGCGTGTGGTTGTTGTGGTATTGCCGAGTACATCCTACTGCAAAGTAAATTAGATGCAATGTCTTGATCCTACGAAACTCAATAAAGATTATTATTAAAAAAACTCAGCAACGATCCTTAAGTATACAGGAAGTGGGAGTTGGGAGGTCTTCTACAGTTAGGCCTATTCACTGTGGTGGAAGGAGGCCATCTCTTTCTTCACTAGTGCACATGTGTCTAAAACAAAGTAAGTTACAGAGTAACCTAGCTACACATTCAGAGAATCAGTGTTGTGAGCACCATCAAACATAAACATCCTAGTGTTACTGAGTGTATTACCTTAACAATAAGAAAAGAATAACATTGTTTTGGAATTACATTTAATACATGTGCTTCCTCACTGTGAGCTTAGAAAGATTAAAAATGTAAAGCTTAAAGTTACAACTACACCGAACAACCAGCCAGACAAAAATAAGCTATTATTTTCCAGCAACAGAAGGCAAAAAAGAAAAAAATAATCATGTTGCCCCACCAGGTGGTTAGAAATATCATTCTGACTCCTAACACAAAGAATACATTTCCGAATATTTCTTAGAAGAATGCATTTCAATCCCGGCTCAACCACTAATACATTGAACACCATGTGCATGGCACCTTCCACCATACAACCCTTGTCCACAAGTAATAAGTCGGCCAGTCCACAGCACTATTTTTTGTTGAGTGTCACTAAAATACACTTAAAACGTATCCAGTATCAAACGAAAAGGAATGCACCTACGAGATCAATGGGATTTCTAGCTAGGCTGACTTACAAAGCGTTGCAATCAAGATACTAGTTATGTTTTCAAGCCATGGTGCGTACAAACCAGGCACCTCCTACAAATGTCACTCCATACAGCATACATTGATTTTTAGAAAGCACTTGTAGGATGTAGGTGTAAAGGAGAAAGTCTCTGTTAACTATGGCAAGACAGGGGCACTCTGCATATAGCTGGAATCACTGCTCTGTGAACACAAATATACTGCTCTTTCTAAATGTGCTTGTCATAGACAAAATAATGCTAAATTACACAACCTGAAAAGAAAGTAAGGAAGCTTATGATATGCGTGATGCCTAATACTGATGTTTTTACTTAAATGGCAACATTCAAGCAGGTAATGGCCAAAATATGCCCCTGTAGATTAAATAAAGAAGGAGAAATGATAAGACATTTGCACCCAGGAGCAGCTCACTACTTCAGGCCTTGGCCCACAGCATCGGCTCCTCCTCTAAGGTGGAGGAGCGTCCTCCCACTGCTTTATTCAGTAGACAAAAGGGAAAAATAAAATTATATTAAAATAGCGTTCTTATCATTTTATTTCTCCTCTGGAGCAGGGTTAGGGTGGGGATGGGCTAGAGTAGGGCTATGTGCACATAAGTGCGCATCAAGCTTTTGCCGGCTGTGTTAGGGCATGTACACTTTGCATTTCTCCACCTGGCTGTATTAAACAGCCAGAAGGAGAAAGTACACAGGCCCTACTCCCTGTCTGAGCGGTGAAACAGGGCGCTCAGACCAATCACAACGCTGCTGTCATGCTGTTGACAGCAGTGTTGTGACTGGAAGGGAGTCTGGAAGCCTTGTGCCTCTGGGAATCCGAGGAGGAAGAAGAAATGGAACCGACTCTTCCATCATAAAGGTGAGTTTTTTTTTATTTATTTGTTTATTTGTTTTTTTAATACCCGCCACCCCCGTAGCCAAGTGGCCGCCACTGACTTTGGGTTCAAAATGTTCATCAGTCAAGCAAACACTCTAGTCTTCATTTTCTGCACAAACTAAATTCAGCACAGAGTTGGTTGTGGTTCATCTAAAGGGAATGAAATGTGCAATTAAAAGCTCTGAAGAGGGACAAAATACCACTATGGCCTGATCAGGGACCCAGAAAGGCAAAACACATTGCCTCTCAACCACCAGTTAAAGCTCTGCTTCCAAACCTGAGGGGCTGATTGCAAAATAGCCAGATTCTCTGAGTCCAATGATGGGAAAATGCCTATGACATCAAGCAGCAGCGCCTCAAAGCATCTGATGCCGAGGAGCTGATAACACCGTAACCAAATGATCACATCAAGCCCTTGTCTAGCTGTATCCATGGCAGCCTCACCTCTCCTTGACCCAGCGGTGAAGCTCTTTCACTGCCTGAACACAAAGACTCATTATGGGCTGACAACTCGTATTGGCTGCAATACGGCCACAATGAGAGTGCCTGGAGCAATACCGCAAGTATTGAGGACTTTTAATTGCGTGACACTGCTTTTCAGTGTGGTAATCCGGGAACTTGTGCTGAAAATCGTTATATTATCCCACAATGCTTGGAAATTGGCAGAGTTGCAGACTGTTTTTCACAAGTGATGCTACATCATCAGAGTTCAGCATCCAAGGCAGCTGAGGCATATCTCAACTTTATTGTGCTCTCTAGCACACAACTCTATCTGTGGAACAGATCATTGCCACAACCAATGCAGATAAAGAAATGGAGGTAATCAAAGAACTGATTACCATGCAATTATGGAGGAGAAAGACCCAGCCTCTGGCCAACAGTGTTGAATTCCAAATGTTCAAGAATGTACGGGATGAGTTAACATTCACCCAAGAAGGCGTGATACTTAGAGGTTCGAGAATTGTCATACCTGGAAGCTTCAGAAATAGGGTCATCGAGCTGGCCCATGAAGGGCACCATGGTGTTGTGGCCAATAAAAGAACAGTAAGCGATCGAGTGTGGTTCCCTCAGCTAGATGAGAGAGTGGAGAAAGAGCTGAAGGCATGCCACATTTGCAAATATCACCTAAAGTGACGCAAAATCCAATAACCATGTCTGATTTTCCCACCCATGCATGAGAGATAGTTTCAGTCAATTTTTTAGGCCTTTAGGAAATGGACATCATCTCATGGTAGTCATAGGCAAATATTCACTTTTCACTTAAGTGAAAGACCTATCCTCGACAACCGATGACAAAGTCATAGAACGGCTTGATGACAGTTTTGCCACATGGGGCACCCCGAAATCCTCAAATTTGATAATAGCTAAACCTTCAACAGCAAAGAGTTAAAAGAATTCCTTGTCTGTCTCCACATCAAACACCAAAAGAGTACGCCTCTCTTGCCCCAAGCCAATGGCATAGTCAAACAATTCATGGGCACCCTAAAGACAGTGATTTAATGAACATCCATGGAGGGAATTGACTTGAACCAAGCCATTTGTCAGGCCCTCCAAGCCTATCGATCAGCTCCTCACTTCACACTGGTGAGAGTTCAGCCACCTTGCTATTTGGGAGAGCTATCTGAATGAAAATACCTCAATGGACTCCAGATCCATCAGTGAAAGGTTCGGAAATTAAACTTTTTATTTTAATAAATACAAATTTGGTACTCAAGTATCTGTTGGCACTCGCTTCAGATACTCACATTTCCTCTTGTTGGACACAGGTAGATTCTACCGCACAGGTTCATGCATTACCATTATTTGCCAAAGATGCTTATCATATTGTGGGGATTTGCACCACCGATATGTTACCATGAGGCTATAATGTCCCAAATATGCCAATAACTACCACCCTTAAGCCAAGAAAAGCATTATGCCAAGTGTCCACTCCATCATATCATGGATGCACACACATGCTGGGAATTAACAGCAGTGGTGACAGTGGTGGGCACCACTGTGTTGCAGATGCCCACGATATGCTAAGAATTAGCCCCAAAGTGCAAAGACCAGCATTATATGTTATGTGAGCAGCATCATACCATGGAGGCCCAAGGACTACCAACACCATGCCCACAGCATCGTTAAACCTGGCCTAAGTAGAAAAGCACCAGATGCCATGTGTGACCCCAGACTGAGATGCCACAGATTCTATTATGCCCATGATATACCAGAAATTACCACGGTTAAGCCAGCACTAGCATCATACCTAAGCAGTGAAGGGGAGCATCATCATGCCATGGATACCCACAATATGTCAAGAAATACCAGCATACTGCACAGGCCACTGTTATACAAGGCATGGCCACTATTGTGTCATTAATGCCCTTCATATGGAAAGAATTACCATTATTGTACCAAGTCCAGCATTAGGCCACGGTCGGGCATTATTGTGTAATATATGGCCACAATATGTCACTATAATATCAGCCCAGAATTATACCATCATATCATGAATGCTCACAATAGCCTAGTACACACATCTGAAACACGCCAAAGCACTAGATGAATTTTTAGTTCTGACCATTGATTGTGGTGTGATCAACCAAAAAGGCAGCACCATTGAGCCTTTGCTTACTTGGACACGTTATTCTCAGTTGCATACACTGCAGTCATTTAGTGTTTGTAATGTCAGTCAAGAATGTGCAGCATTTTACATCTTTACGATCAACTGAATTGGGGCACTAAATGTTTGAATTCACAAAGAGAGCTGCATTCAATTGTTTGTCTTGAACAGCTTATCCGCACCCCTGGAGAGTTCCTCTTGTGGGAACGAGGGCTGCTTGTCACATCTGCAACAGCTGGAAGACCTTCTGCAAGAGGTGGTCGAGCAGTGCCTACCCACACCAGTGTCTCCTTCCCTGCCAGAGTGCAGAAAAGGTGGAGTCTATGTGCTCAATTAAGTCACTACTGGCACTCGTGCCAAGAAAGAATGCTAGCTCTGAGAGGTAACATCACCCTACAGCGTCCAATGCCTACCAGTGGGGATCAAACTCTTAGAGTTGCACCATGGCCTGCTGTCAGTCATAAAACAGTGGGAAAGCCCATACACAATTTACCCTCCGGGCAGCATTGAGAGGTAACTGTGGAGCTTCTGTGCCAAAGTCAAGCCATCTTCGGATCTTACAGGTCTTGGCTTTTTTTCTTAAAATAGGCTTCCTTCATTGTTTCCTTTCCTCTGTGCAGTCTCATACCCATACATGTAGAGTAGACAGTGCCATAGCAGTGAAGGAGACGTTTCCAAAATTGAAAACATGCACATCATAGTTCATTTCCATTTAAATGGTCTGTCAAAATTACACACTGCCAAAGTCCAATCCTGCTACCTGCATACGGCTTCATTAAGAGTAATTACCTCTGCATTAGCAGAATATTAAAAGACATGATGGTTCATGAGATTAAGCAGCCACAGATGAATGCAATTCCCGCTTTCCAAATCTATTATTTGAAAACACTAAGCAGAGGTAGTAGAGTATATGTCCCACAACCAGCAATTTTTTTGAGTGTGATCTGCAAATCACAACATAAAATCCTGACAAGGCCGTCTTAGTCTTTCAGCCTTCCAAATTAATAAACTAAGCAATATAAAAATTGACAAAAGTAGCAACTTGTTATTTATAGTTCTTAGCAACACCAACAGATATGGCGTACAGTGGTATTATTATCAGCTATCTGCATAACCTGCGTGGCAGGCCTGGAATCAGAGGTTCTGAAACTCTATGTGGTTCCAAGACTCTCTCATATGTGAATGTCCCTAAATGGTTTACGCAGGCTCCCCAAATGAAAGATGCAGATATTTGTCATGTGTGTTGAAAAACAGTTCCACAATGTAAACCCATCTCCAGAATGCCAACTATATGCTTTTCGTACATCCCATTAGTTTTACTGCTGGAAGGGGTAGTGTTGCGCTAGGCTGTACATCCATGACGCACTTATGCAAACAGCCAATGTCCACTGCATATTGGTCACCACAGAGAAGAGGGCATGGTTATTACATTGAGCTGCAAAACCAAGAGGAAGCATCCACCACTTCCACCACCATTTGTTGCATGTGTAGTCCTGTGTGAGCCTCAATTTTTGCCTAGGTAGTCAGTGGTGAAGAGTATCTGAAGCCACAAATACACCTGCTTGTGGAAAGGAGTTATACTTGAAAATGGCATTTATGTAATCTTCTGAAGGTTCTGAGGATGAGGCCTGACTTAAGGTACAACCTGCATTATCAAATGGCATTGGTGAGAAGTCCTTCTACTTTGACACACGGCACTGGATCTGTCATCACACATTGATGTCGATGACTCCAGAACATTCAGGCCTAGATTGACAGGAAAGACCAGGTGATTTGGGCCCATATTTATGTATGGTTAGAATCACCTTAGCACCATTTATTTTGGTGCTAAAATGACGCTAACCTAACTTCATATTTATATTTAGATGCTAGACCCGCCTAGCGTCAAAATATTGGGGCTAGCGCCATTTCTAGCATGCGCAAAACCACCTTGCCTCAATGAGATACAAGGTAGGCATTCCCGTCCTAAAAACGACGCTAACCCTCTAGCACCATTTTTATCTCCAGGTGCAGAAACGGTGTGCAAGGAGGAGGTGGACCTTAATAATGGTGCTAAGCCCGCTTAGCACCATTATTTAACCCCTGGGTCAGACCAGGCGTTAGGGTGCAGGTAGGCCCATTTCAATAGTGCAACACCATGGAATGAGCACAAAGATGCCTACCCTAAGCCCCAGGAACACCACCACCCACATCACAGGGACACTACAGAAGGGGGACCCCATCTCAGGTAAGTTGAGGTAAGCATAATTTTTATTTTAAAGTATCATTGGGGTCCCCTTACGTGGGGCCCCTGCCTGGCACAAGGTACGTTGGGCTTGCCCAGGGGACACTAGTCCTGTATGGTGGGCATTGGGGTGGTGGTAATGACTCCTGTCTACACTTAGACAGGAGTCATTTTTCTGCTGCTTGGGTGTCAGAAAATGAAACTATGCTGGTCAGCGGCATATTTTTTTTCGGCTACTCAGCCTAACGTCATTTCAAACCCACTAACTCCATTTTCCCTAATACCATCCCTGACCGGCTGGTGTCTTGCTTCATTTAATAAATATGTCGCTAAGATGGCTCTAAGAAATGGTGTGAGCCAGCGTTAAGAAAAATGATGCTAAACTGCATTGGCGCAGTTTTGCGTCATTTTTCACAAATATGCCCCTTGATATCTACATTGATGCCCTGGGTGTGAGTGGTGAATGTGAGAGTGTCTTTCTGTAGCATTGTGCTGGTCCTGAGACACAAGACACACTTTTTCAGTTTTATGCAAAATACATTGATACTAATGAAGGCCTTAAGGACAGCATCAGGAAATGCAGTAGTCCAGAACAACATAGATTATGAACACTACATGTTGATCTCCATGCATCAGACATCTGGAAAATCAATAAATGTTTCTGTCATGCAGCTGAAGGACGGCATCAAACACAGTTTTATATAAATTTGAAGATAGTGAAGCATTTTGCCAACACAAAGTGAAGATGGATGGAGTGCTGAAACTTTTTCAAACACTCACCCCCAGCCACAGGTCTGTGTCTAATCCATTTATCTTTTGCTCACTATGCCACCCCAGTTTGGACCCAGCCATACGCAAATCAGACTCCGCCCCCCATGGGAAGAGTCCAGTCTGAACAGCCAGGCCCTCCATGGACTGGAAACAAGCATCCTAGGACTGGTTTCGGAGTATCACCCCCTCAACCGCCATGCTAGCTTGAATCCAGTGGCACAGTGAGCAAGGGACCCATCTCTGGGCATACCCTGGCCGCTCAGGGCGACTTTAGCAGGTTTGGACTCAGCAAATGAGTCTTGACACTTCTCCCCATGGGAATAGTCCACCCCAAACTGCCAGGCCAGATCCTCCCTGGACTGGAAACAAGCACCATGGGACCCGTTTCAGGGTATCATCCCCTCATCAGCCAGACTAGCTTTGAATCCAGTGGCACTGTTAGCAGGGGACCCACGTCTGGAAAACCCTTGCCACTTAGGGCAACTTTAGCAACACAAAAGGATAATGGACAGAGTGCTGAAACTTTTCAAACACTCACCCTCACTCACAGATCTGGGTTAAATCCATAGTTCTTTTGCTCACCATGCCACTCCAGTTGGACCCAGCCATATACCAAATCAGCTTTGACCCTGCTCCCCATGGTAACAGTCCAGCCCGAACTGCCAGGCCAAGTCCTCCCTGGACCAGAAATGCGTATCCTGGGACTGGTTTCGGGGTATCACCCCTCATCAGCCAGGCTAGCTTGAATCCAGTGGCACAGTGAGCAAGGGACGGGAAGGAAATGTAAGGAAACACTTTTTGAGAATCCTGATCACCCAAAAAGAAGTCAAAGCCATCCATTTAACCTGAAAGCCAAAAGATAGATTTTTGTCAACCAGTACTTCACTGTTCTTTGCAGAGTCCATTGGAGTGGGTAGTGTACCCAACATATCTGGCCACCACAAATGGGTCCATATGGATGGTTGACTACCAAAGATCAAGATCTCTATCTTAAGTCTAACATAGTTTTTTTTCCCATTCATATGACCACTTTCTGGATGCAGTTTTTAAAGTTGGTAGCAATTGCCTTTGTGTCTTCCATGAAAGAAACAATTAATTGTGTGTCATCAGCATGGGACAGAGCCTGAAGCCCAAAGTACATCATAGGTTTTGCCAGTGGGAAACATGTAAGTTGAATAAAGTAGGGCTAAGGAGTGATAGACTCCGACCAGAACTGATCCACAATAACTGTCTGAGACCTATCACTCAAAAATTATGCTATTAGCTTTAGACTTAACTCTGTGACCCCTAGTTTCTGCAGCTGATAAGCAGGGTAGGAGAGATGATATCAAAGGCTGCAGACAGTTCCAAGAGCATCAGGGCTGCAGTTTGCACTACATCCACCATGGAATGGATATTGCTGACTGCTGATACCAATACAGTCTATGTCCCATAGTTATTCCTGACCCTAAACTAAGAGGCATTCAGCAGTTGATGTTGTTCCAAATAAGCTATCAGCTGGGCGTTCAAGTGTTTCTTCAAAGACCTGGTAGGTACAGGCAGCAGATAAATAGGCTGATAGTTTTTTTTAGATCAGAAGAGTCCAGATTAGGCTTTTTAAGAAGAGGCCTAACAAACAGCCTTTTCCAGGGTTGATGGTATCAGCCAGAAGTGATAGCTTTAGTCAAGGTTGCTGTAAGATGAGGAACAATAACATTAGCTCCTAACTGCAAAACATTGGGCAAACAAGGTTCAAGTGACGAGCCCAATTTCATGCTGAGGAGATAAAGCTCCATCAGTTCATGTGTTAGAGGAGTAAAACTAGACAAGAGAGCTATGGGACTCTATCTGGTGGTTATAGTCTCTAATAGACATGTTATACCTGGCATCCTTGACGTAGTCTCCCCTCTCTTATTGCATCTACTTCCTATGCTTTGACTGTGTGTTGAACTTTGTTTTTGCTGGTTTTCGATACTCTGGGCACTTTACCACTGCTGATCAGTGCTAAAGTGCAAGTGTTCTCTGTGTAAACTGTATGTCTAATTGGCTTTTCCATGATTGGCATATTTGAATTACTAGTAAGCCCCTAGTGGAGTGCACTAGATGTGCCTGTAAATCAAATGCAATTAGTGGGTCTCCAGCACTGGTTGTGCCACCCACATGAGTAGCCCTGTAAACATGGTACTGCAGTGTCTGTGTGTACAGTTTTAAACTGCCAATTCAAGCTACCAAGTGTGCCCACTTGCCAGGCCCAAACCTTCCCTTTATTTCCATGCAAGGCACCCCAACGGTAAGCCTTAGATAAACTCATGGGCAGGGTGTAGTGTAGGTAAAAGGTAGGACATGTACTGGGGTGCTTTATATGTCCTGATAGTAAAATACTGCCAAATTTGTTTTTTATTATTTCGAGGTATATCTCTCATAGTTTAACATGGGGACTGCCATTAAATATATTTTAAGACTCATGTCTTTAAAGGCCTGAGAGTCCTTGCACACATCATTTTCCAAGTGGAAATTGAAGTCCCCCAGAAGTGTAATGTTGTGTTTACCCAAATAGAGTTCTATTAGGTGCATGAACACAGAAATAAAAGCAGGCCTAGGTCTAGGAGGCCTGTACACTGAGATCCCTGCAAATGATTTGGTAGGCATTATTTTTAAAGAAAGGTACAGTGCTTCACAGGGAGATGAGGTGTGAAAAGGTTCTGTAAGGCACTTTTACTTGATTTTGTGCATAACTGGCAACCCCCCTCACCCTCACTCTGCCAATTCTATCATGTTTAGTAATAGTGTTTTCTGGGTGGGGTGGCATCAACCAAGTCAGGACCAGATGTCTCCTTAGCCCAGGTCTCTGTCAGGAAGACCCAATCAGACTCATGGGTCATAATGAATTCTGCAATCTCTACTTTGTTTTTGATAAGAGACCTAGCATTGATTAGAAATGCCAGATACCTGGTCATTTTAGGAGCAGTCAGCTCAGTTCAGGAAATCTTTATTTGGTTTAAAAACAAAACCCATAAAAGAATAAACCATCAGAAAATGCATCACAATTTTAAAAAGTTAGACCCAACCGGCATCATTAAAATCATTGAACAGGGCTAAATCCTAATGTCACATATTTACATTTAAAACAATAACATGCATTTCATATATATTTCTCACCTAAATCCTCTACAAGTCAGATTGTGCATAAAGTGACGAATGCATAAACTTTTGACACAGAACACAACTAATGCTGATAATACCTTTATACGGAAAGAATAAAACTGGAAAGTTACATGAGCTGAACTAACTTCATATTGTCGCGTGATACGCACTTAGCTGTGAACATAACCTAAGAAATATAAAGCTAGAAAGCTAAGAAAATAAAGCTGGAAAGTTATATAAGCTGAACTACCCTCACACTATTGCTTGATGCACACTTGGCTGTGATCATAACCCAATTCACTTCCCGGCAAGTCTGCGTTGTTTCACTATGGCCGCCATAAATGTATAGACTGTAAGGCATACTGTATCATTTTGAAGTAAACGGAGATACTCCGTCGCCGCCTTGCATTCTCTAATGTTAAGACTCCTTAATAGAGGCTTCAAAATGTGTGTTCTTGGGTCCCTGTAAAATTTGCAAAAAAACATAAATGCAGCTGGGACTGGGAAGTAGATGAGTCACAAGGACAAAATATTATGAGGCAGATTTAAGAACCCCTTGCGCCACATTAGCGCTGCCTTAGCGCCATTTTTTTTATGTTAAGGTGGCCTTTTCCCCACACCATATTTACAAAGAGGCCCAGTGCATGCATTGCACCACTTTGTAATCCTTTGCACTACATTATGCCTGCGCCAGGCATAATGTATACAAAGGGGGCATTCCCCCATTAGGGGGGCTGAAAAAATGGCACAAAGAAATCTAAGAGAACTCTTTGTGTCATTTTTTTCGGCACTTTTAACACCTACTCCGGGCAGGTGTTAAAAGGAGGCACTCCATTGTTTACAATGTGCCTCAATAGGCTTTGCAGGATTAGCTCAACATTTTTTACGCTAATCTTGCAAAGCTCCGAACTAGCGTTAAAACTTTTGACGCTAGTTCCCTAACTACAGCCATGGTATGCCATTTCTTAGATACAGCGCACACACTTTTCATGAATCTTGCCCTAAGTCTCTGCTAATGTAGGCAACAGAGGGATAAAACACCAAATAATGTGCTAAATCTAACCTGAACCTCGTTAGGTAAAGCATACGATGACGCAGCACATTGGCTAAAAATTGCTGCATTAGTTTAGTGGTATGCAATGGTATATAGGATTCAAGTAATTTCTTCCTTATTTCAGTTCTTGCCCTTTTTGCTGCAGCTAGATTTAAAAGTTCCTTGCGCATGGGTTTCACTTGCGAGACGCTTTAAGAGTTAGAAAAGGGCTCGGAGCCCCATCCATGTCACATCAGTGTCTTCCATTGGTTCGTGGGCTTGACTGTTCAAATCTGCTTGCTTTCATTAGTGGAAGGCAAGCATATGTCATACCTTTTCAGGTGGTTAGCCCTCCTCGAGAGCAGTGACCAAGTACTGAAAACATGCGAGGCTCGCTGTTTCCCATCAGGTTTGTGGACTACCTTTTATCTTTTTTTCGCAGCGCGATCTCGCTTGGCAGAAGTCGAGCGCTTTGCATAACATCGACCCTGTTACATAGTTAATTGCACTTTTGCCGGTTACGTAGATAATTGCACTTTTGCCAATAGGTTTCACTACGAGTGAACTATAGCAGCGCGACCGCGCACTTTTTTTCCATTTAATGTGGCAAGAAAAATCCGGATGGGAGTTTACAACTGCTAATAGCTCTAACTCGGAGAAATGTGAGACCCTATTGCATTGTAAATGCTTGTCTAATACAGTTTTGGTGAGGCAATTAATGCTGTGTGAATTTTCATATAAATCCAGCCTCCCTATGGCCCGAAGACCTTCTCTGATATGTATCAGCCATTTGATGTTTTGAACTTTGGATAGTTTTAAGCAATATACAATTATCATTTGGCTGAACATGTCTATGCTCTGGGACAAAATAAAAATCCAAAGTAAAATCGGTGCTGACCTTAAAATGTCTTCTAAGAAATGGAGTCCTAGCTCCACAAGGCTTATTATAGTCAGGATGCTATTAGGGGGCCTTAAGAGTCTTTGCAGAAATGTGTTTTCAAATACCTGGATTTGTGAATGGCCAATGTATTCCCATACTCCAGCACCGTAGGAGGCAATCAACATAGATTTTGATTTATAAATTTGGATTACTGCATCGAGCTGCATAGACCCTAATTTAGAGGTGAATTTAAACAGTGAGGCTATGGTCTGTGCAAACTGCATTGATCCTATGCTCAACAGGTGCTTCCAGGAGCTGGTATTACTGAAGGGGACTTCCAGGTAAGTAAAGGTAAGGACACATTGAAGTGCAGAACCGCCTATATGAAATGGGGGGCAACAGCACACCATGGTGAATGACTTTGTTTTATTTGTTGACAGACCTAGATCAGACATAAAGGCTGCAAATCTGTCCAGCAGCCTCAGAAGTCTCCGTCCTGTTCTTGCCATGAGTACATAATCATCAGCGAACATTACTACTGGTGTCAATCTTGTCCCCAACCTGGGCAAATCCACTTCAGCCTCAGTTAAATACTTATCAAGGTCATTTATATAATAACGAAAAAGAAAGGGGGCCAGTACACACCCCTGTCTTCTTATGTCAACAAGTGACAAACATTAATTCACCAGTGGACCCAAACCTGACGCTGCCTTCCGCATCCTCCTGAAGCTGTGATAATAAATAAACAACCTTTGACTCAGCACCCTTTTTCTTAAGCAAGTTCCTCAGCTGGCCTCTTATCACGTTGTCGAAGGCTGAGCTAAGGTCCATGAATGCCAGGAAGAGGCACCCTCTATAGACAAACATATATTTATTAATTAGTAAGTACAGGTTTAGGCACTGATCAGGTGTTCCTATGCCCTGCCGGAATACATATTGACCTGCAGTTAAGGTGCCTTTTTCATTTTCCCAATTCTCGAGGTAATCCATCAGTAGTCTGCCTTAAAACGTGGCTGTAGAATATATTAAGGAGATAGGGTGATAACATTGGGGGTCACTCCTATCTCCTTTTTAAAATATGGGGACAATTATTGGCCTGGACCAGGTCTTACAGGAACTGGCATGGACTGCACTTCGAAGTACATTCACATGGGCTGGGGCCCAGAAAGCCAGATTGTTTTTTGGGGCATAGACAGGTCTCTTGTAAGCAGACAATTTAGTAACTGGTTAACATTGCTACCCAGTTTTGTCACTGACTTTGTTTGTAATCCCAGCAACATTCCAGGATAAAAAACTCAAGCCTGGTCAATAGTGTTAATGTTCTCAAGACCAGGTTACTTCAGGACGAAGTCGCAGGATTCTGCCACATCCTTGAACCCCCTGGTAGAGCTGGTTGCAGAGCGCAGATGACCCCTTTAGCAACACTGTCAGTGATAGATAGCCGGTCTGAAATGTCCAACATCTGGGTCTCCGTCTCAGATGAAGATTGACAATAATTTGGTCCAGACTTGGGGTTTTCAGTAATAGTAAATTGAAGATGAGCAGCCTGTTTCACCCGAGACAGATGGGTCTCTGTAAGTCCTACAGTTGCAGCATGTAGTTAAGTAGTACAATGCCCTGCGTGGATACAGGTCAGTCAATCAAGCTCCTCAAGGGTGGTAAAACTATTATGTGTAGGAATGTTGAATGACTTGGTGCCCTCTGGGGTGAGGACTGGCAGAGCAGAAAGTGGATCCAGCCCAGGTCTATAAAAATTACATAATGGTATTGGCTGAATCCCAGTTAAGAATCCCTGGGAGCTGGAAAGCCTATACAGGATATGCCCCACTAACTGCATGTCACAAAAGTTGATTACAATTCAGTCTACTCCTTCCTTCCTTCATCTGTTACCAATCCAATATACTCTACTAGCGCCTATTGTGGCTGTAGAGAGTACATTGCTGCTGATGGTCCCCAGGGACTTGCTAAGCCTTTGGATGGCCTTATTCTTCAGCTGTTGGTCGATTTCAGATTGACTAGGGCACAGTTTTATGACAACTACATACGGTGTATAGTGAGGTGGCCGCTGTGGGATGCAGGGGTTTCTACTGATGTTTGGATGGTCAGAGTCTGGGGCTACTTAGAGAAAGATCTTTCTCTGTGGATGCATGGTTTCATCCGCAACGGCTTTCATTGGCTGAACTAGATTGGGCTTGGTAAACCCCGACTCAGCACAGTGGCTGCACTGGGCCTCGTGCTAGAAAGCACTTTGCCCGCATTTGCCTTAAGGCATTGCTGATGTTGTTGGCCCTCCGTGAGTAATGTGACGCTAGATGGTTTTGCTTCGCTATGCTTAAAACGTTCTTTCAGAGATGTATCAATATTCTGGAGTGCTGTCACAACGTGGCAAAGAATACTTGCAAGAATCCCTTCTATTTGGGTGATAATCTGAGCATCAATTTTATTGCTGCATTCCTCTAATGAGATGAATTGCGCCTGTGTTTGTTTTCCGGATTCCAAGTGTCCATTTTTATCCCCACACGGGTTTGCTCATAGCATTGTCTTTACAGGCTTTGGATGATGTTTCAAATGCGGTTTGCCCTTTGTCCGTTTGCGGGGAGGGGAATCTGTGACAGTGTTGGCAGGGGATTCCCCAGAACAATTCTGCTGCCCCGGTGAGATGTCACTACAATGTCTAACTACACTTTGTACGGACATGGGTTTCGGGGTTTGATGCCAACCTCATTTGCGCCCCCTCTCTGCCTCGGTGCACGATCGTCCATTATGTTCCGTACAGGATCGTCAGTGATGGCAAGTGGTAACAACCTCCTAACTGCCCCCAATCTTTTCCCTGAAAGCATTCATAGCAGTGTTCAAATAACTAGTGATTATTTCCCCCCCCCCCCCTCCCTCCCACCCCCCCTGGTGTTCGTTAGTGGCAGCAGAAATTAAGAAATTACGCTGGCCTTTCTCTTACTCATGGTTCTCCAGTGGCGACTAATATGGATCATTCAGAAGCTCCTTCGATGAACCAAACCAAGAGGAGTGCCCAGCCTTCTCCGGTCTCTGACCGGTGCAGACAGGCCTGATATAGGCCCAGCACATATCGTGCTGTTGGCTAATAAGTGTCTCCTGGCTGAAAGGCAGTGATGCGGTTTCCCTTTGACGGAGGCTAGTATGGTTGGGAAGTTCAATGCTGCCGATGAGTCTTGGTGCCCCCACGCTGCAGGAGTGCTGCTGGATAATAAGCGACTCCTGGCATGAAGGCAGGGCGGAGGTGGATTCCCTTTCCACTGGAGAGTATGGCTGGTGAAGTTCAACGCCCCGCTGGGTCTCAGTGAGTCACTTCCTTATAAAGATGAAGCAATGGAGAAACACAAGGTGTGCTAGAAGTAGGTGCAGAGGAGGTGACCTGAAAGTCACACAAAGCGCAATCACTCATATTGTTATAGTAAAGTTTGCTAACATCAATGGGAGAAAGGCAAACTGATAAGATGCCATAGTTTCGCAGACTCAGAAGCTGCTCTCTAGATTATGAAAGGTCAGGGCCCTTTTCCCTTGTAAAACTGCCGGGGCTTCTGGCTCAAGGCCTAGTCCAGATGCAGATGAGAGCAGACGGGCTTGCCTTTGGTGCGCCCGCTGCATGTTTCCACTGCACGTCCATTCAGCCATGCTAAATTTATTGACATTCCCCCCACAACACTAGCTTCCTAACAAAACAGGAAGAAGGTTGTAAAAGCTTGTCTTCTCTCCGCTCACTCTGCTGATCAAGAGCTGCAGCGGAGCAGGGAAGGAGGAAGCAGGAAAGGGAAAGGTAGGATTATTTAAATAAAATCAAATAAAATCAAATCAAATCATTAACATTTATAAAGCGCGCTACTCACCCGTGCGGGTCTCAAGGCGCTAGGGGGGGGGGTGGGGTTACTGCTGCTCGAAAAGCCAGGTCTTGAGGAGTCTCCGGAATGCGGAGTGGTCCTGGGTGGTCCTGAGGCTGGTGGGGAGGGTGTTCCAGGTCTTGGCTGCCAGGTAGGAGAAGGACCTCCCACCCGCCGTGGAGTGGCGGATGCGAGGGACGGCAGTGAGCGCGAGGCCAGAGGAACGGAGGAGACGGGTGGGGGCGTAGAAGCTGAGGCGACGGTTGATGTATTCCGGTCCCTTGTTGTGGAGGGCTTTGTGTGCGTGGGTGAGAAGTCGGAAGGTGATCCTTTTGCTGACTGGGAGCCAATGCAGCTGTCTCAGGTGTGCGGAGATGTGGCTGTTGCGGGGTATGTCGAAGATGAGGCGGGCCGAGGCGTTTTGAATACGTTGCAGGCGTTTTTGGAGTTTAGCGGTGGTCCCAGCATAGAGGGTATTGCCGTAGTCCAGGCGGCTCGTGACGAGGGCGTGGGTCACGGTTTTTCTGGTGTCGGCGGGGATCCAGCGGAAGATCTTGCGGAGCATGCGGAGGGTGAGGAAGCAGGCGGAGGACACAGCGTTGACTTGTTTGGTCATGGTAAGAAGAGGGTCCAAGATGAAGCTGAGGTTGCGGGAGTGGTCTGAGGGGGTCGGTGCGGTACCAAGGGCCGTGGGCCACCAGGAATCGTCCCATGCGGTCGGGGTGTTGCCGAGGATGAGGACTTCCGTTTTGTCTGAGTTCAGCTTTAGGCGGCTGAGCCTCATCCAATCTGCGACGTCCTTCATGCCGTCTTGTAGGTTGGTCTTAGCGCTGGCGGGGTCCTTGGTGAGGGAGAGTATAAGTTGGGTGTCGTCGGCGTAGGAGGTGATGATGATGTTGTGCTTGCGTACGATGTCGGCGAGGGGGCTCATGTAGACATTGAAGAGTGTCGGGCTGAGCGAGGAGCCTTAAGGTACGCCGCAGATGATCTAGGTGGGGTCTGAGCGAAAAGGTGGGAGGTAAACTCTTTGAGATAAAACACAACAGTAGGCACAGATCAGGCTTTCAATTTGTTTTTTCAAAAATGTAAAAAGCTCAAAACACAGACGGAGTGGCCTGCCATCAGGCTAACCATCAACTGAAGTTTTTCTGAAAGAAATACAAAAAGTAATTTATAGCCTTGACAACTGCTTGAAAATCAACAAATCTATCCTTGCATTTAGTAAGTCCCAGCAGGAGCTAAGAAGAATTTAAATATGTTGTGCCTTGGTAAAAGCAAATATCACACTCAATAAGGACAAATGTGAGTTCCAATATACACTACTGAAGTTTTAAAGGCCTATATTCTTGCAAGAAGGTATGAGAATCCCAACTTTGAGAAAACAGTTGCCCTCTTGTTTGTGTCAGCACCCACAAACCTATAAGTGCTTCAATGTAATTCCATATCCATTCACTGCGAAATACAAGGGATTCTTAAATTGCCTCACAAGAAAATCTGCTCCATTATAAGCAAAATCAATGTTGACTAATCTCACTGTTTAGTACCACCAAAATACACTAACAATTGTGCCTTAGTCATACTATCACAAAATGTTGACTTATCAGCCATCATCAAAAATCTCAAACATCAGCTAATCTGATCAAGGATAATTTCTTAATTTTTGAACCCATCTGCTGTAACCTGATCAATGTCTCCTCCACTAGACATTCCCATACTCAATAAAGATTAGTCAAATCATCCTCACATACTCAAAAACTCCTATCTTCTCCAAATTCCACCCTGTGTCCGATCAACTCTCCTAGGAAAAGCCTTCAAAAGAGCTGTTGCTCTTATAATGAAGATTGTCATCACCTGCAAGCTTTCAATCTGGCTTTTATGCTGGTTTCAGTATCAAACCAAATTCCCTGAAGGAACTTGCTTGACGTGCATCACTTCTTAGACAATGGAGACATATGTTTACTTGTTCTTTTATTAACCCCTTCTGTGCCGAGGACGTAGTGGTTACGTCCTTCGGCACAGTGCTGCTGTGCCGAGGACGTAACCACTACATCCTCGGCACACAGCCCAGAGGGAGCGCTCTCGCTCCCTCTGTGTGCTTCCCCCCACCCCCCAAAGTCAAGGATGGAAGGGGAAGACCTTCCCCTTCCACCCCGACCCCCCCACACCTCCATAATGACGTCAGCGCGCTGACTTCATTATGGGGATCTCGCCGCACAGGAAGCCATTTGCTTCCTGTGCGGCGAGCGGAGAAGAGGTGAGTTCCTCTTCCCGGTGGGTGGGGGGTTTGGGCCAAAGAGGCACCGGGGGAAAGGAAAGGCTTTTCCTTTCCCCCGGTGTCTCTTTGAGCCTTCCTGCGGCCCGATCGCATTGCGATCAGGCAGCAGGAATGCCCACTAGACACCAGGGATTTTTTTTTTCTTTCAATTGTGTAAAGATTTTGTTTTTGCGGGGAGCAGCCCCTTGGGCAAGGGTCGCTCCCTTTGTGGGGGCAATTATTGATGGCCATTTCTGCCCCCCTTGGGGGCAGATTGCCCTACTTTTTAGGCAGATCTGCCCCCAAGGGGGGCAGAAAACACTAGATCACCAGGGATTTTTATATATTTGTTTATTTATGTGGGGGGTGCCCCCTTGGGCAAGGGGCGGCCCCCCCAAGGGGGCATAGAACTGTTGGCCTTTTCTGCCCCCCTTGGGGGCAGATCGGCCTATTTGTTTTAGGTCCATCTGCCCCCAAGGGGGGCAGAAGCCACTTAGGCACCAGGGATTGTGTGTGTAGTGGATGGGGTGGTGGCCCCTTGGGCAAGGGTTGCTCCCCTTTGGGGGGCATGTCTTTTAGGGCCATTTCTGACCCCCGTGGGGGCAGATCAGCCTATTATTTTTAGGCTGATCTGCCCCAAGGGGGGCAGAAACCACTAGAACGCCAGGGCTTTTTAAAATTTGTTTATTTTTTTTGGGGGGGTGTCCCCTTGGTCACGGGGCGCCCCCCCAAGGGGGGCATTGACCTGTTGGCCATTTCTGCCCCCCCTGGGGGCAGATGGGCCTATTTGTTTAGGCCCACCTGCCCCCAAGGGGGGCAGAAGCCACTTAGACACCAGGGATAGTGTGTGTGTGTGTGTGTTAGTGGATGGGGGGGGCATGGGCAAGGGTCGCCCCCCACTTTGGGGGCACATGTACCGAGGCCATTTCTGCACCCCTTGGAGACAGATCAGCCTATTATTTTTAGGCTGATCTGCCCCCAAAGGGGGCAGAAACCACTAGAACGCCAGGTTTTTTTAAAAATTTGTTTTTTTGGGGGGCGTCCCCTTGGTCACGGGGCGCCCCCCCCAAGGGGGGCATTGACATGTTGGCCATTTCTGCCCCCCTTGGGGGCATATGGGCCTATTTTTTTTGCCCACCTGCCCCCAAGGGGGGCAGAAGCCACTTAGACACCAGGGATAGTGTGTGTGTGTGTGCGTGTGTGTTAGTGGATGGGGGGGGGGCATAGGCAAGGGTCGCCCCCACTTTGAGGGCACATGTACCCAGGCCATTTCTGCACCCCTTGGAGATGGATCAGCCTATTATTTTTAGGCTGATCTGCCCCCAAGGGGGGCAGAAACCATTAGAACGCCAGGGATTGTTTTTATTTGTTTATTTTTGTGGGGGGGCGTCCCCTTGGTCACGGGGCGCCCCCCCAAGGGGGGCATTGACCTGTTGGCCATTTCTGCACCCCCTGGGGGCAGATGGGCCTATTTTATTAGGCCCACCTGCCCCCAAGGGGGGCAGAAGCCACTTAGACACCAGGGATAGTGTGTGTGTGTGTGTGTGTGTGTGTGTTAGTGGATGGGGGGCCTTGGGCAATGGTCACCCCCCACTTTGGGGGCACATGTACCCAGGCCATTTCTGCACCCCTTGGAGACAGATCAGCCTATTATTTATAGGCTGATCTGCCCCCAAGGGGGGCAGAACTAGAACGCCAGGGATTTTTTAAATTTGTTTATTTTTGTGGGGGTGGGGTCCCCTTGGTCACGGGGCACCTCCCAAGGGGGGCATTGACCTGTTGGCCATTTCTGCACCCCCTGGGGGCAGATGGGTCTATTTTTTTAGGCCCACCTGCCCCCAAGGGGGGCAGAAGCAACTTAGACACCAGGGATAGTGTGTGTGTGTGTGTGTGTTAGTGGATGGGGGGGGCTTGGGCAAGGGTCGCCCCCCACTTTGGGGGCACATGTACCCAGGCCATTTCTGCACCCCTTGGAGACAGATCAGCCTATTACTTTTAGGCTGATCTGCCCCCAAGGGGGGCAGAAGCCACTTAGGCACCAGGGATAGTGTTGTGTGTGTTTTTTTGTTTTTTTTGTTTGAGGGCTGTCCCCTTTGGCAAGGGTCGCTCTTCATGGGGACACACTACTAAAGGTATTTTCTGGCTTCCTTGGGGCAGAGAGGCCTATTTTTTCAGTGGGCCCATCTGCCCCTATGGCAGAATCCACTTAGGCACCAATTTCTAAATGTTTGATGGTGGGGTGTTTGTCAACTGAAGAAGTCTTTGCATTTGTGATAAAAAATGTTTTCCTCCTTTTTGTTCTGGTTCAAAGCTTTTGCTTTATTTGCTGTGGCTCCTTGCGGTTTTGGCGGTGGTTGACCTGCAGTTTGCACAGTTGCATGTTTTAGGTAAGTAAAAACAATTTACTCCAAATGAGTATTGTTGCCATGCATGAATGACATGTTTGTAGGGGGTGTACTAAATGCAGGATTGTGTGTGAAATTGTCCTTAGGTTTGTGCACAATGATATTTGTTTTGTCTTATTTCTAATTTGCCTTTCTTTCTTTCTTTTTAGTGGGATATCATTGGTGATTGCTGTGTAGTTGCTGGTGAATCAAGCTTTTTCAGGCAAGTGAGCGGCATAGTTTTTGAGTTTATAACTCTTACTAACAAAGCTACACTTTGTTACTTGTCTTACACAGTGCTGGTTGTTGGTGGTGAATTTGTCCAGTTAATTTTAGCAGGAGAGATCATGGCTAGCCGCAGGATGACCGCTCAGCAGGTGGTTGGTATGCTTTTTGAGTCACAGTCTGATCATGACTATGAGACGGACTCTGCATCTGAGGCAGAGGAGGAAGTCAGAGATTCTGGCAGTGATGTTTCTGTTGGAGCGGAATCTTCTGATGATGAAGCCACACTCAGTGCAGATGAAGGGCCTGTTTTAGAGGAGGACATTGATGTGCCAATAGTGCAGCAACCTGGGGCTGAAAGGTTTCCCGTTATAAGACCTGATGTCTGGGTTGCCCCAAACATGGAGCAGCCAGAGTTGCTTGCCTTTACTGGTCTCCCGGGGTGTAACGCCAATACAGAGAACTATTTGCCTATCAATTTCTTTGAGTTATTCATGGATGATATGTTTTTGGAAGAGATTGTTGAGCAGACTAATTTGTATGCGGAGCAGCATTTGAGGGACAACGCTGCTAGACTTAGGCCACACTCTAGAGCTGCCCAGTGGATTCCCACAAATTTGGAGGAGATAAAAAAGTTTTTGGGCTTAACTTTTTTGATGGGGTTGATAAGGAAGCCGTCACTGGCTTTTTATTGGTCTACTAGTCCCTTGATGGCAACAGCTATATTTCCTGGGTCCATGAGTCGTAATCGGTATTTGCTTCTTCTTAGGATGCTGCATTTTGTTGACAATGCATTAGCCTTACCACGAGATCACCCAGATTCTGACCGTCTTTTTAAGATTAGGCCTGTCCTTGATCATTTTGTAGACCGTTTTTCGGAGGTCTAAGTTCCAGGCAAAGAGATAAGTGTGGACGAGTCTTTGGTCCTCTTCAAGGGTCGTTTGGTTTTTAGGCAGTACATTCCTAGCAAAAGGGCACGATATGGAATTAAATTGTATATGCTGTCTGAAAGTAGGACAGGATATGTGTATAGTTTTCGTGTGTACACTGGTAGGGATTCCAATATTGACCCCCCTGGTTGTCCTCCCACTTTTGGAGTTACTGAGAAAATTGTGTGGGATCTTGCTAGACGACTGTTCAACAAAGGTCACCATTTGTATGTAGATAACTTCTACACTGGTGTGCAGTTTTTCAAGGAATTGTTTAGAGTGGACACAGTTGCTTGTGGCACAATCCGTTCTAACCGGAAAGGCTATCCAAGGGAGCTTGTCTGTAAAAACCTTGAGAGGGGACAGTGCTGTGCCTTGCGGAACGAGGAGCTGCTAGCTTTGAAATTTTCAGACAAGAGGGATGTCTACATGCTAAGTACCATCCATGATGAGAGTACTTCCCCCGTGACTGTTTGGGGCCAGGTTGCTGAAGTGCGCAAACCTGTGTGCATTTTAGGTTATAATAAGCACATGGGAGGTGTAGATAGAGTTGACCAGAGGTTGGAACCTTATACTGCTATTTGTAAGTCTTACGTTTGGTATAAGAAGTTAGCACTTCACAACTTCCACTTAGCAACCTTCAATGCTTTTCTTGTGTTTAGGGATAGGTCTCCAGAGTCAAAGATGACATTTGTGAAATTTCAGGAGTCAGTGATAGAGAGCCTTATTGTGGTGGAACAGGCCAGAGTTCCTAGAGAAGCAGTGGTGGAGGATGTGGCTAGATTGAAAGATCGCCACTTTGCTCAGCACATTCCTCCCACACCCAAAAAAGACTTTCCAGCTAAGAAATGTAGAGTGTGTTTTCGAAGAGGTATCCGGAGGAAGACTCGAATGTACTGCCCAGATTGTCCTTCAAAGCCTGGGCTGTGTGTCGGTGGTTGGTTTAAGAATTACCACACCCAGAAGAATTTCTGGGAACAACCATGAGTGTAAACTCATGTCTGTTTTGTATTTTCATGTGTTCAGTTTCATGGTTAGCATTTCTGTCATGTTCTTAGTTAGAGCTTTTGAGTTTGTAGTTTTGTAATTCTTTCTACTTAGTTAGGGGTTCCTCTGTTTAAAAAAAAAAAAAATGATGCCATTGTGTGTGGAGTGGGGCTTGGCTGAGAGTGTACATATTGACTTGCTGTTGGCTACTGCAACATACTGCCAGCCAAACACCAGTCCACACACTCCCATCAGCTGGTGTGATTGTTGTATCAGGCATGTGGGCGTATGTAAGTGATGGGCCCTTGAGTGGCGCTGTCTGTCGATGTGAGTGTTGTAATGTGCTGGGCCCGTGGCTGGCGGTGTGAATGGTCTTGTGTCTGTCATGTATGAAAGTTGTGTGAATGGACTGTAAAGAGGTTGGTGCCTTGTCGCGGCTTTACAGCTCACGAGCTGTGAGTCATTGGTTCAGTTTTTTGCCTTTCAGTTATTAACAGTGCATTTCATTTTTGTGAAAGCTCTTGTTAGTAAAATTTGATCCACTGAACCATCACTCACCCTCGTGCCAAATCCAACCAGTATGTTTGGTAAAAATGACAAAACCTGCTCCGCTGTAATCAGGCGTCGCAGCACACCTGTGACACGCTAGGTGCCTCAGGTGGGACCCCGATGATGAAGCATGCCACCAACTTGGTTGGTGGGTGAGGGGTCTTTTTCACATAACCTAAGTGCGTTTCTTTTCAAACTTTTAGTGTTTGGCACATCACGGACGTATGTGGACACATCAAAACGATATATTACAAAACTACCTGTGTTTGGTGGGGAGAGGGCACCTATGTAAACCTACCAAACCCAGAATTTTTTTTAAACTAGACACCCCAAGGAGTCCAGGGAGGTGTGGCTTGCGTGGATCCCCCAACATTTTCTTACCCAGACTCCTCTGTAAACCTCAAAATGTGCTTAAAAAAGCATATTTTCCTGACTTTTCTTCATAGGATCACCACTCCAGCACAAAATTCCTACTCCCCAGTGTTCCCCTCAGTCTCCCAAGTAAAATGACACCTCACTTATGTGGGTCCCCAAAGCAGAGTCAGTCTAAAGATGTATAAAAGAATATGTCCTTATAAACTCGCTGTGCTATCCCCTCTATCTCTACAAGTTTTGGGCCTTATTCTGTTGCAGGCACCTGGCCCACCCACACAAGTAAGGTATCATTTTTATCGGAAGACTGGGGGAACGCTGGGTGGAAGGAAATTTGTGGCTCCTCTCAGATTCCAGAACTTTCTGTCACCGAAATGTGTGGAAAATGCGTTTTTTTAGCCAAATTTTGAGGTTTGCAAAGGATTCTGGGTAACAGAACATGGTCAGAGCCCCGCAAGTCACCCCACCTTGGATTCCCCTAGGTCTCTAGTTTTCAAAAATGCACAGGTTTGGTAGGTTTCCCTAGGTGCCGGCTGAGCTAGAGGCCAAAATCCACAGGTAGGCACTGTTTTCAATGAAAAAATGTGATGTGCCCACGTTGTGTTTTGGGGCGTCTCCTGTCGCGGCCACTAGGCCTACCCACACAAGTGAGGTATCATTTTTATCGGGAGACTTGGAGGAACGCTGGGTGGAAGGAAATTTGTGGCTCCTCTCAGATTCTAGAACTTTCTGCCACAGAAATGTGAGGAAAATGCATTTTGTTAGCCAAATTTTGAGGTTTGCAAAGGATTCTGGGTAACAGAACCTGGTCCGAGCCACACAAGTCACCCCATCTTGGATTCCCCTAGGTCTCTAGTTTTCAGAAATGCACAGGTTTGGTAGGTTTCCCTAGGTGCCGGCTGAGCTACAGGCCAAAATCTACAGGTAGGCACTTTGCAAAAAACACCTCTGTTTTCTCTCAAAAAATTGGATGAGTCCACGTTGTGCTTTGGGGCGTTTCCTGTCGCGGGCGCTAGGCCTACCCACACAAGTGAGGCATCATTTTTATCGCGAGACTTGGGGGAACGCTGGGTGGAAGGAAATTTGTGGCTCCTCTCAGATTCCAGAACTTTCTGCCACAGAAATGTGAGGAACATGTGTTTTTTTAGCCAAATTTTGAGGTTTGCAAAGGATTCTGTGTAACAGAACCTGGTCCGAGCCACACAAGTCACCCCATCTTGGATTCCCCTAGGTCTCTATTCAGAAATGAACAGGTTTGGTAGGTTTCCCTGGGTGCCGGCTGAGCTACAGGCCAAAATCTACAGGTAGGCACTTTGCAAAAAACACCTCTGTTTTCTTTCAAAAATTTGGATGTGTCCACGTTGCGCTTTGGGGCGTTTCCTGTCGCGGGCGCTAGGCCTACCCACACAAGTGAGGTATCATTTCTATCGGGAGACGTGGGGGAATGCTGGGTGGAAGGATATTTGTGGCTCCTCTCTGATTCCAGAACTTTCTGCCACAGAAATGTGAGGAACATGTGTTTTTTTAACCAAATTTTGAGGTTTGCAAAAGATTCTGGGTAACAGAACCTGGTCCGAGCCACATAAGTCACCACATCTTGGATTCCCCTAGGTCTCTAGTTTTCAGAAATGCACAGGTTTGGTAGGTTTCCCTAGGTGCCGGCTGAGCTACAGGACAAAATCTACAGGTAGGCACTTTGCAAAAAACACCTCTGTTTTCTTTAAAAAAATTGTATGTGTCCACATTGCGCTTTGGGGCGTTTCCTGTCGCGGGCGCTACGCCTACCCACACAAGTGAGGTATCATTTTTATCGGGAGACTTGGGGGAACGCTGGGTGGAAGGAAATTTGTGGCTCCTCTCAGATTCGAGAACTTTCTGCCACAGAAATGTGAGGAAAATGCGATTTGTTAGCCAAATTTTGAGGTTTGCAAAGGATTCTGGTTAACAGAACCTGGTCCGCGCCACACAAGTCACCCCATCTTGGATTCCCCTAGGTCTCTAGTTTTCAGAAATGCACAGGTTTGGTAGGTTTCCCTAGGTGCCGGCTGAGCTACAGGCCAAAATCTACAGGTAGGCACTTTGCAAAAAACACCTCTGTTTTCTCTCCAAAAATTGGATGTGTCCACGTTGCGCTTTGGGGCGTTTCCTGTCGCGGGCGCTAGGCCTACCCACACAAGTGAGGTATCATTTTTATCGCAAGACTTGGGGGAACGCTGGGTGGAAGGAAATTTGTGGCTCCCCTCAGATTCCAGAACTTTCTGCCACAGAAATGTGAGGAACATGTGTTTTTTTAGCCAAATTTTGAGGTTTGCAAAGGATTCTGGGTAACAGAACCTGGTCCGAGCCACACAAGTCACCCCATCTTGGATTCCCCTAGGTCTCTATTCAGAAATGAACAGGTTTGGTAGGTTTCCCTGGGTGCCGGCTGAGCTACAGGCCAAAATCTACAGGTAGGCACTTTGCAAAAAAAACCTCTGTTTTCTTTCAAAAATTTGGATGTGTCCACGTTGCGCTTTGGGGCGTTTCCTGTCGCGGGCGCTAGGCCTACCCACACAAGTGAGGTATCATTTCTATCGGGAGACGTGGGGGAATGCTGGGTGGAAGGATATTTGTGGCTCCTCTCTGATTCCAGAACTTTCTGCCACAGAAATGTGAGGAACATGTGTTTTTTTAACCGAATTTTGAGGTTTGCAAAGGATTCTGGGTAACAGAACCTGGTCCGAGCCACATAAGTCACCCCATCTTGGATTCCCCTAGGTCTCTAGTTTTCAGAAATGCACAGGTTTGGTAGGTTTCCCTAGGTGCCGGCTGAGCTACAGGCCAAAATCTACAGGTAGGCACTTTGCAAAAAACACCTCTGTTTTCTTTAAAAAATTTGGATGTGTCCACGTTGCGCTTTGGGGCGTTTCCTGTCACGGGCGCTAGGCCTACCCACACGAGTGAGGAATCAGTTTTATCGGGAGACGTGGGGGAACGCTGGGTGGAAGGAAACTTGTGGCTCCTCTCAGATTCGAGAACTTTCTGCCACAGAAATGTGAGGAAGATGCGTTTTGTTAGCCAAATTTTGAGGTTTGCAAAGGATTCTGGTTAACAGAACCTGGTCCGCGCCACACAAGTCACCCCATCTTGGATTCCCCTAGGTCTCTAGTTTTCAGAAATGCACAGGTTTGGTAGGTTTCCCTAGGTGCCGGCTGAGCTACTGGCCAAAATCTACAGGTAGACACTTTGCAAAAAACACCTCTGTTTTCTCTCAGAAAATTGGATGTGTCCACGTTGCGCTTTGGGGCGTTTCCTGTCGCGGGCGCTAGGCCTACCCACACAAGTGAGGTATCATTTTTATCGCGAGACTTGGGGGAACGCTGGGTGGAAGGAAATTTGTGGCTCCTCTCAGATTCCAGAACTTTCTGCCACAGAAATGTGAGGAACATGTGTTTTTTTAGCCAAATTTTGAGGTTTGCAAAGGATTCTGGGTAACAGAACCTGGTCCGAGCCACACAAGTCACCCCATCTTGGATTCCCCTAGGTCTCTATTCAGAAATGAACAGGTCTGGTAGGTTTCCCTGGGTGCCGGCTGAGCTACAGGCCAAAATCTACAGGTAAGCACTTTGCAAAAAACGCCTCTGTTTTCTTTCAAAAATTTGGATGTGTCCACGTTGCGCTTTGGGGCGTTTCCTGTCGCGGGCGCTATGCCTACCCACACAAGTGAGGTATCATTTTTATCGGGAGACTTGGGGGAACGCTGAGTGGAAGGAAATTTGTGTCTCCTCTCAGATTCCAGAACTTTCTGCCACAGAAATGTGAGGAACATGTGTTTTTTTGGCCAAATTTTGAGGTTTGCAAAGGATTCTGGGTAACAGAACCTGGTCCGAGCCACACAAGTCACCCCATCTTGGATTCCCCTAGGTCTCTAGTTTTTAGAAATGCACAGGTTTGGTATGTTTCCCTAGGTGGCGGCTGATCTAGAGGCCAAAATCTACAGGTAGGCACTTTGCAAAAAACACCTCTGTTTTCTTTCAAAAAATTGGATGTGTCCACGTTGCGCTTTGGGGCGTTTCCTGTCGCGGGCGCTAGGCCTACCCACACAAGTGAGGAATCATTTTTATCGGGAGACTTGGGGGAACGCTGGGTGGAAGGAAATTTGTGGCTCCTCTCACATTCCAGAACTTTCTGCCACAGAAATGTGAGGAACATGTGTTTTTTTAGCCAAATTTTGAGGTTTGCAAAGGATTCTGGGTAACAGAACCTGGTCCGAGCCACACAAGTCACCCCATCTTGGATTCCCCTAGGTCTCTAGTTTTCAGAAATGCACAGGTTTGGTAGGTTTCCCTAGGTGCCGGCTGAGCTACAGGCCAAAATCTACAGGTAGGCACTTTGCAAAAAACACCTCTGTTTTCTTTTAAAAAATTGGATGTGTCCACGTTGCGCTTTGGGGCGTTTCCTGTCGCGGGCGCTATGCCTACCCACACAAGTGAGGTATCATTTTTATCGGGAGACTTGGGGGAACGCTGGGTGGAAGGAAATTTGTGTCTCCTCTCAGATTCCAGAACTTTCTGCCACAGAAATGTGAGGAACATGTGTTTTTTTAGCCAAATTTTGAGGTTTGCAAAGTCTTCTGGGTAGCAGAACCTGGTCCGAGCCACACAAGTCACCCCATCTTGGATTCCCCTAGGTCTCTAGTTTTTAGAAATGCAAAGGTTTGGTAGGTTTCCCTAGGTGGCGGCTGATCTAGAGGCCAAAATCTACAGGTAGGCACTTTGCAGAAAACACCTCTGTTTTCTTTCAAAAAATTGGATGTGTCCACGTTGCGCTTTGGGGCGTTTCCTGTCGCAGGCGCTAGGCCTACCCACACAAGTGAGGAATCATTTTTATCGGGAGACTTGGGGGAACGCTGGGTGGAAGGAAATTTGTGGCTCCTCTCAGATTCCAGAACTTTCTGCCACAGAAATGTGAGGAACATGTGTTTTTTTAGCCAAATTTTGAGGTTTGCAAAGGATTCTGGGTAACAGAACCTGGTCCGAGCCACACAAGTCACCCCATCTTGGATTCCCCTAGGTCTCTAGTTTTCAGAAATGCACAGGTTTGGTAGGTTTCCCTAGGTGCCGGCTGAGCTACAGGCCAAAATCAACAGGTAGGCACTTTGCAAAAAACACCTCTGTTTTCTTTAAAAAAATTGGATGTGTCCACGTTGCGCTTTGGGGCGTTTCCTGTCGCGGGCGCTATGCCTACCCACACAAGTGAGGTATCATTTTTATCGGGAGACTTGGGGGAACGCTGGGTGGAAGGAAATTTGTGTCTCCTCTCAGATTCCAGAACTTTCTGCCACAGAAATGTGAGGAACATGTGTTTTTTTAGCCAAATTTTGAGGTTTGCAAAGGATTCTGGGTAACAGAACCTGGTCCGAGCCACACAAGTCACCCCATCTTGGATTCCCCTAGGTGTCTAGTTTTCAGAAATGCACAGGTTTGGTAGGTTTCCCTAGGTGCCGGCTGAGCTACAGGCCAAAATCTACAGGTAGGCACTTTGCAAAAAACACCTCTGTTTTCTTTTAAAAAATTGGATGTGTCCACGTTGCGCTTTGGGGCGTTTCCTGTCGCGGGCGCTATGCCTACCCACACAAGTGAGGTACCATTCTTATCGGGAGACTTGGGGGAACGCTGGGTGGAAGGAAATTTGTGTCTCCTCTCAGATTCCAGAACTTTCTGCCACAGAAATGTGAGGAACATGTGTTTTTTTAGCCAAATTTTGAGGTTTGCAAAGGATTCTGGGTAACAGAACCTGGTCCGAGCCACACAAGTCACCCCATCTTGGATTCCCCTAGGTCTATAGTTTTTAGAAATGCAAAGGTTTGGTAGGTTTCCCTAGGTGGCGGCTGATCTAGAGGCCAAAATCTACAGGTAGGCACTTTGCAAAAAACACCTCTGTTTTCTTTCAAAAATTTGGATGTGTCCACGTTGCGCTTTGGGGCGTTTCCTGTCGCGGGCGCTAGGCCTACCCACACAAGTGAGGTATCATTTCTATCGGGAGACGTGGGGGAATGCTGGGTGGAAGGATATTTGTGGCTCCTCTCTGATTCCAGAACTTTCTGCCACAGAAATGTGAGGAACATGTGTTTTTTTAACCGAATTTTGAGGTTTGCAAAGGATTCTGGGTAACAGAACCTGGTCCGAGCCACATAAGTCACCCCATCTTGGATTCCCCTAGGTCTCTAGTTTTCAGAAATGCACAGGTTTGGTAGGTTTCCCTAGGTGCCGGCTGAGCTACAGGCCAAAATCTACAGGTAGGCACTTTGCAAAAAACACCTCTGTTTTCTTTAAAAAATTTGGATGTGTCCACGTTGCGCTTTGGGGCGTTTCCTGTCACGGGCGCTAGGCCTACCCACACGAGTGAGGAATCAGTTTTATCGGGAGACGTGGGGGAACGCTGGGTGGAAGGAAATTTGTGGCTCCTCTCAGATTCGAGAACTTTCTGCCACAGAAATGTGAGGAAAATGCGTTTTGTTAGCCAAATTTTGAGGTTTGCAAAGGATTCTGGTTAACAGAACCTGGTCCGAGCCACACAAGTCACCCCATCTTGGATTCCCCTAGGTCTCTAGTTTTTAGAAATGCAAAGGTTTGGTAGGTTTCCCTAAGTGGCGGCTGATCTAGAGGCCAAAATCTACAGGTAGGCACTTTGCAAAAAAACACCTCTGTTTTCTTTCAAAAAATTGGATGTGTCCACGTTGCGCTTTGGGGCGTTTCCTGTCGCGGGTGCTAGGCCTACCCACACAAGTGAGGTATCATTTCTATCGGGAGACGTGGGGGAATGCTGGGTGGAAGGATATTTGTGGCTCCTCTCTGATTCCAGAACTTTCTGCCACAGAAATGTGAGGAACATGTGTTTTTTTAGCCAAATTTTGAGGTTTGCAAAGGATTCTGGGTAACAGAACCTGGTCCGAGCCACACAAGTCACCCCATCTTGGATTCCCCTAGGTCTCTAGTTTTCAGAAATGCACAGGTTTGGTAGGTTTCCCTAGGTGCCGGCTGAGCTACAGGCCAAAATCTACAGGTAGGCACTTTGCAAAAAACACCTCTGTTTTCTTTAAAAAAATTGGATGTGTCCACGTTCCGCTTTGGGGCGTTTCCTGTCGCGGGCGCTATGCCTACCCACACAAGTGAGGTATCATTTTTATCGGGAGACTTGGGGGAACGCTGGGTGGAAGGAAATTTGTGTCTCCTCTCAGATTCCAGAACTTTCTGCCACAGAAATGTGAGGAACATGTGTTTTTTTAGCCAAATTTTGAGGTTTGCAAAGGATTCTGGGTAACAGAACCTGGTCCGAGCCACACAAGTCACCCCATCTTGGATTCCCCTAGGTCTCTAGTTTTTAGAAATGCAAAGGTTTGGTAGGTTTCCCTAGGTGGCGGCTGATCTAGAGGCCAAAATCTACAGGTAGGCACTTTGCAAAAAACACCTCTGTTTTCTTTCAAAAATTTGGATGTGTCCACGTTGCGCTTTGGGGCGTTTCCTGTCGCGGGCGCTAGGCCTACCCACACAAGTGAGGTATCATTTCTATCGGGAGACGTGGGGGAATGCTGGGTGGAAGGATATTTGTGGCTCCTCTCTGATTCCAGAACTTTCTGCCACAGAAATGTGAGGAACATGTGTTTTTTTAACCGAATTTTGAGGTTTGCAAAGGATTCTGGGTAACAGAACCTGGTCCGAGCCACATAAGTCACCCCATCTTGGATTCCCCTAGGTCTCTAGTTTTCAGAAATGCACAGGTTTGGTAGGTTTCCCTAGGTGCCGGCTGAGCTACAGGCCAAAATCTACAGGTAGGCACTTTGCAAAAAACACCTCTGTTTTCTTTAAAAAATTTGGATGTGTCCACGTTGCGCTTTGGGGCGTTTCCTGTCACGGGCGCTAGGCCTACCCACACGAGTGAGGAATCAGTTTTATCGGGAGACGTGGGGGAACGCTGGGTGGAAGGAAATTTGTGGCTCCTCTCAGATTCGAGAACTTTCTGCCACAGAAATGTGAAGAAAATGCGTTTTGTTAGCCAAATTTTGAGGTTTGCAAAGGATTCTGGTTAACAGAACCTGGTCCGCGCCACACAAGTCACCCCGTCTTGGATTCCCCTAGGTCTCTAGTTTTCAGAAATGCACAGGTTTGGTAGGTTTCCCTAGGTGCCGGCTGAGCTACAGGCCAAAATCTACAGGTAGACACTTTGCAAAAAACACCTCTGTTTTCTCTCAGAAAATTGGATGTGTCCACGTTGCGCTTTGGGGCGTTTCCTGTCGCGGGCGCTAGGCCTACCCACACAAGTGAGGTATCATTTTTATCGCGAGACTTGGGGGAACGCTGGGTGGAAGGAAATTTGTGGCTCCTCTCAGATTCCAGAACTTTCTGCCACAGAAATGTGAGGAACATGTGTTTTTTTAGCCAAATTTTGAGGTTTGCAAAGGATTCTGGGTAACAGAACCTGGTCCGAGCCACACAAGTCACCCCATCTTTAGATTCCCCTAGGTCTCTATTCAGAAATGAACAGGTTTGGTAGGTTTCCCTGGGTGCCGGCTGAGCTACAGGCCAAAATCTACAGGTAAGCACTTTGCAAAAAACGCCTCTGTTTTCTTTCAAAAATTTGGATGTGTCCACGTTGCGCTTTGGGGCGTTTCCTGTCGCGGGTGCTAGGCCTACCCACACAAGTGAGGTATCATTTCTATCGGGAGACGTGGGGGAATGCTGGGTGGAAGGATATTTGTGGCTCCTCTCTGATTCCAGAACTTTCTGCCACAGAAATGTGAGGAACATGTGTTTTTTTAACCAAATTTTGAGGTTTGCAAAGGATTCTGGGTAACAGAACCTGGTCCGAGCCACATAAGTCACCCCATCTTGGATTCTCCTAGGTCTCTAGTTTTCAGAAATGCACAGGTTTGGTAGGTTTCCCTAGGTGCCGGCTGAGCTACAGGCCAAAATCTACAGGTAGGCACTTTGCAAAAAACACCTCTGTTTTCTTTAAAAAAATTGGATGTGTCCACATTGCGCTTTGGGGCGTTTCCTGTCGCGGGCGCTATGCCTACCCACACAAGTGAGGTATCATTTTTATCGGGAGACTTGGGGGAACGCTGGGTGGAAGGAAATTTGTGTCTCCTCTCAGATTCCAGAACTTTCTGCCACAGAAATGTGAGGAACATGTGTTTTTTTAGCCAAATTTTGAGGTTTGCAAAGGATTCTGGGTAACAGAACCTGGTCCGAGCCACACAAGTCACCCCATCTTGGATTCCCCTAGGTCTCTAGTTTTTAGAAATGCACAGGTTTGGTAGGTTTCCCTAGGTGGCGGCTGATCTAGAGGCCAAAATCTACAGGTAGGCACTTTGCAAAAAACACCTCTGTTTTCTTTCAAAAAATTGGATGTGTCCACGTTGCGCTTTGGGGCGTTTCCTGTCGCGGGCGCTAGGCCTACCCACACAAGTGAGGAATCATTTTTATCGGGAGACTTGGGGGAACGCTGGGTGGAAGGAAATTTGGGGCTCCTCTCAGATTCCAGAACTTTCTGCCACAGAAATGTGAGGAACATGTGTTTTTTTAGCCAAATTTTGAGGTTTGCAAAGGATTCTGGGTAACAGAACCTGGTCCGAGCCACACAAGTCACCCCATCTTGGATTCCCCTAGGTCTCTAGTTTTCAGAAATGCACAGGTTTGGTAGGTTTCCCTAGGTGCCGGCTGAGCTACAGGCCAAAATCTACAGGTAGGCACTTTGCAAAAAACACCTCTGTTTTCTTTTAAAAAATTGGATGTGTCCACGTTGCGCTTTGGGGCGTTTCCTGTCGCGGGCGCTATGCCTACCCACACAAGTGAGGTATCATTTTTATCGGGAGACTTGGGGGAACGCTGGGTGGAAGGAAATTTGTGTCTCCTCTCAGATTCCAGAACTTTCTGCCACAGAAATGTGAGGAACATGTGTTTTTTTAGCCAAATTTTGAGGTTTGCAAAGTCTTCTGGGTAGCAGAACCTGGTCCGAGCCACACAAGTCACCCCATCTTGGATTCCCCTAGGTCTCTAGTTTTTAGAAATGCAAAGGTTTGGTAGGTTTCCCTAGGTGGCGGCTGATCTAGAGGCCAAAATCTACAGGTAGGCACTTTGCAGAAAACACCTCTGTTTTCTTTCAAAAAATTGGATGTGTCCACGTTGCGCTTTGGGGCGTTTCCTGTCGCAGGCGCTAGGCCTACCCACACAAGTGAGGAATCATTTTTATCGGGAGACTTGGGGGAACGCTGGGTGGAAGGAAATTTGTGGCTCCTCTCAGATTCCAGAACTTTCTGCCACAGAAATGTGAGGAACATGTGTTTTTTTAGCCAAATTTTGAGGTTTGCAAAGGATTCTGGGTAACAGAACCTGGTCCGAGCCACACAAGTCACCCCATCTTGGATTCCCCTAGGTCTCTAGTTTTCAGAAATGCACAGGTTTGGTAGGTTTCCCTAGGTGCCGGCTGAGCTACAGGCCAAAATCAACAGGTAGGCACTTTGCAAAAAACACCTCTGTTTTCTTTAAAAAAATTGGATGTGTCCACGTTGCGCTTTGGGGCGTTTCCTGTCGCGGGCGCTATGCCTACCCACACAAGTGAGGTATCATTTTTATCGGGAGACTTGGGGGAACGCTGGGTGGAAGGAAATTTGTGTCTCCTCTCAGATTCCAGAACTTTCTGCCACAGAAATGTGAGGAACATGTGTTTTTTTAGCCAAATTTTGAGGTTTGCAAAGGATTCTGGGTAACAGAACCTGGTCCGAGCCACACAAGTCACCCCATCTTGGATTCCCCTAGGTGTCTAGTTTTCAGAAATGCACAGGTTTGGTAGGTTTCCCTAGGTGCCGGCTGAGCTACAGGCCAAAATCTACAGGTAGGCACTTTGCAAAAAACACCTCTGTTTTCTTTTAAAAAATTGGATGTGTCCACGTTGCGCTTTGGGGCGTTTCCTGTCGCGGGCGCTATGCCTACCCACACAAGTGAGGTACCATTCTTATCGGGAGACTTGGGGGAACGCTGGGTGGAAGGAAATTTGTGTCTCCTCTCAGATTCCAGAACTTTCTGCCACAGAAATGTGAGGAACATGTGTTTTTTTTAGCCAAATTTTGAGGTTTGCAAAGGATTCTGGGTAACAGAACCTGGTCCGAGCCACACAAGTCACCCCATCTTGGATTCCCCTAGGTCTATAGTTTTTAGAAATGCAAAGGTTTGGTAGGTTTCCCTAGGTGGCGGCTGATCTAGAGGCCAAAATCTACAGGTAGGCACTTTGCAAAAAACACCTCTGTTTTCTTTCAAAAATTTGGATGTGTCCACGTTGCGCTTTGGGGCGTTTCCTGTCGCGGGCGCTAGGCCTACCCACACAAGTGAGGTATCATTTCTATCGGGAGACGTGGGGGAATGCTGGGTGGAAGGATATTTGTGGCTCCTCTCTGATTCCAGAACTTTCTGCCACAGAAATGTGAGGAACATGTGTTTTTTTAACCGAATTTTGAGGTTTGCAAAGGATTCTGGGTAACAGAACCTGGTCCGAGCCACATAAGTCACCCCATCTTGGATTCCCCTAGGTCTCTAGTTTTCAGAAATGCACAGGTTTGGTAGGTTTCCCTAGGTGCCGGCTGAGCTACAGGCCAAAATCTACAGGTAGGCACTTTGCAAAAAACACCTCTGTTTTCTTTAAAAAATTTGGATGTGTCCACGTTGCGCTTTGGGGCGTTTCCTGTCACGGGCGCTAGGCCTACCCACACGAGTGAGGAATCAGTTTTATCGGGAGACGTGGGGGAACGCTGGGTGGAAGGAAATTTGTGGCTCCTCTCAGATTCGAGAACTTTCTGCCACAGAAATGTGAGGAAAATGCGTTTTGTTAGCCAAATTTTGAGGTTTGCAAAGGATTCTGGTTAACAGAACCTGGTCCGAGCCACACAAGTCACCCCATCTTGGATTCCCCTAGGTCTCTAGTTTTTAGAAATGCAAAGGTTTGGTAGGTTTCCCTAAGTGGCGGCTGATCTAGAGGCCAAAATCTACAGGTAGGCACTTTGCAAAAAACACCTCTGTTTTCTTTCAAAAAATTGGATGTGTCCACGTTGCGCTTTGGGGCGTTTCCTGTCGCGGGTGCTAGGCCTACCCACACAAGTGAGGTATCATTTCTATCGGGAGACGTGGGGGAATGCTGGGTGGAAGGATATTTGTGGCTCCTCTCTGATTCCAGAACTTTCTGCCACAGAAATGTGAGGAACATGTGTTTTTTTAGCAAAATTTTGAGGTTTGCAAAGGATTCTGGGTAACAGAACCTGGTCCGAGCCACACAAGTCACCCCATCTTGGATTCCCCTAGGTCTCTAGTTTTCAGAAATGCACAGGTTTGGTAGGTTTCCCTAGGTGCCGGCTGAGCTACAGGCCAAAATCTACAGGTAGGCACTTTGCAAAAAACACCTCTGTTTTCTTTAAAAAAATTGGATGTGTCCACGTTCCGCTTTGGGGCGTTTCCTGTCGCGGGCGCTATGCCTACCCACACAAGTGAGGTATCATTTTTATCGGGAGACTTGGGGGAACGCTGGGTGGAAGGAAATTTGTGTCTCCTCTCAGATTCCAGAACTTTCTGCCACAGAAATGTGAGGAACATGTGTTTTTTTAGCCAAATTTTGAGGTTTGCAAAGGATTCTGGGTAACAGAACCTGGTCCGAGCCACACAAGTCACCCCATCTTGGATTCCCCTAGGTCTCTAGTTTTTAGAAATGCAAAGGTTTGGTAGGTTTCCCTAGGTGGCGGCTGATCTAGAGGCCAAAATCTACAGGTAGGCACTTTGCAAAAAACACCTCTGTTTTCTTTCAAAAATTTGGATGTGTCCACGTTGCGCTTTGGGGCGTTTCCTGTCGCGGGCGCTAGGCCTACCCACACAAGTGAGGTATCATTTCTATCGGGAGACGTGGGGGAATGCTGGGTGGAAGGATATTTGTGGCTCCTCTCTGATTCCAGAACTTTCTGCCACAGAAATGTGAGGAACATGTGTTTTTTTAACCGAATTTTGAGGTTTGCAAAGGATTCTGGGTAACAGAACCTGGTCCGAGCCACATAAGTCACCCCATCTTGGATTCCCCTAGGTCTCTAGTTTTCAGAAATGCACAGGTTTGGTAGGTTTCCCTAGGTGCCGGCTGAGCTACAGGCCAAAATCTACAGGTAGGCACTTTGCAAAAAACACCTCTGTTTTCTTTAAAAAATTTGGATGTGTCCACGTTGCGCTTTGGGGCGTTTCCTGTCACGGGCGCTAGGCCTACCCACACGAGTGAGGAATCAGTTTTATCGGGAGACGTGGGGGAACGCTGGGTGGAAGGAAATTTGTGGCTCCTCTCAGATTCGAGAACTTTCTGCCACAGAAATGTGAAGAAAATGCGTTTTGTTAGCCAAATTTTGAGGTTTGCAAAGGATTCTGGTTAACAGAACCTGGTCCGCGCCACACAAGTCACCCCGTCTTGGATTCCCCTAGGTCTCTAGTTTTCAGAAATGCACAGGTTTGGTAGGTTTCCCTAGGTGCCGGCTGAGCTACAGGCCAAAATCTACAGGTAGACACTTTGCAAAAAACACCTCTGTTTTCTCTCAGAAAATTGGATGTGTCCACGTTGCGCTTTGGGGCGTTTCCTGTCGCGGGCGCTAGGCCTACCCACACAAGTGAGGTATCATTTTTATCGCGAGACTTGGGGGAACGCTGGGTGGAAGGAAATTTGTGGCTCCTCTCAGATTCCAGAACTTTCTGCCACAGAAATGTGAGGAACATGTGTTTTTTTAGCCAAATTTTGAGGTTTGCAAAGGATTCTGGGTAACAGAACCTGGTCCGAGCCACACAAGTCACCCCATCTTTAGATTCCCCTAGGTCTCTATTCAGAAATGAACAGGTTTGGTAGGTTTCCCTGGGTGCCGGCTGAGCTACAGGCCAAAATCTACAGGTAAGCACTTTGCAAAAAACGCCTCTGTTTTCTTTCAAAAATTTGGATGTGTCCACGTTGCGCTTTGGGGCGTTTCCTGTCGCGGGTGCTAGGCCTACCCACACAAGTGAGGTATCATTTCTATCGGGAGACGTGGGGGAATGCTGGGTGGAAGGATATTTGTGGCTCCTCTCTGATTCCAGAACTTTCTGCCACAGAAATGTGAGGAACATGTGTTTTTTTAACCAAATTTTGAGGTTTGCAAAGGATTCTGGGTAACAGAACCTGGTCCGAGCCACATAAGTCACCCCATCTTGGATTCTCCTAGGTCTCTAGTTTTCAGAAATGCACAGGTTTGGTAGGTTTCCCTAGGTGCCGGCTGAGCTACAGGCCAAAATCTACAGGTAGGCACTTTGCAAAAAACACCTCTGTTTTCTTTAAAAAAATTGGATGTGTCCACATTGCGCTTTGGGGCGTTTCCTGTCGCGGGCGCTATGCCTACCCACACAAGTGAGGTATCATTTTTATCGGGAGACTTGGGGGAACGCTGGGTGGAAGGAAATTTGTGTCTCCTCTCAGATTCCAGAACTTTCTGCCACAGAAATGTGAGGAACATGTGTTTTTTTAGCCAAATTTTGAGGTTTGCAAAGGATTCTGGGTAACAGAACCTGGTCCGAGCCACACAAGTCACCCCATCTTGGATTCCCCTAGGTCTCTAGTTTTTAGAAATGCACAGGTTTGGTAGGTTTCCCTAGGTGGCGGCTGATCTAGAGGCCAAAATCTACAGGTAGGCACTTTGCAAAAAACACCTCTGTTTTCTTTCAAAAAATTGGATGTGTCCACGTTGCGCTTTGGGGCGTTTCCTGTCGCGGGCGCTAGGCCTACCCACACAAGTGAGGAATCATTTTTATCGGGAGACTTGGGGGAACGCTGGGTGGAAGGAAATTTGGGGCTCCTCTCAGATTCCAGAACTTTCTGCCACAGAAATGTGAGGAACATGTGTTTTTTTAGCCAAATTTTGAGGTTTGCAAAGGATTCTGGGTAACAGAAGCTGGTCCGAGCCACACAAGTCACCCCATCTTGGATTCCCCTAGGTCTCTAGTTTTCAGAAATGCACAGGTTTGGTAGGTTTCCCTAGGTGCCGGCTGAGCTACAGGCCAAAATCTACAGGTAGGCACTTTGCAAAAAACACCTCTGTTTTCTTTAAAAAAATTGGATGTGTCCACGTTGCGCTTTGGGGCGTTTCCTGTTGCGGGCGCTATGCCTACCCACACAAGTGAGGTATCATTTTTATCGGGAGACTTGGGGGAACGCTGGGTGGAAGGAAATTTGTGTCTCCTCTCAGATTCCAGAACTTTCTGCCACAGAAATGTGAGGAACATGTGTTTTTTTAGCCAAATTTTGAGGTTTGCAAAGGATTCTGGGTAACAGAACCTGGTCCGAGCCACACAAGTCACCCCATCTTGGATTCCCCTAGGTCTCTAGTTTTTAGAAATGCAAAGGTTTGGTAGGTTTCCCTAGGTGGCGGCTGATCTAGAGGCCAAAATCTACAGGTAGGCACTTTGCAAAAAACACCTCTGTTTTCTTTCAAAAAATTGGATGTGTCCACGTTGCGCTTTGGGGCGTTTCCTGTCGCGGGCGCTATGCCTACCCACACAAGTGAGGTACCATTCTTATCGGGAGACTTGGGGGAACGCTGGGTGGAAGGAAATTTGTGTCTCCTCTCAGATTCCAGAACTTTCTGCCACAGAAATGTGAGGAACATGTGTTTTTTTAGCCAAATTTTGAGGTTTGCAAAGGATTCTGGGTAACAGAACCTGGTCCGAGCCACACAAGTCACCCCATCTTGGATTCCCCTAGGTCTATAGTTTTTAGAAATGCAAAGGTTTGGTAGGTTTCCCTAGGTGGCGGCTGATCTAGAGGCCAAAATCTACAGGTAGGCACTTTGCAAAAAACACCTCTGTTTTCTTTCAAAAAATTGGATGTGTCCACGTTGCGCTTTGGGGCGTTTCCTGTCGCGGGCGCTAGGCCTACCCACACAAGTGAGGAATCATTTTTATCGGGAGACTTGGGGGAACGCTGGGTGGAAGGAAATTTGTGGCTCCTCTCAGATTCCAGAACTTTCTGCAACAGAAATGTGAGGAACATGTGTTTTTTTAGCCAAATTTTGAGGTTTGCAAAGGATTCTGGGTAACAGAACCTGGTCCGAGCCACACAAGTCACCCCATCTTGGATTCCCCTAGGTCTATAGTTTTTAGAAATGCAAAGGTTTGGTAGGTTTCCCTAGGTGGCGGCTGATCTAGAGGCCAAAATCTACAGGTAGGCACTTTGCAAAAAACACCTCTGTTTTCTTTCAAAAAATTGGATGTGTCCACGTTGCGCTTTGGGGCGTTTCCTGTCGCGGGCGCTATGCCTACCCACACAAGTGAGGTATCATTTTTATCGGGAGACTTGGGGGAACGCTGGGTGGAAGGAAATTTGTGTCTCCTCTCAGATTCCAGAACTTTCTGCCACAGAAATGTGAGGAGCATGTGTTTTTTTAGCCACATTTTGAGGTTTGCAAAGGATTATGGGTAACAGAACCTGGTCCGAGCCACACAAGTCACCCCATCTTGGATTCCCCTAGGTCTATAGTTTTCAGAAATGCACAGGTTTGGTAGGTTTCCCTAGGTGGCGGCTGATCTAGAGGCCAAAATCTACAGGTAGGCACTTTGCAAAAAACACCTCTGTTTTCTTTAAAAAAATTGGATGTGTCCACGTTGCGCTTTGGGGCGTTCCCTGTTGCGGGCACTAGGCCTACCCACACAAGTGAGGTATCATTTGTATCGGGAGACTTGGGGGAACGCTGGGTGGAAGGAAATTTTTGGATCCTCTCAGATTCCAGAACTTTCTGCCACAGAAATGTGAGGAACATGTGTTTTTTTAGCCAAAAATTGAGGTTTGCAAAGGATTCTGGGTAACAGAACCTGGTCCGAGCCACACAAGTCACCCCATCCTGGATTCCCCTAGGTCTCTAGTTTTCAGAAATGCACAGGTTTGGTAGGTTTCCCTAGGTGCCGGCTGAGCTACAGGCCAAAATCTACAGGTAGGCACTTTGCAAAAAACACCTCTGTTTTCTTTCAAAAAATTGGATGTGTCCACGTTGCGCTTTGGGGCGTTTCCTGTCGCGGGCGCTATGCCTACCCACACAAGTGAGGTATCATTTTTATCGGGAGACTTGGGGGAACGCTGGGTGGAAGGACATTTGTGTCTCCTCTCAGATTCCAGAACTTTCTGCCACAGAAATGTGAGGAACATGTGTTTTTTTAGCCAAATTTTGAGGTTTGCAAAGGATTATGGGTAACAGAACCTGGTCCGAGCCACACAAGTCACCCCATCTTGGATTCCCCTAGGTCTATAGTTTTCAGAAATGCACAGGTTTGGTAGGTTTCCCTAGGTGCCGTCTGAGCTACAGGCCAAAATCTACAGGTAGGCACTTTGCAAAAAACACCTCTGTTTCTTTCAAAAAATTGGATGTGTCCACGTTGCGCTTTGGGGTGTTTCCTGTCGCGGGCGCTACGCCTTCCCACACAAGTGAGGTATCATTTTTATCGGGAGACTTGGGGGAACACTGGGTGGAAGGATATTTGTGGCTCCTCTCAGATTCCAGAACTTTCTGCCACAGAAATGTGAGGAACATGTGTTTTTTTAGCCAAATTTTGAGGTTTGCAAAGGATTCTGGGTAACAGAACCTGGTCCGAGCCACACAAGTCACCCCATCTTGGATTCCCCTAGGTCTCTAGTTTTCAGAAATGCACAGGTTTGGTAGGTTTCCCTAGGTGCCGGCTGAGCTACAGGCCAAAATCTACAGGTAGGCACTTTGCAAAAAACACCTCTGTTTTCTTTAAAAAAATTGGATGTGTCCACGTTGCGCTTTGGGGCGTTTCCTGTCGCGGGCGCTATGCCTACCCACACAAGTGAGGTACCATTTTTATTGGGAGACTTGGGGGAACGCTGGGTGGAAGGAAATTTGTGTCTCCTCTCAGATTCCAGAACTTTCTGCCACAGAAATGTGAGGAACATGTGTTTTTTTAGCCAAATTTTGAGGTTTGCAAAGGATTATGGGTAACAGAACCTGGTCCGAGCCACACAAGTCACCCCATCTTGGATTCCCCTAGGTCTCTAGTTTTCAGAAAGGCACAGGTTTGGTAAGTTTCCCTAGGTGCCGGCTGAGCTACAGGCCAAAATCTACAGGTAGGCACTTTGCAAAAAACACCTCTGTTTTCTTTCAAAAAATTGGATGTGTCCACGTTGCGCTTTGGGGTGTTTCCTGTCGCGGGCGCTACGCCTACCCACACAAGTGAGGTATAATTTTTATCGGGAGACTTGGGGGAACACTGGGTGGATGGAAATTTGTGGCCCCTCTCAGATTCCAAAACTTTCTGCCACAGAAATGTGAGGAACATGTGTTTTTTTAGCCAAATTTTGAGGTTTGCAAAGGATTCTGGGTAACAGAACCTGGTCCGAGCCACACAAGCCACCCCATCTTGGATTCCCCTAGGTCTCTAGTTTTCAGAAATGCACAGGTTTGGTAGGTTTCCCTAGGTGCCGGCTGAGCTACAAGCCAAAATCTACAGGTAGGCACTTTGCAAAAAACACCTCTGTTTTCTTTAAAAAATTTGGATGTGTCCACGTTGCGCTTTGGGGCGTTTCCTGTCACGGGCGCTAGGCCTACCCACACGAGTGAGGAATCAGTTTTATCGGGAGACGTGGGGGAACGCTGGGTGGAAGGAAATTTGTGGCTCCTCTCAGATTCCAGAACTTTCTGCCACAGAAATGTGAGGAACATGTGTTTTTTTAGCCAAATTTTGAGGTTTGCAAAGGATTATGGGTAACAGAACCTGGTCCGAGCCACACAAGTCACCCCATCTTGGATTCCCCTAGGTCTCTAGTTTTCAGAAAGGCACAGGTTTGGTAGGTTTCCCTAGGTGCCGGCTGAGCTACAGGCCAAAATCTACAGGTAGGCACTTTGCAAAAAACACCTCTGTTTTCTCTAAAAAAATAGGATGTGTCCACGTTGCGCTTTGGGGTGTTTCTTGTCGCGGGCGCTACGCCTACCCACACAAGTGAGGTATCATTTTTATCAGGAGACTTGGGGGAACACTGGGACGTAAGAAATTTGTGGCCCCTCTCAAAGTCCAAAACTTTCTGCCACAGAAATGTGAGGAACATGTGTTTTTTTAGCCAAATTTTGAGGTTTGCAAAGGATTCTGGGTGACAGAACCTGGTCCGAGCCACACAAGTCACCCCATCTTGGATTCCCCTAGGTCTCTAGTTTTCAGAAATGCACAGGTTTGGTAGGTTTCCCTAGGTGGCGGCTGATCTAGAGGCAAAAATCTACAGGTAGGCACTTTGCAAAAAACACCTCTGTTTTCTTTCAAAAAATTGGATGTGTCCACGTTGCGCTTTGGGGTGTTTCCTGTCGCGGGCGCTAGGCCTACCCACACAAGTGAGGAATCACTTTTATCGGGAGACTTGGGGGAACGCTGGGTGGAAGGAAATTTGTGGCTCCTCTCAGATTCCAGAACTTTCTGCCACAGAAATGTGAGGAACATGTGTTTTTTTAGCCAAATTTTGAGGATTGCAAAGGATTATGTGTAACAGAACCTGGTCCGAGCCACACAAGTCACCCCATCTTGGATTCCCCTAGGTCTCTAGTTTTCAGAAATGCACAGGTTTGGTAGGTTTCCCTAGGTGCCGGCTGAGCTACAGGCCAAAATCTACAGGTAGGCCCTTTGCAAAAAACACCTCTGTTTTCTTTCCAAAAATTGGATGTGTCCAAGTTGCGCTTTGGGGCGTTTCCTGTCGCGGGCGCTATGCCTACCCACACAAGTGAGGTATCATTTTTATCGGGAGACTTGGGGGAACGCTGGGTGGAAGGAAATTTGTGTCTCCTCTCAGATTCCAGAACTTTCTGCCACAGAAATGTGAGGAACATGTGTTTTTTTAGCCAAATTTTGAGGTTTGCAAAGGATTCTGGGTAACAGAACCTGGTCCGAGCCACACAAGTCACCCCATCTTGGATTCCCCTAGGTCTCTAGTTTTTAGAAATGCACAGGTTTGGTAGGTTTCCCTAGGTGGCGGCTGATCTAGAGGCCAAAATCTACAGGTAGGCACTTTGCAAAAAACACCTCTGTTTTCTTTCAAAAAATTGGATGTGTCCACGTTGCGCTTTGGGGCGTTTCCTGTCGCGGGCGCTAGGCCTACCCACACAAGTGAGGAATCATTTTTATCGGGAGACTTGGGGGAACGCTGGGTGGAAGGAAATTTGGGGCTCCTCTCAGATTCCAGAACTTTCTGCCACAGAAATGTGAGGAACATGTGTTTTTTTAGCCAAATTTTGAGGTTTGCAAAGGATTCTGGGTAACAGAAGCTGGTCCGAGCCACACAAGTCACCCCATCTTGGATTCCCCTAGGTCTCTAGTTTTCAGAAATGCACAGGTTTGGTAGGTTTCCCTAGGTGCCGGCTGAGCTACAGGCCAAAATCTACAGGTAGGCACTTTGCAAAAAACACCTCTGTTTTCTTTAAAAAAATTGGATGTGTCCACGTTGCGCTTTGGGGCGTTTCCTGTTGCGGGCGCTATGCCTACCCACACAAGTGAGGTATCATTTTTATCGGGAGACTTGGGGGAACGCTGGGTGGAAGGAAATTTGTGTCTCCTCTCAGATTCCAGAACTTTCTGCCACAGAAATGTGAGGAACATGTGTTTTTTTAGCCAAATTTTGAGGTTTGCAAAGGATTCTGGGTAACAGAACCTGGTCCGAGCCACACAAGTCACCCCATCTTGGATTCCCCTAGGTCTCTAGTTTTTAGAAATGCAAAGGTTTGGTAGGTTTCCCTAGGTGGCGGCTGATCTAGAGGCCAAAATCTACAGGTAGGCACTTTGGAAAAAACACCTCTGTTTTCTTTCAAAAAATTGGATGTGTCCACGTTGCGCTTTGGGGCGTTTCCTGTCGCGGGCGCTATGCCTACCCACACAAGTGAGGTACCATTCTTATCGGGAGACTTGGGGGAACGCTGGGTGGAAGGAAATTTGTGTCTCCTCTCAGATTCCAGAACTTTCTGCCACAGAAATGTGAGGAACATGTGTTTTTTTAGCCAAATTTTGAGGTTTGCAAAGGATTCTGGGTAACAGAACCTGGTCCGAGCCACACAAGTCACCCCATCTTGGATTCCCCTAGGTCTATAGTTTTTAGAAATGCAAAGGTTTGGTAGGTTTCCCTAGGTGGCGGCTGATCTAGAGGCCAAAATCTACAGGTAGGCACTTTGCAAAAAACACCTCTGTTTTCTTTCAAAAAAATTGGATGTGTCCACGTTGCGCTTTGGGGCGTTTCCTGTCGCGGGCGCTAGGCCTACCCACACAAGTGAGGAATCATTTTTATCGGGAGACTTGGGGGAACGCTGGGTGGAAGGAAATTTGTGGCTCCTCTCAGATTCCAGAACTTTCTGCCACAGAAATGTGAGGAACATGTGTTTTTTTAGCCAAATTTTGAGGTTTGCAAAGGATTCTGGGTAACAGAACCTGGTCCGAGCCACACAAGTCACCCCATCTTGGATTCCCCTAGGTCTATAGTTTTTAGAAATGCAAAGGTTTGGTAGGTTTCCCTAGGTGGCGGCTGATCTAGAGGCCAAAATCTACAGGTAGGCACTTTGCAAAAAACACCTCTGTTTTCTTTAAAAAAATTGGATGTGTCCACGTTGCGCTTTGGGGCGTTTCCTGTCGCGGGCGCTATGCCTACCCACACAAGTGAGGTATCATTTTTATCGGGAGACTTGGGGGAACGCTGGGTGGAAGGAAATTTGTGTCTCCTCTCAGATTCCAGAACTTTCTGCCACAGAAATGTGAGGAACATGTGTTTTTTTAGCCAAATTTTGAGGTTTGCAAAGGATTATGGGTAACAGAACCTGGTCCGAGCCACACAAGTTACCCCATCTTGGATTCCCCTAGGTCTATAGTTTTCAGAAATGCACAGGTTTGGTAGGTTTCCCTAGGTGGCGGCTGATCTAGAGGCCAAAATCTACAGGTAGGCACTTTGCAAAAAACACCTCTGTTTTCTTTAAAAAAATTGGATGTGTCCACGTTGCGCTTTGGGGCGTTCCCTGTTGCGGGCACTAGGCCTACCCACACAAGTGAGGTATCATTTGTATCGGGAGACTTGGGGGAACGCTGGGTGGAAGGAAATTTTTGGATCCTCTCAGATTCCAGAACTTTCTGCCACAGAAATGTGAGGAACATGTGTTTTTTTAGCCAAAAATTGAGGTTTGCAAAGGATTCTGGGTAACAGAACCTGGTCCGAGCCACACAAGTCACCCCATCCTGGATTCCCCTAGGTCTCTAGTTTTCAGAAATGCACAGGTTTGGTAGGTTTCCCTAGGTGCCGGCTGAGCTACAGGCCAAAATCTACAGGTAGGCACTTTGCAAAAAACACCTCTGTTTTCTTTCAAAAAATTGGATGTGTCCACGTTGCGCTTTGGGGCGTTTCCTGTCGCGGGCGCTATGCCTACCCACACAAGTGAGGTATCATTTTTATCGGGAGACTTGGGGGAACGCTGGGTGGAAGGACATTTGTGTCTCCTCTCAGATTCCAGAACTTTCTGCCACAGAAATGTGAGGAACATGTGTTTTTTTAGCCAAATTTTGAGGTTTGCAAAGGATTATGGGTAACAGAACCTGGTCCGAGCCACACAAGTCACCCCATCTTGGATTCCCCTAGGTCTATAGTTTTCAGAAATGCACAGGTTTGGTAGGTTTCCCTAGGTGCCGTCTGAGCTACAGGCCAAAATCTACAGGTAGGCACTTTGCAAAAAACACCTCTGTTTCTTTCAAAAAATTGGATGTGTCCACGTTGCGCTTTGGGGTGTTTCCTGTCGCGGGCGCTACGCCTTCCCACACAAGTGAGGTATCATTTTTATCGGGAGACTTGGGGGAACACTGGGTGGAAGGATATTTGTGGCTCCTCTCAGATTCCAGAACTTTCTGCCACAGAAATGTGAGGAACATGTGTTTTTTTAGCCAAATTTTGAGGTTTGCAAAGGATTCTGGGTAACAGAACCTGGTCCGAGCCACACAAGTCACCCCATCTTGGATTCCCCTAGGTCTCTAGTTTTCAGAAATGCACAGGTTTGGTAGGTTTCCCTAGGTGCCGGCTGAGCTACAGGCCAAAATCTACAGGTAGGCACTTTGCAAAAAACACCTCTGTTTTCTTTAAAAAAATTGGATGTGTCCACGTTGCGCTTTGGGGCGTTTCCTGTCGCGGGCGCTATGCCTACCCACACAAGTGAGGTACCATTTTTATTGGGAGACTTGGGGGAACGCTGGGTGGAAGGAAATTTGTGTCTCCTCTCAGATTCCAGAACTTTCTGCCACAGAAATGTGAGGAACATGTGTTTTTTTAGCCAAATTTTGAGGTTTGCAAAGGATTATGGGTAACAGAACCTGGTCCGAGCCACACAAGTCACCCCATCTTGGATTCCCCTAAGTCTCTAGTTTTCAGAAAGGCACAGGTTTGGTAAGTTTCCCTAGGTGCCGGCTGAGCTACAGGCCAAAATCTACAGGTAGGCACTTTGCAAAAAACACCTCTGTTTTCTTTCAAAAAATTGGATGTGTCCACGTTGCGCTTTGGGGTGTTTCCTGTCGCGGGCGCTACGCCTACCCACACAAGTGAGGTATAATTTTTATCGGGAGACTTGGGGGAACACTGGGTGGACGGAAATTTGTGGCCCCTCTCAGATTCCAAAACTTTCTGCCACAGAAATGTGAGGAACATGTGTTTTTTTAGCCAAATTTTGAGGTTTGCAAAGGATTCTGGGTAACAGAACCTGGTCCGAGCCACACAAGCCACCCCATCTTGGATTCCCCTAGGTCTCTAGTTTTCAGAAATGCACAGGTTTGGTAGGTTTCCCTAGGTGCCGGCTGAGCTACAGGCCAAAATCTACAGGTAGGCACTTTGCAAAAAACACCTCTGTTTTCTTTCAAAAAATTGGATGTGTCCACGTTGCGCTTTGGGGCGTTTCCTGTCGCGGGCGCTATGCCTACCCACACAAGTGAGGTATCATTTTTATCGGGAGACTTGGGGGAACGCTGGGTGGAAGGACATTTGTGTCTCCTCTCAGATTCCAGAACTTTCTGCCACAGAAATGTGAGGAACATGTGTTTTTTTAGCCAAATTTTGAGGTTTGCAAAGGATTATGGGTAACAGAACCTGGTCCGAGCCACACAAGTCACCCCATCTTGGATTCCCCTAGGTCTATAGTTTTCAGAAATGCACAGGTTTGGTAGGTTTCCCTAGGTGCCGTCTGAGCTACAGGCCAAAATCTACAGGTAGGCACTTTGCAAAAAACACCTCTGTTTCTTTCAAAAAATTGGATGTGTCCACGTTGCGCTTTGGGGTGTTTCCTGTCACGGGCGCTAGGCCTACCCACACGAGTGAGGAATCAGTTTTATCGGGAGACGTGGGGGAACGCTGGGTGGAAGGAAATTTGTGGCTCCTCTCAGATTCCAGAACTTTCTGCCACAGAAATGTGAGGAACATGTGTTTTTTTAGCCAAATTTTGAGGTTTGCAAAGGATTCTGGGTAACAGAACCTGGTCCGAGCCACACAAGTCACCCCATCTTGGATTCCCCTAGGTCTCTAGTTTTCAGAAAGGCACAGGTTTGGTAGGTTTCCCTAGGTGCCGGCTGAGCTACAGGCCAAAATCTACAGGTAGGCACTTTGCAAAAAACACCTCTGTTTTCTCTCAAAAAATTGGATGTGTCCACGTTGCGCTTTGGGGTGTTTCCTGTCGCGGGCGCTACGCCTACCCACACAAGTGAGGTATCATTTTTATCAGGAGACTTGGGGGAACACTGGGACGTAAGAAATTTGTGGCCCCTCTCAAAGTCCAAAACTTTCTGCCACAGAAATGTGAGGAACATGTGTTTTTTTAGCCAAATATTGAGGTTTGCAAAGGATTCTGGGTGACAGAACCTGGTCCGAGCCACACAAGTCACCCCATCTTGGATTCCCCTAGGTCTCTAGTTTTCAGAAATGCACAGGTTTGGTAGGTTTCCCTAGGTGCCGTCTGAGCTACAGGCCAAAATCTACAGGTAGGCACTTTGCAAAAAACACCTCTGTTTCTTTCAAAAAATTGGATGTGTCCACGTTGCGCTTTGGGGTGTTTCCTGTCGCGGGCGCTACGCCTTCCCACACAAGTGAGGTATCATTTTTATCGGGAGACTTGGGGGAACGCTGGGTGGAAGGACATTTGTGTCTACTCTCAGATTCCAGAACTTTCTGCCACAGAAATGTGAGGAACATGTGTTTTTTTAGCCAAATTTTGAGGTTTGCAAAGGATTATGGGTAACAGAACCTGGTCCGAGCCACACAAGTCACCCCATCTTGGATTCCCCTAGGTCTATAGTTTTCAGAAATGCACAGGTTTGGTAGGTTTCCCTAGGTGCCGTCTGAGCTACAGGCCAAAATCTACAGGTAGGCACTTTGCAAAAAACACCTCTGTTTCTTTCAAAAAATTGGATGTGTCCACGTTGCGCTTTGGGGTGTTTCCTGTCGCGGGCGCTACGCCTTCCCACACAAGTGAGGTATCATTTTTATCGGGAGACTTGGGGGAACACTGGGTGGAAGGATATTTGTGGCTCCTCTCAGATTCCAGAACTTTCTGCCACAGAAATGTGAGGAACATGTGTTTTTTTAGCCAAATTTTGAGGTTTGCAAAGGATTCTGGGTGACAGAACCTGGTCCGAGCCACACAAGTCACCCCATCTTGGATTCCCCTAGGTCTCTAGTTTTCAGAAATGCACAGGTTTGGTAGGTTTCCCTAGGTGCCGTCTGAGCTACAGGCCAAAATCTACAGGTAGGCACTTTGCAAAAAACACCTCTGTTTCTTTCAAAAAATTGGATGTGTCCACGTTGCGCTTTGGGGTGTTTCCTGTCGCGGGCGCTACGCCTTCCCACACAAGTGAGGTATCATTTTTATCGGGAGACTTGGGGGAACGCTGGGTGGAAGGACATTTGTGTCTCCTCTCAGATTCCAGAACTTTCTGCCACAGAAATGTGAGGAACATGTGTTTTTTTAGCCAAATTTTGAGGTTTGCAAAGGATTATGGGTAACAGAACCTGGTCCGAGCCACACAAGTCACCCCATCTTGGATTCCCCTAGGTCTATAGTTTTCAGAAATGCACAGGTTTGGTAGGTTTCCCTAGGTGCCGTCTGAGCTACAGGCCAAAATCTACAGGTAGGCACTTTGCAAAAAACACCTCTGTTTCTTTCAAAAAATTGGATGTGTCCACGTTGCGCTTTGGGGTGTTTCCTGTCGCGGGCGCTACGCCTTCCCACACAAGTGAGGTATCATTTTTATCGGGAGACTTGGGGGAACACTGGGTGGAAGGATATTTGTGGCTCCTCTCAGATTCCAGAACTTTCTGCCACAGAAATGTGAGGAACATGTGTTTTTTTAGCCAAATTTTGAGGTTTGCAAAGGATTCTGGGTAACAGAACCTGGTCCGAGCCACACAAGTCACCCCATCTTGGATTCCCCTAGGTCTCTAGTTTTCAGAAATGCACAGGTTTGGTAGGTTTCCCTAGGTGCCGGCTGAGCTACAGGCCAAAATCTACAGGTAGGCACTTTGCAAAAAACACCTCTGTTTTCTTTAAAAAAATTGGATGTGTCCACGTTGCGCTTTGGGGCGTTTCCTGTCGCGGGCGCTATGCCTACCCACACAAGTGAGGTACCATTTTTATTGGGAGACTTGGGGGAACGCTGGGTGGAAGGAAATTTGTGTCTCCTCTCAGATTCCAGAACTTTCTGCCACAGAAATGTGAGGAACATGTGTTTTTTTAGCCAAATTTTGAGGTTTGCAAAGGATTATGGGTAACAGAACCTGGTCCGAGCCACACAAGTCACCCCATCTTGGATTCCCCTAGGTCTCTAGTTTTCAGAAAGGCACAGGTTTGGTAAGTTTCCCTAGGTGCCGGCTGAGCTACAGGCCAAAATCTACAGGTAGGCACTTTGCAAAAAACACCTCTGTTTTCTTTCAAAAAATTGGATGTGTCCACGTTGCGCTTTGGGGTGTTTCCTGTCGCGGGCGCTACGCCTACCCACACAAGTGAGGTATAATTTTTATCGGGAGACTTGGGGGAACACTGGGTGGACGGAAATTTGTGGCCCCTCTCAGATTCCAAAACTTTCTGCCACAGAAATGTGAGGAACATGTGTTTTTTTAGCCAAATTTTGAGGTTTGCAAAGGATTCTGGGTAACAGAACCTGGTCCGAGCCACACAAGCCACCCCATCTTGGATTCCCCTAGGTCTCTAGTTTTCAGAAATGCACAGGTTTGGTAGGTTTCCCTAGGTGCCGGCTGAGCTACAGGCCAAAATCTACAGGTAGGCACTTTGCAAAAAACACCTCTGTTTTCTTTCAAAAAATTGGATGTGTCCACGTTGCGCTTTGGGGCGTTTCCTGTCGCGGGCGCTATGCCTACCCACACAAGTGAGGTATCATTTTTATCGGGAGACTTGGGGGAACGCTGGGTGGAAGGACATTTGTGTCTCCTCTCAGATTCCAGAACTTTCTGCCACAGAAATGTGAGGAACATGTGTTTTTTTAGCCAAATTTTGAGGTTTGCAAAGGATTATGGGTAACAGAACCTGGTCCGAGCCACACAAGTCACCCCATCTTGGATTCCCCTAGGTCTATAGTTTTCAGAAATGCACAGGTTTGGTAGGTTTCCCTAGGTGCCGTCTGAGCTACAGGCCAAAATCTACAGGTAGGCACTTTGCAAAAAACACCTCTGTTTCTTTCAAAAAATTGGATGTGTCCACGTTGCGCTTTGGGGTGTTTCCTGTCACGGGCGCTAGGCCTACCCACACGAGTGAGGAATCAGTTTTATCGGGAGACGTGGGGGAACGCTGGGTGGAAGGAAATTTGTGGCTCCTCTCAGATTCCAGAACTTTCTGCCACAGAAATGTGAGGAACATGTGTTTTTTTAGCCAAATTTTGAGGTTTGCAAAGGATTATGGGTAACAGAACCTGGTCCGAGCCACACAAGTCACCCCATCTTGGATTCCCCTAGGTCTCTAGTTTTCAGAAAGGCACAGGTTTGGTAGGTTTCCCTAGGTGCCGGCTGAGCTACAGGCCAAAATCTACAGGTAGGCACTTTGCAAAAAACACCTCTGTTTTCTCTCAAAAAATTGGATGTGTCCACGTTGCGCTTTGGGGTGTTTCCTGTCGCGGGCGCTACGCCTACCCACACAAGTGAGGTATCATTTTTATCAGGAGACTTGGGGGAACACTGGGACGTAAGAAATTTGTGGCCCCTCTCAAAGTCCAAAACTTTCTGCCACAGAAATGTGAGGAACATGTGTTTTTTTAGCCAAATTTTGAGGTTTGCAAAGGATTCTGGGTGACAGAACCTGGTCCGAGCCACACAAGTCACCCCATCTTGGATTCCCCTAGGTCTCTAGTTTTCAGAAATGCACAGGTTTGGTAGGTTTCCCTAGGTGGCGGCTGATCTAAAGGCAAAAATCTACAGGTAGGCTCTTTGCAAAAAACACCTCTGTTTTCTTTCAAAAAATTGGATGTGTCCACGTTGCGCTTTGGGGTGTTTCCTGTCGCGGGCGCTAGGCCTACCCACACAAGTGAGGAATCACTTTTATCGGGAGACTTGGGGGAACGCTGGGTGGAAGGAAATTTGTGGCTCCTCTCAGATTCCAGAACTTTCTGCCACAGAAATGTGAGGAACATGTGTTTTTTTAGCCAAATTTTGAGGATTGCAAAGGATTATGTGTAACAGAACCTGGTCCGAGCCACACAAGTCACCCCATCTTGGATTCCCCTAGGTCTCTAGTTTTCAGAAATGCACAGGTTTGGTAGGTTTCCCTAGGTGCCGGCTGAGCTACAGGCCAAAATCTACAGGTAGGCCCTTTGCAAAAAACACCTCTGTTTTCTTTCCAAAAATTGGATGTGTCCAAGTTGCGCTTTGGGGCGTTTCCTGTCGCGGGCGCTAGGCCTACCCACACAAGTGAGGTATCATTTTTATTGGGAGACGTGGGGGAACGCTGGGTGGAAGGAAATTTGTGGCTCCTCTCAGATTCCAGAACTTTTTGCCACAGAAATATGAGGAGCATGTGTTTTTTTAGCCAAATTTTGAGGTTTGCAAAGGATTCTGGGTAACAGAACCTGGTGCAAGCCACACAAGTCACCCCATCTTGGATTCCCCTAGGTCTCTAGTTTTCAGAAATGCACAGGTTTGGTAGGTGTCCCTAGGTGCCGGCTGAGCTACAGGCCAAAATCTACAGGTAGGCACCTTGCAAAAAACACCTCTGTTTTCTTTCAAAAATTTGGATGTATCCACGTTGCGCTTTGGGGCGTTTCCTGTCACGGGCGCTAGGCCTACCCACACAAGTGAGGTATCATTTTTATTGGGAGACGTGGGGGAACGCTGGGTGGAAGGAAATTTGTGGCTCCTCAAAGATTCCAGGACATTTTTCCACAGAAATGTGAGGAACATTTGTTTTATTAGCCAAATTTTGAGGTTTGCAAAGGATTCTGGGTAACATAACCTGGTCCGAGCCACACAAGTCACCCCATCTTGGATTCCCCTAGGTCTCTAGTTTTCAGAAAGGCACAGGTTTGGTAAGTTTCCCTAGGTGCCGGCTGAGCTACAGGCCAAAATCTACAGGTAGGCACTTTGCAAAAAACACCTCTGTTTTCTTTCAAAAAATTTGATGTGTCCACGTTGCGCTTTGGGGTGTTTCCTGTCGCGGGCGCTACGCCTACCCACACAAGTGAGGTATCATTTTTATCGGGAGACTTGGGGGAACACTGGGTGGACGGAAATTTGTGGCCCCTCTCAGATTCCAGAACTTTCTTCCACAGAAATGTGAGGAACATGTGTTTTTTTAGCCAAATTTTGAGGTTTGCAAAGGATTCTGGGTAACAGAACCTGGTCCGAGCCACACAAGCCACCCCATCTTGGATTCCCCTAGGTCTCTAGTTTTCAGAAATGCACAGGTTTGGTAGGTTTCCATAGGTGCCGGCTGAGCTACAGGCCAAAATCTACAGGTAGGCACTTTGCAAAAAACACCTCTGTTTTCTTTAAAAAATTTGGATGTGTCCACGTTGCGCTTTGGGGCGTTTCCTGTCACGGGCGCTAGGCCTACCCACACGAGTGAGGAATCAGTTTTATCGGGAGACGTGGGGGAACGCTGGGTGGAAGGAAATTTGTGGCTCCTCTCAGATTCCAGAACTTTCTGCCACAGAAATGTGAGGAACATGTGTTTTTTTAGCCAAATTTTGAGGTTTGCAAAGGATTATGGGTAACAGAACCTGGTCCGAGCCACACAAGTCACCCCATCTTGGATTCCCCTAGGTCTCTAGTTTTCAGAAAGGCACAGGTTTGATAGGTTTCCCTAGGTGCCGGCTGAGCTACAGGCCAAAATCTACAGGTAGGCACTTTGCAAAAAACACCTCTGTTTTCTCTCAAAAAATTGGATGTGTCCACGTTGCGCTTTGGGGTGTTTCCTGTCGCGGGCGCTACGCCTACCCACACAAGTGAGGTATCATTTTTATCAGGAGACTTGGGGGAACACTGGGACGAAAGAAATTTGTGGCCCCTCTCAAAGTCCAAAACTTTCTGCCACAGAAATGTGAGGAACATGTGTTTTTTTAGCCAAATTTTGAGGTTTGCAAAGGATTCTGGGTGACAGAACCTGGTCCGAGCCACACAAGTCACGCCATCTTGGATTCCCCTAGGTCTCTAGTTTTCAGAAATGCACAGGTTTGGTAGGTTTCCCTAGGTGGCGGCTGATCTAGAGGCAAAAATCTACAGGTAGTCACTTTGCAAAAAACACCTCTGTTTTCTTTCAAAAAATTGGATGTGTCCACGTTGCGCTTTGGGGTGTTTCCTGTCGCGGGCGCTAGGCCTACCCACACAAGTGAGGAATCACTTTTATCGGGAGACTTTGGGGAAAGCTGGGTGGAAGGAAATTTGTGGCTCCTCTCAGATTCCAGAACTTTCTGCCACAGAAATGTGAGGAACATGTGTTTTTTTAGCCAAATTTTGAGGATTGCAAAGGATTATGTGTAACAGAACCTGGTCCGAGCCACACAAGTCACCCCATCTTGGATTCCCCTAGGTCTCTAGTTTTCAGAAAGGCACAGGTTTGATAGGTTTCCCTAGGTGCCGGCTGAGCTACAGGCCAAAATCTACAGGTAGGCACTTTGCAAAAAACACCTCTGTTTTCTCTCAAAAAATTGGATGTGTCCACGTTGCGCTTTGGGGTGTTTCCTGTCGCGGGCGCTACGCCTACCCACACAAGTGAGGTATCATTTTTATCAGGAGACTTGGGGGAACACTGGGACGAAAGAAATTTGTGGCCCCTCTCAAAGTCCAAAACTTTCTGCCACAGAAATGTGAGGAACATGTGTTTTTTTAGCCAAATTTTGAGGTTTGCAAAGGATTCTGGGTGACAGAACCTGGTCCGAGCCACACAAGTCACGCCATCTTGGATTCCCCTAGGTCTCTAGTTTTCAGAAATGCACAGGTTTGGTAGGTTTCCCTAGGTGGCGGCTGATCTAGAGGCAAAAATCTACAGGTAGTCACTTTGCAAAAAACACCTCTGTTTTCTTTCAAAAAATTGGATGTGTCCACGTTGCGCTTTGGGGTGTTTCCTGTCGCGGGCGCTAGGCCTACCCACACAAGTGAGGAATCACTTTTATCGGGAGACTTTGGGGAAAGCTGGGTGGAAGGAAATTTGTGGCTCCTCTCAGATTCCAGAACTTTCTGCCACAGAAATGTGAGGAACATGTGTTTTTTTAGCCAAATTTTGAGGATTGCAAAGGATTATGTGTAACAGAACCTGGTCCGAGCCACACAAGTCACCCCATCTTGGATTCCCCTAGGTCTCTAGTTTTCAGAAATGCACAGGTTTGGTAGGTTTCCCTAGGTGCCGGCTGAGCTACAGGCCAAAATCTACAGGTAGGCCCTTTGCAAAAAACACCTCTGTTTTCTTTCCAAAAATTGGATGTGTCCAAGTTGCGCTTTGGGGCGTTTCCTGTCGCGGGCGCTAGGCCTACCCACACAAGTGAGGTATCATTTTTATCGGGAGACTTGGGGGAACGCTGGGTGGAAGGAAATTTGTGGCTCCTCTCAGATTCCAGAACTTTTTGCCACAGAAATATGAGGAGCATGTGTTTTTTTAGCCAAATTTTGAGGTTTGCAAAGGATTCTGGGTAACAGAACCTGGTGCAAGCCACACAAGTCACCCCATCTTGGATTCCCCTAGGTCTCTAGTTTTCAGAAATGCACAGGTTTGGTAGGTGTCCCTAGGTGCCGTCTGAGCTAGAGGCCAAAATCTACAGGTAGGCACCTTGCAAAAAACACCTCTGTTTTCTTCAAAAAATTTGGATGTATCCACGTTGCGCTTTGGGGCGTTTCCTGTCACGGGCGCTAGGCCTACCCACACAAGTGAGGTATCATTTTTATTGGGAGACGTGGGGGAACGCTGGGTGGAAGGAAATTTGTGGCTCCTCAAAGATTCCAGGACATTTTTCCACAGAAATGTGTAGGAACATTTGTTTTATTAGCCAAATTTTGAGGTTTGCAAAGGATTCTGGGTAACATAACCTGGTCCGAGCCACACAACTCACCCCATCTTGGATTCCCCTAGGTCTCTAGTTTTCAGAAAGGCACAGGTTTGGTAGGTTTCCCTAGGTGCCGGCTGAGCTACAGGCCAAAATCTACAGGTAGGCACTTTACAAAAAACACCTCTGTTTTCTTTCAAAAAATTGGATGTGTCCACGTTGCGCTTTGGGGTGTTTCCTGTCGCGGGCGCTACGCCTACCCACACAAGTGAGGTATCATTTTTATCGGGAGACTTGGGGGAACACTGGGTGGAAGGAAATTTGTGGCCCCTCTCAGATTCCAAAACTTTCTGCCACAGAAATGTGAGGAACATGTGTTTTTTTAGCTAAATTTTGAGGTTTGCAAAGGATTCTGGGTAACAGAACCTGGTCCGAGCCACACAAGTCACCCCATCTTGGATTCCCCTAGGTCTATTGTTTTCAGAAATGCACAGGTTTGGTAGGTTTCCCTAGGTGGCGGCTGATCTAGAGGCCAAAATCTACAGGTAGGCACTTTGCAAAAAACACCTCTGTTTTCTTTCAAAAAATTGGATGTGTCCACGTTGCGCTTTGGGGCATTCCCTGTTGCGGGCGCTAGGCCTACCCACACAAGTGAGGTATCATTTGTATCGGGAGACTTGGGGGAACGCTGGGTGGAAGGACATTTGTGGCTCCTCTCAGATTCCAGAACTTTCTGCCACAGAAATGTGAGGAACATGTGTTTTTTTAGCCAAATTTTGAGGTTTTCAAAGGATTCTGGGTAACAGAACCTGGTCCGAGCCACACAAGTCACCCCATCTTGGATTCCCCTAGGTCTCTAGTTTTCAGAAATGCACAGGTTTGGTAGGTTTCCCTTGGTGCCGGCTGAGCTACAGGCCAAAATCTACAGGTAGGCACTTTGCAAAAAACACCTCTGTTTTCTTTAAAAAATTTGGATGTGTCCACGTTGCGCTTTGGGGCATTTCCTGTCACGGGCGCTAGGCCTACCCACACGAGTGAGGAATCATTTTTAGCGGGAGACGTGGGGGAACGCTGGGTGGAAGGAAATTTGTGGCTCCTCTCAGATTCCAGAACTTTCTGCCACAGAAATGTGAGGAACATGTGTTTTTTTAGCCAAATTTTGAGGTTTGCAAAGGATTATGGGTAACAGAACCTGGTCCGAGCCACACAAGTCACCCCATCTTGGATTCCCATAGGTCTCTAGTTTTCAGAAAGGCACAGGTTTGGTAGGTTTCCCTAGGTGCCGGCTGAGCTACAGGCCAAAATCTACAGGTAGGCACTTTGCAAAAAACACCTCTGTTTTCTTTCAAATAATTGGATGTGTCCACGTTGCACTTTGGGGTGTTTCCTGTCGCGGGCGCTACGCCTACCCACACAAGTGAGGTATCATTTTTATCGGGAGACTTGGGGGAACACTGGGTGGAAGGAAATTTGTGGCCCCTCTCAGATTCCAAAACTTTCTGCCACAGAAATGTGAGGAACATGTGTTTTTTTAGCCAAATTTTGAGGTTTGCAAAGGATTCCGGGTAACAGAACCTGGTCCGAGCCACACAAGTCACCCCATCTTGGATTCCCCTAGGTCTCTAGTTTTCAGAAATGCACAGGTTTGGTAGGTTTCCCTAGGTGCCGGCTGAGCTAGAGGCCAAAATCTGCAGGTAGGCACTTTGCAAAAAACACCTCTGTTTTCTTTAAAAAAATTGGATGTGTCCACGTTGCGCTTTGGGGCATTTCCTGTCGCGGGCGCTAGGCCTACCCACACAAGTGATGTATCATTTTTATCGGGAGACGTGGGGTAACGCTGGGTGGAAGGAAATTTGTGGCTCCTCTCAGAGTCCAGAACTTTCTTCCACAGAAATGTGAGGAACATGTTTTTTTTAGCCAAATTGTGAGGTTTGCAAAGGATTCTGGGTAACAGAACCTGGTCCTAGCCACACAAGTCACCCCATCTTGGATTCCCCTAGGTCTCTAGTTGTCAGAAATGCACAGGTTTGGTAGGTTTCCCTAGGTGCCGGCTGAGCTACAGGCCAAAATCTACAGGTAGGCACTTTGCAAAAAACACCTCTGTTTTCTTTCAAAAATTTGGATGTGTCCACGTTGCGCTTTGGGGCGTTTCCTGTCGCGGGCGCTAGGCCTACCCACACAAGTGATGTATAATTTTTATCGGGAGACGTGGGGGAACGCTGGGTGGAAGGAAATTTGTGGCTCCTCTCAGATTCCAGAACTTTCTTCCACAGAAATGTGAGGAACATGTGTTTTTTTAGCCAAATTTTGAGGTTTGGAAAGGATTCTGGGTAACAGAACCTGGTCCGAGCCACAAAAGTCACCCCATCTTGGATTCCCCTAGGTCTCTAGTTGTCAGAAATGCACAGGTTTGGTAGGTTTCCCTAGGTGCCGGCTGAGCTAGAGGCCAAAATCTACAGGTAGGCACCTTGCAAAAAACACTTCTGTTTTCTTTCAAAAAATTGGATGTGTCCACGTTGCGCTTTGGGGCCTTTGCTGTCGCGGGCGCTAGGCCTACCCACACAAGTGAGGTATCATTTTTGATCGGGATACTTGGGGGAACGCTGGGTGGAAGGAAATTTGTGGCTCCTCTCAGATTCCAGAACATTCTTCCACAGAAATGTGAGGAACATGTGTTTTTGTAGCCAAATTTTGAGGTTTGCAAAGGATTCCGGGTAACAGAACCTGGTCCGAGCCACACAAGTCACCCCATCTTGGATTCCCCTAGGTCTCTAGGTATCAGAAATGCACAGGTTTGGTAGGTTTCCCTAGGTGCCGGCTGAGCTAGAGGCCAAAATCTGCAGGTAGGCACTTTGCAAAAAACACCTCTGTTTTCTTTAAAAAAATTGGATGTGTCCACGTTGCGCTTTGGGGCATTTCCTGTTGCGGGCGCTAGGCCTACCCACACAAGTGATGTATAATTTTTATCGGGAGACGTGGGGTAACGCTAGGTGGAAGGAAATTTGTGGCTCCTCTCAGAGTCCAGAACTTTCTTCCACAGAAATGTGAGGAACATGTGTTTTTTTAGCCAAATTTTGAGGTTTGCAAAGGATTCCGGGTAACAGAACCTGGTCCGAGCCACACAAGTCACCCCATCTTGGATTCCCCTAGGTCTCTAGTTTTCAGAAATGCACAGGTTTGGTAGGTTTCCCTAGGTGCCGGCTGAGCTAGAGGCCAAAATCAGCAGGTAGGCACTTTGCAAAAAACACTTCTGTTTTCTTTAAAAAAATTGGATGTGTCCACGTTGCGCTTTGGGGCGTTTCCTGTCGCCGGCGCTAGGCCTACCCACACAAGTGAGGTATCATTTTTATCGGGAGACTTGGGTGAACGCTGGGTGGAAGGACATTTGTGGCTCCTCTCATATTCCAGAACTTTCTGCCACAGAAATGTGAGGAACATGTGTTTTTTTAGCCAAATTTTGAGGTTTGCAAAGGATTCTGGGTAACAGAACCTGGTCCGAGCCACACAAGTCACCCCATCTTGTATTCCCCTAGGTCTCTAGTTTTCAGAAAGGCACAGGTTTGGTAGGTTTCCCTAGGTGCCGGCTGAGCTACAGGCCAAAATCTACAGGTAGGCACTTTGCAAAAAACACCTCTGTTTTCTTTCAAAAAACTGGATGTGTCCACGTTGCACTTTGGGGTGTTTCCTGTCGCGGGCGCTACGCCTACCCACACAAGTGAGGTATCATTTTTATCGGGAGACTTGGGGGAACACTGGGTGGAAGGAAATTTGTGGCCCCTCTCAGATTCCAAAACTTAATGCCACAGAAATGTGAGGAACATGTGTTTTTTTAGCCAAATTTTGAGGTTTGCAAAGGATTCTGGGTAACAGAACCTGGTCCGAGCCACACAAATCACCCCATCTTGGATTCCCCTAGGTCTCTAGTTGTCAGGAATGCACAGGTTTGGTAGGTTTCCCTAGGTGCCGGCTGAGCTAGAGGCCAAAATCTACAGGTAGGCACCTTGCAAAAAACACTTCTGTTTTCTTTCAAAAAATTGGATGTGTCCACGTTGCGCTTTGGGGCCTTTGCTGTCGCGGGCGCTAGGCCTACCCACACAAGTGAGGTATCATTTTTATCGGGAGACTTGGGGGAACGCTGGGTGGAAGGAAATTTGTGGCTCCTCTCAGATTCCAGAACTTTCTTCCACAGAAATGTGAGGAACATGTGTTTTTGTAGCCAAATTTTGAGGTTTGCAAAGGATTCCGGGTAACAGAACCTGGTCCGAGCCACACAAGTCACCCCATCTTGGATTCCCCTAGGTCTCTAGTTTTCAGAAATGCACAGGTTTGGTAGGTTTCCCTAGGTGCCGGCTGAGCTAGAGGCCAAAATCTGCAGGTAGGCACTTTGCAAAAAACACCTCTGTTTTCTTTAAAAAAATTGGATGCGTCCACGTTGCGCTTTGGGGCATTTCCTGTCGCGGGCGCTAGGCCTACCCACACAAGTGATGTATAATTTTTATCGGGAGACGTGGGGTAACGCTGGGTGGAAGGAAATTTGTGGCTCCTCTCAGAGTCCAGAACTTTCTTCCACAGAAATGTGAGGAACATGTTTTTTTTAGCCAAATTGTGAGGTTTGCAAAGGATTCTGGGTAACAGAACCTGGTCCTAGCCACACAAGTCACCCCATCTTGGATTCCCCTAGGTCTCTAGTTGTCAGAAATGCACAGGTTTGGTAGGTTTCCCTAGGTGCCGGCTGAGCTACAGGCCAAAATCTGCAGGTAGGCACTTTGCAAAAAACACCTCTGTTTTCTTTAAAAAAATTGGATGCGTCCACGTTGCGCTTTGGGGCATTTCCTGTCGCGGGCGCTAGGCCTACCCACACAAGTGATGTATAATTTTTATCGGGAGACGTGGGGTAACGCTGGGTGGAAGGAAATTTGTGGCTCCTCTCAGAGTCCAGAACTTTCTTCCACAGAAATGTGAGGAACATGTTTTTTTTAGCCAAATTGTGAGGTTTGCAAAGGATTCTGGGTAACAGAACCTGGTCCTAGCCACACAAGTCACCCCATCTTGGATTCCCCTAGGTCTCTAGTTGTCAGAAATGCACAGGTTTGGTAGGTTTCCCTAGGTGCCGGCTGAGCTACAGGCCAAAATCTACAGGTAGGCACTTTGCAAAAAACACCTCTGTTTTCTTTCAAAAATTTGGATGTGTCCACGTTGCGCTTTGGGGCGTTTCCTGTCGCGGGCGCTAGGCCTACCCACACAAGTGATGTATAATTTTTATCGGGAGACGTGGGGGAACGCTGGGTGGAAGGAAATTTGTGGCTCCTCTCAGATTCCAGAACTTTCTTCCACAGAAATGTGAGGAACATGTGTTTTTTTAGCCAAATTTTGAGGTTTGCAAAGGATTCTGGGTAACAGAACCTGGTCCGAGCCACACAAGTCACCCCATCTTGGATTCCCCTAGGTCTCTAGTTGTCAGAAATGCACAGGTTTGGTAGGTTTCCCTAGGTGCCGGCTGAGCTACAGGCCAAAATCTACAGGTAGGCACTTTGCAAAAAACACTTCTGTTTTCTTTAAAAAAATTGGATGTGTCCACGTTGCGCTTTGGGGCGTTTCCTGTCGCCGGCGCTAGGCCTACCCACACAAGTGAGGTATCATTTTTATCGGGAGACTTGGGGGAACGCTGGGTGGAAGGAAATTTGTGGCTCCTCTCATATTCCAGAACTTTCTGCCACAGAAATGTGAGGAACATGTGTTTTTTTAGCCAAATTGTGAGGTTTGCAAAGGATTCCGGGTAACAGAACCTGGTCCGAGCCACACAAGTCACCCCATCTTGGATTCCCCTAGGTCTCTAGTTTTCAGAAATGCACAGGTTTGGTAGGTTTCCCTAGGTGCCGGCTGAGCTAGAGGCCAAAATCAGCAGGTAGGCTCTTTGCAAAAAACTCTTCTGTTTTCTTTCAAAAAATTGGATGTGTCCACGTTGCGCTTTGGGGCGTTTCCTGTCGCCGGCGCTAGGCCTACCCACACAAGTGAGGTATCATTTTTATCGGGAGACTTGGGGGAACGCTGGGTGGAAGGAAATTTGTGGCTCCTCTCATATTCCAGAACTTTCTGCCACAGAAATGTGAGGAACATGTGTTTTTTTAGCCAAATTTTGAGGTTTGCAAAGGATTCTGGGTAACAGAACCTGGTCCGAGCCACACAAGTCACCCCATCTTGGATTCCCCTAGGTCTCTAGTTTTCAGAAATGCACAGGTTTGGTAGGTTTCCCTAGGTGCCGGCTGAGCTACAGGCCAAAATCTACAGGTAGGCACTTTGCAAAAAACACCTCTGTTTTCTTTCAAAAATTTGGATGTGTCCACGTTGCGCTTTGGGGCATTTCCTGTCGCGGGCGCTAGGCCTACCCACACAAGTGATGTATAATTTTTATCGAGAGACGTGGGGGAACGCTGGGTGGAAGGAAATTTGTGGCTCCTCTCACAGTCCAGAACTTTCTTCCACAGAAATGTGAGGAACATGTGTTTTTTTAGCCAAATTGTGAGGTTTGCAAAGGATTCTGGGTAACAGAACCTGGTCCTAGCCACACAAGTCACCCCATCTTGGATTCCCCTAGGTCTCTAGTTGTCAGAAATGCACAGGTTTGGTAGGTTTCCCTAGGTGCCGGCTGAGCTACAGGCCAAAATCTACAGGTAGGCACTTTGCAAAAAACACTTCTGTTTTCTTTAAAAAAATTGGATGTGTCCACGTTGCGCTTTGGGGCGTTTCCTGTCGCCGGCGCTAGGCCTACCCACACAAGTGAGGTATCCTTTTTATCGGGAGACTTGGGGGAACGCTGGGTGGAAGGAAATTTGTGGCTCCTCTCATATTCCAGAACTTTCTGCCACAGAAATGTGAGGAACATGTGTTTTTTTAGCCAAATTGTGAGGTTTGCAAAGGATTCCGGGTAACAGAACCTGGTCCGAGCCACACAAGTCACCCCATCTTGGATTCCCCTAGGTCTCTAGTTTTCAGAAATGCACAGGTTTGGTAGGTTTCCCTAGGTGCCGGCTGAGCTAGAGGCCAAAATCAGCAGGTAGGCACTTTGCAAAAAACACTTCTGTTTTCTTTAAAAAAATTGGATGTGTCCACGTTGCGCTTTGGGGCGTTTCCTGTCGCCGGCGCTAGGCCTACCCACACAAGTGAGGTATCATTTTTATCGGGAGACTTGGGGGAACGCTGGGTGGAAGGAAATTTGTGGCTCCTCTCATATTCCAGAACTTTCTGCCACAGAAATGTGAGGAACATGTGTTTTTTTAGCCAAATTTTGAGGTTTGCAAAGGATTCTGGGTAACAGAACCTGGTCCGAGCCACACAAGTCACCCCATCTTGGATTCCCCTAGGTCTCTAGTTTTCAGAAAGGCACAGGTTTGGAAGGTTTCCCTAGGTGCCGGCTGAGCTACAGGCCAAAATCTACAGGTAGGCACTTTGCAAAAAACACCTCTGTTTTCTTTCAAAAAATTGGATGTGTCCACGTTTCACTTTGGGGTGTTTCCTGTCGCGGGCGCTACGCCTACCCACACAAGTGAGGTATAATTTTTATCGGGAGACTTGGGGGAACACTGGGTGGAAGGAAATTTGTGGCCCCTCTCAGATTCCAAAACTTTCTGCCACAGAAATGTGAGGAACATGTGTTTTTGTAGCCAAATTTTGAGGTTTGCAAAGGATTCTGGGTAACAGAACCTGGTCCGAGCCACACAAGTCACCCCATCTTGGATTCCCCTAGGTCTCTAGTTTTCAGAAATGCACAGGTTTGGTAGGTTTCCCTAGGTGCCGGCTGAGCTACAGGCCAAAATCTACAGGTAGGCCCTTTGCAAAAAACACCTCTGTTTTCTTTCCAAAAATTGGATGTGTCCAAGTTGCGCTTTGGGGCGTTTCCTGTCGCGGGCGCTAGGCCTACCCAAACAAGTGAGGTATAATTTTTATCGGGAGACTTGGGGGAACGCTGGGTGGAAGGAAATTTGTGGCTCCTCTCAGATTCCAGAACTTTTTGCCACAGAAATATGAGGAGCATGTGTTTTTTTAGCCAAATTTTGAGGTTTGCAAAGGATTCTGGGTAACAGAACCTGGTGCAAGCCACACAAGTCACCCCATCTTGGATTCCCCTAGGTCTCTAGTTTTCAGAAATGCACAGGTTTGGTAGGTGTCCCTAGGTGCCGTCTGAGCTAGAGGCCAAAATCTACAGGTAGGCACCTTGCAAAAAACACCTCTGTTTTCTTTAAAAAATTTGGATGTATCCACGTTGCGTTTTGGGGCGTTTCCTGTCACGGGTGCTAGGCCTACCCACACAAGTGAGGTATCATTTTTATTGGGAGACGTGGGGGAACGCTGGGTGGAAGGAAATTTGTAGCTCCTCAAAGATTCCAGGACATTTTTCCACAGAAATGTGAGGAACATTTGTTTTATTAGCCAAATTTTGAGGTTTGCAAAGGATTCTGGGTAACATAACCTGGTCCGAGCCACACAACTCACCCCATCTTGGATTCCCCTAGGTCTCTAGTTTTCAGAAAGGCACAGGTTTGGTAGGTTTCCCTAGGTGCCGGCTGAGCTACAGGCCAAAATCTACAGGTAAGCACTTTACAAAAAACACCTCTGTTTTCTTTCAAAAAATTGGATGTGTCCACGTTGCGCTTTGGGGTGTTTCCTGTCGCGGGCGCTACGCCTACCCACACAAGTGAGGTATCATTTTTATCGGGAGACTTGGGGGAACACTGGGTGGAAGGAAATTTGTGGCCCCTCTCAGATTCCAAAACTTTCTGCCACAGAAATGTGAGGAACATGTGTTTTTTTAGCTAAATTTTGAGGTTTGCAAAGGATTCTGGGTAACAGAACCTGGTCCGAGCCACACAAGTCACCCCATCTTGGATTCCCCTAGGTCTATAGTTTTCAGAAATGCACAGGTTTGGTAGGTTTCCCTAGGTGGCGGCTGATCTAGAGGCCAAAATCTACAGGTAGGCACTTTGCAAAAAACACCTCTGTTTTCTTTCAAAAAATTGGATGTGTCCACGTTGCGCTTTGGGGCGTTCCCTGTTGCGGGCGCTAGGCCTACCCACACAAGTGAGGTATCATTTGTATCGTGAGACTTGGGGGAACGCTGGGTGGAAGGACATTTGTGGCTCCTCTCAGATTCCAGAACTTTCTGCCACAGAAATGTGAGGAACATGTGTTTTTTTAGCCAAATTTTGAGGTTTGCAAAGGATTCTGGGTAACAGAACCTGGTCCGAGCCACACAAGTCACCCCATCTTGGATTCCCCTAGGTCTCTAGTTTTCAGAAATGCACAGGTTTGGTAGGTTTCCCTTGGTGCCGGCTGAGCTACAGGCCAAAATCTACAGGTAGGCACTTTGCAAAAAACACCTCTGTTTTCTTTAAAAAATGTGGATGTGTCCACGTTGCGCTTTGGGGCGTTTCCTGTCGCGGGCGCTAGGCCTACCCACACGAGTGAGGAATCATTTTTAGCGGGAGACGTGGGGGAACGCTGGGTGGAAGGAAATTTGTGGCTCCTCTCAGATTCCAGAACTTTCTGCCACAGAAATGTGAGGAACATGTGTTTTTTTAGCCAAATTTTGAGGTTTGCAAAGGATTATGGGTAACAGAACCTGGTCCGAGCCACACAAGTCACCCCATCTTGGATTCCCCTAGGTCTCTAGTTGTCAGAAATGCACAGGTTTGGTAGGTTTCCCTAGGTGCCGGCTGAGCTAGAGGCCAAAATCTACAGGTAGGCACCTTGCAAAAAACACTTCTGTTTTCTTTCAAAAAATTGGATGTGTCCACGTTGCGCTTTGGGGCGTTTGCTGTCGCGGGCGCTAGGCCTACCCACACAAGTGAGGTATCATTTTTATCGGGAGACTTGGGGGAACGCTGGGTGGAAGGAAATTTGTGGCTCCTCTCAGATTCCAGAACTTTCTTCCACAGAAATGTGAGGAACATGTGTTTTTTTAGCCAAATTTTGAGGTTTGCAAAGGATTCCGGGTAACAGAACCTGGTCCGAGCCACACAAGTCACCCCATCTTGGATTCCCCTAGGTCTCTATTTTTCAGAAATGCACAGGTTTGGTAGGTTTCCCTAGGTGCCGGCTGAGCTACAGGCCAAAATCTACAGGTAGGCACTTTGCAAAAAACACCTCTGTTTTCTTTCAAAAATTTGGATGTGTCCACGTTGCGCTTTGGGGCATTTCCTGTCGCGGGCGCTAGGCCTACCCACACAAGTGATGTATAATTTTTATCGAGAGACGTGGGGGAACGCTGGGTGGAAGGAAATTTGTGGCTCCTCTCACAGTCCAGAACTTTCTTCCACAGAAATGTGAGGAACATGTGTTTTTTTAGCCAAATTGTGAGGTTTGCAAAGGATTCTGGGTAACAGAACCTGGTCCTAGCCACACAAGTCACCCCATCTTGGATTCCCCTAGGTCTCTAGTTGTCAGAAATGCACAGGTTTGGTAGGTTTCCCTAGGTGCCGGCTGAGCTAGAGGCCAAAATCTGCAGGTAGGCACTTTGCAAAAAACACCTCTGTTTTCTTTAAAAAAATTGGATGTGTCCACGTTGCGCTTTGGGGCATTTCCTGTCGCGGGCGCTAGGCCTACCCACACAAGTGATGTATAATTTTTATCGGGAGACGTGGGGTAACGCTGGGTGGAAGGAAATTTGTGGCTCCTCTCAGAGTCCAGAACTTTCTTCCACAGAAATGTGAGGAACATGTGTTTTTTTAGCCAAATTTTGAGGTTTGCAAAGGATTCCGGGTAACAGAACCTGGTCCGAGCCACACAAGTCACCCCATCTTGGATTCCCCTAGGTCTCTAGTTTTCAGAAATGCACAGGTTTGGTAGGTTTCCCTAGGTGCCGGCTGAGCTAGAGGCCAAAATCAGCAGGTAGGCACTTTGCAAAAAACACTTCTGTTTTCTTTAAAAAAATTGGATGTGTCCACGTTGCGCTTTGGGGCGTTTCCTGTCGCCGGCGCTAGGCCTACCCACACAAGTGAGGTATCATTTTTATCGGGAGACTTGGGTGAACGCTGGGTGGAAGGACATTTGTGGCTCCTCTCATATTCCAGAACTTTCTGCCACAGAAATGTGAGGAACATGTGTTTTTTTAGCCAAATTTTGAGGTTTGCAAAGGATTCTGGGTAACAGAACCTGGTCCGAGCCACACAAGTCACCCCATCTTGTATTCCCCTAGGTCTCTAGTTTTCAGAAAGGCACAGGTTTGGTAGGTTTCCCTAGGTGCCGGCTGAGCTACAGGCCAAAATCTACAGGTAGGCACTTTGCAAAAAACACCTCTGTTTTCTTTCAAAAAACTGGATGTGTCCACGTTGCACTTTGGGGTGTTTCCTGTCGCGGGCGCTACGCCTACCCACACAAGTGAGGTATCATTTTTATCGGGAGACTTGGGGGAACACTGGGTGGAAGGAAATTTGTGGCCCCTCTCAGATTCCAAAACTTAATGCCACAGAAATGTGAGGAACATGTGTTTTTTTAGCCAAATTTTGAGGTTTGCAAAGGATTCTGGGTAACAGAACCTGGTCCGAGCCACACAAATCACCCCATCTTGGATTCCCCTAGGTCTCTAGTTGTCAGGAATGCACAGGTTTGGTAGGTTTCCCTAGGTGCCGGCTGAGCTAGAGGCCAAAATCTACAGGTAGGCACCTTGCAAAAAACACTTCTGTTTTCTTTCAAAAAATTGGATGTGTCCACGTTGCGCTTTGGGGCCTTTGCTGTCGCGGGCGCTAGGCCTACCCACACAAGTGAGGTATCATTTTTATCGGGAGACTTGGGGGAACGCTGGGTGGAAGGAAATTTGTGGCTCCTCTCAGATTCCAGAACTTTCTTCCACAGAAATGTGAGGAACATGTGTTTTTGTAGCCAAATTTTGAGGTTTGCAAAGGATTCCGGGTAACAGAACCTGGTCCGAGCCACACAAGTCACCCCATCTTGGATTCCCCTAGGTCTCTAGTTTTCAGAAATGCACAGGTTTGGTAGGTTTCCCTAGGTGCCGGCTGAGCTAGAGGCCAAAATCTGCAGGTAGGCACTTTGCAAAAAACACCTCTGTTTTCTTTAAAAAAATTGGATGCGTCCACGTTGCGCTTTGGGGCATTTCCTGTCGCGGGCGCTAGGCCTACCCACACAAGTGATGTATAATTTTTATCGGGAGACGTGGGGTAACGCTGGGTGGAAGGAAATTTGTGGCTCCTCTCAGAGTCCAGAACTTTCTTCCACAGAAATGTGAGGAACATGTTTTTTTTAGCCAAATTGTGAGGTTTGCAAAGGATTCTGGGTAACAGAACCTGGTCCTAGCCACACAAGTCACCCCATCTTGGATTCCCCTAGGTCTCTAGTTGTCAGAAATGCACAGGTTTGGTAGGTTTCCCTAGGTGCCGGCTGAGCTACAGGCCAAAATCTACAGGTAGGCACTTTGCAAAAAACACCTCTGTTTTCTTTCAAAAATTTGGATGTGTCCACGTTGCGCTTTGGGGCGTTTCCTGTCGCGGGCGCTAGGCCTACCCACACAAGTGATGTATAATTTTTATCGGGAGACGTGGGGGAACGCTGGGTGGAAGGAAATTTGTGGCTCCTCTCAGATTCCAGAACTTTCTTCCACAGAAATGTGAGGAACATGTGTTTTTTTAGCCAAATTTTGAGGTTTGCAAAGGATTCTGGGTAACAGAACCTGGTCCGAGCCACACAAGTCACCCCATCTTGGATTCCCCTAGGTCTCTAGTTGTCAGAAATGCACAGGTTTGGTAGGTTTCCCTAGGTGCCGGCTGAGCTAGAGGCCAAAATCTACAGGTAGGCACCTTGCAAAAAACACTTCTGTTTTCTTTCAAAAAATTGGATGAGTCCACGTTGCGCTTTGGGGCGTTTGCTGTCGCGGGCGCTAGGCCTACCCACACAAGTGAGGTATCATTTTTATCGGGAGACTTGGGGGAACGCTGGGTGGAAGGAAATTTGTGGCTCCTCTCAGATTCCAGAACTTTCTTCCACAGAAATGTGAGGAACATGTGTTTTTTTAGCCAAATTTTGAGGTTTGCAAAGGATTCTGGGTAACAGAACCTGGTCCGAGCCACACAAGTCACCCCATCTTGGATTCCCCTAGGTCTCTAGTTTTCAGAAATGCACAGGTTTGGTAGGTTTCCCTAGGTGCCGGCTGAGCTACAGGCCAAAATCTACAGGTAGGCACTTTGCAAAAAACACCTCTGTTTTCTTTCAAAAATTTGGATGTGTCCACGTTGCGCTTTGGGGCATTTCCTGTCGCGGGCGCTAGGCCTACCCACACAAGTGATGTATAATTTTTATCGAGAGACGTGGGGGAACGCTGGGTGGAAGGAAATTTGTGGCTCCTCTCACAGTCCAGAACTTTCTTCCACAGAAATGTGAGGAACATGTGTTTTTTTAGCCAAATTGTGAGGTTTGCAAAGGATTCTGGGTAACAGAACCTGGTCCTAGCCACACAAGTCACCCCATCTTGGATTCCCCTAGGTCTCTAGTTGTCAGAAATGCACAGGTTTGGTAGGTTTCCCTAGGTGCCGGCTGAGCTACAGGCCAAAATCTACAGGTAGGCACTTTGCAAAAAACACTTCTGTTTTCTTTAAAAAAATTGGATGTGTCCACGTTGCGCTTTGGGGCGTTTCCTGTCGCCGGCGCTAGGCCTACCCACACAAGTGAGGTATCCTTTTTATCGGGAGACTTGGGGGAACGCTGGGTGGAAGGAAATTTGTGGCTCCTCTCATATTCCAGAACTTTCTGCCACAGAAATGTGAGGAACATGTGTTTTTTTAGCCAAATTGTGAGGTTTGCAAAGGATTCCGGGTAACAGAACCTGGTCCGAGCCACACAAGTCACCCCATCTTGGATTCCCCTAGGTCTCTAGTTTTCAGAAATGCACAGGTTTGGTAGGTTTCCCTAGGTGCCGGCTGAGCTAGAGGCCAAAATCAGCAGGTAGGCACTTTGCAAAAAACACTTCTGTTTTCTTTAAAAAAATTGGATGTGTCCACGTTGCGCTTTGGGGCGTTTCCTGTCGCCGGCGCTAGGCCTACCCACACAAGTGAGGTATCATTTTTATCGGGAGACTTGGGGGAACGCTGGGTGGAAGGAAATTTGTGGCTCCTCTCATATTCCAGAACTTTCTGCCACAGAAATGTGAGGAACATGTGTTTTTTTAGCCAAATTTTGAGGTTTGCAAAGGATTCTGGGTAACAGAACCTGGTCCGAGCCACACAAGTCACCCCATCTTGGATTCCCCTAGGTCTCTAGTTTTCAGAAAGGCACAGGTTTGGAAGGTTTCCCTAGGTGCCGGCTGAGCTACAGGCCAAAATCTACAGGTAGGCACTTTGCAAAAAACACCTCTGTTTTCTTTCAAAAAATTGGATGTGTCCACGTTGCACTTTGGGGTGTTTCCTGTCGCGGGCGCTACGCCTACCCACACAAGTGAGGTATAATTTTTATCGGGAGACTTGGGGGAACACTGGGTGGAAGGAAATTTGTGGCCCCTCTCAGATTCCAAAACTTTCTGCCACAGAAATGTGAGGAACATGTGTTTTTTTAGCCAAATTTTGAGGTTTGCAAAGGATTCTGGGTAACAGAACCTGGTCCGAGCCACACAAGTCACCCCATCTTGGATTCCCCTAGGTCTCTAGTTTTCAGAAATGCACAGGTTTGGTAGGTTTCCCTAGGTGCCGGCTGAGCTACAGGCCAAAATCTACAGGTAGGCCCTTTGCAAAAAACACCTCTGTTTTCTTTCCAAAAATTGGATGTGTCCAAGTTGCGCTTTGGGGCGTTTCCTGTCGCGGGCGCTAGGCCTACCCAAACAAGTGAGGTATAATTTTTATCGGGAGACTTGGGGGAACGCTGGGTGGAAGGAAATTTGTGGCTCCTCTCAGATTCCAGAACTTTTTGCCACAGAAATATGAGGAGCATGTGTTTTTTTAGCCAAATTTTGAGGTTTGCAAAGGATTCTGGGTAACAGAACCTGGTGCAAGCCACACAAGTCACCCCATCTTGGATTCCCCTAGGTCTCTAGTTTTCAGAAATGCACAGGTTTGGTAGGTGTCCCTAGGTGCCGTCTGAGCTAGAGGCCAAAATCTACAGGTAGGCACCTTGCAAAAAACACCTCTGTTTTCTTTAAAAAATTTGGATGTATCCACGTTGCGTTTTGGGGCGTTTCCTGTCACGGGCGCTAGGCCTACCCACACAAGTGAGGTATCATTTTTATTGGGAGACGTGGGGGAACGCTGGGTGGAAGGAAATTTGTAGCTCCTCAAAGATTCCAGGACATTTTTCCACAGAAATGTGAGGAACATTTGTTTTATTAGCCAAATTTTGAGGTTTGCAAAGGATTCTGGGTAACATAACCTGGTCCGAGCCACACAACTCACCCCATCTTGGATTCCCCTAGGTCTCTAGTTTTCAGAAAGGCACAGGTTTGGTAGGTTTCCCTAGGTGCCGGCTGAGCTACAGGCCAAAATCTACAGGTAAGCACTTTACAAAAAACACCTCTGTTTTCTTTCAAAAAATTGGATGTGTCCACGTTGCGCTTTGGGGTGTTTCCTGTCGCGGGCGCTACGCCTACCCACACAAGTGAGGTATCATTTTTATCGGGAGACTTGGGGGAACACTGGGTGGAAGGAAATTTGTGGCCCCTCTCAGATTCCAAAACTTTCTGCCACAGAAATGTGAGGAACATGTGTTTTTTTAGCTAAATTTTGAGGTTTGCAAAGGATTCTGGGTAACAGAACCTGGTCCGAGCCACACAAGTCACCCCATCTTGGATTCCCCTAGGTCTATAGTTTTCAGAAATGCACAGGTTTGGTAGGTTTCCCTAGGTGGCGGCTGATCTAGAGGCCAAAATCTACAGGTAGGCACTTTGCAAAAAACACCTCTGTTTTCTTTCAAAAAATTGGATGTGTCCACGTTGCGCTTTGGGGCGTTCCCTGTTGCGGGCGCTAGGCCTACCCACACAAGTGAGGTATCATTTGTATCGTGAGACTTGGGGGAACGCTGGGTGGAAGGACATTTGTGGCTCCTCTCAGATTCCAGAACTTTCTGCCACAGAAATGTGAGGAACATGTGTTTTTTTAGCCAAATTTTGAGGTTTGCAAAGGATTCTGGGTAACAGAACCTGGTCCGAGCCACACAAGTCACCCCATCTTGGATTCCCCTAGGTCTCTAGTTTTCAGAAATGCACAGGTTTGGTAGGTTTCCCTTGGTGCCGGCTGAGCTACAGGCCAAAATCTACAGGTAGGCACTTTGCAAAAAACACCTCTGTTTTCTTTAAAAAATGTGGATGTGTCCACGTTGCGCTTTGGGGCGTTTCCTGTCGCGGGCGCTAGGCCTACCCACACGAGTGAGGAATCATTTTTAGCGGGAGACGTGGGGGAACGCTGGGTGGAAGGAAATTTGTGGCTCCTCTCAGATTCCAGAACTTTCTGCCACAGAAATGTGAGGAACATGTGTTTTTTTAGCCAAATTTTGAGGTTTGCAAAGGATTATGGGTAACAGAACCTGGTCCGAGCCACACAAGTCACCCCATCTTGGATTCCCCTAGGTCTCTAGTTGTCAGAAATGCACAGGTTTGGTAGGTTTCCCTAGGTGCCGGCTGAGCTAGAGGCCAAAATCTACAGGTAGGCACCTTGCAAAAAACACTTCTGTTTTCTTTCAAAAAATTGGATGTGTCCACGTTGCGCTTTGGGGCGTTTGCTGTCGCGGGCGCTAGGCCTACCCACACAAGTGAGGTATCATTTTTATCGGGAGACTTGGGGGAACGCTGGGTGGAAGGAAATTTGTGGCTCCTCTCAGATTCCAGAACTTTCTTCCACAGAAATGTAAGGAACATGTGTTTTTTTAGCCAAATTTTGAGGTTTGCAAAGGATTCCGGGTAACAGAACCTGGTCCGAGCCACACAAGTCACCCCATCTTGGATTCCCCTAGGTCTCTATTTTTCAGAAATGCACAGGTTTGGTAGGTTTCCCTAGGTGCCGGCTGAGCTACAGGCCAAAATCTACAGGTAGGCACTTTGCAAAAAACACCTCTGTTTTCTTTCAAAAATTTGGATGTGTCCACGTTGCGCTTTGGGGCATTTCCTGTCGCGGGCGCTAGGCCTACCCACACAAGTGATGTATAATTTTTATCGAGAGACGTGGGGGAACGCTGGGTGGAAGGAAATTTGTGGCTCCTCTCACAGTCCAGAACTTTCTTCCACAGAAATGTGAGGAACATGTGTTTTTTTAGCCAAATTGTGAGGTTTGCAAAGGATTCTGGGTAACAGAACCTGGTCCTAGCCACACAAGTCACCCCATCTTGGATTCCCCTAGGTCTCTAGTTGTCAGAAATGCACAGGTTTGGTAGGTTTCCCTAGGTGCCGGCTGAGCTACAGGCCAAAATCTACAGGTAGGCACTTTGCAAAAAACACTTCTGTTTTCTTTAAAAAAATTGGATGTGTCCACGTTGCGCTTTGGGGCGTTTCCTGTCGCCGGCGCTAGGCCTACCCACACAAGTGAGGTATCATTTTTATCGGGAGACTTGGGGGAACGCTGGGTGGAAGGAAATTTGTGGCTCCTCTCATATTCCAGAACTTTCTGCCACAGAAATGTGAGGAACATGTGTTTTTTTAGCCAAATTGTGAGGTTTGCAAAGGATTCCGGGTAACAGAACCTGGTCCGAGCCACACAAGTCACCCCATCTTGGATTCCCCTAGGTCTCTAGTTTTCAGAAATGCACAGGTTTGGTAGGTTTCCCTAGGTGCCGGCTGAGCTAGAGGCCAAAATCAGCAGGTAGGCTCTTTGCAAAAAACACTTCTGTTTTCTTTAAAAAAATTGGATGTGTCCACGTTGCGCTTTGGGGCGTTTCCTGTCGCCGGCGCTAGGCCTACCCACACAAGTGAGGTATCATTTTTATCGGGAGACTTGGGGGAACGCTGGGTGGAAGGAAATTTGTGGCTCCTCTCATATTCCAGAACTTTCTGCCACAGAAATGTGAGGAACATGTGTTTTTTTAGCCAAATTTTGAGGTTTGCAAAGGATTCTGGGTAACAGAACCTGGTCCGAGCCACACAAGTCACCCCATCTTGGATTCCCCTAGGTCTCTAGTTTTCAGAAATGCACAGGTTTGGTAGGTTTCCCTAGGTGCCGGCTGAGCTACAGGCCAAAATCTACAGGTAGGCACTTTGCAAAAAACACCTCTGTTTTCTTTCAAAAATTTGGATGTGTCCACGTTGCGCTTTGGGGCATTTCCTGTCGCGGGCGCTAGGCCTACCCACACAAGTGATGTATAATTTTTATCGAGAGACGTGGGGGAACGCTGGGTGGAAGGAAATTTGTGGCTCCTCTCACAGTCCAGAACTTTCTTCCACAGAAATGTGAGGAACATGTGTTTTTTTAGCAAAATTGTGAGGTTTGCAAAGGATTCTGGGTAACAGAACCTGGTCCTAGCCACACAAGTCACCCCATCTTGGATTCCCCTAGGTCTCTAGTTGTCAGAAATGCACAGGTTTGGTAGGTTTCCCTAGGTGCCGGCTGAGCTACAGGCCAAAATCTACAGGTAGGCACTTTGCAAAAAACACTTCTGTTTTCTTTAAAAAAATTGGATGTGTCCACGTTGCGCTTTGGGGCGTTTCCTGTCGCCGGCGCTAGGCCTACCCACACAAGTGAGGTATCATTTTTATCGGGAGACTTGGGGGAACGCTGGGTGGAAGGAAATTTGTGGCTCCTCTCATATTCCAGAACTTTCTGCCACAGAAATGTGAGGAACATGTGTTTTTTTAGCCAAATTGTGAGGTTTGCAAAGGATTCCGGGTAACAGAACCTGGTCCGAGCCACACAAGTCACCCCATCTTGGATTCCCCTAGGTCTCTAGTTTTCAGAAATGCACAGGTTTGGTAGGTTTCCCTAGGTGCCGGCTGAGCTAGAGGCCAAAATCAGCAGGTAGGCACTTTGCAAAAAACACTTCTGTTTTCTTTAAAAAAATTGGATGTGTCCACGTTGCGCTTTGGGGCGTTTCCTGTCGCCGGCGCTAGGCCTACCCACACAAGTGAGGTATCATTTTTATCGGGAGACTTGGGGGAACGCTGGGTGGAAGGAAATTTGTGGCTCCTCTCATATTCCAAACTTTCTGCCACAGAAATGTGAGGAACATGTGTTTTTTTAGCCAAATTTTGAGGTTTGCAAAGGATTCTGGGTAACAGAACCTGGTCCGAGCCACACAAGTCACCCCATCTTGGATTCCCCTAGGTCTCTAGTTTTCAGAAAGGCACAGGTTTGGAAGGTTTCCCTAGGTGCCGGCTGAGCTACAGGCCAAAATCTACAGGTAGGCACTTTGCAAAAAACACCTCTGTTTTCTTTCAAAAAATTGGATGTGTCCACGTTGCACTTTGGGGTGTTTCCTGTCGCGGGCGCTACGCCTACCCACACAAGTGAGGTATCATTTTTATTGGGAGACGTGGGGGAACGCTGGGTGGAAGGAAATTTGTGGCTCCTCAAAGATTCCAGGACATTTTTCCACAGAAATGTGAGGAACATTTGTTTTATTAGCCAAATTTTGAGGTTTGCAAAGGATTCTGGGTAACATAACCTGGTCCGAGCCACACAACTCACCCCATCTTGGATTCCCCTAGGTCTCTAGTTTTCAGAAAGGCACAGGTTTGGTAGGTTTCCCTAGGTGCCGGCTGAGCTACAGGCCAAAATCTACAGGTAAGCACTTTCCAAAAAACACCTCTGTTTTCTTTCAAAAAATTGGATGTGTCCACGTTGCGCTTTGGGGTGTTTCCTGTCGCGGGCGCTACGCCTACCCACACAAGTGAGGTATCATTTTTATCGGGAGACTTGGGGGAACACTGGGTGGAAGGAAATTTGTGGCCCCTCTCAGATTCCAAAACTTTCTGCCACAGAAATGTGAGGAACATGTGTTTTTTTAGCTAAATTTTGAGGTTTGCAAAGGATTCTGGGTAACAGAACCTGGTCCGAGCCACACAAGTCACCCCATCTTGGATTCCCCTAGCTCTATAGTTTTCAGAAATGCACAGGTTTGGTAGGTTTCCCTAGGTGGCGGCTGATCTAGAGGCCAAAATCTACAGGTAGGCACTTTGCAAAAAACACCTCTGTTTTCTTTCAAAAAATTGGATGTGTCCACGTTGCGCTTTGGGGCGTTCCCTGTTGCGGGCGCTAGGCCTACCCACACAAGTGAGGTATCATTTGTATCGTGAGACTTGGGGGAACGCTGGGTGGAAGGACATTTGTGGCTCCTCTCAGATTCCAGAACTTTCTGCCACAGAAATGTGAGGAACATGTGTTTTTTTAGCCAAATTTTGAGGTTTGCAAAGGATTCTGGGTAACAGAACCTGGTCCGAGCCACACAAGTCACCCCATCTTGGATTCCCCTAGGTCTCTATTTTTCAGAAATGCACAGGTTTGGTAGGTTTCCCTAGGTGCCGGCTGAGCTACAGGCCAAAATCTACAGGTAGGCACTTTGCAAAAAACACCTGTTTTCTTTCAAAAATTTGGATGTGTCCACGTTGCGCTTTGGGGCATTTCCTGTCGCGGGCGCTAGGCCTACCCACACAAGTGATGTATAATTTTTATCGGGAGACGTGGGGTAACGCTGGGTGGAAGGAAATTTGTGGCTCCTCTCAGAGTCCAGAACTTTCTTCCACAGAAATGTGAGGAACATGTTTTTTTTAGCCAAATTGTGAGGTTTGCAAAGGATTCTGGGTAACAGAACCTGGTCCTAGCCACACAAGTCACCCCATCTTGGATTCCCCTAGGTCTCTAGTTGTCAGAAATGCACAGGTTTGGTAGGTTTCCCTAATGGCCGGCTGAGCTACAGGCCAAAATCTACAGGTAGGCACTTTGCAAAAAACACCTCTGTTTTCTTTCAAAAATTTGGATGTGTCCACGTTGCGCTTTGGGGCGTTTCCTGTCGCGGGCGCTAGGCCTACCCACACAAGTGATGTATAATTTTTATCGGGAGACGTGGGGGAACGCTGGGTGGAAGGAAATTTGTGGCTCCTCTCAGATTCCAGAACTTTCTTCCACAGAAATGTGAGGAACATGTGTTTTTTTAGCCAAATTTTGAGGTTTGCAAAGGATTCTGGGTAACAGAACCTGGTCCGAGCCACACAAGTCACCCCATCTTGGATTCCCCTAGGTCTCTAGTTGTCAGAAATGCACAGGTTTGGTAGGTTTCCCTAGGTGCCGGCTGAGCTAGAGGCCAAAATCTACAGGTAGGCACCTTGCAAAAAACACTTCTGTTTTCTTTCAAAAAATTGGATGTGTCCACGTTGCGCTTTGGGGCGTTTGCTGTCGCGGGCGCTAGGCCTACCCACACAAGTGAGGTATCATTTTTATCGGGAGACTTGGGGTAACGCTGGGTGGAAGGAAATTTGTGGCTCCTCTCAGATTCCAGAACTTTCTTCCACAGAAATGTGAGGAACATGTGTTTTTTTAGCCAAATTTTGAGGTTTGCAAAGGATTCCGGGTAACAGAACCTGGTCCGAGCCACACAAGTCACCCCATCTTGGATTCCCCTAGGTCTCTAGTTTTCAGAAATGCACAGGTTTGGTAGGTTTCCCTAGGTGCCGGCTGAGCTACAGGCCAAAATCTACAGGTAGGCACTTTGCAAAAAACACCTCTGTTTTCTTTCAAAAATTTGGATGTGTCCACGTTGCGCTTTGGGGCATTTCCTGTCGCGGGCGCTAGGCCTACCCACACAAGTGATGTATAATTTTTATCGAGAGACGTGGGGGAACGCTGGGTGGAAGGAAATTTGTGGCTCCTCTCACAGTCCAGAACTTTCTTCCACAGAAATGTGAGGAACATGTGTTTTTTTAGCCAAATTGTGAGGTTTGCAAAGGATTCTGGGTAACAGAACCTGGTCCTAGCCACACAAGTCACCCCATCTTGGATTCCCCTAGGTCTCTAGTTGTCAGAAATGCACAGGTTTGGTAGGTTTCCCTAGGTGCCGGCTGAGCTACAGGCCAAAATCTACAGGTAGGCACTTTGCAAAAAACACTTCTGTTTTCTTTAAAAAAATTGGATGTGTCCACGTTGCGCTTTGGGGCGTTTCCTGTCGCCGGCGCTAGGCCTACCCACACAAGTGAGGTATCATTTTTATCGGGAGACTTGGGGGAACGCTGTGTGGAAGGAAATTTGTGGCTCCTCTCATATTCCAGAACTTTCTGCCACAGAAATGTGAGGAACATGTGTTTTTTTAGCCAAATTGTGAGGTTTGCAAAGGATTCCGGGTAACAGAACCTGGTCCGAGCCACACAAGTCACCCCATCTTGGATTCCCCTAGGTCTCTAGTTTTCAGAAATGCACAGGTTTGGTAGGTTTCCCTAGGTGCCGGCTGAGCTAGAGGCCAAAATCAGCAGGTAGGCACTTTGCAAAAAACACTTCTGTTTTCTTTAAAAAAATTGGATGTGTCCACGTTGCGCTTTGGGGCGTTTCCTGTCGCCAGCGCTAGGCCTACCCACACAAGTGAGGTATCATTTTTATCGGGAGACTTGGGGGAACGCTGGGTGGAAGGAAATTTGTGGCTCCTCTCATATTCCAGAACTTTCTGCCACAGAAATGTGAGGAACATGTGTTTTTTTAGCCAAATTTTGAGGTTTGCAAAGGATTCTGGGTAACAGAACCTGGTCCGAGCCACACAAGTCACCCCATCTTGGATTCCCCTAGGTCTCTAGTTTTCAGAAAGGCACAGGTTTGGAAGGTTTCCCTAGGTGCCGGCTGAGCTACAGGCCAAAATCTACAGGTAGGCACTTTGCAAAAAACACCTCTGTTTTCTTTCAAAAAATTGGATGTGTCCACGTTGCACTTTGGGGTGTTTCCTGTCGCGGGCGCTACGCCTACCCACACAAGTGAGGTATAATTTTTATCGGGAGACTTGGGGGAACACTGGGTGGAAGGAAATTTGTGGCCCCTCTCAGATTCCAAAACTTTCTGCCACAGAAATGTGAGGAACATGTGTTTTTTTAGCCAAATTTTGAGGTTTGCAAAGGATTCTGGGTAACAGAACCTGGTCCGAGCCACACAAGTCACCCCATCTTGGATTCCCCTAGGTCTCTAGTTTTCAGAAATGCACAGGTTTGGTAGGTTTCCCTAGGTGCCGGCTGAGCTACAGGCCAAAATCTACAGGTAGGCCCTTTGCAAAAAACACTTCTGTTTTCTTTCCAAAAATTGGATGTGTCCAAGTTGCGCTTTGGGGCGTTTCCTGTCGCGGGCGCTAGGCCTACCCAAACAAGTGAGGTATAATTTTTATCGGGAGACTTGGGGGAACGCTGGGTGGAAGGAAATTTGTGGCTCCTCTCAGATTCCAGAACTTTTTGCCACAGAAATATGAGGAGCATGTGTTTTTTTAGCAAATTTTGAGGTTTGCAAAGGATTCTGGGTAACAGAACCTGGTGCAAGCCACACAAGTCACCCCATCTTGGATTCCCCTAGGTCTCTAGTTTTCAGAAATGCACAGGTTTGGTAGGTGTCCCTAGGTGCCGTCTGAGCTAGAGGCCAAAATCTACAGGTAGGCACCTTGCAAAAAACACCTCTGTTTTCTTTAAAAAATTTGGATGTATCCACGTTGCGTTTTGGGGCGTTTCCTGTCACGGGCGCTAGGCCTACCCACACAAGTGAGGTATCATTTTTATTGGGAGACGTGGGGGAACGCTGGGTGGAAGGAAATTTGTGGCTCCTCAAAGATTCCAGGACATTTTTCCACAGAAATGTGAGGAACATTTGTTTTATTAGCCAAATTTTGAGGTTTGCAAAGGATTCTGGGTAACATAACCTGGTCCGAGCCACACAACTCACCCCATTTTGGATTCCCCTAGGTCTCTAGTTTTCAGAAAGGCACAGGTTTGGTAGGTTTCCCTAGGTGCCGGCTGAGCTACAGGCCAAAATCTACAGGTAAGCACTTTACAAAAAACACCTCTGTTTTCTTTCAAAAAATTGGATGTGTCCACGTTGCGCTTTGGGGTGTTTCCTGTCGCGGGCGCTACGCCTACCCACACAAGTGAGGTATAATTTTTATCGGGAGACTTGGGGGAACACTGGGTGGAAGGAAATTTGTGGCCCCTCTCAGATTCCAAAACTTTCTGCCACAGAAATGTGAGGAACATGTGTTTTTTTAGCTAAATTTTGAGGTTTGCAAAGGATTCTGGGTAACAGAACCTGGTCCGAGCCACACAAGTCACCCCATCTTGGATTCCCCTAGGTCTATAGTTTTCAGAAATGCACAGGTTTGGTAGGTTTCCCTAGGTGGCGGCTGATCTAGAGGCCAAAATCTACAGGTAGGCACTTTGCAAAAAACACCTCTGTTTTCTTTCAAAAAATTGGATGTGTCCACGTTGCGCTTTGGGGCGTTCCCTGTTGCGGCCGCTAGGCCTACCCACACAAGTGAGGTATCATTTGTATCGGGAGACTTGGGGGAACGCTGGGTGGAAGGACATTTGTGGCTCCTCTCAGATTCCAGAACTTTCTGCCACAGAAATGTGAGGAACATGTGTTTTTTTAGCCAAATTTTGAGGTTTGCAAAGGATTCTGGGTAACAGAACCTGGTCCGAGCCACACAAGTCACCCCATCTTGGATTCCCCTAGGTCTCTAGTTTTCAGAAATGCACAGGTTTGGTAGGTTTCCCTTGGTGCCGGCTGAGCTACAGGCCAAAATCTACAGGTAGGCACTTTGCAAAAAACACCTCTGTTTTCTTTAAAAAATTTGGATGTGTCCACGTTGCGCTTTGGGGCGTTTCCTGTCGCGGGCGCTAGGCCTACCCACACGAGTGAGGAATCATTTTTAGCGGGAGACGTGGGGGAACGCTGGGTGGAAGGAAATTTGTGGCTCCTCTCAGATTCCAGAACTTTCTGCCACAGAAATGTGAGGAACATGTGTTTTTTTAGCCAAATTTTGAGGTTTGCAAAGGATTATGGGTAACAGAACCTGGTCCGAGCCACACAAGTCACCCATCTTGGATTCCCCTAGGTCTCTAGTTTTCAGAAAGGCACAGGTTTGGTAGGTTTCCCTAGGTGCCGGCTGAGCTACAGGCCAAAATCTACAGGTAGGCACTTTGCAAAAAACACCTCTGTTTTCTTTCAAATAATTGGATGTGTCCACGTTGCACTTTGGGGTGTTTCCTGTCGCGGGCGCTACGCCTACCCACACAAGTGAGGTATCATTTTTATCGGGAGACTTGGGGGAACACTGGGTGGAAGGAAATTTGTGGCCCCTCTCAGATTCCAAAACTTTCTGCCACAGAAATGTGAGGAACATGTGTTTTTTTAGCCAAATTTTGAGGTTTGCAAAGGATTCTGGGTAACAGAACCTGGTCCGAGCCACACAAGTCACCCCATCTTGGATTCCCCTAGGTCTCTAGTTGTCAGAAATGCAGAGGTTTGGTAGGTTTCCCTAGGTGCCGGCTGAGCTAGAGGCCAAAATCTACAGGTAGGCACCTTGCAAAAAACACTTCTGTTTTCTTTCAAAAAATTGGATGTGTCCACGTTGCGCTTTGGGGCCTTTGCTGTCGCGGGCGCTAGGCCTACCCACACAAGTGAGGTATCATTTTTGATCGGGATACTTGGGGGAACGCTGGGTGGAAGGAAATTTGTGGCTCCTCTCAGATTCCAGAACTTTCTTCCACAGAAATGTGAGGAACATGTGTTTTTGTAGCCAAATTTTGAGGTTTGCAAAGGATTCCGGGTAACAGAACCTGGTCCGAGCCACACAAGTCACCCCATCTTGGATTCCCCTAGGTCTCTAGTTTTCAGAAATGCACAGGTTTGGTAGGTTTCCCTAGGTGCCGGCTGAGCTAGAGGCCAAAATCTGCAGGTAGGCACTTTGCAAAAAACACCTCTGTTTTCTTTAAAAAAATTGGATGTGTCCACGTTGCGCTTTGGGGCATTTCCTGTCGCGGGCGCTAGGCCTACCCACACAAGTGATGTATAATTTTTATCGGGAGACGTGGGGTAACGCTGGGTGGAAGGAAATTTGTGGCTCCTCTCAGAGTCCAGAACTTTCTTCCACAGAAATGTGAGGAACATGTGTTTTTTTAGCCAAATTTTGAGGTTTGCAAAGGATTCCGGGTAACAGAACCTGGTCCGAGCCACACAAGTCACCCCATCTTGGATTCCCCTAGGTCTCTAGTTTTCAGAAATGCACAGGTTTGGTAGGTTTCCCTAGGTGCCGGCTGAGCTAGAGGCCAAAATCAGCAGGTAGGCACTTTGCAAAAAACACTTCTGTTTTCTTGAAAAAATTGGATGTGTCCACGTTGCGCTTTGGGGCGTTTCCTGTCGCCGGCGCTAGGCCTACCCACACAAGTGAGGTATCATTTTTATCGGGAGACTTGGGGGAACGCTGGGTGGAAGGAAATTTGTGGCTCCTCTCATATTCCAGAACTTTCTGCCACAGAAATGTGAGGAACATGTGTTTTTTTAGCCAAATTTTGAGGTTTGCAAAGGATTTTGGGTAACAGAACCTGGTCCGAGCCACACAAGTCACCCCATCTTGGATTCCCCTAGGTCTCTAGTTTTCAGAAAGGCACAGGTTTGGTAGGGTTTCCCTAGGTGCCCGGCTGAGCTACAGGCCAAAATCTACAGGTAGGCACTTTGCAAAAAAACACCTCTGTTTTCTTTCAAAAAATTGGATGTGTCCACGTTGCACTTTGGGGTGTTTCCTGTCGCGGGCGCTACGCCTACCCACACAAGTGAGGTATCATTTTTATCGGGAGACTTGGGGGAACACTGAGTGGAAGGAAATTTGTGGCCCCTCTCAGATTCCAAAACTTTCTGCCACAGAAATGTGAGGAACATGTGTTTTTTTAGCCAAATTTTGAGGTTTGCAAAGGATTCTGGGTAACAGAACCTGGTCCGAGCCACACAAGTCACCCCATCTTGGATTCCCCTAGGTCTCTAGTTTTCAGAAATGCACAGGTTTGGTAGGTTTCCCTAGGTGCCGGCTGAGCTACAGGCCAAAATCTACAGGTAGGCCCTTTGCAAAAAACACTTCTGTTTTCTTTCCAAAAATTGGATGTGTCCAAGTTGCGCTTTGGGGCGTTTCCTGTCGCGGGCGCTAGGCCTACCCAAACAAGTGAGGTATAATTTTTATCGGGAGACTTGGGGGAACGCTGGGTGGAAGGAAATTTGTGGCTCCTCTCAGATTCCAGAACTTTTTGCCACAGAAATATGAGGAGCATGTGTTTTTTTAGCAAATTTTGAGGTTTGCAAAGGATTCTGGGTAACAGAACCTGGTGCAAGCCACACAAGTCACCCCATCTTGGATTCCCCTAGGTCTCTAGTTTTCAGAAATGCACAGGTTTGGTAGGTGTCCCTAGGTGCCGTCTGAGCTAGAGGCCAAAATCTACAGGTAGGCACCTTGCAAAAAACACCTCTGTTTTCTTTAAAAAATTTGGATGTATCCACGTTGCGTTTTGGGGCGTTTCCTGTCACGGGCGCTAGGCCTACCCACACAAGTGAGGTATCATTTTTATTGGGAGACGTGGGGGAACGCTGGGTGGAAGGAAATTTGTGGCTCCTCAAAGATTCCAGGACATTTTTCCACAGAAATGTGAGGAACATTTGTTTTATTAGCCAAATTTTGAGGTTTGCAAAGGATTCTGGGTAACATAACCTGGTCCGAGCCACACAACTCACCCCATCTTGGATTCCCCTAGGTCTCTAGTTTTCAGAAAGGCACAGGTTTGGTAGGTTTCCCTAGGTGCCGGCTGAGCTACAGGCCAAAATCTACAGGTAAGCACTTTACAAAAAACACCTCTGTTTTCTTTCAAAAAATTGGATGTGTCCACGTTGCGCTTTGGGGTGTTTCCTGTCGCGGGCGCTACGCCTACCCACACAAGTGAGGTATAATTTTTATCGGGAGACTTGGGGGAACACTGGGTGGAAGGAAATTTGTGGCCCCTCTCAGATTCCAAAACTTTCTGCCACAGAAATGTGAGGAACATGTGTTTTTTTTAGCTAAATTTTGAGGTTTGCAAAGGATTCTGGGTAACAGAACCTGGTCCGAGCCACACAAGTCACCCCATCTTGGATTCCCCTAGGTCTATAGTTTTCAGAAATGCACAGGTTTGGTAGGTTTCCCTAGGTGGCGGCTGATCTAGAGGCCAAAATCTACAGGTAGGCACTTTGCAAAAAACACCTCTGTTTTCTTTCAAAAAATTGGATGTGTCCACGTTGCGCTTTGGGGCGTTCCCTGTTGCGGGCGCTAGGCCTACCCACACAAGTGAGGTATCATTTGTATCGGGAGACTTGGGGGAACGCTGGGTGGAAGGACATTTGTGGCTCCTCTCAGATTCCAGAACTTTCTGCCACAGAAATGTGAGGAACATGTGTTTTTTTAGCCAAATTTTGAGGTTTGCAAAGGATTCTGGGTAACAGAACCTGGTCCGAGCCACACAAGTCACCCCATCTTGGATTCCCCTAGGTCTCTAGTTTTCAGAAATGCACAGGTTTGGTAGGTTTCCCTTGGTGCCGGCTGAGCTACAGGCCAAAATCTACAGGTAGGCACTTTGCAAAAAACACCTCTGTTTTCTTGAAAAAATTTGGATGTGTCCACGTTGCGCTTTGGGGCGTTTCCTGTCGCGGGCGCTAGGCCTACCCACACGAGTGAGGAATCATTTTTAGCGGGAGACGTGGGGGAACGCTGGGTGGAAGGAAATTTGTGGCTCCTCTCAGATTCCAGAACTTTCTGCCACAGAAATGTGAGGAACATGTGTTTTTTTAGCCAAATTTTGAGGTTTGCAAAGGATTATGGGTAACAGAACCTGGTCCGAGCCACACAAGTCACCCATCTTGGATTCCCCTAGGTCTCTAGTTTTCAGAAAGGCACAGGTTTGGTAGGTTTCCCTAGGTGCCGGCTGAGCTACAGGCCAAAATCTACAGGTAGGCACTTTGCAAAAAACACCTCTGTTTTCTTTCAAATAATTGGATGTGTCCACGTTGCACTTTGGGGTGTTTCCTGTCGCGGGCGCTACGCCTACCCACACAAGTGAGGTATCATTTTTATCGGGAGACTTGGGGGAACACTGGGTGGAAGGAAATTTGTGGCCCCTCTCAGATTCCAAAACTTTCTGCCACAGAAATGTGAGGAACATGTGTTTTTTTTAGCCAAATTTTGAGGTTTGCAAAGGATTCTGGGTAACAGAACCTGGTCCGAGCCACACAAGTCACCCCATCTTGGATTCCCCTAGGTCTCTAGTTGTCAGAAATGCAGAGGTTTGGTAGGTTTCCCTAGGTGCCGGCTGAGCTAGAGGCCAAAATCTACAGGTAGGCACCTTGCAAAAAACACTTCTGTTTTCTTTCAAAAAATTGGATGTGTCCACGTTGCGCTTTGGGGCCTTTGCTGTCGCGGGCGCTAGGCCTACCCACACAAGTGAGGTATCATTTTTGATCGGGATACTTGGGGGAACGCTGGGTGGAAGGAAATTTGTGGCTCCTCTCAGATTCCAGAACTTTCTTCCACAGAAATGTGAGGAACATGTGTTTTTGTAGCCAAATTTTGAGGTTTGCAAAGGATTCCGGGTAACAGAACCTGGTCCGAGCCACACAAGTCACCCCATCTTGGATTCCCCTAGGTCTCTAGTTTTCAGAAATGCACAGGTTTGGTAGGTTTCCCTAGGTGCCGGCTGAGCTAGAGGCCAAAATCTGCAGGTAGGCACTTTGCAAAAAACACCTCTGTTTTCTTTAAAAAAATTGGATGTGTCCACGTTGCGCTTTGGGGCATTTCCTGTCGCGGGCGCTAGGCCTACCCACACAAGTGATGTATAATTTTTATCGGGAGACGTGGGGTAACGCTGGGTGGAAGGAAATTTGTGGCTCCTCTCAGAGTCCAGAACTTTCTTCCACAGAAATGTGAGGAACATGTGTTTTTTTAGCCAAATTTTGAGGTTTGCAAAGGATTCCGGGTAACAGAACCTGGTCCGAGCCACACAAGTCACCCCATCTTGGATTCCCCTAGGTCTCTAGTTTTCAGAAATGCACAGGTTTGGTAGGTTTCCCTAGGTGCCGGCTGAGCTAGAGGCCAAAATCAGCAGGTAGGCACTTTGCAAAAAACACTTCTGTTTTCTTGAAAAAAATTGGATGTGTCCACGTTGCGCTTTGGGGCGTTTCCTGTCGCCGGCGCTAGGCCTACCCACACAAGTGAGGTATCATTTTTATCGGGAGACTTGGGGGAACGCTGGGTGGAAGGAAATTTGTGGCTCCTCTCATATTCCAGAACTTTCTGCCACAGAAATGTGAGGAACATGTGTTTTTTTAGCCAAATTTTGAGGTTTGCAAAGGATTTTGGGTAACAGAACCTGGTCCGAGCCACACAAGTCACCCCATCTTGGATTCCCCTAGGTCTCTAGTTTTCAGAAAGGCACAGGTTTGGTAGGTTTCCCTAGGTGCCGGCTGAGCTACAGGCCAAAATCTACAGGTAGGCACTTTGCAAAAAACACCTCTGTTTTCTTTCAAAAAATTGGATGTGTCCACGTTGCACTTTGGGGTGTTTCCTGTCGCGGGCGCTACGCCTACCCACACAAGTGAGGTATCATTTTTATCGGGAGACTTGGGGGAACACTGGGTGGAAGGAAATTTGTGGCCCCTCTCAGATTCCAAAACTTTCTGCCACAGAAATGTGAGGAACATGTGTTTTTTTAGCCAAATTTTGAGGTTTGCAAAGGATTCTGGGTAACAGAACCTGGTCCGAGCCACACAAATCACCCCATCTTGGATTCCCCTAGGTCTCTAGTTGTCAGAAATGCACAGGTTTGGTAGGTTTCCCTAGGTGCCGGCTGAGCTAGAGGCCAAAATCTACAGGTAGGCACCATGCAAAAAACACTTCTGTTTTCTTTAAAAAAATTGGATGTGTCCACGTTGCGCTTTGGGGCCTTTGCTGTCGCGGGCGCTAGGCCTACCCACACAAGTGAGGTATCATTTTTATCGGGAGACTTGGGGGAACGCTGGGTGGAAGGAAATTTGTGGCTCCTCTCAGATTCCAGAACTTTCTTCCACAGAAATGTGAGGAACATGTGTTTTTGTAGCCAAATTTTGAGGTTTGCAAAGGATTCCGGGTAACAGAACCTGGTCCGAGCCACACAAGTCACCCCATCTTGGATTCCCCTAGGTCTCTAGTTTTCAGAAATGCACAGGTTTGGTAGGTTTCCCTAGGTGCCGGCTGAGCTAGAGGCCAAAATCTGCAGGTAGGCACTTTGCAAAAAACACCTCTGTTTTCTTTAAAAAAATTGGATGTGTCCACGTTGCGCTTTGGGACATTTACTGTCGCGGGCGCTAGGCCTACCCACACAAGTGAGGAATCATTTTTATCGGGAGACGTGGGGTAACGCTGGGTGGAAGGAAATTTGTGGCTCCTCTCAGAGTCCAGAACTTTCTTCCACAGAAATGTGAGGAACATGTTTTTTTTAGCCAAATTGTGAGGTTTGCAAAGGATTCTGGGTAACAGAACCTGGTCCTAGCCACACAAGTCACCCCATCTTGGATTCCCCTAGGTCTCTAGTTGTCAGAAATGCACAGGTTTGGTAGGTTTCCCTAGGTGCCGGCTGAGCTACAGGCCAAAATCTACAGGTAGGCACTTTGCAAAAAACACCTCTGTTTTCTTTCAAAAATTTGGATGTGTCCACGTTGCGCTTTGGGGCGTTTCCTGTCGCGGGCGCTAGGCCTACCCACACAAGTGATGTATAATTTTTATCGGGAGACGTGGGGGAACGCTGGGTGGAAGGAAATTTGTGGCTCCTCTCAGATTCCAGAACTTTCTTCCACAGAAATGTGAGGAACATGTGTTTTTTTAGCCAAATTTTGAGGTTTGCAAAGGATTCTGGGTAACAGAACCTGGTCCGAGCCACACAAGTCACCTCATCTTGGATTTCCCTAGGTCTCTAGTTGTCAGAAATGCACAGGTTTGGTAGGTTTCCCTAGGTGCCGGCTGAGCTAGAGGCCAAAATCTACAGGTAGGCACCTTGCAAAAAACACTTCTGTTTTCTTTAAAAAAATTGGATGTGTCCACGTTGCGCTTTGGGGCGTTTGCTGTCGCGGGCGCTAGGCCTACCCACACAAGTGAAGTATCATTTTTATCGGGAGACTTGGGGGAACGCTGGGTGGAAGGAAATTTGTGGCTCCTCTCAGATTCCAGAACTTTCTTCCACAGAAATGTGAGGAACATGTGTTTTTTTAGCCAAATTTTGAGGTTTGCAAAGGATTCCGGGTAACAGAACCTGGTCCGAGCCACACAAGTCACCCCATCTTGGATTCCCCTAGGTCTCTATTTTTCAGAAATGCACAGGTTTGGTAGGTTTCCCTAGGTGCCGGCTGAGCTACAGGCCAAAATCTACAGGTAGGCACTTTGCAAAAAACACCTCTGTTTTCTTTCAAAAATTTGGATGTGTCCACGTTGCGCTTTGGGGAATTTCCTGTCGCGGGCGCTAGGCCTACCCACACAAGTGATGTATAATTTTTATCGAGAGACGTGAGGGAACGCTGGGTGGAAGGAAATTTGTGTCTCCTCTCACAGTCCAGAACTTTCTTCCACAGAAATGTGAGGAACATGTGTTTTGTTAGCCAAATTGTGAGGTTTGCAAAGGATTCTGGGTAACAGAACCTGGTCCTAGCCACACAAGTCACCCCATCTTGGATTCCCCTAGGTCTCTAGTTGTCAGAAATGCACAGGTTTGGTAGGTTTCCCTAGGTGCCGGCTGAGCTACAGGCCAAAATCTACAGGTAGGCACCTTGCAAAAAACACTTCTGTTTTCTTTAAAAAAATTGGATGTGTCCACGTTGCGCTTTGGGGCGTTTCCTGTCGCCGGCGCTAGGCCTACCCACACAAGTGAGGTATCATTTTTATCGGGAGACTTGGGGGAACGCTGGGTGGAAGGAAATTTGTGGCTCCTCTCATATTCCAGAACTTTCTGCCACAGAAATGTGAGGAACATGTGTTTTTTTAGCCAAATTGTGAGGTTTGCAAAGGATTCCGGGTAACAGAACCTGGTCCGAGCCACACAAGTCACCCCATCTTGGATTCCCCTAGGTCTCTAGTTTTCAGAAATGCACAGGTATGGTAGGTTTCCCTAGGTGCCGGCTGAGCTAGAGGCCAAAATCAGCAGGTAGGCACTTTGCAAAAAACACTTCTGTTTTCTTTAAAAAAATTGGATGTGTCCACGTTGCGCTTTGGGGCGTTTCCTGTCGCCGGCGCTAGGCCTACCCACACAAGTGAGGTATCATTTTTATCGGGAGACTTGGGGGAACGCTGGGTGGAAGGAAATTTGTGGCTCCTCTCATATTCCAGAACTTTCTCCCACAGAAATGTGAGGAACATGTGTTTTTTTAGCCAAATTTTGAGGTTTGCAAAGGATTCTGGGTAACAGAACCTGGTCCGAGCCACACAAGTCACCCCATCTTGGATTCCCCTAGGTCTCTAGTTTTCAGAAAGGCACAGGTTTGGTAGGTTTCCCTAGGTTCCGACTGAGCTAGAGGCCAAAATCTACAGGTAGGCACCTTGCAAAAAACACTTCTGTTTTCTTTTAAAAAATTGGATGTGTCCACGTTGCGCTTTGGGGCCTTTGCTGTCGCGGGCGCTAGGCCTACCCACACAAGTGAGGTTTCATTTTTATCGGGAGACTTGGGGGAACGCTGGGTGGAAGGAAATTTGTGGCTCCTCTCAGATTCCAGAACTTTCTTCCACAGAAATGTGAGGAACATGTGTTTTTGTAGCCAAATTTTGAGGTTTGCAAAGGATTCCGGGTAACAGAACCTGGTCCGAGCCACACAAGTCACCCCATCTTGGATTCCCCTAGGTCTCTAGTTTTCAGAAATGCACAGGTTTGGTAGGTTTCCCTAGGTGCCGGCTGAGCTAGAGGCCAAAATCTGCAGGTAGGCACTTTGCAAAAAACACCTCTGTTTTCTTTAAAAAAATTGGATGTGTCCACGTTGCGCTTTGGGGCATTTCCTGTCGCGGGCGCTAGGCCTACCCACACAAGTGATGTATAATTTTTATCGGGAGACGTGGGGTAACGCTGGGTGGAAGGAAATTTGTGGCTCCTCTCAGAGTCCAGAACTTTCTTCCACAGAAATGTGAGGAACATGTTTTTTTTAGCCAAATTGTGAGGTTTGCAAAGGATTCTGGGTAACAGAACCTGGTCCTAGCTCACAAGTCACCCCATCTTGGACTCCCCTAGGTCTCTAGTTGTCAGAAATGCACAGGTTTGGTAGGTTTCCCTAGGTGCCGGCTGAGCTACAGGCCAAAATCTACAGGTAGGCACTTTGCGAAAAACACCTCTGTTTTCTTTCAAAAATTTGGATGTGTCCACGTTGCGCTTTGGGGCGTTTCCTGTCACGGGCGCTAGGCCTACCCACACAAGTGATGTATAATTTTTATCGGGAGACGTGGGGGAACGCTGGGTGGAAGGAAATTTGTGGCTCCTCTCAGATTCCAGAACTTTCTTCCACAGAAATGTGAGGAACATGTGTTTTTTTAGCCAAATTTTGAGGTTTGCAAAGGATTCTGGGTAACAGAACCTGGTCCGAGCCACACAAGTCACCCCATCTTGGATTCCCCTAGGTCTCTAGTTGTCAGAAATGCACAGGTTTGGTAGGTTTCCCTAGGTGCCGGCTGAGCTAGAGGCCAAAATCTACAGGTAGGCACCTTGCAAAAAACACTTCTGTTTTCTTTCAAAAAATTGGATGTGTCCACGTTGCGCTTTGGGGCGTTTGCTGTCGCGGGCGCTAGGCCTACCCACACAAGTGAGGTATCATTTTAATCGGGAGACTTGGGGGAACGCTGGGTGGAAGGAAATTTGTGTCTCCTCTCAGATTCCAGAACTTTCTTCCACAGAAATGTGAGGAACATGTGTTTTTTTAGCCAAATTTTGAGGTTTGCAAAGGATTCCGGGTAACAGAACCTGGTCCGAGCCACACAAGTCACCCCATCTTGGATTCCCCTAGGTCTCTATTTTTCAGAAATGCACAGGTTTGGTAGGTTTCCCTAGGTGCCGGCTGAGCTACAGGCCAAAATCTACAGGTAGGCACTTTGCAAAAAACACCTCTGTTTTCTTTCAAAAATTTGGATGTGTCAACGTTGCGCTTTGGGGCATTTCCTGTCGCGGGCGCTAGGCCTACCCACACAAGTGATGTATAATTTTTATCGAGAGACGTGGGGGAACGCTGGGTGGAAGGAAATTTGTGGCTCCTCTCACAGTCCAGAACTTTCTTCCACAGAAATGTGAGGAACATGTGTTTTTTTAGCCAAATTGTGAGGTTTCCAAAGGATTCTGGGTAACAGAACCTGGTCCTAGCCACACAAGTCACCCCATCTTGGATTCCCCTAGGTCTCTAGTTGTCAGAAATGCACAGGTTTGGTAGGTTTCCCTAGGTGCCGGCTGAGCTACAGGCCAAAATCTACAGGTAGGCACTTTGCAAAAAACACCTCTGTTTTCTTTAAAAAATTTGGATGTGTCCACGTTGCGCTTTGGGGCGTTTCCTGTCGCGGGCGCTAGGCCTACCCTTACAAGTGATGTATAATTTTTATCGGGAGACGTGGGGGAACGCTGGGTGGAAGGAAATTTGTGGCTCCTCTCAGATTCCAGAACTTTCTTCCACAGAAATGTGAGGAACATGTGTTTTTTTAGCCAAATTTTGAGGTTTGCAAAGGATTCTGGGTAACAGAACCTGGTCCGAGCCACACAAGTCACCCCATCTTGGATTCCCCTAGGTCTCTAGTTGTCAGAAATGCACAGGTTTGGTAGGTTTCCCTAGGTGCCGGCTGAGCTAGAGGCCAAAATCTACAGGTAGGCACCTTGCAAAAAACACTTCTGTTTTCTTTCAAAAAATTGGATGTGTCCACGTTGCGCTTTGGGGCGTTTCCTGTCGCGGGCGCTAGGCCTACCCACACAAGTGAGGTATAATTTTTATCGGGAGACTTGGGGGAACGCTGGCTGGAAGGAAATTTGTGGCTCCTCTCAGATTCCAGAACTTTCTGCCACAGAAATGTGAGGAACATGTGTTTTTTAGCCAAATTTTGAGGTTTGCAAAGGATTCTGGGTAACAGAACCTGGTCCGAGCCACACAAGTCACCCCATCTTGGAATCCCCTAGGTCTCTAGTTGTCAGAAATGCACAGGTTTGGTAGGTTTCCCTAGGTGCCGGCTGAGCTACCGGCCAAAATCTACAGGTAGGCACTTTGCAAAAAACACCTCTGTTTTCTTTCAAATAATTGGATGTTTCCACGTTGCACTTTGGGGTGTTTCCTGTCGCGGGCGCTACGCCTACCCACCCAAGTGAGGTATCATTTTTATCGGGAGACTTGGGGGAACACTGGGTGGAAGGAAATTTGTGGCCCCTCTCAGATTCCAAAACTTTCTGCCACAGAAATGTGAGGAACATGTGTTTTTTTAGCCAAATTTTGAGGTTTGCAAAGGATTCTGGGTAACAGAACCTGGTCCGAGCCACACAAGTCACCCCATCTTGGATTCCCCTAGGTCTCTAGTTGTCAGAAATGCACAGGTTTGGTAGGTTTCCCTAGGTGCCGGCTGAGCTAGAGGCCAAAATCTACAGGTAGGCACCTTGCAAAAAACACTTCTGTTTTCTTTCAAAAAATTGGATGTGTCCACGTTGCGCTTTGGGGCGTTTGCTGTCGCGGGCGCTAGGCCTACCCACACAAGTGAGGTATCATTTTTATCGGGAGACTTGGGGGAACGCTGGGTGGAAGGAAATTTGTGGCTCCTCTCAGATTCCAGAACTTTCTTCCACAGAAATGAGAGGAACATGTGTTTTTTTAGCCAAATTTTGAGGTTTGCAAAGGATTCCGGGTAACAGAACCTGGTCCGAGCCACACAAGTCACCCCATCTTGGATTCCCCTAGGTCTCTAGTTTTCAGAAATGCACAGGTTTGGTAGGTTTCCCTAGGTGCCGGCTGAGCTAGAGGCCAAAATCAGCAGGTAGGCACTTTGCAAAAAACACTTCTGTCTTCTTTAAAAAAATTGGATGTGTCCACGTTGCGCTTTGGGGCGTTTCCTGTCGCCGGCGCTAGGCCTACCCACACAAGTGAGGTATCATTTTTATCGGGATACTTGGGGGAACGCTGGGTGGAAGGAAATTTGTGGCTCCTCTCATATTCCAGAACTTTCTGCCACAGAAATGTGAGGAACATGTGTTGTTTTAGCCAAATTTTGAGGTTTGCAAAGGATTCTGGGTAACAGAACCTGGTCCGAGCCACACAAGTCACCCCATCTTGGATTCCCCTAGGTCTCTAGTTTTCAGAAAGGCACAGGTTTGGTAGGTTTCCCTAGGTGCCGGCTGAGCTACAGGCCAAAATCTACAGGTAGGCACTTTGCAAAAAACACCTCTGTTTTCTTTCAAAAAATTGGATGTGTCCACGTTGCACTTTGGGGTGTTTCCTGTCGCGGGCGCTACGCCTACCCACACAAGTGAGGTATCATTTTTATCGGGAGACTTGGGGGAACACTGGGTGGAAGGAAATTTGTGGCCCCTCTCAGATTCCAAAACTTTCTGCAACAGAAATGTGAGGAACATGTGTTTTTTTAGCCAAATTTTGAGGTTTGCAAAGGATTCTGGGTAACAGAACCTGGTCCGAGCCCCGCAAGTCACCCCTCCTTGGATTCCCCTAGGTCTCTAGTTTTCAGAAATGCACAGGTTTGGTAGGTTTCCCTAGGTGCCGGCTGAGCTAGAGGCCAAAATCTATAGGTAGGCACTTCGCAAAAAACACCTCTGTTTTCTTCCCAAAATTTGGATGTGTCCACGTTGCGCTTTGGGGCCTTCGCTGTCGCTGGCGCTAAGCCTACCCACACAAGTGAGGTATCATTTTTATCAGGAGACTTGGGGGAACGCTGGGTGGAAGGAAATTTGTGGCTCCTCTCAGATTCCAGAACTTTCTTCCACAGAAATGTGAGGAACATGTGTTTTTGTAGCCAAATTTTGAGGTTTGCAAAGGATTCCGGGTAACAGAACCTGGTCCGAGCCACACAAGTCACCCCATCTTGGATTCCCCTAGGTCTCTAGTTTTCAGAAATGCACAGGTTTGGTAGGTTTCCCTAGGTGCCGGCTGAGCTAGAGGCCAAAATCTGCAGGTAGGCACTTTGCAAAAAACACCTCTGTTTTCTTTAAAAAAATTGGATGTGTCCACGTTGCGCTTTGGGGCATTTCCTGTCGCGGGCGCTAGGCCTACCCACACAAGTGATGTATAATTTTTATCGGGAGACGTGGGGTAACGCTGGGTGGAAGGAAATTTGTGGCTCCTCTCAGAGTCCAGAACTTTCTTCCACAGAAATGTGAGGAACATGTTTTTTTTAGCCAAATTGTGAGGTTTGCAAAGGATTCTGGGTAACAGAACCTGGTCCTAGCCACACAAGTCACCCCATCTTGGATTCCCCTAGGTCTCTAGTTGTCAGAAATGCACAGGTTTGGTAGGTTTCCCTAGGTGCCGGCTGAGCTACAGGCCAAAATCTACAGGTAGGCACTTTGCAAAAAACACCTCTGTTTTCTTTCAAAAATTTGGATGTGTCCACGTTGCGCTTTGGGGCGTTTCCTGTTGCGGGCGCTAGGCCTACCCACACAAGTGATGTATAATTTTTATCGGGAGACGTGGGGGAACGCTGGGTGGAAGGAAATTTGTGGCTCCTCTCAGATTCCAGAACTTTCTTCCACAGAAATGTGAGGAACATGTGTTTTTTTAGCCAAATGTTGAGGTTTGCAAAGGATTCTGGGTAACAGAACCTGGTCCGAGCCACACAAGTCACCCCATCTTGGATTCCCCTAGGTCTCTAGTTGTCAGAAATGCACAGGTTTGGTAGGTTTCCCTAGGTGCCGGCTGAGCTAGAGGCCAAAATCTACAGGTAGGCACCTTGCAAAAAACACTTCTGTTTTCTTTCAAAAAATTGGATGTGTCCACGTTGCGCTTTGGGGCGTTTGCTGTCGCGGGCGCTAGGCCTACCCACACAAGTGAGGTATCATTTTTATCGGGAGACTTGGGGGAACGCTGGGTGGAAGGAAATTTGTGGCTCCTCTCAGATTCCAGAACTTTCTTCCACAGAAATGTGAGGAACATGTGTTTTTTTAGCCAAATTTTGAGGTTTGCAAAGGATTCCGGGTAACAGAACCTGGTCCGAGCCACACAAGTCACCCCATCTTGGATTCCCCTAGGTCTCTATTTTTCAGAAATGCACAGGTTTGGTAGGTTTCCCTAGGTGCCGGCTGAGCTACAGGCCAAAATCTACAGGTTAGCACTTTGCAAAAAACACCTCTGTTTTCTTTCAAAAATTTGGATGTGTCCACGTTGCGCTTTGGGGCATTTCCTGTCGCGGGCGCTAGGCCTACCCACACAAGTGATGTATAATTTTTATCGGGAGACGTGGGGGAACGCTGGGTGGAAGGAAATTTGTGGCTCCTCTCACAGTCCAGAACTTTCTTCCACAGAAATGTGAGGAACATGTGTTTTTTTAGCCAAATTGTGAGGTTTGCAAAGGATTCTGGGTAACAGAACCTGGTCCTAGCCACACAAGTCACCCCATCTTGGATTCCCCTAGGTCTCTAGTTGTCAGAAATGCACAGGTTTGGTAGGTTTCCCTAGGTGCCGGCTGAGCTACAGGCCAAAATCTACAGGTAGGCACTTTGCAAAAAACACCTCTGTTTTCTTTCAAAAATTTGGATGTGTCCACGTTGCGCTTTGGGGCGTTTCCTGTCGCGGGCGCTAGGCCTACCCTTACAAGTGAGGTATAATTTTTATCGGGAGACGTGGGGGAACGCTGGGTGGAAGGAAATTTGTGGCTCCTCTCAGATTCCAGAACTTTCTTCCACAGAAATGTGAGGAACATGTGTTTTTTTAGCCAAATTTTGAGGTTTGCAAAGGATTCTGGGTAACAGAACCTGGTCCGAGCCACACAAGTCAGCCCATCTTGGATTCCCCTAGGTCTCTAGTTGTCAGAAATGCACAGGTTTGGTAGGTTTGGTAGGTTTCCCTAGGTGCCGGCTGAGCTAGAGGCCAAAATCTACAGGTAGGCACCTTGCAAAAAACACTTCTGTTTTCTTTCAAAAAATTCGATGTGTCCACATTGCGCTTTGGGGCATTTCCTGTCGCGGGCGCTAGGCCTACCCACACATGTGATGTATAATTTTTATCGGGAGACGTGGGGTAACGCTGGGTGGAAGGAAATTTGTGGCTCCTCTCAGAGTCCAGAACTTTCTTCCACAGAAATGTGAGGAACATGTTTTTTTTAGCCAAATTGTGAGGTTTGCAAAGGATTCTGGGTAACAGAACCTGGTCCTAGCCACACAAGTCACCCCATCTTGGATTCCCCTAGGTCTCTAGTTGTCAGAAATGCACAGGTTTGGTAGGTTTCCCTAGGTGCCGGCTGAGCTACAGGCCAAAATCTACAGGTAGGCACTTTGCAAAAAACACCTCTGTTTTCTTTCAAAAATTTGGATGTGTCCACGTTGCGCTTTGGGGCGTTTCCTGTCGCGGGCGCTAGGCCTACCCACACAAGTGATGTATAATTTTTATCGGGAGACGTGGGGGAACGCTGGGTGGAAGGAAATTTGTGGCTCCTCTCAGATTCCAAAACTTTCTTCCACAGAAATGTGAGGAACATGTGTTTTTGTAGCCAAATTTTGAGGTTTGCAAAGGATTCCGGGTAACAGAACCTGGTCCGAGCCACACAAGTCACCCCATCTTGGATTCCCCTAGGTCTCTAGTTTTCAGAAATGCACAGGTTTGGTAGGTTTCCCTAGGTGCCGGCTGAGCTAGAGGCCAAAATCTGCAGGTAGGCACTTTGCAAAAAACACCTCTGTTTTCTTTAAAAAAATTGGATGTGTCCGCGTTGCGCTTTGGGGCATTTCCTGTCGCGGGCGCTAGGCCTACCCACACAAGTGATGTATAATTTTTATCGGGAGACGTGGGGTAACGCTGGGTGGAAGGAAATTTGTGGCTCCTCTCAGAGTCCAGAACTTTCTTCCACAGAAATGTGAGGAACATGTTTTTTTTAGCCAAATTGTGAGGTTTGCAAAGGATTCTGGGTAACAGAACCTGGTCCTAGCCACACAAGTCACCCCATCTTGGATTCCCCTAGGTCTCTAGTTGTCAGAAATGCACAGGTTTGGTAGGTTTCCCTAGGTGCCGGCTGAGCTACAGGCCAAAATCTACAGGTAGGCACTTTGCAAAAAACACCTCTGTTTTCTTTCAAAAATTTGGATGTGTCCACGTTGCGCTTTGGGGCGTTTCTTGTTGCGGGCGCTAGGCCTACCCACACAAGTGATGTATAATTTTTATCGGGAGACGTGGGGGAACGCTGGGTGGAAGGAAATTTGTGGCTCCTCTCAGATTCCAGAACTTTCTTCCACAGAAATGTGAGGAACATGTGTTTTTTTAGCCAAATTTTGAGGTTTGCAAAGGATTCTGGGTAACAGAACCTGGTCCGAGCCACACAAGTCACCCCATCTTGGATTCCCCTAGGTCTCTAGTTGTCAGAAATGCACAGGTTTGGTAGGTTTCCCTAGGTGCCGGCTGAGCTAGAGGCCAAAATCTACAGGTAGGCACCTTGCAAAAAACACTTCTGTTTTCTTTCAAAAAATTGGATGTGTCCACGTTGCGCTTTGGGGCGTTTGCTGTCGTGGGCGCTAGGCCTACCCACACAAGTGAGGTATCATTTTTATCGGGAGACTTGGGGGAACGCTGGGTGGAAGGAAATTTGTGGCTCCTCTCAGATTCCAGAACTTTCTTCCACAGAAATGTGAGGAACATGTGTTTTTTTAGCCAAATTTTGAGGTTTGCAAAGGATTCCGGGTAACAGAACCTGGTCCGAGCCACACAAGTCACCCCATCTTGGATTCCCCTAGGTCTCTATTTTTCAGAAATGCACAGGTTTGGTAGGTTTCCCTAGGTGCCGGCTGAGCTACAGGCCAAAATCTACAGGTTAGCACTTTGCAAAAAACACCTCTGTTTTCTTTCAAAAATTTGGATGTGTCCACGTTGCGCTTTGGGGCATTTCCTGTCGCGGGCGCTAGGCCTACCCACACAAGTGATGTATAATTTTTATCGGGAGACGTGGGGGAACGCTGGGTGGAAGGAGATTTGTGGCTCCTCTCACAGTCCAGAACTTTCTTCCACAGAAATGTGAGGAACATGTGTTTTTTTAGCCAAATTGTGAGGTTTGCAAAGGATTCTGGGTAACAGAACCTGGTCCTAGCCACACAAGTCACCCCATCTTGGATTCCCCTAGGTCTCTAGTTGTCAGAAATGCACAGGTTTGGTAGGTTTCCCTAGGTGCCGGCTGAGCTACAGGCCAAAATCTACAGGTAGGCACTTTGCAAAAAACACCTCTGTTTTCTTTCAAAAATTTGGATGTGTCCACGTTGCGCTTTGGGGCGTTTCCTGTCGCGGGCGCTAGGCCTACCCTTACAAGTGAGGTATAATTTTTATCGGGAGACGTGGGGGAACGCTGGGTGGAAGGAAATTTGTGGCTCCTCTCAGATTTTAGAACTTTCTTCCACAGAAATGTGAGGAACATGTGTTTTTTTAGCCAAATTTTGAGGTTTGCAAAGGATTCTGGGTAACAGAACCTGGTCCGAGCCACACAAGTAACCCCATCTTGGATTCCCCTAGGTCTCTAGTTGTCAGAAATGCACAGGTTTGGTAGGTTTCCCTAGGTGCCGGCTGAGCTAGAGGCCAAAATCTACAGGTAGGCACCTTGCAAAAAACACTTCTGTTTTCTTTAAAAAAATTCGATGTGTCCACATTGCGCTTTGGGGCATTTCCTGTCGCGGGCGCTAGGCCTACCCACACAAGTGATGTATAATTTTTATCGGGAGACGTGGGGTAACGCTGGGTGGAAGGAAATTTGTGGCTCCTCTCAGAGTCCAGAACTTTCTTCCACAGAAATGTGAGGAACATGTTTTTTTTAGCCAAATTGTGAGGTTTGCAAAGGATTCTGGGTAACAGAACCTGGTCCTAGCCACACAAGTCACCCCATCTTGGATTCCCCTAGGTCTCTAGTTGTCAGAAATGCACAGGTTTGGTAGGTTTCCCTAGGTGCCGGCTGAGCTAGAGGCCAAAATCTACAGGTAGGCACCTTGCAAAAAACACTTCTGTTTTCTTTCAAAAAATTGGATGTGTCCACGTTGCGTTTTGGGGCGTTTGCTGTCGCGGGCGCTAGGCCTACCCACACAAGTGAGGTATCATTTTTATCGGGAGACTTGGGGGAACGCTGGGTGGAAGGAAATTTGTGGCTCCTCTCAGATTCCAGAACTTTCTTCCACAGAAATGTGAGGAACATGTGTTTTTTTAGCCAAATTTTGAGGTTTGCAAAGGATTCCGGGTAACAGAACCTGGTCCGAGCCACACAAGTCACCCCATCTTGGATTCCCCTAGGTCTCTATTTTTCAGAAATGCACAGGTTTGGTAGGTTTCCCTAGGTGCCGGCTGAGCTACAGGCCAAAATCTACAGGTTAGCACTTTGCAAAAAACACCTCTGTTTTCTTTCTAAAATTTGGATGTGTCCACGTTGCGCTTTGGGGCATTTCCTGTCGCGGGCGCTAGGCCTACCCACACAAGTGATGTATAATTTTTATCGTGAGACGTGGGGGAATGCTGGGTGGAAGGAAATTTGTGGCTCCTCTCACAGTCCAGAACTTTCTTCCACAGAAATGTGAGGAACATGTGTTTTGTTAGCCAAATTGTGAGGTTTGCAAAGGATTCTGGGTAACAGAACCTGGTCCTAGCCACACAAGTCACCCCATCTTGGATTCCCCTAGGTCTCTAGTTGTCAGAAATGCACAGGTTTGGTAGGTTTCCCTAGGTGCCGGCTGAGCTACAGGCCAAAATCTACAGGTAGGCACTTTGCAAAAAACACCTCTGTTTTCTTTCAAAAATTTGGATGTGTCCACGTTGCGCTTTGGGGCGTTTCCTGTCGCGGGCGCTAGGCCTACCCTTACAAGTGATGTATAATTTTTATCAGGAGACGTGGGGGAACGCTGGGTGGAAGGAAATTTGTGGCTCCTCTCAGATTCCAGAACTTTCTTCCACAGAAATGTGAGGAACATGTGTTTTTTTAGCCAAATTTTGAGGTTTGCAAAGGATTCTGGGTAACAGAACCTGGTCCGAGCCACACAAGTCACCCCATCTTGGATTCCCCTAGGTCTCTAGTTGTCAGAAATGCACAGGTTTGGTAGGTTTCCCTAGGTGCCGGCTGAGCTAGAGGCCAAAATCTACAGGTAGGCACCTTGCAAAAAACACTTCTGTTTTCTTTCAAAAAATTGGATGTGTCCACGTTGCGCTTTGGGGCGTTTCCTGTCGCGGGCGCTAGGCCTACCCACACAAGTGAGGTATAATTTTTATCGGGAGACTTGGGGGAACGCTGGCTGGAAGGAAATTTGTGGCTCCTCTCAGATTCCAGAACTTTCTGCCACAGAAATGTGAGGAACATGTGTTGTTTTAGCCAAATTTTGAGGTTTGCAAAGGATTCTGGGTAACAGAACCTGGTCCGAGCCACACAAGTCACCCCATCTTGGATTCCCCTAGGTCTCTAGTTTTCAGAAAGGCACAGGTTTGGTAGGTTTCCCTAGGTGCCGGCTGAGCTACAGGCCAAAATCTACAGGTAGGCACTTTGCAAAAAACACCTCTGTTTTCTTTCAAAAAATTGGATGTGTCCACGTTGCACTTTGGGGTGTTTCCTGTCGCGGGCGCTACGCCTACCCACACAAGTGAGGTATCATTTTTATCGGGAGACTTGGGGGAACACTGGGTGGAAGGAAATTTGTGGCCCCTCTCAGATTCCAAAACTTTCTGCCACAGAAATGTGAGGAACATGTGTTTTTTTAGCCAAATTTTGAGGTTTGCAAAGGATTCTGGGTAACAGAACCTGGTCCGAGCCCCGCAAGTCACCCCTCCTTGGATTCCCCTAGGTCTCTAGTTTTCAGAAATGCACAGGTTTGGTAGGTTTCCCTAGGTGCCGGCTGAGCTAGAGGCCAAAATCTATAGGTAGGCACTTCGCAAAAAACACCTCTGTTTTCTTCCCAAAATTTGGATGTGTCCACGTTGCGCTTTGGGGCCTTCGCTGTCGCGGGCGCTAAGCCTACCCACACAAGTGAGGTATCATTTTTATCAGGAGACTTGGGGGAACGCTGGGTGGAAGGAAATTTGTGGCTCCTCTCAGATTCCAGAACTTTCTTCCACAGAAATGTGAGGAACATGTGTTTTTGTAGCCAAATTTTGAGGTTTGCAAAGGATTCCGGGTAACAGAACCTGGTCCGAGCCACACAAGTCACCCCATCTTGGATTCCCCTAGGTCTCTAGTTTTCAGAAATGCACAGGTTTGGTAGGTTTCCCTAGGTGCCGGCTGAGCTAGAGGCCAAAATCTGCAGGTAGGCACTTTGCAAAAAACACCTCTGTTTTCTTTAAAAAAATTGGATGTGTCCACGTTGCGCTTTGGGGCATTTCCTGTCGCGGGCGCTAGGCCTACCCACACAAGTGATGTATAATTTTTATCGGGAGACGTGGGGTAACGCTGGGTGGAAGGAAATTTGTGGCTCCTCTCAGAGTCCAGAACTTTCTTCCACAGAAATGTGAGGAACATGTTTTTTTTAGCCAAATTGTGAGGTTTGCAAAGGATTCTGGGTAACAGAACCTGGTCCTAGCCACACAAGTCACCCCATCTTGGATTCCCCTAGGTCTCTAGTTGTCAGAAATGCACAGGTTTGGTAGGTTTCCCTAGGTGCCGGCTGAGCTAGAGGCCAAAATCTACAGGTAGGCACCTTGCAAAAAACACTTCTGTTTTCTTTCAAAAAATTGGATGTGTCCACGTTGCGTTTTGGGGCGTTTGCTGTCGCGGGCGCTAGGCCTACCCACACAAGTGAGGTATCATTTTTATCGGGAGACTTGGGGGAACGCTGGGTGGAAGGAAATTTGTGGCTCCTCTCAGATTCCAGAACTTTCTTCCACAGAAATGTGAGGAACATGTGTTTTTTTAGCCAAATTTTGAGGTTTGCAAAGGATTCCGGGTAACAGAACCTGGTCCGAGCCACACAAGTCACCCCATCTTGGATTCCCCTAGGTCTCTATTTTTCAGAAATGCACAGGTTTGGTAGGTTTCCCTAGGTGCCGGCTGAGCTACAGGCCAAAATCTACAGGTTAGCACTTTGCAAAAAACACCTCTGTTTTCTTTCTAAAATTTGGATGTGTCCACGTTGCGCTTTGGGGCATTTCCTGTCGCGGGCGCTAGGCCTACCCACACAAGTGATGTATAATTTTTATCGTGAGACGTGGGGGAATGCTGGGTGGAAGGAAATTTGTGGCTCCTCTCACAGTCCAGAACTTTCTTCCACAGAAATGTGAGGAACATGTGTTTTGTTAGCCAAATTGTGAGGTTTGCAAAGGATTCTGGGTAACAGAACCTGGTCCTAGCCACACAAGTCACCCCATCTTGGATTCCCCTAGGTCTCTAGTTGTCAGAAATGCACAGGTTTGGTAGGTTTCCCTAGGTGCCGGCTGAGCTACAGGCCAAAATCTACAGGTAGGCACTTTGCAAAAAACACCTCTGTTTTCTTTCAAAAATTTGGATGTGTCCACGTTGCGCTTTGGGGCGTTTCCTGTCGCGGGCGCTAGGCCTACCCTTACAAGTGATGTATAATTTTTATCAGGAGACGTGGGGGAACGCTGGGTGGAAGGAAATTTGTGGCTCCTCTCAGATTCCAGAACTTTCTTCCACAGAAATGTGAGGAACATGTGTTTTTTTAGCCAAATTTTGAGGTTTGCAAAGGATTCTGGGTAACAGAACCTGGTCCGAGCCACACAAGTCACCCCATCTTGGATTCCCCTAGGTCTCTAGTTTTCAGAAATGCACAGGTTTGGTAGGTTTCCCTAGGTGCCGGCTGAGCTAGAGGCCAAAATCTACAGGTAGGCACCTTGCAAAAAACACTTCTGTTTTCTTTCAAAAATTTGGATGTGTCCACGTTGCGCTTTGGGGCGTTTCCTGTCGCGGGCGCTAGGCCTACCCACACAAGTGAGGTATAATTTTTATCGGGAGACTTGGGGGAACGCTGGCTGGAAGGAAATTTGTGGCTCCTCTCAGATTCCAGAACTTTCTGCCACAGAAATGTGAGGAACATGTGTTGTTTTAGCCAAATTTTGAGGTTTGCAAAGGATTCTGGGTAACAGAACCTGGTCCGAGCCACACAAGTCACCCCATCTTGGTTTCCCCTAGGTCTCTAGTTTTCAGAAAGGCACAGGTTTGGTAGGTTTCCCTAGGTGCCGGCTGAGCTACAGGCCAAAATCTACAGGTAGGCACTTTGCAAAAAACACCTCTGTTTTCTTTAAAAAAATTGGATGTGTCCACGTTGCACTTTGGGGTGTTTCCTGTCGCGGGCGCTACGCCTACCCACACAAGTGAGGTATCATTTTTATCGGGAGACTTGGGGGAACACTGGGTGGAAGGAAATTTGTGGCCCCTCTCAGATTCCAAAACTTTCTGCCACAGAAATGTGAGGAACATGTGTTTTTTTAGCCAAATTTTGAGGTTTGCAAAGGATTCTGGGTAACAGAACCTGGTCCGAGCCCCGCAAGTCACCCCTCCTTGGATTCCCCTAGGTCTCTAGTTTTCAGAAATGCACAGGTTTGGTAGGTTTCCCTAGGTGCCGGCTGAGCTAGAGGCCAAAATCTATAGGTAGGCACTTCGCAAAAAACACCTCTGTTTTCTTCCCAAAATTTGGATGTGTCCACGTTGCGCTTTGGGGCCTTCGCTGTCGCGGGCGCTAAGCCTACCCACACAAGTGAGGTATCATTTTTATCAGGAGACTTGGGGGAACGCTGGGTGGAAGGAAATTTGTGGCTCCTCTCAGATTCCAGAACTTTCTTCCACAGAAATGTGAGGAACATGTGTTTTTGTAGCCAAATTTTGAGGTTTGCAAAGGATTCCGGGTAACAGAACCTGGTCCGAGCCACACAAGTCACCCCATCTTGGATTCCCCTAGGTCTCTAGTTTTCAGAAATGCACAGGTTTGGTAGGTTTCCCTAGGTGCCGGCTGAGCTAGAGGCCAAAATCTGCAGGTAGGCACTTTGCAAAAAACACCTCTGTTTTCTTTAAAAAAATTGGATGTGTCCACGTTGCGCTTTGGGGCATTTCCTGTCGCGGGCGCTAGGCCTACCCACACAAGTGATGTATAATTTTTATCGGGAGACGTGGGGTAACGCTGGGTGGAAGGAAATTTGTGGCTCCTCTCAGAGTCCAGAACTTTCTTCCACAGAAATGTGAGGAACATGTTTTTTTTAGCCAAATTGTGAGGTTTGCAAAGGATTCTGGGTAACAGAACCTGGTCCTAGCCACACAAGTCACCCCATCTTGGATTCCCCTAGGTCTCTAGTTGTCAGAAATGCACAGGTTTGGTAGGTTTCCCTAGGTGCCGGCTGAGCTAGAGGCCAAAATCTACAGGTAGGCACCTTGCAAAAAACACTTCTGTTTTCTTTAAAAAAATTGGATGTGTCCACGTTGCGTTTTGGGGCGTTTGCTGTCGCGGGCGCTAGGCCTACCCACACAAGTGAGGTATCATTTTTATCGGGAGACTTGGGGGAACGCTGGGTGGAAGGAAATTTGTGGCTCCTCTCAGATTCCAGAACTTTCTTCCACAGAAATGTGAGGAACATGTGTTTTTTTAGCCAAATTTTGAGGTTTGCAAAGGATTCCGGGTAACAGAACCTGGTCCGAGCCACACAAGTCACCCCATCTTGGATTCCCCTAGGTCTCTATTTTTCAGAAATGCACAGGTTTGGTAGGTTTCCCTAGGTGCCGGCTGAGCTACAGGCCAAAATCTACAGGTTAGCACTTTGCAAAAAACACCTCTGTTTTCTTTCTAAAATTTGGATGTGTCCACGTTGCGCTTTGGGGCATTTCCTGTCGCGGGCGCTAGGCCTACCCACACAAGTGATGTATAATTTTTATCGTGAGACGTGGGGGAATGCTGGGTGGAAGGAAATTTGTGGCTCCTCTCACAGTCCAGAACTTTCTTCCACAGAAATGTGAGGAACATGTGTTTTGTTAGCCAAATTGTGAGGTTTGCAAAGGATTCTGGGTAACAGAACCTGGTCCTAGCCACACAAGTCACCCCATCTTGGATTCCCCTAGGTCTCTAGTTGTCAGAAATGCACAGGTTTGGTAGGTTTCCCTAGGTGCCGGCTGAGCTACAGGCCAAAATCTACAGGTAGGCACTTTGCAAAAAACACCTCTGTTTTCTTTCAAAAATTTGGATGTGTCCACGTTGCGCTTTGGGGCGTTTCCTGTCGCGGGCGCTAGGCCTACCCTTACAAGTGATGTATAATTTTTATCAGGAGACGTGGGGGAACGCTGGGTGGAAGGAAATTTGTGGCTCCTCTCAGATTCCAGAACTTTCTTCCACAGAAATGTGAGGAACATGTGTTTTTTTAGCCAAATTTTGAGGTTTGCAAAGGATTCTGGGTAACAGAACCTGGTCCGAGCCACACAAGTCACCCCATCTTGGATTCCCCTAGGTCTCTAGTTGTCAGAAATGCACAGGTTTGGTAGGTTTCCCTAGGTGCCGGCTGAGCTAGAGGCCAAAATCTACAGGTAGGCACCTTGCAAAAAACACTTCTGTTTTCTTTCAAAAAATTGGATGTGTCCACGTTGCGCTTTGGGGCGTTTCCTGTCGCGGGCGCTAGGCCTACCCACACAAGTGAGGTATAATTTTTATCGGGAGACTTGGGGGAACGCTGGCTGGAAGGAAATTTGTGGCTCCTCTCAGATTCCAGAACTTTCTGCCACAGAAATGTGAGGAACATGTGTTGTTTTAGCCAAATTTTGAGGTTTGCAAAGGATTCTGGGTAACAGAACCTGGTCCGAGCCACACAAGTCACCCCATCTTGGATTCCCCTAGGTCTCTAGTTTTCAGAAAGGCACAGGTTTGGTAGGTTTCCCTAGGTGCCGGCTGAGCTACAGGCCAAAATCTACAGGTAGGCACTTTGCAAAAAACACCTCTGTTTTCTTTCAAAAAATTGGATGTGTCCACGTTGCACTTTGGGGTGTTTCCTGTCGCGGGCGCTACGCCTACCCACACAAGTGAGGTATCATTTTTATCGGGAGACTTGGGGGAACACTGGGTGGAAGGAAATTTGTGGCCCCTCTCAGATTCCAAAACTTTCTGCCACAGAAATGTGAGGAACATGTGTTTTTTTAGCCAAATTTTGAGGTTTGCAAAGGATTCTGGGTAACAGAACCTGGTCCGAGCCCCGCAAGTCACCCCTCCTTGGATTCCCCTAGGTCTCTAGTTTTCAGAAATGCACAGGTTTGGTAGGTTTCCCTAGGTGCCGGCTGAGCTAGAGGCCAAAATCTATAGGTAGGCACTTCGCAAAAAACACCTCTGTTTTCTTCCCAAAATTTGGATGTGTCCACGTTGCGCTTTGGGGCCTTCGCTGTCGCGGGCGCTAAGCCTACCCACACAAGTGAGGTATCATTTTTATCAGGAGACTTGGGGGAACGCTGGGTGGAAGGAAATTTGTGGCTCCTCTCAGATTCCAGAACTTTCTTCCACAGAAATGTGAGGAACATGTGTTTTTGTAGCCAAATTTTGAGGTTTGCAAAGGATTCCGGGTAACAGAACCTGGTCCGAGCCACACAAGTCACCCCATCTTGGATTCCCCTATGTCTCTAGTTTTCAGAAATGCACAGGTTTGGTAGGTTTCCCTAGGTGCCGGCTGAGCTAGAGGCCAAAATCTGCAGGTAGGCACTTTGCAAAAAACACCTCTGTTTTCTTTAAAAAAATTGGATGTGTCCACGTTGCGCTTTGGGGCATTTCCTGTCGCGGGCGCTAGGCCTACCCACACAAGTGATGTATAATTTTTATCGGGAGACGTGGGGTAACGCTGGGTGGAAGGAAATTTGTGGCTCCTCTCAGAGTCCAGAACTTTCTTCCACAGAAATGTGAGGAACATGTTTTTTTTAGCCAAATTGTGAGGTTTGCAAAGGATTCTGGGTAACAGAACCTGGTCCTAGCCACACAAGTCACCCCATCTTGGATTCCCCTAGGTCTCTAGTTGTCAGAAATGCACAGGTTTGGTAGGTTTCCCTAGGTGCCGGCTGAGCTAGAGGCCAAAATCTACAGGTAGGCACCTTGCAAAAAACACTTCTGTTTTCTTTCAAAAAATTGGATGTGTCCACGTTGCGTTTTGGGGCGTTTGCTGTCGCGGGCGCTAGGCCTACCCACACAAGTGAGGTATCATTTTTATCGGGAGACTTGGGGGAACGCTGGGTGGAAGGAAATTTGTGGCTCCTCTCAGATTCCAGAACTTTCTTCCACAGAAATGTGAGGAACATGTGTTTTTTTAGCCAAATTTTGAGGTTTGCAAAGGATTCCGGGTAACAGAACCTGGTCCGAGCCACACAAGTCACCCCATCTTGGATTCCCCTAGGTCTCTATTTTTCAGAAATGCACAGGTTTGGTAGGTTTCCCTAGGTGCCGGCTGAGCTACAGGCCAAAATCTACAGGTTAGCACTTTGCAAAAAACACCTCTGTTTTCTTTCTAAAATTTGGATGTGTCCACGTTGCGCTTTGGGGCATTTCCTGTCGCGGGCGCTAGGCCTACCCACACAAGTGATGTATAATTTTTATCGTGAGACGTGGGGGAATGCTGGGTGGAAGGAAATTTGTGGCTCCTCTCACAGTCCAGAACTTTCTTCCACAGAAATGTGAGGAACATGTGTTTTGTTAGCCAAATTGTGAGGTTTGCAAAGGATTCTGGGTAACAGAACCTGGTCCTAGCCACACAAGTCACCCCATCTTGGATTCCCCTAGGTCTCTAGTTGTCAGAAATGCACAGGTTTGGTAGGTTTCCCTAGGTGCCGGCTGAGCTACAGGCCAAAATCTACAGGTAGGCACTTTGCAAAAAACACCTCTGTTTTCTTTCAAAAATTTGGATGTGTCCACGTTGCGCTTTGGGGCGTTTCCTGTCGCGGGCGCTAGGCCTACCCTTACAAGTGATGTATAATTTTTATCAGGAGACGTGGGGGAACGCTGGGTGGAAGGAAATTTGTGGCTCCTCTCAGATTCCAGAACTTTCTTCCACAGAAATGTGAGGAACATGTGTTTTTTTAGCCAAATTTTGAGGTTTGCAAAGGATTCTGGGTAACAGAACCTGGTCCGAGCCACACAAGTCACCCCATCTTGGATTCCCCTAGGTCTCTAGTTGTCAGAAATGCACAGGTTTGGTAGGTTTCCCTAGGTGCCGGCTGAGCTAGAGGCCAAAATCTACAGGTAGGCACCTTGCAAAAAACACTTCTGTTTTCTTTCAAAAAATTGGATGTGTCCACGTTGCGCTTTGGGGCGTTTCCTGTCGCGGGCGCTAGGCCTACCCACACAAGTGAGGTATAATTTTTATCGGGAGACTTGGGGGAACGCTGGCTGGAAGGAAATTTGTGGCTCCTCTCAGATTCCAGAACTTTCTGCCACAGAAATGTGAGGAACATGTGTTGTTTTAGCCAAATTTTGAGGTTTGCAAAGGATTCTGGGTAACAGAACCTGGTCCGAGCCACACAAGTCACCCCATCTTGGATTCCCCTAGGTCTCTAGTTTTCAGAAAGGCACAGGTTTGGTAGGTTTCCCTAGGTGCCGGCTGAGCTACAGGCCAAAATCTACAGGTAGGCACTTTGCAAAAAACACCTCTGTTTTCTTTCAAAAAATTGGATGTGTCCACGTTGCACTTTGGGGTGTTTCCTGTCGCGGGCGCTACGCCTACCCACACAAGTGAGGTATCATTTTTATCGGGAGACTTGGGGGAACACTGGGTGGAAGGAAATTTGTGGCCCCTCTCAGATTCCAAAACTTTCTGCCACAGAAATGTGAGGAACATGTGTTTTTTTAGCCAAATTTTGAGGTTTGCAAAGGATTCTGGGTAACAGAACCTGGTCCGAGCCCCGCAAGTCACCCCTCCTTGGATTCCCCTAGGTCTCTAGTTTTCAGAAATGCACAGGTTTGGTAGGTTTCCCTAGGTGCCGGCTGAGCTAGAGGCCAAAATCTATAGGTAGGCACTTCGCAAAAAACACCTCTGTTTTCTTCCCAAAATTTGGATGTGTCCACGTTGCGCTTTGGGGCCTTCGCTGTCGCGGGCGCTAAGCCTACCCACACAAGTGAGGTATCATTTTTATCAGGAGACTTGGGGGAACGCTGGGTGGAAGGAAATTTGTGGCTCCTCTCAGATTCCAGAACTTTCTTCCACAGAAATGTGAGGAACATGTGTTTTTGTAGCCAAATTTTGAGGTTTGCAAAGGATTCCGGGTAACAGAACCTGGTCCGAGCCACACAAGTCACCCCATCTTGGATTCCCCTAGGTCTCTAGTTTTCAGAAATGCACAGGTTTGGTAGGTTTCCCTAGGTGCCGGCTGAGCTAGAGGCCAAAATCTGCAGGTAGGCACTTTGCAAAAAACACCTCTGTTTTCTTTAAAAAAATTGGATGTGTCCACGTTGCGCTTTGGGGCATTTCCTGTCGCGGGCGCTAGGCCTACCCACACAAGTGATGTATAATTTTTATCGGGAGACGTGGGGTAACGCTGGGTGGAAGGAAATTTGTGGCTCCTCTCAGAGTCCAGAACTTTCTTCCACAGAAATGTGAGGAACATGTTTTTTTTAGCCAAATTGTGAGGTTTGCAAAGGATTCTGGGTAACAGAACCTGGTCCTAGCCACACAAGTCACCCCATCTTGGATTCCCCTAGGTCTCTAGTTGTCAGAAATGCACAGGTTTGGTAGGTTTCCCTAGGTGCCGGCTGAGCTAGAGGCCAAAATCTACAGGTAGGCACCTTGCAAAAAACACTTCTGTTTTCTTTCAAAAAATTGGATGTGTCCACGTTGCGTTTTGGGGCGTTTGCTGTCGCGGGCGCTAGGCCTACCCACACAAGTGAGGTATCATTTTTATCGGGAGACTGGGGGGAACGCTGGGTGGAAGGAAATTTGTGGCTCCTCTCAGATTCCAGAACTTTCTTCCACAGAAATGTGAGGAACATGTGTTTTTTTAGCCAAATTTTGAGGTTTGCAAAGGATTCCGGGTAACAGAACCTGGTCCGAGCCACACAAGTCACCCCATCTTGGATTCCCCTAGGTCTCTATTTTTCAGAAATGCACAGGTTTGGTAGGTTTCCCTAGGTGCCGGCTGAGCTACAGGCCAAAATCTACAGGTTAGCACTTTGCAAAAAACACCTCTGTTTTCTTTCTAAAATTTGGATGTGTCCACGTTGCGCTTTGGGCATTTCCTGTCGCGGGCGCTAGGCCTACCCACACAAGTGATGTATAATTTTTATCGTGAGACGTGGGGGAATGCTGGGTGGAAGGAAATTTGTGGCTCCTCTCACAGTCCAGAACTTTCTTCCACAGAAATGTGAGGAACATGTGTTTTGTTAGCCAAATTGTGAGGTTTGCAAAGGATTCTGGGTAACAGAACCTGGTCCTAGCCACACAAGTCACCCCATCTTGGATTCCCCTAGGTCTCTAGTTGTCAGAAATGCACAGGTTTGGTAGGTTTCCCTAGGTGCCGGCTGAGCTACAGGCCAAAATCTACAGGTAGGCACTTTGCAAAAAACACCTCTGTTTTCTTTCAAAAATTTGGATGTGTCCACGTTGCGCTTTGGGGCGTTTCCTGTCGCGGGCGCTAGGCCTACCCTTACAAGTGATGTATAATTTTTATCAGGAGACGTGGGGGAACGCTGGGTGGAAGGAAATTTGTGGCTCCTCTCAGATTCCAGAACTTTCTTCCACAGAAATGTGAGGAACATGTGTTTTTTTAGCCAAATTTTGAGGTTTGCAAAGGATTCTGGGTAACAGAACCTGGTCCGAGCCACACAAGTCACCCCATCTTGGATTCCCCTAGGTCTCTAGTTGTCAGAAATGCACAGGTTTGGTAGGTTTCTCTAGGTGCCGGCTGAGCTAGAGGCCAAAATCTACAGGTAGGCACCTTGCAAAAAACACTTCTGTTTTCTTTAAAAAAATTGGATGTGTCCACGTTGCGCTTTGGGGCGTTTGCTGTCGCGGGCGCTAGGCCTACCCACACAAGTGAGGTATCATTTTTATCGGGAGACTTGGGGGAACGCTGGGTGGAAGGAAATTTGTGGCTCCTCTCAGATTCCAGAACTTTCTTCCACAGAAATGTGAGGAACATGTGTTTTTTTAGCCAAATTTTGAGGTTTGCAAAGGATTCCGGGTAACAGAACCTGGTCCGAGCCACACAAGTCACCCCATCTTGGATTCCCCTAGGTCTCTATTTTTCAGAAATGCACAGGTTTGGTAGGTTTCCCTAGGTGCCGGCTGAGCTACAGGCCAAAATCTACAGGTTAGCACTTTGCAAAAAACACCTCTGTTTTCTTTCAAAAATTTGGATGTGTCCACGTTGCGCTTTGGGGCATTTCCTGTCGCGGGCGCTAGGCCTACCCACACAAGTGATGTATAATTTTTATCGGGAGACGTGGGGGAACGCTGGGTGGAAGGAAATTTGTGGCTCCTCTCACAGTCCAGAACTTTCTTCCACAGAAATGTGAGGAACATGTGTTTTTTTAGCCAAATTGTGAGGTTTGCAAAGGATTCTGGGTAACAGAACCTGGTCCTAGCCACACAAGTCACCCCATCTTGGATTCCCCTAGGTCTCTAGTTGTCAGAAATGCACAGGTTTGGTAGGTTTCCCTAGGTGCCGGCTGAGCTACAGGCCAAAATCTACAGGTAGGCACTTTGCAAAAAACACCTCTGTTTTCTTTCAAAAATTTGGATGTGTCCACGTTGCGCTTTGGGGCGTTTCCTGTCGCGGGCGCTAGGCCTACCCTTACAAGTGAGGTATAATTTTTATCGGGAGACGTGGGGGAACGCTGGGTGGAAGGAAATTTGTGGCTCCTCTCAGATTCCAGAACTTTCTTCCACAGAAATGTGAGGAACATGTGTTTTTTTAGCCAAATTTTGAGGTTTGCAAAGGATTCTGGGTAACAGAACCTGGTCCGAGCCACACAAGTCACCCCATCTTTGATTCCCCTAGGTCTCTAGTTGTCAGAAATGCACAGGTTTGGTAGGTTTCCCTAGGTGCCGGCTGAGCTAGAGGCCAAAATCTACAGGTAGGCACCTTGCAAAAAACACTTCTGTTTTCTTTCAAAAAATTCGATGTGTCCACATTGCGCTTTGGGGCATTTCCTGTCGCGGGCGCTAGGCCTACCCACACAAGTGATGTATAATTTTTATCGGGAGACGTGGGGTAACGCTGGGTGGAAGGAAATTTGTGGCTCCTCTCAGAGTCCAGAACTTTCTTCCACAGAAATGTGAGGAACATGTTTTTTTTAGCCAAATTGTGAGGTTTGCAAAGGATTCTGGGTAACAGAACCTGGTCCTAGCCACACAAGTCACCCCATCTTGGATTCCCATAGGTCTCTAGTTGTCAGAAATGCACAGGTTTGGTAGGTTTCCCTAGGTGCCGGCTGAGCTACAGGCCAAAATCTACAGGTAGGCACTTTGCAAAAAACACCTCTGTTTTCTTTCAAAAATTTGGATGTGTCCACGTTGCGCTTTGGGGCGTTTCCTGTCGCGGGCGCTAGGCCTACCCACACAAGTGATGTATAATTTTTATCGGGAGACGTGGGGGAACGCTGGGTGGAAGGAAATTTGTGGCTCCTCTCAGATTCCAAAACTTTCTTCCACAGAAATGTGAGGAACATGTGTTTTTGTAGCCAAATTTTGAGGTTTGCAAAGGATTCCGGGTAACAGAACCTGGTCCGAGCCACACAAGTCACCCCATCTTGGATTCCCCTAGGTCTCTAGTTTTCAGAAATGCACAGGTTTGGTAGGTTTCCCTAGGTGCCGGCTGAGCTAGAGGCCAAAATCTGCAGGTAGGCACTTTGCAAAAAACACCTCTGTTTTCTTTAAAAAAATTGGATGTGTCCGCGTTGCGCTTTGGGGCATTTCCTGTCGCGGGCGCTAGGCCTACCCACACAAGTGATGTATAATTTTTATCGGGAGACGTGGGGTAACGCTGGGTGGAAGGAAATTTGTGGCTCCTCTCAGAGTCCAGAACTTTCTTCCACAGAAATGTGAGGAACATGTTTTTTTTAGCCAAATTGTGAGGTTTGCAAAGGATTCTGGGTAACAGAACCTGGTCCTAGCCACACAAGTCACCCCATCTTGGATTCCCCTAGGTCTCTAGTTGTCAGAAATGCACAGGTTTGGTAGGTTTCCCTAGGTGCCGGCTGAGCTACAGGCCAAAATCTACAGGTAGGCACTTTGCAAAAAACACCTCTGTTTTCTTTCAAAAATTTGGATGTGTCCACGTTGCGCTTTGGGGCGTTTCCTGTTGCGGGCGCTAGGCCTACCCACACAAGTGATGTATAATTTTTATCGGGAGACGTGGGGGAACGCTGGGTGGAAGGAAATTTGTGGCTCCTCTCAGATTCCAGAACTTTCTTCCACAGAAATGTGAGGAACATGTGTTTTTTTAGCCAAATTTTGAGGTTTGCAAAGGATTCTGGGTAACAGAACCTGGTCCGAGCCACACAAGTCACCCCATCTTGGATTCCCCTAGGTCTCTAGTTGTCAGAAATGCACAGGTTTGGTAGGTTTCCCTAGGTGCCGGCTGAGCTAGAGGCCAAAATCTACAGGTAGGCACCTTGAAAAAACACTTCTGTTTTCTTTCAAAAAATTGGATGTGTCCACGTTGCGCTTTGGGGCGTTTGCTGTCGCGGGCGCTAGGCCTACCCACACAAGTGAGGTATCATTTTTATCGGGAGACTTGGGGGAACGCTGGGTGGAAGGAAATTTGTGGCTCCTCTCAGATTCCAGAACTTTCTTCCACAGAAATGTGAGGAACATGTGTTTTTTTAGCCAAATTTTGAGGTTTGCAAAGGATTCCGTGTAACAGAACCTGGTCCGAGCCACACAAGTCACCCCATCTTGGATTCCCCTAGGTCTCTATTTTTCAGAAATGCACAGGTTTGGTAGGTTTCCCTAGGTGCCGGCTGAGCTACAGGCCAAAATCTACAGGTTAGCACTTTGCAAAAAACACCTCTGTTTTCTTTCAAAAATTTGGATGTGTCCACGTTGTGCTTTGGGGCATTTCCTGTCGCGGGCGCTAGGCCTACCCACACAAGTGATGTATAATTTTTATCGGGAGACGTGGGGGAACGCTGGGTGGAAGGAGATTTGTGGCTCCTCTCACAGTCCAGAACTTTCTTCCACAGAAATGTGAGGAACATGTGTTTTTTTAGCCAAATTGTGAGGTTTGCAAAGGATTCTGGGTAACAGAACCTGGTCCTAGCCACACAAGTCACCCCATCTTGGATTCCCCTAGGTCTCTAGTTGTCAGAAATGCACAGGTTTGGTAGGTTTCCCTAGGTGCCGGCTGAGCTACAGGCCAAAATCTACAGGTAGGCACTTTGCAAAAAACACCTCTGTTTTCTTTCAAAAATTTGGATGTGTCCACGTTGCGCTTTGGGGCGTTTCCTGTCGCGGGCGCTAGGCCTACCCTTACAAGTGAGGTATAATTTTTATCGGGAGACGTGGGGGAACGCTGGGTGGAAGGAAATTTGTGGCTCCTCTCAGATTCCAGAACTTTCTTCCACAGAAATGTGAGGAACATGTGTTTTTTTAGCCAAATTTTGAGGTTTGCAAAGGATTCTGGGTAACAGAACCTGGTCCGAGCCACACAAGTAACCCCATCTTGGATTCCCCTAGGTCTCTAGTTGTCAGAAATGCACAGGTTTGGTAGGTTTCCCTAGGTGCCGGCTGAGCTAGAGGCCAAAATCTACAGGTAGGCACCTTGCAAAAAACACTTCTGTTTTCTTTCAAAAAATTCGATGTGTCCACATTGCGCTTTGGGGCATTTCCTGTCGCGGGCGCTAGGCCTACCCACACAAGTGATGTATAATTTTTATCGGGAGACGTGGGGTAACGCTGGGTGGAAGGAAATTTGTGGCTCCTCTCAGAGTCCAGAACTTTCTTCCACAGAAATGTGAGGAACATGTTTTTTTTAGCCAAATTGTGAGGTTTGCAAAGGATTCTGGGTAACAGAACCTGGTCCTAGCCACACAAGTCACCCCATCTTGGATTCCCCTAGGTCTCTAGTTGTCAGAAATGCACAGGTTTGGTAGGTTTCCCTAGGTGCCGGCTGAGCTAGAGGCCAAAATCTACAGGTAGGCACCTTGCAAAAAACACTTCTGTTTTCTTTCAAAAAATTGGATGTGTCCACGTTGCGTTTTGGGGCGTTTGCTGTCGCGGGCGCTAGGCCTACCCACACAAGTGAGGTATCATTTTTATCGGGAGACTTGGGGGAACGCTGGGTGGAAGGAAATTTGTGGCTCCTCTCAGATTCCAGAACTTTCTTCCACAGAAATGTGAGGAACATGTGTTTTTTTAGCCAAATTTTGAGGTTTGCAAAGGATTCCGGGTAACAGAACCTGGTCCGAGCCACACAAGTCACCCCATCTTGGATTCCCCTAGGTCTCTATTTTTCAGAAATGCACAGGTTTGGTAGGTTTCCCTAGGTGCCGGCTGAGCTACAGGCCAAAATCTACAGGTTAGCACTTTGCAAAAAACACCTCTGTTTTCTTTCTAAAATTTGGATGTGTCCACGTTGCGCTTTGGGGCATTTCCTGTCGCGGGCGCTAGGCCTACCCACACAAGTGATGTATAATTTTTATCGTGAGACGTGGGGGAATGCTGGGTGGAAGGAAATTTGTGGCTCCTCTCACAGTCCAGAACTTTCTTCCACAGAAATGTGAGGAACATGTGTTTTGTTAGCCAAATTGTGAGGTTTGCAAAGGATTCTGGGTAACAGAACCTGGTCCTAGCCACACAAGTCACCCCATCTTGGATTCCCCTAGGTCTCTAGTTGTCAGAAATGCACAGGTTTGGTAGGTTTCCCTAGGTGCCGGCTGAGCTACAGGCCAAAATCTACAGGTAGGCACTTTGCAAAAAACACCTCTGTTTTCTTTCAAAAATTTGGATGTGTCCACGTTGCGCTTTGGGGCGTTTCCTGTCGCGGGCGCTAGGCCTACCCTTACAAGTGATGTATAATTTTTATCAGGAGACGTGGGGGAACGCTGGGTGGAAGGAAATTTGTGGCTCCTCTCAGATTCCAGAACTTTCTTCCACAGAAATGTGAGGAACATGTGTTTTTTTAGCCAAATTTTGAGGTTTGCAAAGGATTCTGGGTAACAGAACCTGGTCCGAGCCACACAAGTCACCCCATCTTGGATTCCCCTAGGTCTCTAGTTGTCAGAAATGCACAGGTTTGGTAGGTTTCCCTAGGTGCCGGCTGAGCTAGAGGCCAAAATCTACAGGTAGGCACCTTGCAAAAAACACTTCTGTTTTCTTTCAAAAAATTGGATGTGTCCACGTTGCGCTTTGGGGCGTTTCCTGTCGCGGGCGCTAGGCCTACCCACACAAGTGAGGTATAATTTTTATCGGGAGACTTGGGGGAACGCTGGCTGGAAGGAAATTTGTGGCTCCTCTCAGATTCCAGAACTTTCTGCCACAGAAATGTGAGGAACATGTGTTTTTTAGCCAAATTTTGAGGTTTGCAAAGGATTCTGGGTAACAGAACCTGGTCCGAGCCACACAAGTCACCCCATCTTGGATTCCCCTAGGTCTCTAGTTGTCAGAAATGCACAGGTTTGGTAGGTTTCCCTAGGTGCCAGCTGAGCTAGAGGCCAAAATCTACAGGTAGGCACCTTGCAAAAAACACTTCTGTTTTCTTTCAAAAAATTGGATGTGTCCACATTGCGCTTTGGGGCGTTTGCAGTCGCGGGCGCTAGGCCTACCCACACAAGTGAGGTATCATTTTTATCGGGAGACTTGGGGGAACGCTGGGTGGAAGGAAATTTGTGGCTCCTCTCAGATTCCAGAACTTTCTTCCACAGAAATGTGAGGAACATGTGTTTTTTTAGCCAAATTTTGAGGTTTGCAAAGGATTCCGGGTAACAGAACCTGGTCCGAGCCACACAAGTCACCCCATCTTGGATTCCCCTAGGTCTCTAGTTTTCAGAAATGCACAGGTTTGGTAGGTTTCCCTAGGTGCCGGCTGAGCTAGAGGCCAAAATCAGCAGGTAGGCACTTTGCAAAAAACACCTCTGTTTTCTTTAAAAAAATTGGATGTGTCCACGTTGCGCTTTGGGGCGTTTCCTGTCGCCGGCGCTAGGCCTACCCACACAAGTGAGGTATCATTTTTATCGGGAGACTTGGGGGAACGCTTTGTGGCTCCTCTCAGATTCCAGAACTTTCTGCCACAGAAATGTGAGGAACATGTGTTTTTTTAGCCAAATTTTGAGGTTTGCAAAGGATTCTGGGTAACAGAACCTGGTCCGAGCCACACAAGTCACCCCATCTTGGATTCCCCTAGGTCTCTAGTTTTCAGAAATGCACAGGTTTGGTAGGTTTCCCTTGGTGCCGGCTGAGCTACAGGCCAAAATCTACAGGTAGGCACTTTGCAAAAAACACCTCTGTTTTCTTGAAAAAATTTGGATGTGTCCACGTTGCGCTTTGGGGCGTTTCCTGTCGCGGGCGCTAGGCCTACCCACACGAGTGAGGAATCATTTTTAGCAGGAGACGTGGGGGAACGCTGGGTGGAAGGAAATTTGTGGCTCCTCTCAGATTCCAGAACTTTCTGCCACAGAAATGTGAGGAACATGTGTTTTTTTAGCCAAATTTTGAGGTTTGCAAAGGATTATGGGTAACAGAAGCTGGTCCGAGCCACACAAGTCACCCCATCTTGGATTCCCCTAGGTCTCTAGTTTTCAGAAAGGCACAGGTTTGGTAGGTTTCCTTAGGTGCCGGCTGAGCTACAGGCCAAAATCTACAGGTAGGCACCTTGCAAAAAACACTTCTGTTTTCTTTCAAAAAATTGGATGTGTCCACGTTGCGCTTTGTGGCCTTTGCTGTCGCGGGCGCTAGGCCTACCCACACAAATGAGGTATCATTTTTATCGGGAGACTTGGGGGAACGCTGGGTGGAAGGAAATTTGTGGCTCCTCTCAGATTCCAGAACTTTCTTCCACAGAAATGTGAGGAACATGTGTTTTTGTAGCCAAATTTTGAGGTTTGCAAAGGATTCCGGGTAACAAAACCTGGTCTGAGCCACACAAGTCACCCCATCTTGGATTCCCTAGGTCTCTAGTTTTCAGAAATGCACAGGTTTGGTAGGTTTCCCTAGGTGCCGGCTGAGCTAGAGGCCAAAATCTGCAGGTAGGCACTTTGCAAAAAACACCTCTGTTTTCTTTAAAAAAATTGGATGTGTCCACGTTGCGCTTTGGGGCATTTCCTGTCGCGGGCGCTAGGCCTACCCACACAAGTGATGTATAATTTTTATTGGGAGACGTGGGGTAACGCTGGGTGGAAGGAAATTTGTGGCTCCTCTCAGAGTCCAGAACTTTCTTCCACAGAAATGTGAGGAACATGTGTTTTTTTAGCCAAATTGTGAGGTTTGCAAAGGATTCTGGGTAACAGAACCTGGTCCTAGCCACACAATTCACCCCATCTTGGATTCCCCTAGGTCTCTAGTTGTCAGAAATGCACAGGTTTGGTAGGTTTCCCTAGGTGCCGGCTGAGCTACAGGCCAAAATCTACAGGTAGGCACCTTGCAAAAAACACTTCTGTTTTCTTTCAAAAAATTGGATGTGTCCACGTTGCGCTTTGGGGCGTTTGCTGTCACGGGCGCTAGGCCTACCCACACAAGTGATGTATCATTTTTATCGGGAAACTTGGGGGAACGCTGGGTGGAAGGAAATTTGTGGCTCCTCTCAGATTCCAGAACTTTCTTCCACAGAAATGTGAGGAACATGTGTTTTTTTAGCCAAATTTTGAGGTTTGCAAAGGATTCCGGGTAACAGAACCTGGTCCGAGCCACACAAGTCACCCCATCTTGGATTCCCCTAGGTCTCTAGTTTTCAGAAATGCACAGGTTTGGTAGGATTCCCTAGGTGCCGGCTGAGCTAGAGGCCAAAATCAGCAGGTAGGCACTCTGCAAAAAACACTTCTGTTTTCTTTAAAAAAATTGGATGTGTCCACGTTGCGTTTTGGGGCGTTTCCTGTCGCCGGCGCTAGGCCTACCCACACAAGTGAGGTATCATTTTTATCGGGAGACTTGGGGGAACGCTGGGTGGAAGGAAATTTGTGGCTCCTCTCAGATTCCAGAACTTTCTGCCACAGAAATGTGAGGAACATGTGTTTTTTTTAGCCAAATTTTGAGGTTTGCAAAGGATTCTGGGTAACAGAACCTGGTCCGAGCCACGCAAGTCAACGCATCTTGGATTCCCCTAGGTCTCTAGTTTTCAGAAATGCACAAGTTTGGTAGGTTTCCCTAGGTGCCGGCTGAGCTACAGGCCAAAATCTACATGTAGGCACTTTGCAAAAAACACCTCTGTTTTCTTTCAAAAATTTGGATGTGTCCACGTTGCGCTTTGGGGCATTTCCTGTCGCGGGCGCTAGGCCTACCCACACAAGTGATATATAATTTTTATCGGGAGACGTGGGGGAACGCTGGGTGGAAGGACATTTGTGGCTCCTCTCACAGTCCAGAACTTTCTTCCACAGAAATGTGAGGAACATGTGTTTTTTTAGCCAAATTGTGAGGTTTGCAAAGGATTCTGGGTAACAGAACCTGGTCCTAGCCACACAAGTCACCCCATCTTGGATTCCCCTAGGTCTCTAGTTGTCAGAAATACACAGGTTTGGTAGGTTTCCCTAGGTGCCGGCTGAGCTACAGGCCAAAATCTACAGGTAGGCACTTTGCAAAAAACACCTCTGTTTTCTTTCAAAAATGTGGATGTGTCCACGTTGCGCTTTGGGGCGTTTCCTGTCGCGGGCGCTAGGCCTACCCACACAAGTGATGTATAATTTTTATCGGGAGACGTGGGGGAACGCTGGGTGGAAGGAAATTTGTGGCTCCTCTCAGATTCCAGAACTTTCTTCCACAGAAATGTGAGGAACATGTGTTTTTTAAGCCAAATTTTGAGGTTTGCAAAGGATTCTGGGTAACAGAACCTGGTCCGAGCCACACAAGTCACCCCATCTTGGATTCCCCTAGGTCTCTAGTTGTCAGAAATGCACAGGTTTGGTAGGTTTCCCTAGGTGCCGGCTGAGCTAGAGGCCAAAATCTACAGGTAGGCACCTTGCAAAAAACACTTCTGTTTTCTTTCAAAAAATTGGATATGTCCACGTTGCGCTTTGGGGCGTTTCCTGTCACGGGCGCTAGGCCTACCCACACAAGTGAGGTATCATTTTTATCGGGAGACTTGGGGGAACGCTGGCTGGAAGGAAATTTGTGGCTCCTCTCAGATTCCAGAACTTTCTGCCACAGAAATATGAGGAACATGTGTTTTTTAGCCAAATTTTGACGTTTGCAAAGGATTCTGGGTAACAGAACCTGGTCCGAGCCACACAAGTCACCCCATCTTGGATTCCCCTAGGTCTCTAGTTGTCAGAAATGCACAGGTTTGGTAGGTTTCCCTAGGTGCCGGCTGAGCTAGAGGAAAAAAACTACAGGTAGGCACCTTGCAAAAAACACTTCTGTTTTCTTTCAAAAAATTGGATGTGTCCACGTTGCGCTTTGGGGCGTTTGCTGTCGCGGGCGCTAGGCCTACCCACACAAGTGAGGTATCATTTTTATCGGGAGACTTGGGGGAACGCTGGGTGGAAGGAAATTTGTGGCTCCTCTCAGATTCCAGAACTTTCTTCCACAGAAATGTGAGGAACATGTGTTTTTTTAGCCAAATTTTGAGGTTTGCAAAGGATTCCGGGTAACAGAACCTGGTCCGAGCCACACAAGTCACCCCATCTTGGATTCCCCTAGGTCTCTAGTTTTCAGAAATGCACAGGTTTGGTAGGTTTCCCTAGGTGCCGGCTGAGCTAGAGGCCAAAATCAGCAGGTAGGCACTTTGCAAAAAACACCTCTGTTTTCTTTAAAAAAATTGGATGTGTCCACGTTGCGCTTTGGGGCGTTTCCTGTCGCCGGCGCTAGGCCTACCCACACAAGTGAGGTATCATTTTTATCGGGAGACTTGGGGGAACGCTTTGTGGCTCCTCTCAGATTCCAGAACTTTCTGCCACAGAAATGTGAGGAACATGTGTTTTTTTAGCCAAATTTTGAGGTTTGCAAAGGATTCTGGGTAACAGAACCTGGTCCGAGCCACACAAGTCACCCCATCTTGGATTCCCCTAGGTCTCTAGTTGTCAGAAATGCACAGGTTTGGTAGGTTTCCCTAGGTGCCGGCTGAGCTAGAGGAAAAAAACTACAGGTAGGCACCTTGCAAAAAACACTTCTGTTTTCTTTCAAAAAATTGGATGTGTCCACGTTGCGCTTTGGGGCGTTTGCTGTCGCGGGCGCTAGGCCTACCCACACAAGTGAGGTATCATTTTTATCGGGAGACTTGGGGTAACGTTGGGTGGAATGAAATTTGTGGCTCCTCTCAGATTCCAGAACTTTCTTCCACAGAAATGTGAGGAACATGTGTTTTTTTAGCCAAATTTTGAGGTTTGCAAAGGATTCCGGGTAACAGAACCTGGTCCGAGCCACACAAGTCACCCCATCTTGGATTCCCCTAGGTCTCTATTTTTCAGAAATGCACAGGTTTGGTAGGTTTCCCTAGGTGCCGGCTGAGCTACAGGCCAAAATCTACAGGTTAGCACTTTGCAAAAAACACCTCTGTTTTCTTTCTAAAATTTGGATGTGTCCACGTTGCGCTTTGGGGCATTTCCTGTCGCGGGCGCTAGGCCTACCCACACAAGTGATGTATAATTTTTATCGTGAGACGTGGGGGAACGCTGGGTGGAAGGAAATTTGTGGCTCCTCTCACAGTCCAGAACTTTCTTCCACAGAAATGTGAGGAACATGTGTTTTTTTAGCCAAATTGTGAGGTTTGCAAAGGATTCTGGGTAACAGAACCTGGTCCTAGCCACACAAGTCACCCCATCTTGGATTCCCCTAGGTCTCTAGTTGTCAGAAATGCACAGGTTTGGTAGGTTTCCCTAGGTGCCGGCTGAGCTACAGGCCAAAATCTACAGGTAGGCACTTTGCAAAAAACACCTCTGTTTTCTTTCAAAAATTTGGATGTGTCCACGTTGCGCTTTGGGGCGTTTCCTGTCGCGGGCGCTAGGCCTACCCTTACAAGTGATGTATAATTTTTATCAGGAGACGTGGGGGAACGCTGGGTGGAAGGAAATTTGTGGCTCCTCTCAGATTCCAGAACTTTCTTCCACAGAAATGTGAGGAACATGTGTTTTTTTAGCCAAATTTTGAGGTTTGCAAAGGATTCTGGGTAACAGAACCTGGTCCGAGCCACACAAGTCACCCCATCTTGGATTCCCCTAGGTTTCTAGTTGTCAGAAATGCACAGGTTTGGTAGGTTTCCCTAGGTGCCGGCTGAGCTAGAGGCCAAAATCTACAGGTAGGCACCTTGCAAAAAACACTTCTGTTTTCTTTCAAAAAATTGGATGTGTCCACGTTGCGCTTTGGGGCGTTTCCTGTCGCGGGCGCTAGGCCTACCCACACAAGTGAGGTATAATTTTTATCGGGAGACTTGGGGGAACGCTGGCTGGAAGGAAATTTGTGGCTCCTCTCAGATTCCAGAACTTTCTGCCACAGAAATGTGAGGAACATGTGTTTTTTAGCCAAATTTTGAGGTTTGCAAAGGATTCTGGGTAACAGAACCTGGTCCGAGCCACACAAGTCACCCCATCTTGGATTCCCCTAGGTCTCTAGTTGTCAGAAATGCACAGGTTTGGTAGGTTTCCCTAGGTGCCAGCTGAGCTAGAGGCCAAAATCTACAGGTAGGCACCTTGCAAAAAACACTTCTGTTTTCTTTCAAAAAATTGGATGTGTCCACATTGCGCTTTGGGGCGTTTGCAGTCGCGGGCGCTAGGCCTACCCACACAAGTGAGGTATCATTTTTATCGGGAGACTTGGGGGAACGCTGGGTGGAAGGAAATTTGTGGCTCCTCTCAGATTCCAGAACTTTCTTCCACAGAAATGTGAGGAACATGTGTTTTTGTAGCCAAATTTTGAGGTTTGCAAAGGATTCCGGGTAACAAAACCTGGTCTGAGCCACACAAGTCACCCCATCTTGGATTCCCTAGGTCTCTAGTTTTCAGAAATGCACAGGTTTGGTAGGTTTCCCTAGGTGCCGGCTGAGCTAGAGGCCAAAATCTGCAGGTAGGCACTTTGCAAAAAACACCTCTGTTTTCTTTAAAAAAATTGGATGTGTCCACGTTGCGCTTTGGGGCATTTCCTGTCGCGGGCGCTAGGCCTACCCACACAAGTGATGTATAATTTTTATTGGGAGACGTGGGGTAACGCTGGGTGGAAGGAAATTTGTGGCTCCTCTCAGAGTCCAGAACTTTCTTCCACAGAAATGTGAGGAACATGTGTTTTTTTAGCCAAATTGTGAGGTTTGCAAAGGATTCTGGGTAACAGAACCTGGTCCTAGCCACACAATTCACCCCATCTTGGATTCCCCTAGGTCTCTAGTTGTCAGAAATGCACAGGTTTGGTAGGTTTCCCTAGGTGCCGGCTGAGCTACAGGCCAAAATCTACAGGTAGGCACCTTGCAAAAAACACTTCTGTTTTCTTTCAAAAAATTGGATGTGTCCACGTTGCGCTTTGGGGCGTTTGCTGTCACGGGCGCTAGGCCTACCCACACAAGTGAGGTATCATTTTTATCGGGAAACTTGGGGGAACGCTGGGTGGAAGGAAATTTGTGGCTCCTCTCAGATTCCAGAACTTTCTTCCACAGAAATGTGAGGAACATGTGTTTTTTTAGCCAAATTTTGAGGTTTGCAAAGGATTCCGGGTAACAGAACCTGGTCCGAGCCACACAAGTCACCCCATCTTGGATTCCCCTAGGTCTCTAGTTTTCAGAAATGCACAGGTTTGGTAGGATTCCCTAGGTGCCGGCTGAGCTAGAGGCCAAAATCAGCAGGTAGGCACTCTGCAAAAAACACTTCTGTTTTCTTTAAAAAAATTGGATGTGTCCACGTTGCGTTTTGGGGCGTTTCCTGTCGCCGGCGCTAGGCCTACCCACACAAGTGAGGTATCATTTTTATCGGGAGACTTGGGGGAACGCTGGGTGGAAGGAAATTTGTGGCTCCTCTCAGATTCCAGAACTTTCTTCCACAGAAATGTGAGGAACATGTGTTTTTTTAGCCAAATTTTGAGGTTTGCAAAGGATTCCGGGTAACAGAACCTGGTCCGAGCCACACAAGTCACCCCATCTTGGATTCCCCTAGGTCTCTATTTTTCAGAAATGCACAGGTTTGGTAGGTTTCCCTAGGTGCCGGCTGAGCTACAGGCCAAAATCTACAGGTTAGCACTTTGCAAAAAACACCTCTGTTTTCTTTCTAAAATTTGGATGTGTCCACGTTGCGCTTTGGGGCATTTCCTGTCGCGGGCGCTAGGCCTACCCACACAAGTGATGTATAATTTTTATCGTGAGACGTGGGGGAACGCTGGGTGGAAGGAAATTTGTGGCTCCTCTCACAGTCCAGAACTTTCTTCCACAGAAATGTGAGGAACATGTGTTTTTTTAGCCAAATTGTGAGGTTTGCAAAGGATTCTGGGTAACAGAACCTGGTCCTAGCCACACAAGTCACCCCATCTTGGATTCCCCTAGGTCTCTAGTTGTCAGAAATGCACAGGTTTGGTAGGTTTCCCTAGGTGCCGGCTGAGCTACAGGCCAAAATCTACAGGTAGGCACTTTGCAAAAAACACCTCTGTTTTCTTTCAAAAATTTGGATGTGTCCACGTTGCGCTTTGGGGCGTTTCCTGTCGCGGGCGCTAGGCCTACCCTTACAAGTGATGTATAATTTTTATCAGGAGACGTGGGGGAACGCTGGGTGGAAGGAAATTTGTGGCTCCTCTCAGATTCCAGAACTTTCTTCCACAGAAATGTGAGGAACATGTGTTTTTTTAGCCAAATTTTGAGGTTTGCAAAGGATTCTGGGTAACAGAACCTGGTCCGAGCCACACAAGTCACCCCATCTTGGATTCCCCTAGGTTTCTAGTTGTCAGAAATGCACAGGTTTGGTAGGTTTCCCTAGGTGCCGGCTGAGCTAGAGGCCAAAATCTACAGGTAGGCACCTTGCAAAAAACACTTCTGTTTTCTTTCAAAAAATTGGATGTGTCCACGTTGCGCTTTGGGGCGTTTCCTGTCGCGGGCGCTAGGCCTACCCACACAAGTGAGGTATAATTTTTATCGGGAGACTTGGGGGAACGCTGGCTGGAAGGAAATTTGTGGCTCCTCTCAGATTCCAGAACTTTCTGCCACAGAAATGTGAGGAACATGTGTTTTTTAGCCAAATTTTGAGGTTTGCAAAGGATTCTGGGTAACAGAACCTGGTCCGAGCCACACAAGTCACCCCATCTTGGATTCCCCTAGGTCTCTAGTTGTCAGAAATGCACAGGTTTGGTAGGTTTCCCTAGGTGCCAGCTGAGCTAGAGGCCAAAATCTACAGGTAGGCACCTTGCAAAAAACACTTCTGTTTTCTTTCAAAAAATTGGATGTGTCCACATTGCGCTTTGGGGCGTTTGCAGTCGCGGGCGCTAGGCCTACCCACACAAGTGAGGTATCATTTTTATCGGGAGACTTGGGGGAACGCTGGGTGGAAGGAAATTTGTGGCTCCTCTCAGATTCCAGAACTTTCTTCCACAGAAATGTGAGGAACATGTGTTTTTGTAGCCAAATTTTGAGGTTTGCAAAGGATTCCGGGTAACAAAACCTGGTCTGAGCCACACAAGTCACCCCATCTTGGATTCCCTAGGTCTCTAGTTTTCAGAAATGCACAGGTTTGGTAGGTTTCCCTAGGTGCCGGCTGAGCTAGAGGCCAAAATCTGCAGGTAGGCACTTTGCAAAAAACACCTCTGTTTTCTTTAAAAAAATTGGATGTGTCCACGTTGCGCTTTGGGGCATTTCCTGTCGCGGGCGCTAGGCCTACCCACACAAGTGATGTATAATTTTTAATGGGAGACGTGGGGTAACGCTGGGTGGAAGGAAATTTGTGGCTCCTCTCAGAGTCCAGAACTTTCTTCCACAGAAATGTGAGGAACATGTGTTTTTTTAGCCAAATTGTGAGGTTTGCAAAGGATTCTGGGTAACAGAACCTGGTCCTAGCCACACAATTCACCCCATCTTGGATTCCCCTAGGTCTCTAGTTGTCAGAAATGCACAGGTTTGGTAGGTTTCCCTAGGTGCCGGCTGAGCTACAGGCCAAAATCTACAGGTAGGCACCTTGCAAAAAACACTTCTGTTTTCTTTCAAAAAATTGGATGTGTCCACGTTGCGCTTTGGGGCGTTTGCTGTCACGGGCGCTAGGCCTACCCACACAAGTGAGGTATCATTTTTATCGGGAAACTTGGGGGAACGCTGGGTGGAAGGAAATTTGTGGCTCCTCTCAGATTCCAGAACTTTCTTCCACAGAAATGTGAGGAACATGTGTTTTTTTAGCCAAATTTTGAGGTTTGCAAAGGATTCCGGGTAACAGAACCTGGTCCGAGCCACACAAGTCACCCCATCTTGGATTCCCCTAGGTCTCTAGTTTTCAGAAATGCACAGGTTTGGTAGGATTCCCTAGGTGCCGGCTGAGCTAGAGGCCAAAATCAGCAGGTAGGCACTCTGCAAAAAACACTTCTGTTTTCTTTAAAAAAATTGGATGTGTCCACGTTGCGTTTTGGGGCGTTTCCTGTCGCCGGCGCTAGGCCTACCCACACAAGTGAGGTATCATTTTTATCGGGAGACTTGGGGGAACGCTGGGTGGAAGGAAATTTGTGGCTCCTCTCAGATTCCAGAACTTTCTGCCACAGAAATGTGAGGAACATGTGTTTTTTTTAGCCAAATTTTGAGGTTTGCAAAGGATTCTGGGTAACAGAACCTGGTCCGAGCCACGCAAGTCACCGCATCTTGGATTCCCCTAGGTCTCTAGTTTTCAGAAATGCACAAGTTTGGTAGGTTTCCCTAGGTGCCGGCTGAGCTACAGGCCAAAATCTACATGTAGGCACTTTGCAAAAAACACCTCTGTTTTCTTTCAAAAATTTGGATGTGTCCACGTTGCGCTTTGGGGCATTTCCTGTCGCGGGCGCTAGGCCTACCCACACAAGTGATATATAATTTTTATCGGGAGACGTGGGGGAACGCTGGGTGGAAGGACATTTGTGGCTCCTCTCACAGTCCAGAACTTTCTTCCACAGAAATGTGAGGAACATGTGTTTTTTTAGCCAAATTGTGAGGTTTGCAAAGGATTCTGGGTAACAGAACCTGGTCCTAGCCACACAAGTCACCCCATCTTGGATTCCCCTAGGTCTCTAGTTGTCAGAAATATACAGGTTTGGTAGGTTTCCCTAGGTGCCGGCTGAGCTAGAGGCCAAAATCTACAGGTAGGCACCTTGCAAAAAACACTTCTGTTTTCTTTCAAAAAATTGGATATGTCCACGTTGCGCTTTGGGGCGTTTCCTGTCACGGGCGCTAGGCCTACCCACACAAGTGAGGTATCATTTTTATCGGGAGACTTGGGGGAACGCTGGCTGGAAGGAAATTTGTGGCTCCTCTCAGATTCCAGAACTTTCTGCCACAGAAATATGAGGAACATGTGTTTTTTAGCCAAATTTTGACGTTTGCAAAGGATTCTGGGTAACAGAACCTGGTCCGAGCCACACAAGTCACCCCATCTTGGATTCCCCTAGGTCTCTAGTTGTCAGAAATGCACAGGTTTGGTAGGTTTCCCTAGGTGCCGGCTGAGCTAGAGGAAAAAAACTACAGGTAGGCACCTTGCAAAAAACACTTCTGTTTTCTTTCAAAAAATTGGATGTGTCCACGTTGCGCTTTGGGGCGTTTGCTGTCGCGGGCGCTAGGCCTACCCACACAAGTGAGGTATCATTTTTATCGGGAGACTTGGGGGAACGCTGGGTGGAAGGAAATTTGTGGCTCCTCTCAGATTCCAGAACTTTCTTCCACAGAAATGTGAGGAACATGTGTTTTTTTAGCCAAATTTTGAGGTTTGCAAAGGATTCCGGGTAACAGAACCTGGTCCGAGCCACACAAGTCACCCCATCTTGGATTCCCCTAGGTCTCTAGTTTTCAGAAATGCACAGGTTTCGTAGGTTTCCCTAGGTGCCAGCTGAGCTAGAGGCCAAAATCAGCAGGTAGGCACTTTGCAAAAAACACCTCTGTTTTCTTTAAAAAAATTGGATGTGTCCACGTTGCGCTTTGGGGCGTTTCCTGTCGCCGGCGCTAGGCCTACCCACACAAGTGAGGTATCATTTTTATCGGGAGACTTGGGGGAACGCTTTGTGGCTCCTCTCAGATTCCAGAACTTTCTGCCACAGAAATGTGAGGAACATGTGTTTTTTTAGCCAAATTTTGAGGTTTGCAAAGGATTCTGGGTAACAGAACCTGGTCCGAGCCATACAAGTCACCCCATCTTGGATTCCCCTAGGTCTCTAGTTGTCAGAAATGCACAGGTTTGGTAGGTTTCCCTAGGTGCCGGCTGAGCTAGAGGAAAAAAACTACAGGTAGGCACCTTGCAAAAAACACTTCTGTTTTCTTTCAAAAAATTGGATGTGTCCACGTTGCGCTTTGGGGCGTTTGCTGTCGCGGGCGCTAGGCCTACCCACACAAGTGAGGTATCATTTTTATCGGGAGACTTGGGGGAACGCTGGGTGGAAGGAAATTTGTGGCTCCTCTCAGATTCCAGAACTTTCTTCCACAGAAATGTGAGGAACATGTGTTTTTTTAGCCAAATTTTGAGGTTTGCAAAGGATTCCGGGTAACAGAACCTGGTCCGAGCCACACAAGTCACCCCATCTTGGATTCCCCTAGGTCTCTATTTTTCAGAAATGCACAGGTTTGGTAGGTTTCCCTAGGTGCCGGCTGAGCTACAGGCCAAAATCTACAGGTTAGCACTTTGCAAAAAACACCTCTGTTTTCTTTCTAAAATTTGGATGTGTCCACGTTGCGCTTTGGGGCATTTCCTGTCGCAGGCGCTAGGCCTACCCACACAAGTGATGTATAATTTTTATCGTGAGACGTGGGGGAACGCTGGGTGGAAGGAAATTTGTGGCTCCTCTCACAGTCCAGAACTTTCTTCCACAGAAATGTGAGGAACATGTGTTTTTTTAGCCAAATTGTGAGGTTTGCAAAGGATTCTGGGTAACAGAACCTGGTCCTAGCCACACAAGTCACCCCATCTTGGATTCCCCTAGGTCTCTAGTTGTCAGAAATGCACAGGTTTGGTAGGTTTCCCTAGGTGCCGGCTGAGCTACAGGCCAAAATCTACAGGTAGGCACTTTGCAAAAAACACCTCTGTTTTCTTTCAAAAATTTGGATGTGTCCACGTTGCGCTTTGGGGCGTTTCCTGTCGCGGGCGCTAGGCCTACCCACACAAGTGAGGTATAATTTTTATCGTGAGACGTGGGGGAACGCTGGGTGGAAGGAAATTTGTGGCTCCTCTCAGATTCCAGAACTTTCTTCCACAGAAATGTGAGGAACATGTGTTTTTTTAGCCAAATTTTGAGGTTTGCAAAGGATTCTGGGTAACAGAACCTGGTCCGAGCCACACAAGTCACCCCATCTTGGATTCCCCTAGGTCTCTAGTTGTCAGAAATGCACAGGTTTGGTAGGTTTCCCTAGGTGCCGGCTGAGCTAGAGGCCAAAATCTACAGGTAGGCACCTTGCAAAAAACACTTCTGTTTTCTTTCAAAAAATTGGATGTGTCCACGTTGCGCTTTGGGGCGTTTCCTGTCGCGGGCGCTAGGCCTACCCACACAAGTGAGGTATAATTTTTATCGGGAGACTTGGGGGAACGCTGGCTGGAAGGAAATTTGTGGCTCCTCTCAGATTCCAGAACTTTCTGCCACAGAAATGTGAGGAACATGTGTTTTTTAGCCAAATTTTGAGGTTTGCAAAGGATTCTGGGTAACAGAACCTGGTCCGAGCCACACAAGTCACCCCATCTTGGATTCCCCTAGGTCTCTAGTTGTCAGAAATGCACAGGTTTGGTAGGTTTCCCTAGGTGCCAGCTGAGCTAGAGGCCAAAATCTACAGGTAGGCACCTTGCAAAAAACACTTCTGTTTTCTTTCAAAAAATTGGATGTGTCCACATTGCGCTTTGGGGCGTTTGCAGTCGCGGGCGCTAGGCCTACCCACACAAGTGAGGTATCATTTTTATCGGGAGACTTGGGGGAACGCTGGGTGGAAGGAAATTTGTGGCTCCTCTCAGATTCCAGAACTTTCTTCCAGATAAATGTGAGGAACATGTGTTTTTTTAGCCAAATTTTGAGGTTTGCAAAGGATTCCGGGTAACAGAACCTGGTCCGAGCCACACAAGTCACCCCATCTTGGATTCCCCTAGGTCTCTAGTTTTCAGGAATGCACAGGTTTGGTAGGTTTCCCTAGGTGCCGGCTGAGCTAGAGGCCAAAATCAGCAGGTAGGCACTTTGCAAAAAACACCTCTGTTTTCTTTAAAAAAATTGGATGTGTCCACGTTGCGCTTTGGGGTGTTTCCTGTCGCTGGCGCTAGGCCTACCCACACAAGTGAGGTATCATTTTTATCGGGAGACTTGGGGGAACGCTTTGTGGCTCCTCTCAGATTCCAGAACTTTCTGCCACAGAAATGTGAGGAACATGTGTTTTTTTAGCCAAATTTTGAGGTTTGCAAAGGATTCTGGGTAACAGAACCTGGTCCGAGCCACACAAGTCACCCCATCTTGGATTCCCCTAGGTCTCTAGTTTTCAGAAATGCACAGGTTTGGTAGGTTTCCCTTGGTGCAGGCTGAGCTACAGGCCAAAATCTACAGGTAGGCACTTTGCAAAAAACACCTCTGTTTTCTTTAAAAAATTTGGATGTGTCCACGTTGCGCTTTGGGGCGTTTCCTGTCGCGGGCGCTAGGCCTACCCACACGAGTGAGGAATCATTTTTAGCAGGAGACGTGGGGGAACGCTGGGTGGAAGGAAATTTGTGGCTCCTCTCAGATTCCAGAACTTTCTGCCACAGAAATGTGAGGAACATGTGTTTTTTTAGCCAAATTTTGAGGTTTGCAAAGGATTATGGGTAACAGAAGCTGGTCCGAGCCACACAAGTCACACCATCTTGGATTCCCCTAGGTCTCTAGTTTTCAGAAAGGCACAGGTTTGGTAGGTTTCCTTAGGTGCCGGCTGAGCTACAGGCCAAAATCTACAGGTAGGCACCTTGCAAAAAACACTTCTGTTTTCTTTCAAAAAATTGGATGTGTCCACGTTGCGCTTTGGGGCCTTTGCTGTCGCGGGCGCTAGGCCTACCCACACAAGTGAGGTATCATTTTTATCGGGAGACTTGGGGGAACGCTGGGTGGAAGGAAATTTGTGGCTCCTCTCAGATTCCAGAACTTTCTTCCACAGAAATGTGAGGAACATGTGTTTTTGTAGCCAAATTTTGAGGTTTGCAAAGGATTCCGGGTAACAAAACCTGGTCCAAGCCACACAAGTCACCCCATCTTGGATTCCCCTAGGTCTCTATTTTTCAGAAATGCACAGGTTTGGTAGGTTTCCCTAGGTGCCGGCTGAGCTACAGGCCAAAATCTACAGGTTAGCACTTTGCAAAAAACACCTCTGTTTTCTTTCTAAAATTTGGATGTGTCCACGTTGCGCTTTGGGGCATTTCCTGTCGCGGGCGCTAGGCCTACCCACACAAGTGATGTATAATTTTTATCGTGAGACGTGGGGGAACGCTGGGTGGAAGGAAATTTGTGGCTCCTCTCACAGTCCAGAACTTTCTTCCACAGAAATGTGAGGAACATGAGTTTTTTTAGCCAAATTGTGAGGTTTGCAAAGGATTCTGGGTAACAGAACCTGGTCCTAGCCACACAAGTCACCCCATCTTGGATTCCCCTAGGTCTCTAGTTGTCAGAAATGCACAGGTTTGGTAGGTTTCCCTAGGTGCCGGCTGAGCTACAGGCCAAAATCTACAGGTAGGCACTTTGCAAAAAACACCTCTGTTTTCTTTCAAAAATTTGGATGTGTCCACGTTGCGCTTTGGGGCGTTTCCTGTCGCGGGCGCTAGGCCTACCCACACAAGTGAGGTATAATTTTTATCGTGAGACGTGGGGGAACGCTGGGTGGAAGGAAATTTGTGGCTCCTCTCAGATTCCAGAACTTTCTTCCACAGAAATGTGAGGAACATGTGTTTTTTTAGCCAAATTTTGAGGTTTGCAAAGGATTCTGGGTAACAGAACCTGGTCCGAGCCACACAAGTCACCCCATCTTGGATTCCCCTAGGTCTCTAGTTGTCAGAAATGCACAGGTTTGGTAGGTTTCCCTAGGTGCCGGCTGAGCTAGAGGCCAAAATCTACAGGTAGGCACCTTGCAAAAAACACTTCTGTTTTCTTTAAAAAAATTGGATGTGTCCACGTTGCGCTTTGGGGCGTTTCCTGTCGCGGGCGCTAGGCCTACCCACACAAGTGAGGTATAATTTTTATCGGGAGACTTGGGGGAACGCTGGCTGGAAGGAAATTTGTGGCTCCTCTCAGATTCCAGAACTTTCTGCCACAGAAATGTGAGGAACATGTGTTTTTTAGCCAAATTTTGAGGTTTGCAAAGGATTCTGGGTAACAGAACCTGGTCCGAGCCACACAAGTCACCCCATCTTGGATTCCCCTAGGTCTCTAGTTGTCAGAAATGCACAGGTTTGGTAGGTTTCCCTAGGTGCCAGCTGAGCTAGAGGCCAAAATCTACAGGTAGGCACCTTGCAAAAAACACTTCTGTTTTCTTTCAAAAAATTGGATGTGTCCACATTGCGCTTTGGGGCGTTTGCAGTCGCGGACGCTAGGCCTACCCACACAAGTGAGGTATCATTTTTATCGGGAGACTTGGGGGAACGCTGGGTGGAAGGAAATTTGTGGCTCCTCTCAGATTCCAGAACTTTCTTCCACAGAAATGTGAGGAACATGTGTTTTTTTAGCCAAATTTTGAGGTTTGCAAAGGATTCCGGGTAACAGAACCTGGTCCGAGCCACACAAGTCACCCCATCTTGGATTCCCCTAGGTCTCTAGTTTTCAGGAATGCACAGGTTTGGTAGGTTTCCCTAGGTGGCGGCTGAGCTAGAGGCCAAAATCAGCAGGTAGGCACTTTGCAAAAAACACCTCTGTTTTCTTTAAAAAATTGGATGTGTCCACGTTGCGCTTTGGGGTGTTTCCTGTCGCTGGCGCTAGGCCTACCCACACAAGTGAGGTATCATTTTTATCGGGAGACTTGGGGGAACGCTTTGTGGCTCCTCTCAGATTCCAGAACTTTCTGCCACAGAAATGTGAGGAACATGTGTTTTTTTAGCCAAATTTTGAGGTTTGCAAAGGATTCTGGGTAACAGAACCTGGTCCGAGCCACACAAGTCACCCCATCTTGGATTCCCCTAGGTCTCTAGTTTTCAGAAATGCACAGGTTTGGTAGGTTTCCCTTGGTGCAGGCTGAGCTACAGGCCAAAATCTACAGGTAGGCACTTTGCAAAAAACACCTCTGTTTTCTTTAAAAAATTTGGATGTGTCCACGTTGCGCTTTGGGGCGTTTCCTGTCACGGGCGCTAGGCCTACCCACACGAGTGAGGAATCATTTTTAGCAGGAGACGTGGGGGAACGCTGGGTGGAAGGAAATTTGTGGCTCCTCTCAGATTCCAGAACTTTCTGCCACAGAAATGTGAGGAACATGTGTTTTTTTAGCCAAATTTTGAGGTTTGCAAAGGATTATGGGTAACAGAAGCTGGTCCGAGCCACACAAGTCACACCATCTTGGATTCCCCTAGGTCTCTAGTTTTCAGAAAGGCACAGGTTTGGTAGGTTTCCTTAGGTGCCGGCTGAGCTACAGGCCAAAATCTACAGGTAGGCACCTTGCAAAAAACACTTCTGTTTTCTTTCAAAAAATTGGATGTGTCCACGTTGCGCTTTGGGGCCTTTGCTGTCGCGGGCGCTAGGCCTACCCACACAAGTGAGGTATCATTTTTATCGGGAGACTTGGGGGAACGCTGGGTGGAAGGAAATTTGTGGCTCCTCTCAGATTCCAGAACTTTCTTCCACAGAAATGTGAGGAACATGTGTTTTTGTAGCCAAATTTTGAGGTTTGCAAAGGATTCCGGGTAACAAAACCTGGTCCAAGCCACACAAGTCACCCCATCTTGGATTCCCTAGGTCTCTAGTTTTCAGAAATGCACAGGTTTGGTAGGTTTCCCTAGGTGCCGGCTGAGCTAGAGGCCAAAATCTGCAGGTAGGCACTTTGCAAAAAACACCTCTGTTTTCTTTAAAAAAATTGGATGTGTCCACGTTGCGCTTTGGGGCATTTCCTGTCGCGGGCGCTAGGCCTACCCACACAAGTGATGTATAATTTTTATTGGGAGACGTGGGGTAACGCTGGGTGGAAGGAAATTTGTGGCTCCTCTCAGAGTCCAGAACTTTCTTCCACAGAAATGTGAGGAATATGTGTTTTTTTAGCCAAATTGTGAGGTTTGCAAAGGATTCTGGGTAACAGAACCTGGTCCTAGCCACACAATTCACCCCATCTTGGATTCCCCTAGGTCTCTAGTTGTCAGAAATGCACAGGTTTGGTAGGTTTCCCTAGGTGCCGGCTGAGCTACAGGCCAAAATCTACAGGTAGGCACCTTGCAAAAAACACTTCTGTTTTCTTTAAAAAAATTGGATGTGTCCACGTTGCGCTTTGGGGCGTTTGCTGTCACGGGCGCTAGGCCTACCCACACAAGTGAGGTATCATTTTTATCGGGAAACTTGGGGGAACGCTGGGTGGAAGGAAATTTGTGGCTCCTCTCAGATTCCAGAACTTTCTTCCACAGAAATGTGAGGAACATGTGTTTTTTTAGCCAAATTTTGAGGTTTGCAAAGGATTCCGGGTAACAGAACCTGGTCCGAGCCACACAAGTCACCCCATCTTGGATTCCCCTAGGTCTCTAGTTTTCAGAAATGCACAGGTTTGGTAGGTTTTCCTAGGTGCCGGCTGAGCTAGAGGCCAAAATCAGCAGGTAGGCACTCTGCAAAAAACACTTCTGTTTTCTTTAAAAAAATTGGATGTGTCCACGTTGCGTTTTGGGGCGGTTCCTGTCGCCGGCGATAGGCCTACCCACACAAGTGAGGTATCATTTTTATCGGGAGACTTGGGGGAACGCTGGGTGGAAGGAAATTTGTGGCTCCTCTCAGATTCCAGAACTTTCTGCCACAGAAATGTGAGGAACATGTGTTTTTTTAGCCAAATTTTGAGGTTTGCAAAGGATTCTGGGTAACAGAACCTGGTCCGAGCCGCGCAAGTCACCACATCTTGGATTCCCCTAGGTCTCTAGTTTTCAGAAATGCACAAGTTTGGTAGGTTTCCCTAGGTGCCGGCTGAGCTACAGGCCAAAATCTACATGTAGGCACTTTGCAAAAAACACCTCTGTTTTCTTTCAAAAATTTGGATGTGTCCACGTTGCGCTTTGGAGCATTTCCTGTCGCGGGCGCTAGGCCTACCCACACAAGTGATATATAATTTTTATCGGGAGACGTGGGGGAACGCTGGGTGGAAGGACATTTGTGGCTCCTCTCACAGTCCAGAACTTTCTTCCACAGAAATGTGAGGAACATGTGTTTTTTTAACCAAATTGTGAGGTTTGCAAAGGATTCTGGGTAACAGAACCTGGTCCTAGCCACACAAGTCACCCCATCTTGGATTCCCCTAGGTCTCTAGTTGTCAGAAATGCACAGGTTTGGTAGGTTTCCCTAGGTGCCGGCTGAGCTACAGGCCAAAATCTACAGGTAGGCACTTTGCAAAAAACACCTCTGTTTTCTTTCAAAAATGAGGATGTGTCCACGTTGCGCTTTGGGGCGTTTCCTGTCGCGGGCGCTAGGCCTACCCACACAAGTGATGTATAATTTTTATCGGGAGACGTGGGGGAACCCTGGGTGGAAGGAAATTTGTGGCTCCTCTCAGATTCCAGAACTTTCTTCCACAGAAATGTGAGGAACATGTGTTTTTTTAGCCAAATTGTGAGGTTTGCAAAGGATTCTGGGTAACAGAACCTGGTCCTAGCCACACAATTCACCCCATCTTGGATTCCCCTATGTCTCTAGTTGTCAGAAATACACAGGTTTGGTAGGTTTCCCTAGGTGCCGGCTGAGCTACAGGCCAAAATCTACAGGTAGGCACCTTGCAAAAAACACTTCTGTTTTCTTTCAAAAAATTGGATGTGTCCACGTTGCGCTTTGGGGCGTTTGCTGTCACGGGCGCTAGGCCTACCCACACAAGTGAGGTATCATTTTTATCGGGAAACTTGGGGGAACGCTGGGTGGAAGGAAATTTGGGGCTCCTCTCAGATTCCAGAACTTTATTCCACAGAAATGTGAGGAACATGTGTTTTTTTAGCCAAATTTTGAGGTTTGCAAAGGATTCCGGGTAACAGAACCTGGTCCGAGCCACACAAGTCACCCCATCTTGGATTCCCCTAGGTCTCTAGTTTTCAGAAATGCACAGGTTTGGTAGGTTTCCCTAGGTGCCGGCTGAGCTAGAGGCCAAAATCAGCAGGTAGGCACTCTGCAAAAAACACTTCTGTTTTCTTTAAAAAAATTGGATGTGTCCACGTTGCGTTTTGGGGCATTTCCTGTCGCCGGCGCTAGGCCTACCCACACAAGTGAGGTATCATTTTTATCGGGAGACTTGGGGGAACGCTGGGTGGAAGGAAATTTGTGGCTCCTCTCAGATTCCAGAACTTTCTGCCACAGAAATGTGAGGAACATGTGATTTTTTAGCCAAATTTTGAGGTTTGCAAAGGATTCTGGGTAACAGAACCTGGTCCGAGCCGCGCAAGTCACCACATCTTGGATTCCCCTAGGTCTCTAGTTTTCAGAAATGCACAAGTTTGGTAGGTTTCCCTAGGTGCCGGCTGAGCTACAGGCCAAAATCTACATGTAGGCACTTTGCAAAAAACACCTCTGTTTTCTTTCAAAAATTTGGATGTGTCCACGTTGCGCTTTGGAGCATTTCCTGTCGCGGGCGCTAGGCCTACCCACACAAGTGATATATAATTTTTATCGGGAGACGTGGGGGAACGCTGGGTGGAAGGACATTTGTGGCTCCTCTCACAGTCCAGAACTTTCTTCCACAGAAATGTGAGGAACATGTGTTTTTTTAACCAAATTGTGAGGTTTGCAAAGGATTCTGGGTAACAGAACCTGGTCCTAGCCACACAAGTCACCCCATCTTGGATTCCCCTAGGTCTCTAGTTGTCAGAAATGCACAGGTTTGGTAGGTTTCCCTAGGTGCCGGCTGAGCTACAGGCCAAAATCTACAGGTAGGCACTTTGCAAAAAACACCTCTGTTTTCTTTCAAAAATGAGGATGTGTCCACGTTGCGCTTTGGGGCGTTTCCTGTCGCGGGCGCTAGGCCTACCCACACAAGTGATGTATAATTTTTATCGGGAGACGTGGGGGAACCCTGGGTGGAAGGAAATTTGTGGCTCCTCTCAGATTCCAGAACTTTCTTCCACAGAAATGTGAGGAACATGTGTTTTTTTAGCCAAATTGAGAGGTTTGCAAAGGATTCTGGGTAACAGAACCTGGTCCTAGCCACACAATTCACCCCATCTTGGATTCCCCTATGTCTCTAGTTGTCAGAAATGCACAGGTTTGGTAGGTTTCCCTAGGTGCCGGCTGAGCTACAGGCCAAAATCTACAGGTAGGCACCTTGCAAAAAACACTTCTGTTTTCTTTCAAAAAATTGGATGTGTCCATGTTGCGCTTTGGGGCGTTTGCTGTCACGGGCGCTAGGCCTACCCACACAAGTGAGGTATCATTTTTATCGGGAAACTTGGGGGAACGCTGGGTGGAAGGAAATTTGTGGCTCCTCTCAGATTCCAGAACTTTATTCCACAGAAATGTGAGGAACATGTGTTTTTTTAGCCAAATTTTGAGGTTTGCAAAGGATTCCGGGTAACAGAACTTGGTCCGAGCCACACAAGTCACCCCATCTTGGATTCCCCTAGGTCTCTAGTTTTCAGAAATGCACAGGTTTGGTAGGTTTCCCTAGGTGCCGGCTGAGCTAGAGGCCAAAATCAGCAGGTAGGCACTCTGCAAAAAACACTTCTGTTTTCTTTAAAAAAATTGGATGTGTCCACGTTGCGTTTTGGGGCATTTCCTGTCGCCGGCGCTAGGCCTACCCACACAAGTGAGGTATCATTTTTATCGGGAGACTTGGGGGAACGCTGGGTGGAAGGAAATTTGTGGCTCCTCTCAGATTCCAGAACTTTCTGCCACAGAAATGTGAGGAACATGTGATTTTTTAGCCAAATTTTGAGGTTTGCAAAGGATTCTGGGTAACAGAACCTGGTCCGAGCCACGCAAGTCACCGCATCTTGGATTCCCCTAGGTCTCTAGTTTTCAGAAATGCACAAGTTTGGTAGGTTTCCCTAGGTGCCGGCTGAGCTACAGGCCAAAATCTACATGTAGGCACTTTGCAAAAAACACCTCTGTTTTCTTTCAAAAATTTGGATGTGTCCATGTTGCGCTTTGGGGCATTTCCTGTCGCGGGCGCTAGGCCTACCCACACAAGTGATATATAATTTTTATCGGGAGACGTGGGGGAACGCTGGGTGGAAGGACATTTGTGGCTCCTCTCACAGTCCAGAACTTTCTTCCACAGAAATGTGAGGAACATGTGTTTTTTTAGCCAAATTGTGAGGTTTGCAAAGGATTCTGGGTAACAGAACCTGGTCCTAGCCACACAAGTCACCCCATCTTGGATTCCCCTAGGTCTCTAGTTGTCAGAAATGCACAGGTTTGGTAGGTTTCCCTAGGTGCCGGCTGAGCTACAGGCCAAAATCTACAGGTAGGCACTTTGCAAAAAACACTTCTGTTTTCTTTCAAAAATGTGGATGTGTCCACGTTGCGCTTTGGGGCGTTTCCTGTCGCGGGCGCTAGGCCTACCCACACAAGTGATGTATAATTTTTATCGGGAGACGTGGGGGAACGCTGGGTGGAAGGAAATTTGTGGCTCCTCTCAGATTCCAGAACTTTCTTCCACAGAAATGTGAGGAACATGTGTTTTTTTTTAGCCAAATTTTGAGGTTTGCAAAGGATTCTGGGTAACAGAACCTGGTCCGAGCCACACAAGTCACCCCATCTTGGATTCCCCTAGGTCTCTAGTTGTCAGAAATGCACAGGTTTGGTAGGTTTCCCTAGGTGCCGGCTGAGCTAGAGGCCAAAATCTACAGGTAGGCACCTTGCAAAAAACACTTCTGTTTTCTTTCAAAAAATTGGATATGTCCACGTTGCGCTTTGGGGCGTTTCCTGTCACGGGCGCTAGGCCTACCCACACAAGTGAGGTATAATTTTTATCGGGAGACTTGGGGGAACGCTGGCTGGAAGGAAATTTGTGGCTCCTCTCAGATTCCAGAACTTTCTGCCACAGAAATATGAGGAACATGTGTTTTTTAGCCAAATTTTGACGTTTGCAAAGGATTCTGGGTAACAGAACCTGGTCCGAGCCACACAAGTCACCCCATCTTGGATTCCCCTAGGTCTCTTGTTGTCAGAAATGCACAGGTTTGGTAGGTTTCCCTAGGTGCCGGCTGAGCTAGAGGAAAAAAACTACAGGTAGGCACCTTGCAAAAAACACTTCTGTTTTCTTTCAAAAAATTGGATGTGTCCACGTTGCGCTTTGGGGCGTTTGCTGTCGCGGGCGCTAGGCCTACCCACACAAGTGAGGTATCATTTTTATCGGGAGACTTGGGGGAACGCTGGGTGGAAGGAAATTTGTGGCTCCTCTCAGATTCCAGAACTTTCTTCCACAGAAATGTGAGGAACATGTGTTTTTTTAGCCAAATGTTGAGGTTTGCAAAGGATTCCGGGTAACAGAACCTGGTCCGAGCCACACAAGTCACCCCATCTTGGATTCCCCTAGGTCTCTAGTTTTCAGAAATGCACAGGTTTGGTAGGTTTCCCTAGGTGCCGGCTGAGCTAGAGGCCAAAATCAGCAGGTAGGCACTTTGCAAAAAACACCTCTGTTTTCTTTAAAAAAATTGGATGTGTCCACGTTGCGCTTTGGGGCGTTTCCTGTCGCCGGCGCTAGGCCTACCCACACAAGTGAGGTATCATTTTTATCGGGAGACTTGGGGGAACGCTTTGTGGCTCCTCTCAGATTCCAGAACTTTCTGCCACAGAAATGTGAGGAACATGTGTTTTTTTAGCCAAATTTTGAGGTTTGCAAAGGATTCTGGGTAACAGAACCTGGTCCGAGCCACACAAGTCACCCCATCTTGGATTCCCCTAGGTCTCTAGTTTTCAGAAATGCACAGGTTTGGTAGGTTTCCCTAGGTGCTGGCTGAGCTACAGGCCGAAATCTACAGGTAGGCACTTTGCAAAAAACACCTCTGTTTTCTTTAAAAAATGTGGATGTGTCCACGTTGCGCTTTGGGGCGTTTCCTGTCGCGGGCGCTAGGCCTACCCACACGAGTGAGGAATCATTTTTATCGGGAGACGTGGGGGAACGCTGGGTGGAAGGAAATTTGTGGCTCCTCTCAGATTCCAGAACTTTCTGCCACAGAAATGTGAGGAACATGTGTTTTTTTAGCCAAATTTTGAGGTTTGCAAAGGATTATGGGTAACAGAACCTGGTCCGAGCCACACAAGTCACCCCATCTTGGATTCCCCTAGGTCTCTAGTTTTCAGAAAGGCACAGGTTTGGTAGGTTTCCCTAGGTGCCGGCTGAGCTACTGGCCAAAATCTACAGGTAGGCACTTTGCAAAAAACACCTCTGTTTTCTTTCAAAAAATTGGATGTGTCCACGTTGCGCTTTGGGGTGTTTCCTGTCACGTGCGCTACGCCTACCCACACAAGTGAGGTATCATTTTTATGGGGAGTCTTGGGGGAACACTGGGTGGAAGGAAATTTGTGGCCCCTCTCGGATTCCAAAACTTTCTGCCACAGAAATGTGAGGAACATGTGTTTTTTTAGCCAAATTTTGAGGTTTGCAAAGGATTCTGGGTAACAGAACCTGGTCCGAGCCACACAAGTCACCCCATCTTGGATTCCCCTAGCTCTCTAGTTGTCAGAAATGCACAGGTTTGGTAGGTTTCCCTAGGTGCCGGCTGAGCTAGAGGCCAAAATCTACAGGTAGGCACCTTGCAAAAAACACTTCTGTTTTCTTTAAAAAAATTGGATGTGTCCACGTTGCGCTTTGGGGCCTTTGCTGTCGTGGGCGCTAGGCCTACCCACACAAGTGAGGTATCATTTTTATCGGGAGACTTGAGGGAACGCTGGGTGGAAGGAAATTTGTGGCTCCTCTCAGATTCCAGAACTTTCTTCCACAGAAATTTGAGGAACATGTGTTTTTGTAGCCAAATTTTGAGGTTTGCAAAGGATTCCGGGTAACAGAACCTGGTCCGAGCCACACAAGTCACCCAATCTTGGATTCCCCTAGGTCTCTAGTTTTCAGAAATGCACAGGTTTGGTAGGTTTCCCTAGGTGCCGGCTGAGCTAGAGGCCAAAATCTGCAGGTAGGCACTTTGCAAAAAACACCTCTGTTTTCTTTAAAAAAATTGGATGTGTCCACGTTGCGCTTTCGGGCATTTCCTGTCGCGGGCGCTAGGCCTACCCACACAAGTGATGTATAATTTTTATCGGGAGACGTGGGGTAACGCTGGGTGGAAGGAAATTTGTGGCTCCTCTCAGAGTCCAGAACTTTCTTCCACAGAAATGTGAGGAACATGTGTTTTTTTAGCCAAATTGTGAGATTTGCAAAGGATTCTGGGTAACAGAACCTGGTCCTAGCCACACAAGTCACCCCCATCTTGGATTCCCCTAGGTCTCTAGTTGTCAGAAATGCACAGGTTTGGTAGGTTTCCCTAGGTGCCGGCTGAGCTACAGGCCAAAATATACAGGTAGGCACTTTGCAAAAAACACCTCTGTTTTCTTTCAAAAATTTGGATGTGTCCACGTTGCGCTTTGGGGCGTTTCCTGTCGCGGGCGCTAGGCCTACCCATACAAGTGATGTATAATTTTTATCGGGAGACGTGGGGGAACGCTGGGTGGAAGGAAATTTGTGGCTCCTCTCAGATTCCAGAACTTTCTTCCACAGAAATGGGAGGAACATGTGTTTTTTTAGCCAAATTTTGAGGTTTGCAAAGGATTCTGGGTAACAGAACCTGGTCCGAGCCACACAAGTCACCCCATCTTAGATTCCCCTAGGTCTCTAGTTGTCAGAAATACACAGGTTTGGTAGGTTTCCCTAGGTGCCGGCTGAGCTAGAGGCCAAAATCTACAGGTAGGCACCTTGCAAAAATCACTTCTGTTTTCTTTCAAAAAATTGGATGTGTCCACATTGCACTTTGGGGCGTCAGCTGTCGCGGGCGCTAGGCCTACCCACACAAGTGAGGTATCATTTTTATCGGGAGACTTGGGGGAACGCTGGGTGGAAGGAAATTTGTGGCTCCTCTCAGATTCCAGAACTTTCTTCCACAGAAACGTGAGGAACATGTGTTTTTTTAGCCAAATTTTGAGGTTTGCAAAGGATTCCGGGTAACAGAACCTGGTCCGAGCCACACAAGTCACCCCATCTTGGATTCCCCTAGGTCTCTAGTTTTCAGAAATGCACAGGTTTGGTAGGTTTCCCTAGGTGCCGGCTGAGCTAGAGGCCAAAATCAGCAGGTAGGCACTTTGCAAAAAACACCTCTGTTTTCTTTAAAAAAATTGGATGTGTCCACGTTGCGCTTTGGGGCGTTTCCTGTCGCCGGCGCTAGGCCTACCCACACAAGTGAGGTATCATTTTTATCGGGAGACTTGGGGGAACGCTGGGTGGAAGGACATTTGTGGCTCCTCTCAGATTCCAGAACTTTCTGACACAGAAATGTGAGGAACATGTGTTTTTTTAGCCAAATTTTGAGGTTTGCAAAGGATTCTGGGTAACAGAACCTGGTCCGAGCCACACAAGTCACCCCATCTTAGATTCCCCTAGGTCTCTAGTTTTCAGAAATGCACAGGTTTGGTAGGTTTCCCTAGGTGCCGGCTGAGCTACAGGCCAAAATCTACAGGTAGGCACTTTGCAAAAAACACCTCTGTTTTCTTTAAAAAATTTGGATGTGTCCATGTTGCGCTTTGGGGCATTTCCTGTCGCGGGCGCTAGGCCTACCCACACAAGTGATGTATAATTTTTATCGGGAGACGTGGGGGAACGGTGGGTGGAAGGAAATTTGTGGCTCCTCCCACAGTCCAAAACTTTCTTCCACAGAAATGTGAGGAACATGTGTTTTTTTAGCCAAATTGTGAGGTTTGCAAAGGATTCTGGGTAACAGAACCTGGTCATAGCCACACAAGTCACCCCATCTTGGATTCCCCTAGGTCTCTAGTTGTCAGAAATGCACAGGTTTGGTAGGTTTCCCTAGGTGCCGGCTGAGCTACAGGCCAAAATCTACAGGTAGGCACTTTGCAAAAAACACCTCTGTTTTCTTTCAAAAATGTGGATGTGTCCACTTTGCGCTTTGGGGCGTTTCCTGTCGCAGGCGCTAGGCCTACCACACAAGTGATGTATAATTTTTATCGGGAGACGTGGGGGAACGCTGGGTGGAAGGAAATTTGTAGCTCCTCTCAGATTCCAGAACTTTCTTCCACAGAAATGTGAGGAACATGTGTTTTTTTAGCCAAATTTTGAGGTTTGCAAAGGATTCTGGGTAACAGAACCTGGTCCGAGCCACACAAGTCACCCCATCTTGGATTCCCCTAGGTCTCTAGTTGTCAGAAATGCACAAGTTTGGTCGGTTTCCCTAGGTGCCGGCTGAGCTAGAGGCCAAAATCTACAGGTAGGCACCTTGCAAAAAACACTTCTGTTTTCTTTCAAAAAATTGGATGTGTCCACGTTGCGCTTTGGGGCGTTTCCTGTTGCGGGCGCTAGGCCTACCCACACAAGTGAGGTATCATTTTTATCGGGAGACTTGGGGGAACGCTGGCTGGAAGGAAATTTGTGGCTCCTCTCAGATTCCAGAACTTTCTGCCACAGAAATGTGAGGAACATGTGTTTTTTAGCCAAATTTTGAGGTTTGCAAAGGATTCTGGGTAACAGAACCTGGTCTGAGCCACACAAGTCACCCCATCTTGGATTCCCCTAGGTCTCTAGTTTTCAGAAATGCACAGGTTTGGTAGGTTTCCCTAGGTGCCGGCTGAGCTACAGGCCAAAATCTACAGATAGGCACTTTGCAAAAAACACCTCTGTTTTCTTTCAAAAATTTGGATGTGTTCACGTTGCGCTTTGGGGCGTTTCCTGTCGCGGGCGGTAGGCCTACCCACACAAGTGAGGTATAATTTTTATCGGAAAACATGGGGGAACGCTGGGTGGAAGGAAATTGGTGGCGCCTCTCAGATTCCAGAACTTTCTTCCACAGAAATGTGAGGAACATGTGTTTTTTTAGCCAAATTTTGAGGTTTGCAAAGGATTCTGGGTAACAGAACCTGGTCCGAGCCACACAAGTCACCCCATCTTGGATTCCCCTAGGTCTCTAGTTTTCAGAAATGCACAGGTTTGGTAGGTTTCCCTAGGTGCCGGCTGAGCTAGAGGCCAAAATCTACAGGTAGGCACCTTGCAAAAAACACTTCTGTTTTCTTTCAAAAAATTGGATGTGTCCACGTTGCGCTTTGGGGCGTTTGCTGTCGCGGGCGCTAGGCCTACCCACACAAGTGAGGTATCATTTTTATCGGGAGACTTGGGGAAACGCTGGGTGGAAGGAAATTTGTGGCTCCTCTCAGATTCCAGAACTTTCTTCCACAGAAATGTGAGGAACATGTGTTTTTTTAGCCAAATTTTGAGGTTTGCAAAGGATTCTGGGTAACAGAACCTGGTCCGAGCCACACAAGTCACCCCATCTTGGATTCCCCTAGGTCTCTAGTTTTCAGAAATGCACAGGTTTGGTAGGTTTCCCTAGGTGCCGGCTGAGCTAGAGGCCAAAATCTGCTGGTAGGCACTTTGCAAAAAACACCTCTGTTTTCTTTAAAAAAATTGGATGTGTCCACGTTGCGCTTTGGGGCGTTTCCTGAAGCCGGCGCTAGGCCTACCCACACAAGTGAGGTATCATTTTTATCGGGAGACTTGGGGGAACGCTGGGTGGAAGGAAATTTGTGGCTCCTCTCAGAATCCAGAACTTTCTGCCACAGAAATGTGAGGAACATGTGTTTTTTAGCCAAATTTTGAGGTTTGCAAAGGATTCTGGGAAACAGAACCTGGTCCGAGCCACACAAGTCACCCCATCTTGGATTCCCCTAGGTCTCTAGTTTTCAGAAATGCACAGGTTGGTAGGTTTCCCTAGGTGCCGGCTGAGCTACAGGCCAAAATCTACAGGTAGGCACTTTGCAAAAAACACCTCTGTTTTCTTTCAAAAATGTGGATGTGTCCACGTTGCGCTTTGGGGCGTTTCCTGTCGCGGGCGCTAGGCCTACCCACACAAGTGATGTATAATTTTTATCGGGAGACGTGGGGGAACGCTGGGTGGAAGGAAATTTGTGGCTCCTCCCACAGTCCAAAACTTTATTCCACAGAAATGTGAGGAACATGTGTTTTTTTAGCCAAATTGTGAGGTTTGCAAAGGATTCTGGGTAACAGAACCTGGTCCTAGCCACACAAGTCACCCCATCTTGGATTCCCCTAGGTCTCTAGTTGTCAGAAATGCACAGGTTTGGTAGGTTTCCCTAGGTGCCGGCTGAGCTACAGGCCAAAATCTACAGGTAGGCACTTTGCAAAAAACACCTCTGTTTTCTTTAAAAAATGTGGATGTGTCCACGTTGCGCTTTGGGGCATTTCCTGTCGCGGGCGCTAGGCCTACCCACACAAGTGATGTATAATTTTTATCGGGAGATGTGGGGGAACGCTGGGTGGAAGGAAATTTGTGGCTCCTCTCAGATTCCAGAACTTTCTTCCACAGAAATGTGAGGAACATGTGTTTTTTTAGCCAAATTTTGAGGTTTGCAAATGATTCTGGGTAACAGAACCTGGTCCGTGCCACACAAGTCACCCCATCTTGGATTCCCCTAGGTCTCTAGTTGTCAGAAATGCACAGGTTTGGTAGGTTTCCCTAGCTGCCGGCTGAGCTAGAGGCCAAAATCTACAGGTAGGCACCTTGCAAAAAACACTTCTGTTTTCTTTCAAAAAATTGGATGTGTCCACGTTGCGCTTTGGGGCGTTTCCTGTCGCGGGCGCTAGGCCTACCCACACAAGTGAGGTATCATTTTTATCGGGAGACTTGGGGGAACGCTGGCTGGAAGGAAATTTGTGGCTCCTCTCAGATTCCAGAACTTTCTGCCACAGAAATGTGAGGAACATGTGTTTTTTAGCCAAATTTTGAGGTTTGCAAAGGATTCTGGGTAACAGAACCTGGTCCGAGCCACACAAGTCACCCCATCTTGGATTCCCCTAGGTCTCTAGTTTTCAGAAATGCACAGGTTTGGTAGGTTTCCCTAGGTGCCGGCTGAGCTACAGGCCAAAATCTACAGGTAGGCACTTTGCAAAAAACACCTCTGTTTTCTTTAAAAAATTTGGATGTGTTCACGTTGCGCTTTGGGGCGTTTCCTGTCGCGGGCGCTAGGCCTACCCACACAAGTGAGGTATAATTTTTATCGGAAAACATGGGGGAACGCTGGGTGGAAGGAAATTGGTGGCGCCTCTCAGATTCCAGAACTTTCTTCCACAGAAATGTGAGGAACATGTGTTTTTTTAGCCAAATTTTGAGGTTTGCAAAGGATTCTGGGTAACAGAACCTGGTCCGAGCCACACAAGTCACCCCATCTTGGATTCCCCTAGGTCTCTAGTTTTCAGAAATGCACAGGTTTGGTAGGTTTCCCTAGGTGCCGGCTGAGCTACAGGCCAAAATCTACAGGTAGGCACTTTGCAAAAAACACCTCTGTTTTCTTTCAAAAATGTGGATGTGTCCACGTTGCGCTTTGGGGCGTTTCCTGTCGCGGGCGCTAGGCCTACCCACACAAGTGATGTATAATTTTTATCGGGAGACGTGGGGGAACGCTGGGTGGAAGGAAATTTGTGGCTCCTCTCAGATTCCAGAACTTTCTTCCACAGAAATGTGAGGAACATGTGTTTTTTTAGCCAAATTTTGAGGTTTGCAAAGGATTCTGGGTAACAGAACCTGGTCCGAGCCACACAAGTCACCCCATCTTGGATTCCCCTAGGTCTCTAGTTGTCAGAAATGCACAGGTTTGGTAGGTTTCCCTAGGTGCCGGCTGAGCTAGAGGCCAAAATCTACAGGTAGGCACCTTGCAAAAAACACTTCTGTTTTCTTTCAAAAAATTGGATGTGTCCACGTTGCGCTTTGGGGCGTTTCCTGTCGCGGGCGCTAGGCCTACCCACACAAGTGAGGTATCATTTTTATCGGAAAACATGGGGGAACGCTGGGTGGAAGGAAATTGGTGGCGCTTCTCAGATTCCAGAACTTTCTTCCACAGAAATGTGAGGAACATGTGTTTTTTTAGCCAAATTTTGAGGTTTGCAAAGGATTCTGGGTAACAGAACCTGGTCCGAGCCACACAAGTCACCCCATCTTGGATTCCCCTAGGTCTCTAGTTTTCAGAAATGCACAGGTTTGGTAGGTTTCCCTAGGTGCCGGCTGAGCTACAGGCCAAAATCTACAGGTAGGCACTTTGCAAAAAACACCTCTGTTTTCTTTCAAAAAATTGGATGTGTCCACGTTGCGCTTTGGGGCGTTTCCTGTCGCGGGCGCTAGGCCTACCCACACGAGTGAGGAATCATTTTTATCGGGAGACGTGGGGGAACGCTGGGAGGAAGGACATTTGTGGCTCCTCTCAGATTCCAGAACTTTCTGCCACAGAAATGTGAGGAACATGTGTTTTTTTAGCCAAATTTTGAGGTTTGCAAAGGATTCTGGGTAACAGAACCTGGTCCGAGCCACACAAGTCACCCCATCTTGGATTCCCCTAGGTCTCTAGTTTTCAGAAATGCACAGGTTTGGTAGGTTTCCCTAGGTGCCGGCTGAGCTAGAGGCCAAAATCTGCTGGTAGGCACTTTGCAAAAAACACCTCTGTTTTCTTTAAAAAAATTGGATGTGTCCACGTTGCGCTTTGGGGCGTTTCCTGTCGCCGGCGCTAGGCCTACCCACACAAGTGAGGTATCATTTTTATCGGGAGACTTGGGGGAACGCTGGGTGGAAGGAAATTTGTGGCTCCTCTCAGAATCCAGAACTTTCTGCCACAGAAATGTGAGGAACATGTGTTTTTTAGCCAAATTTTGAGGTTTGCAACGGATTCTGGGAAACAGAACCTGGTCCGAGCCACACAAGTCACCCCATCTTGGATTCCCCTAGGTCTCTAGTTTTCAGAAATGCACAGGTTGGTAGGTTTCCCTAGGTGCCGGCTGAGCTACAGGCCAAAATCTACAGGTAGGCACTTTGCAAAAAACACCTCTGTTTTCTTTCAAAAATGTGGATGTGTCCACGTTGCGCTTTGGGGCGTTTCCTGTCGCGGGCGCTAGGCCTACCCACACAAGTGATGTATAATTTTTATCGGGAGACGTGGGGGAACGCTGGGTGGAAGGAAATTTGTGGCTCCTCCCACAGTCCAAAACTTTCTTCCACAGAAATGTGAGGAACATGTGTTTTTTTAGCCAAATTGTGAGGTTTGCAAAGGATTCTGGGTAACAGAACCTGGTCCTAGCCACACAAGTCACCCCATCTTGGATTCCCCTAGGTCTCTAGTTGTCAGAAATGCACAGGTTTGGTAGGTTTCCCTAGGTGCCGGCTGAGCTACAGGCCAAAATCTACAGGTAGGCACTTTGCAAAAAACACCTCTGTTTTCTTTAAAAAATGTGGATGTGTCCACGTTGCGCTTTGGGGCATTTCCTGTCGCGGGCGCTAGGCCTACCCACACAAGTGATGTATAATTTTTATCGGGAGACGTGGGGGAACGCTGGTTGGAAGGAAATTTGTGGCTCCTCTCAGATTCCAGAACTTTCTTCCACAGAAATGTGAGGAACATGTGTTTTTTTAGCCAAATTTTGAGGTTTGCAAAGGATTCTGGGTAACAGAACCTGGTCCGTGCCACACAAGTCACCCCATCTTGGATTCCCCTAGGTCTCTAGGTGTCAGAAATGCACAGGTTTGGTAGGTTTCCCTAGCTGCCGGCTGAGCTAGAGGCCAAAATCTACAGGTAGGCACCTTGCAAAAAACACTTCTGTTTTCTTTCAAAAAATTGGATGTGTCCACGTTGCGCTTTGGGGCGTTTCCTGTCGCGGGCGCTAGGCCTACCCACACAAGTGAGGTATCATTTTTATCGGGAGACTTGGGGGAACGCTGGCTGGAAGGAAATTTGTGGCTCCTCTCAGATTCCAGAACTTTCTGCCACAGAAATGTGAGGAACATGTGTTTTTTAGCCAAATTTTGAGGTTTGCAAAGGATTCTGGGTAACAGAACCTGGTCTGAGCCACACAAGTCACCCCATCTTGGATTCCCCTAGGTCTCTAGTTTTCAGAAATGCACAGGTTTGGTAGGTTTCCCTAGGTGCCGGCTGAGCTACAGGCCAAAATCTACAGGTAGGCACTTTGCAAAAAACACCTCTGTTTTCTTTAAAAAATTTGGATGTGTTCACGTTGCGCTTTGGGGCGTTTCCTGTCGCGGGCGCTAGGCCTACCCACACAAGTGAGGTATAATTTTTATCGGAAAACATGGGGGAACGCTGGGTGGAAGGAAATTGGTGGCGCCTCTCAGATTCCAGAACTTTCTTCCACAGAAATGTGAGGAACATGTGTTTTTTTAGCCAAATTTTGAGGTTTGCAAAGGATTCTGGGTAACAGAACCTGGTCCGAGCCACACAAGTCACCCCATCTTGGATTCCCCTAGGTCTCTAGTTTTCGGAAATGCACAGGTTTGGTAGGTTTCCCTAGGTGCCGGCTGAGCTACAGGCCAAAATCTACAGGTAGGCACTTTGCAAAAAACACCTCTGTTTTCTTTCAAAAATGTGGATGTGTCCACGTTGCGCTTTGGGGCGTTTCCTGTCGCGGGCGCTAGGCCTACCCACACAAGTGATGTATAATTTTTATCGGGAGACGTGGGGGAACGCTTGGTGGAAGGAAATTTGTGGCTCCTCTCAGATTCCAGAACTTTCTTCCACAGAAATGTGAGGAACATGTGTTTTTTTAGCCAAATTTTGAGGTTTTCAAAGGATTCTGGGTAACAGAACCTGGTCCGAGCCACACAAGTCACCCCATCTTGGATTCCCCTAGGTCTCTAGTTTTCAGAAATGCACAGGTTTGGTAGGTTTCCCTAGGTGCCGGCTGAGCTACAGGCCAAAATCTACAGGTAGGCACTTTGCAAAAAACACCTCTGTTTTCCTTCAAAAATGTGGATGTGTCCACGTTGCGCTTTGGGGCGTTTCCTGTCGCGGGCGCTAGGCCTACCCACACAAGTGATGTATAATTTTTATCGGGAGACGTGGGGGAACGCTGGGTGGAAGGAAATTTGTGGCTCCTCTCAGAGTCCAGAACTTTCTTCCACAGAAATGTGAGGAACATGTGTTTTTTTAGCCAAATTGTGAGGTTTGCAAAGGATTCTGGGTAACAGAACCTGGTCCGAGCCACACAAGTCACCCCATCTTGGATTCCCCTAGGTCTCTAGTTGTCAGAAATGCACAGGTTTGGTAGGTTTCCCTAGGTGCCGGCTGAGCTACAGGCCAAAATCTACAGGTAGGCACTTTGCAAAAAACACCTCTGTTTTCTTTCAAAAATTTGGATGTGTCCACGTTGCGCTTTGGGGCGTTTCCTGTCGCGGGCGCTAGGCCTACCCACACAAGTGATGTATAATTTTTATCGGGAGACGTGGGGGAACGCTGGGTGGAAGGAAATTTGTGGCTCCTCTCAGATTCCAGAACTTTCTTCCACAGAAATGTGAGAAACATGTGTTTTTTTAGCCAAATTTTGAGGTTTGCAAAGGATTCTGGGTAACAGAACCTGGTCCGAGCCACACAAGTCACCCCATCTTGGATTCCCCTAGGTCTCTAGTTGTCAGAAATGCACAGGTTTGGTAGGTTTCCCTAGGTGCCGGCTGAGCTACAGGCCAAAATCTACAGGTAGGCACCTTGCAAAAAACACTTCTGTTTTCTTTCAAAAAATTGGATGTGTCCACGTTGCGCTTTGGGGCGTTTCCTGTCGCGGGTGCTAGGCCTACCCACACAAGTGAGGTATCATTTTTATCGGAAAACATGGGGGAACGCTGGGTGGAAGGAAATTGGTGGCGCCTCTCAGATTCCAGAACTTTCTTCCACAGAAATGTGAGGAACATGTGTTTTTTTAGCCAAATTTTGAGGTTTGCAAAGGATTCTGGGTAACAGAACCTGGTCCGAGCCACACAAGTCACCCCATCTTGGATTCCCCTAGGTCTCTAGTTTTCAGAAATGCACAGGTTTGGTAGGTTTCCCTAGGTGCCGGCTGAGCTAGAGGCCAAAATCTACAGGTAGGCACCTTGCAAAAAACACTTCTGTTTTCTTTCAAAAAATTGGATGTGTCCACGTTGCGCTTTGGGGCGTTTGCTGTCGCGGGCGCTAGGCCTACCCACACAAGTGAGGTATCATTTTTATCGGGAGACTTGGGGAAACGCTGGGTGGAAGGAAATTGGTGGCTCCTCTCAGATTCCAGAACTTTCTTCCACAGAAATGTGAGGAACATGTGTTTTTTTAGCCAAATTTTGAGGTTTGCAAAGGATTCTGGGTAACAGAACCTGGTCCGAGCCACACAAGTCACCCGATCTTGGATTCCCCTAGGTCTCTAGTTTTCAGAAATGCACAGGTTTGGTAGGTTTCCCTAGGTGCCGGCTGAGCTAGAGGCCAAAATCTACAGGTAGGCACCTTGCAAAAAACACTTCTGTTTTCTTTAAAAAAATTGAATGTGTCCACGTTGCGCTTTGGGGCGTTTGCTGTCGCGGGCGCTAGGCCTACCCACACAAGTGAGGTATCATTTTTATCGGGAGACTTGGGGGAACGCTGGGTGGAAGGAAATTTGTGGCTCCTCTCACATTCCAGAACTTTCTGCCACAGAAATGTGAGGAACATGTGTTTTTTTAGCCAAATTTTGAGGTTTGCAAAGGATTCTGGGTAACAGAACATGGTCCGAGCCACACAAGTCACCCCATCTTGGATTCCCCTAGGTCTCTAGTTTTCAGAAATGCACAGGATTGGTAGGTTTCCCTAGGTGCCGGCTGAGCTAGAGGCCAAAATCTGCTGGTAGGCACTTTGCAAAAAACACCTCTGTTTTCTTTAAAAAAATTGGATGTGTCCACGTTGCGCTTTGGGGCGTTTCCTGTCGCGGGCGCTAGGCCTACCCACAAGTGAGGTATCATTTTTATCGGGAGACTTGGGGGAACGCTGGCTGGAAGGAAATTTGTGGCTCCTCTCAGATTCCAGAACTTTCTTCCACAGAAATGTGAGAAACATGTGTTTTTTTAGCCAAATTTTGAGGTTTGCAATGGATTCTGGGTAACAGAACCTGGTCCGAGCCACACAAGTCACCCCATCTTGGATTCCCCTAGGTCTCTAGTTGTCAGAAATGCACAGGTTTGGTAGGTTTCCCTAGGTGCCGGCTGAGCTAGAGGCCAAAATCAACAGGTAGGCACCTTGCAAAAAACACTTCTGTTTTCTTTCAAAAAATTGGATGTGTCCACGTTGCGCTTTGGGGCGTTTCCTGTCGCGGGCGCTAGGCCTACCCACACAAGTGAGGTATCATTTTTATCGGGAGACTTGGGGGAACGCTGGCTGGAAGGAAATTTGTGGCTCCTTTCAGATTCCAGAACTTTCTGCCACAGAAATGTGAGGAACATGTGTTTTTTAGCCAAATGTTGAGGTTTGCAAAGGATTCTGGGTAACAGAACCTGGTCCGAGCCACACAAGTCACCCCATCTTGGACTCCCCTAGGTCTCTAGTTTTCAGAAATGCACAGGTTTGGTAGGTTTCCCTAGGTGCCGGCTGAGCTACAGGCCAAAATCTACAGGTAGGCACTTTGCAAAAAACACCTCTGTTTTCTTTCAAAAATTTGGATGTGTCCACGTTGCGCTTTGGGGCGTTTCCTGTCGCGGGCGCTAGGCCTACCCACACAAGTGAGGTATAATTTTTATCGGAAAAAATGGGGGAACGCTGGGTGGAAGGAAATTGGTGGCTCCTCTCAGATTCCAGAACTTTCTTCCACAGAAATGTGAGGAACATGTGTTTTTTTTGCCAAATTTTGAGGTTTGCAAAGGATTCTGGGTAACAGAACCTGGTCCGAGCCACACAAGTCACCCCATCTTGGATTCCCCTAGGTCTCTAGTTTTCAGAAATACACAGGTTTGGTAGGTTTCCCTAGGTGCCGGCTGAGCTAGAGGCCAAAATCTACAGGTAGGCACCTTGCAAAAAACACTTCTGTTTTCTTTCAAAAAATTGGATGTGTCCACGTTGCGCTTTGGGGCGTTTGCTGTTGCGGGCGCTAGACCTACCCACACAAGTGAGGTATCATTTTTATCGGGAGACTTGGGGGAACGCTGGGTGGTAGGAAATTTGTGGCTCCTCTCAGATTCCAGAACTTTCTTCCACAGAAATGTGAGGAACATGTGTTTTTTTAGCCAAATTTTGAGGTTTGCATAGGATTCTGGGTAACAGAACCTGGTCCGAGCCACACAAGTCACCCGATCTTGGATTCCCCTAGGTCTCTAGTTTTCAGAAATGCACAGGTTTGGTAGGTTTCCCTAGGTGCCGGCTGAGCTAGAGGCCAAAATCTACAGGTAGGCACCTTGCAAAAAACACTTCTGTTTTCTTTAAAAAAATTGAATGTGTCCACGTTGCGCTTTGGGGCGTTTGCTGTCGCGGGCGCTAGGCCTACCCACACAAGTGAGGCATCATTTTTATCGGGAGACTTGGGGGAACGCTGGGTGGAAGGAAATTTGTGGCTCTTCTCACATTCCAGAACTTTCTGCCACAGAAATGTGAGGAACATGTGTTTTTTTAGCCAAATTTTGAGGTTTGCAAAGGATTCTGGGTAACAGAACATGATCCGAGCCACACAAGTCACCCCATCTTGGATTCCCCTAGGTCTCTAGTTTTCAGAAATGCACAGGATTGGTAGGTTTCCCTAGGTGCCGGCTGAGCTAGAGGCCAAAATCTGCTGGTAGGCACTTTGCAAAAAACACCTCTGTTTTCTTTAAAAAAATTGGATGTGTCCACGTTGCACTTTGGGGCGTTTCCTGTCGCCGGCGCTAGGCCTACCCACACAAGTGAGGTATCATTTTTATCGGGAGACTTGGGGGAACGCTGGGTGGAAGGAAATTTGTGGCTCCTCTCAGATTCCAGAACTTTCTGCCACAGAAATGTGAGGAACATGTGTTTTTTTAGCCAAATTTTGAGGTTTGCAAAGGATTCTGGGTAACAGAACCTTGTCCGAGCCACACAAGTCACCCCATCTTGGATTCCCCTAGGTCTCTAGTTTTCAAAAATGCACAGGTTTGGTAGGTTTCCCTAGGTGCCGGCTGAGCTAGAGGCCAAAATCTACAGGTAGGCACCTTGCAAAAAACACCTCTGTTTTCTTTAAAAAAATTGGATGTGTCCACGTTGCGCTTTGGGGCGTTTCCTGTCACGGGCGCTAGGCCTACCCACACAAGTGAGGTATCATTTTTATTGGGAGACTTGGGGGAACGCTGGCTGGAAGGAAATTTGTGGCTCCTCTCAGATTCCAGAACTTTCTGCCACAGAAATGTGAGGAACATGTGTTTTTTAGCCAAATTTTGAGGTTTGCAAAGGATTCTGGGTAACAGAACCTGGTCCGAGCCACACAAGTCACCCCATCTTGGATTCCCCTAGGTCTCTAGTTTTCAGAAATGCACAGGTTTGGTAGGTTTCCCTAGGTGCCGGCTGAGCTACAGGCCAAAATCTACAGGTAGGCACTTTGCAAAAAACACCTCTGTTTTCTTTCAAAAATTTGGATGTGTCCACGTTGCGCTTTGGGGCGTTTCCTGTCGCGGGCGCTAGGCCTACCTACACAAGTGAGGTATAATTTTTATCGGAAAAAATGGGGGAACGCTGGGTGGAAGGAAATTGGTGGCTCCTCTCAGATTCCAGAACTTTCTTCCACAGAAATGTGAGGAACATGTGTTTTTTTAGCCAAATTTTGAGGTTTGCAAAGGATTCTGGGTAACAGAACCTGGTCCGAGCCACACAAGTCACCCCATCTTGGATTCCCCTAGGTCTCTACTTTTCAGAAATGCACAGGTTTGGTAGGTTTCCCTAGGTGCCGGCTGAGCTAGAGGCCAAAATCTACAGGTAGGCACCTTGCAAAAAACACTTCTATTTTCTTTCAAAAAATTGGATGTGTCCACGTTGCGCTTTGGGGCGTTTGCTGTCGCGGGCGCTAGGCCTACCCACACAAGTGAGGTATCATTTTTATCGGGAGACTTGGGGGAACGCTGGGTGGTAGGAAATTTGTGGCTCCTCTCAGATTCCAGAACTTTCTTCCACAGAAATGTGAGGAACATGTGTTTTTTTAGCCAAATTTTGAGGTTTGCAAAGGATTCTGGGTAACAGAACCTGGTCCGAGCCACACAAGTCACCCCATCTTGGATTCCCCTAGGTCTCTAGTTTTCAGAAATGCACAGGTTTGGTAGGTTTCCCTATGTGCCGGCTGAGCTAGAGGCCAAAATCTGCAGGTAGGCACCTTGCAAAAAACACTTCTGTTTTCTTTAAAAAAATTGGATGTGTCCACGTTGCGCTTTGGGGCGTTTGCTGTCGCGGGCGCTAGGCCTACCCACACAAGTGAGGTATCATTTTTATCGGGAGACTTGGGGGAACGCTGGGTGGAAGGAAATTTGTGGCTCCTCTCACATTCCAGAACTTTCTGCCACAGAAATGTGAGGAACATGTGTTTTTTTAGCCAAATTTTGAGGTTTGCAAAGGATTCTGGGTAACAGAACATGGTCCGAGCCACACAAGTCACCCCATCTTGGATTCCCCTAGGTCTCTAGTTTTCAGAAATGCACAGGTTCGGTAGGTTTCCCTAGGTGCCGGCTGAGCTAGATGCCAAAATCTGCTGGTAGGCACTTTGCAAAAAACACCTCTGTTTTCTTTAAAAAAATTGGATGTGTCCACGTTGCACTTTGGGGCGTTTCCTGTCGCCGGCGCTAGGCCTACCCACACAAGTGAGGTATCATTTTTATCGGGAGACTTGGGGGAACGCTGGGTGGAAGGAAATTTGTGGCTCCTCTCAGATTCCAGAACTTTCTGCCACAGAAATATGAGGAGCATGTGTTTTTTTAGCCAAATTTTGAGGTTTGCAAAGGATTCTGGGTAACAGAACCTGGTCCGAGCCACACAAGTCACCCCATCTTGGATTCCCCTAGGTCTCTAGTTTTCAGAAATGCACAGGTTTGGTAGGTTTCCCTAGGTGCCGGCTGAGCTAGAGGCCAAAATCTGCTGGTAGGCACTTTGCAAAAAACACCTCTGTTTTCTTTAAAAAATTGGATGTGTCCACGTTGCGCTTTGGGGCGTTTCCTGTCGCGGGCGCTAGGCCTACCCACACAAGTGAGGTATAATTTTTATCGGAAAAAATGGGGGAACGCTGGGTGGAAGGAAATTGGTGTCTCCTCTCAGATTCCAGAACTTTCTTCCACAGAAATGTGAGGAACATGTGTTTTTTTTAGCCAAATTTTGAGGTTTGCAAAGGATTCTGGGTAACAGAACCTGGTCCGAGCCACACAAGTCACCCCATCTTGGATTCCCCTAGGTCTCTCGTTTTCAGAAATGCACAGGTTTGGTAGGTTTCCCTAGGTGCCGGCTGAGCTAGAGGCCAAAATCTACAGGTAGGCACCTTGCAAAAAACACTTCTGTTTTCTTTCAAAAAATTGGATGTGTCCACGTTGCGCTTTGGGGCGTTTGCTGTCGCGGGCGCTAGGCCTACCCACACAAGTGAGGTATCATTTTTATCGGGAGACTTGGGGGAACGCTGGGTGGTAGGAAATTTGTGGCTCCTCTCAGATTCCAGAACTTTCTTCCACAGAAATGTGAGGAACATGTGTGTTTTTAGCCAAATTTTGAGGTTTACAAAGGATTCTGGGTAACAGAACCTGGTCCGAGCCACACAAGTCACCCCATCTTGGATTCCCCTAGGTCTCTAGTTTTCAGAAATGCACAGGTTTGGTAGGTTTCCCTAGGTGCCAGCTGAGCTACAGGCCAAAATCTACAGGTAGGCACTTTGCAAAAAACACCTCTGTTTTCTTTTAAAAAATTGGATGTGTCCACGTTGCGCTTTGGGGTGTTTCCTGTCGCGGGCGCTACGCCTACCCACACAAGTGAGGTATCATTTTTATGGGGAGTCTTGGGGGAACACTGGGTGGAAGGAAATTTGTGGCCCCTCTCGGATTCCAAAACTTTCTGCCACAGAAATGTGAGGAACATGTGTTTTTTTAGCCAGATTTTGAGGTTTGCAAAGGATTCTGGGTAACAGAACCTGGTCCGAGCCACACAAGTCACCCCATCTTGGATTCCCCTAGGTCTCTAGTTTTCAGAAATGCACAGGTTTGGTAGGTTTCCCTAGGTGCCGGCTGAGCTAGAGGCCAAAATCTGCTGGTAGGCACTTTGCAAAAAACACCTCTGTTTTCTTTCAAAAATTTGGATGTGTCCACGTTGCGCTTTGGGGCGTTTCCTGTCGCGGGCGCTAGGCCTACCCACACAAGTGAGGTATAATTTTTATCGGAAAAAATGGGGGAACGCTGGGTGGAAGGAAATTGGTGTCTCCTCTCAGATTCCAGAACTTTCTTCCACAGAAATGTGAGGAACATGTGTTTTTTTAGCCAAATTTTGAGGTTTGCAAAGGATTATGGGTAACAGAACCTGGTCCGAGCCACACAAGTCACCCCATCTTGGATTCCCCTAGGTCTCTAGTTTTCAGAAATGCACAGGTTTGGTAGGTTTCCCTAGGTGCCGGCTGAGCTAGAGGCCAAAATCTGCTGGTAGGCACCTTGCAAAAAACACCTCTGTTTTCTTTAAAAAAATTGGATGTCTCCACTTTGCGCTTTGGGGCGTTTGCTGTCGCAGGCGCTAGGCCTACCCACACAAGTGAGGTATCATTTTTATCGGGAGACTTGAGGGAACGCTGGGTGGAAGGAAATTTGTGGCTCCTCTCAGATTCCAGAACTTTCTTCCACAGAAATGTGAGGAACATGTGTTTTTGTAGCCAAATTTTGAGGTTTGCAAAGGATTCCGGGTAACAGAACCTGGTCCGAGCCACACAAGTCACCCCATCTTGGATTCCCCTAGGTCTCTAGTTTTCAGGAATGCACAGGTTTGGTAGGTTTCCCTAGGTGCCGGCTGAGCTAGAGGCCAAAATCTGCAGGTAGGCACTTTGCAAAAAACACCTCTGTTTTCTTTAAAAAAATTGGATGTGTACACGTTGCGCTTTGGGGCATTTCCTGTCGCGGGCGCTAGGCCTACCCACACAAGTGAGGTATAATTTTTATCGGAAAAAATGGGGGAACGCTGGGTGGAAGGAAATTGGTGTCTCCTCTCAGATTCCAGAACTTTCTTCCACAGAAATGTGAGGAACATGTGTTTTTTTAGCCAAATTTTGAGGTTTGCAAAGGATTATGGGTAACAGAACCTGGTCCGAGCCACACAAGTCACCCCATCTTGGATTCCCCTAGGTCTCTAGTTTTCAGAAATGCACAGGTTTGGTAGGTTTCCCTAGGTGCCGGCTGAGCTAGAGGCCAAAATCTGCAGGTAGGCACCTTGCAAAAAACACTTCTGTTTTCTTTAAAAAAATTGGATGTGTCCACGTTGCGCTTTGGGGCGTTTGCTGTCGCAGGCGCTAGGCCTACCCACACAAGTGAGGTATCATTGTTATCGGGAGACTTGGGGGAACGCTGGGTGGAAGGAAATTTGTGGCTCCTCTCAGATTCCAGAACTTTCTGCCACAGAAATGTGAGGAACATGTGTTTTTTTAGCCAAATTTTGAGGTTTGCAAAGGATTCTGGGTAACAGAACATGGTCCGAGCCACACAAGTCACCCCATCTTGGATTCCCCTAGGTCTCTAGTTTTCAGAAATGCACAGGTTTGGTAGGTTTCCCTAGGTGCCGGCTGAGCTAGAGGCCAAAATCTGCTGGTAGGCACTTTGCAAAAAACACCTCTGTTTTCTTTAAAAAAATTGGATGTGTCCACGTTGCACTTTGGGGCATTTCCTGTCGCCGGCGCTAGGCCTACCCACACAAGTGAGGTATCATTTTTATCGGGAGACTTGGGGGAACGCTTTGTGGCTCCTCTCAGATTCCAGAACTTTCTGCCACAGAAATGTGAGGAACATGTGTTTTTTTAGCCAAATTTTGAGGTTTGCAAAGGATTATGGGTAACAGAACCTGGTCCGAGCCACACAAGTCACCCCATCTTGGATTCCCCTAGGTCTCTAGTTTTCAGAAAGGCACAGGTTTGGTAGGTTTCCCTAGGTGCCAGCTGAGCTACAGGCCAAAATCTACAGGTAGGCACTTTGCAAAAAACACCTCTGTTTTCTTTAAAAAAATTGGATGTGTCCACGTTGCGCTTTGGGGTGTTTCCTGTCGCGGGCGCTACGCCTACCCACACAAGTGAGGTATCATTTTTATGGGGAGTCTTGGGGGAACACTGGGTGGAAGGAAATTTGTGGCCCCTCTCGGATTCCAAAACTTTCTGCCACAGAAATGTGAGGAACATGTGTTTTTTTAGCCAGATTTTGAGGTTTGCAAAGGATTCTGGGTAACAGAACCTGGTCCGAGCCACACAAGTCACCCCATCTTGGATTCCCCTAGGTCTCTAGTTTTCAGAAATGCACAGGTTTGGTAGGTTTCCCTAGGTGCCGGCTGAGCTAGAGGCCAAAATCTGCTGGTAGGCACTTTGCAAAAAACACCTCTGTTTTCTTTCAAAAATTTGGATGTGTCCACGTTGCGCTTTGGGGCGTTTCCTGTCGCGGGCGCTAGGCCTACCCACACAAGTGAGGTATAATTTTTATCGGAAAAAATGGGGGAACGCTGGGTGGAAGGAAATTGGTGTCTCCTCTCAGATTCCAGAACTTTCTTCCACAGAAATGTGAGGAACATGTGTTTTTTTAGCCAAATTTTGAGGTTTGCAAAGGATTATGGGTAACAGAACCTGGTCCGAGCCACACAAGTCACCCCATCTTGGATTACCCTAGGTCTCTAGTTTTCAGAAAGGCACAGGTTTGGTAGGTTTCCCTAGGTGCCAGCTGAGCTACAGGCCAAAATCTACAGGTAGGCACTTTGCAAAAAACACCTCTGTTTTCTTTTAAAAAATTGGATGTGTCCACGTTGCGCTTTGGGGTGTTTCCTGTCGCGGGCGCTACGCCTACCCACACAAGTGAGGTATCATTTTTATGGGGAGTCTTGGGGGAACACTGGGTGGAAGGAAATTTGTGGCCCCTCTCGGATTCCAAAACTTTCTGCCACAGAAATGTGAGGAACATGTGTTTTTTTAGCCAGATTTTGAGGTTTGCAAAGGATTCTGGGTAACAGAACCTGGTCCGAGCCACACAAGTCACCCCATCTTGGATTCCCCTAGGTCTCTAGTTTTCAGAAATGCACAGGTTTGGTAGGTTTCCCTAGGTGCCGGCTGAGCTAGAGGCCAAAATCTACAGGTAGGCACCTTGCAAAAAACACTTCTGTTTTCTTTCAAAAAATTGGATGTGTCCACGTTGCGCTTTGGGGCGTTTCCTGTCGCGGGCGCTAGGCCTACCCACACAAGTGAGGTATCATTTTTATCGGGAGACTTGGGGGAACGCTGGCTGGAAGGAAATTTGTGGCTCCTCACAGATTCCAGAACTTTCTGCCACAGAAATGTGAGGAACATGTGTTTTTTAGCCAAATTTTGACGTTTGCAAAGGATTCTGGGTAACAGAACCTGGTCCGAGCCACACAAGTCACCCCATCTTGGATTCCCCTAGGTCTCTAGTTGTCAGAAATGCACAGGTTTGGTAGGTTTCCCTAGGTGCCGACTGAGCTAGAGGAAAAAAACTACAGGTAGGCACCTTGCAAAAAACACTTCTGTTTTCTTTAAAAAAATTGGATGTGTCCACGTTGCGCTTTGGGGCGTTTGCTGTCGCGGGCGCTACGCCTACCCACACAAGTGAGGTATCATTTTTATCGGGAGACTTGGAGGAACGCTGGGTGGAAGGAAATTTGTGGCTCCTCTCAGGTTCCAGAACTATCTTCCACAGAAATGTGAGGAACATGTGTTTTTTTAGCCAAATTTTGAGGTTTGCAAAGGATTCCGGGTAACAGAACCTGGTCCGAGCCACACAAGTCACCCCATCTTGGATTCCCCTAGGTCTCTAGTTTTCAGAAATGCACAGGTTTGGTAGGTTTCCCTAGGTGCCGGCTGAGCTAGAGGCCAAAATCAGCAGGTAGGCACTTTGCAAAAAACACCTCTGTTTTCTTTAAAAAAATTGGATTTGTCCACGTTGCGCTTTGGGGCGTTTCCTGTCGCCGGCGCTAGGCCTACCCACACAAGTGAGGTATCATTTTTATCGGGAGACTTGGGGGAACGCTTTGTGGCTCCTCTCAGATTCCAGAACTTTCTGCCACAGAAATGTGAGGAACATGTGTTTTTTTAGCCAAATTTTGAGGTTTGCAAAGGATTCTGGGTAACAGAACCTGGTCCGAGCCACACAAGTCACCCCATCTTGGATTCCCCTAGGTCTCTAGTTTTCAGAAATGCACAGGTTTGGTAGGTTTCCCTAGGTGCTGGCTGAGCTACAGGCCGAAATCTACAGGTAGGCACTTTGCAAAAAACACCTCTGTTTTCTTTAAAAAATTTGGATGTGTCCACGTTGCGCTTTGGGGCGGTTCCTGTCGCGGGCGCTAGGCCTACCCACACGAGTGAGGAATCATTTTTATCGGGAGACGTGGGGCAACGCTGGGAGGAAGGACATTTGTGGCTCCTCTCAGATTCCAGAACTTTCTGCCACAGAAATGTGAGGAACATGTGTTTTTTTTGCCAAATTTTGAGGTTTGCAAAGGATTATGGGTAACAGAACCTGGTCCGAGCCACACAAGTCACCCCATCTTGGATTCCCCTAGGTCTCTAGTTTTCAGAAATGCACAGGTTTGGTAGGTTTCCCTAGGTGCCGACTGAGCTAGAGGCCAAAATCTACAGGTAGGCACCTTGCAAAAAACACTTCTGTTTTCTTTAAAAAAATTGGATGTCTCCACGTTGCGCTTTGGGGCCTTTGCTGTCGCGGGCGCTAGGCCTACCCACACAAGTGAGGTATCATTTTTATCGGGAGACTTGAGGGAACGCTGGGTGGAAGGAAATTTGTGGCTCCTCTCAGATTCCAGAACTTTCTTCCACAGAAATGTGAGGAACATGTGTTTTTGTAGCCAAATTTTGAGGTTTGCAAAGGATTCCGGGTAACAGAACCTGGTCCGAGCCACACAAGTCACCCCATCTTGGATTCCCCTAGGTCTCTAGTTTTCAGGAATGCACAGGTTTGGTAGGTTTCCCTAGGTGCCGGCTGAGCTAGAGGCCAAAATCTGCAGGTAGGCACTTTGCAAAAAACACCTCTGTTTTCTTTAAAAAAATTGGATGTGTCCACGTTGCGCTTTGGGGCATTTCCTGTCGCGGGCGCTAGGCCTACCCACACAAGTGATGTATAATTTTTATCGGGAGACGTGGGGTAACGCTGGGTGGAAGGAAATTTGTGGCTCCTCTTAGAGTCCAGAACTTTCTTCCACAGAAATGTGAGGAACATGTGTTTTTTTAGCCAAATTGTGAGATTTGCAAAGGATTCTGGGTAACAGAACCTGGTCCGAGCCACACAAGTCACCCCATCTTGGATTCCCCTAGGTCTCTAGTTTTCAGAAATGCACAGGTTTGGTAGGTTTCCCTAGGTGCCGGCTGAGCTAGAGGCCAAAATCTGCTGGTAGGCACTTTGCAAAAAACACCTCTGTTTTCTTTAAAAAAATTGGATGTGTCCACGTTGCACTTTGGGGCGTTTCCTGTCGCCGGCGCTAGGCCTACCCACACAAGTGAGGTATCATTTTTATCGGGAGACTTGGGGGAACGCTTTGTGGCTCCTCTCAGATTCCAGAACTTTCTGCCACAGAAATGTGAGGAACATGTGTTTTTTTAGCCAAATTTTGAGGTTTGCAAAGGATTATGGGTAACAGAACCTGGTCCGAGCCACACAAGTCACCCCATCTTGGATTCCCCTAGGTCTCTAGTTTTCAGAAAGGCACAGGTTTGGTAGGTTTCCCTAGGTGCCGGCTGAGCTACAGGCCAAAATCTACAGGTAGGCACTTTGCAAAAAACACCTCTGTTTTCTTTCAAAAAATTGGATGTGTCCACGTTGCGCTTTGGGGTGTTTCCTGTCGCGGGCGCTACGCCTACCCACACAAGTGAGGTATCATTTTTATGGGGAGTCTTGGGGGAACACTGGGTGGAAGGAAATGTGTGGCCCCTCTCGGATTCCAAAACTTTCTGCCACAGAAATGTGAGGAACATGTGTTTTTTTAGCCAGATTTTGAGGTTTGCAAAGGATTCTGGGTAACAGAACCTGGTCCGAGCCACACAAGTCACCCCATCTTGGATTCCCCTAGGTCTCTAGTTTTCAGAAATGCACAGGTTTGGTAGGTTTCCCTAGGTGCCGGCTGAGCTAGAGGCCAAAATCTGCTGGTAGGCACTTTGCAAAAAACACCTCTGTTTTCTTTCAAAAATTTGGATGTGTCCACGTTGCGCTTTGGGGCGTTTCCTGTCGCGGGCGCTAGGCCTACCCACACAAGTGAGGTATAATTTTTATCGGAAAAAATGGGGGAACGCTGGGTGGAAGGAAATTGGTGTCTCCTCTCAGATTCCAGAACTTTCTTCCACAGAAATGTGAGGAACATGTGTTTTTTTAGCCAAATTTTGAGATTTGCAAAGGATTATGGGTAACAGAACCTGGTCCGAGCCACACAAGTCACCCCATCTTGGATTCCCCTAGGTCTCTAGTTTTCAGAAAGGCACAGGTTTGGTAGGTTTCCCTAGGTGCCGGCTGAGCTAGAGGCCAAAATCTGCTGGTAGGCACTTTGCAAAAAACACCTCTGTTTTCTTTTAAAAAATTGGATGTGTCCACGTTGCGCTTTGGGGTGTTTCCTGTCGCGGGCGCTACGCCTACCCACACAAGTGAGGTATCATTTTTATGGGGAGTCTTGGGGGAACACTGGGTGGAAGGAAATTTGTGGCCCCTCTCGGATTCCAAAACTTTCTGCCACAGAAATGTGAGGAACATGTGTTTTTTTAGCCAGATTTTGAGGTTTGCAAAGGATTCTGGGTAACAGAACCTGGTCCGAGCCACACAAGTCACCCCATCTTGGATTCCCCTAGGTCTCTAGTTGTCAGAAATGCACAGGTTTGGTAGGTTTCCCTAGGTGCCGGCTGAGCTAGAGGCCAAAATCTACAGGTAGGCACCTTGCAAAAAACAGTTCTGTTTTCTTGAAAAGAATTGGATGTGTCCACGTTGCGCTTTGGGGCCTTTGCTGTCGCGGGCGCTAGGCCTACCCACACAAGTGAGGTATCATTTTTATCGGGAGACTTGAGAGAACGCTGGGTGGAAGGAAATTTGTGGCTCCTCTCAGATTCCAGAACTTTCTTCCACAGAAATGTGAGGAACATGTGTTTTTGTAGCCAAATTTTGAGGTTTGCAAAGGATTCCGGGTAACAGAACCTGGTCCGAGCCACACAAGTCACCCCATCTTGGATTCCCCTAGGTCTCTAGTTTTCAGAAATGCACAGGTTTGGTAGGTTTTCCTAGGTGCCGGCTGAGCTAGAGGCCAAAATCTGCAGGTAGGCACTTTGCAAAAAACACCTCTGTTTTCTTTAAAAAAATTAGATGTGTCCACGTTGCGCTTTGGGGCATTTCCTGTCGCGGGCGCTAGGCCTACCCACACAAGTGATGTATAATTTTTATCGGGAGACGTGGGGTAACGCTGGGTGGAAGGAAATTTGTGGCTCCTCTCAGAGTCCAGAACTTTCTTCCACAGAAATGTGAGGAACATGTGTTTTTTTAGCCAAATTGTGAGATTTGCAAAGGATTCTGGGTAACAGAACCTGGTCCGAGCCACACAAGTCACCCCATCTTGGATTCCCCTAGGTCTCTAGTTGTCAGAAATGCACAGGTTTGGTAGGTTTCCCTAGGTGCCGACTGAGCTAGAGGCCAAAATCTACAGGTAGGCACCTTGCAAAAAACACTTCTGTTTTCTTTAAAAAAATTGGATGTCTCCACGTTGCGCTTTGGGGCCTTTGCTGTCGCGGGCGCTAGGCCTACCCACACAAGTGAGGTATCATTTTTATCGGGAGACTTGAGGGAACGCTGGGTGGAAGGAAATTTGTGGCTCCTCTTAGATTCCAGAACTTTCTTCCACAGAAATGTGAGGAACATGTGTTTTTGTAGCCAAATTTTGAGGTTTGCAAAGGATTCCGGGTAACAGAACCTGGTCCGAGCCACACAAGTAACCCCATCTTGGATTCCCCTAGGTCTCTAGTTTTCAGGAATGCACAGGTTTGGTAGGTTTCCCTAGGTGCCGGCTGAGCTAGAGGCCAAAATCTGCAGGTAGGCACTTTGCAAAAAACACCTCTGTTTTCTTTAAAAAAATTGGATGTGTCCACGTTGCGCTTTGGGGCATTTCCTGTCGCGGGCGCTAGGCCTACCCACACAAGTGATGTATAATTTTTATCGGGAGACGTGGGGTAACGCTGGGTGGATGGAAATTTGTGGCTCCTCTTAGAGTCCAGAACTTTCTTCCACAGAAATGTGAGGAACATGTGTTTTTTTAGCCAAATTGTGAGATTTGCAAAGGATTCTGGGTAACAGAACCTGGTCCGAGCCACACAAGTCACCCCATCTTGGATTCCCCTAGGTCTCTAGTTTTCAGAAATGCACAGGTTTGGTAGGTTTCCCTAGGTGCCGGCTGAGCTAGAGGCCAAAATCTGCAGGTAGGCACCTTGCAAAAAACACTTCTGTTTTCTTTAAAAAAATTGGATGTGTCCACGTTGCGCTTTGGGGCGTTTGCTGTCGCAGGCGCTAGGCCTACCCACACAAGTGAGGTATCATTGTTATCGGGAGACTTGGGGGAACGCTGGGTGGAAGGAAATTTGTGGCTCCTCTCAGATTCCAGAACTTTCTGCCACAGAAATGTGAGGAACATGTGTTTTTTTAGCCAAATTTTGAGGTTTGCAAAGGATTCTGGGTAACAGAACATGGTCCGAGCCACACAAGTCACCCCATCTTGGATTCCCCTAGGTCTCTAGTTTTCAGAAATGCACAGGTTTGGTAGGTTTCCCTAGGTGCCGGCTGAGCTAGAGGCCAAAATCTGCTGGTAGGCACTTTGCAAAAAACACCTCTGTTTTCTTTAAAAAAATTGGATGTGTCCACGTTGCACTTTGGGGCGTTTCCTGTCGCCGGCGCTAGGCCTACCCACACAAGTGAGGTATCATTTTTATCGGGAGACTTGGGGGAACGCTTTGTGGCTCCTCTCAGATTCCAGAACTTTCTGCCACAGAAATGTGAGGAACATGTGTTTTTTTAGCCAAATTTTGAGGTTTGCAAAGGATTATGGGTAACAGAACCTGGTCCGAGCCACACAAGTCACCCCATCTTGGATTCCCCTAGGTCTCTAGTTTTCAGAAAGGCACAGGTTTGGTAGGTTTCCCTAGGTGCCAGCTGAGCTACAGGCCAAAATCTACAGGTAGGCACTTTGCAAAAAACACCTCTGTTTTCTTTCAAAAAATTGGATGTGTCCACGTTGCGCTTTGGGGTGTTTCCTGTCGCGGGCGCTACGCCTACCCAAACAAGTGCGGTATCATTTTTATGGGGAGTCTTGGGGGAACACTGGGTGGAAGGAAATTTGTGGCCCCTCTCGGATTCCAAAACTTTCTGCCACAGAAATGTGAGGAACATGTGTTTTTTTAGCCAGATTTTGAGGTTTGCAAAGGATTCTGGGTAACAGAACCTGGTCCGAGCCACACAAGTCACCCCATCTTGGATTCCCCTAGGTCTCTAGTTTTCAGAAATGCACAGGTTTGGTAGGTTTCCCTAGGTGCCGGCTGAGCTAGAGGCCAAAATCTGCTGGTAGGCACTTTGCAAAAAACACCTCTGTTTTCTTTCAAAAATTTGGATGTGTCCACGTTGCGCTTTGGGGCGTTTCCTGTCGCGGGCGCTAGGCCTACCCACACAAGTGAGGTATAATTTTTATCGGAAAAAATGGGGGAACGCTGGGTGGAAGGAAATTGGTGTCTCCTCTCAGATTCCAGAACTTTCTTCCACAGAAATGTGAGGAACATGTGTTTTTTTAGCCAAATTTTGAGGTTTGCAAAGGATTATGGGTAACAGAACCTGGTCCGAGCCACACAAGTCACCCCATCTTGGATTACCCTAGGTCTCTAGTTTTCAGAAAGGCACAGGTTTGGTAGGTTTCCCTAGGTGCCAGCTGAGCTACAGGCCAAAATCTACAGGTAGGCACTTTGCAAAAAACACCTCTGTTTTCTTTTAAAAAATTGGATGTGTCCACGTTGCGCTTTGGGGTGTTTCCTGTCGCGGGCGCTACGCCTACCCACACAAGTGAGGTATCATTTTTATGGGGAGTCTTGGGGGAACACTGGGTGGAAGGAAATTTGTGGCCCCTCTCGGATTCCAAAACTTTCTGCCACAGAAATGTGAGGAACATGTGTTTTTTTAGCAAGATTTTGAGGTTTGCAAGGGATTCTGGGTAACAGAACCTGGTCCGAGCCACACAAGTCACCCCATCTTGGATTCCCCTAGGTCTCTAGTTTTCAGAAATGCACAGGTTTGGTAGGTTTCCCTAGGTGCCGGCTGAGCTAGAGGCCAAAATCTGCTGGTAGGCACTTTGCAAAAAACACCTCTGTTTTCTTTCAAAAATTTGGATGTGTCCACGTTGCGCTTTGGGGCGTTTCCTGTCGCGGGCGCTATGCCTACCCACACAAGTGAGGTATAATTTTTATCGGAAAAAATGGTGGAACGCTGGGTGGAAGGAAATTGGTGTCTCCTCTCAGATTCCAGAACTTTATTCCACAGAAATGTGAGGAACATGTGTTTTTTTAGCCAAATTTTGAGGTTTGCAAAGGATTATGGGTAACAGAACCTGGTCCGAGCCACACAAGTCACCCCATCTTGGATTACCCTAGGTCTCTAGTTTTCAGAAAGGCACAGGTTTGGTAGGTTTCCCTAGGTGCCAGCTGAGCTACAGGCCAAAATCTACAGGTAGGCACTTTGCAAAAAACACCTCTGTTTTCTTTTAAAAAATTGGATGTGTCCACGTTGCGCTTTGGGGTGTTTCCTGTCGCGGGCGCTACGCCTACCCACACAAGTGAGGTATCATTTTTATGGGGAGTCTTGGGGGAACACTGGGTGGAAGGAAATTTGTGGCCCCTCTCGGATTCCAAAACTTTCTGCCACAGAAATGTGAGGAACATGTGTTTTTTTAGCCAGATTTTGAGGTTTGCAAAGGATTCTGGGTAACAGAACCTGGTCCGAGCCACACAAGTCACCCCATCTTGGATTCCCCTAGGTCTCTAGTTGTCAGAAATGCACAGGTTTGGTAGGTTTCCCTAGGTGCCGGCTGAGCTAGAGGCCAAAATCTACAGGTAGGCACCTTGCAAAAAACACTTCTGTTTTCTTGAAAAAAATTGGATAAGTCCACGTTGCGCTTTGAGGCCTTTGCTGTCACGGGCGCTAGGCCTACCCACACAAGTGAGGTATCATTTTTATCGGGAGACTTGAGGGAACGCTGGGTGGAAGGAAATTTGTGGCTCCTCTCAGATTCCAGAACTTTCTTTCACAGAAATGTGAGGAACATGTGTTTTTGTAGCCAAATTTTGAGGTTTGCAAAGGATTCCGGGTAACAGAACCTGGTCCGAACCACACAAGTCACCCCATCTTGGATTCCCCTAGGTCTCTAGTTTTCAGAAATGCACAGGTTTGGTAGGTTTCCCTAGGTGCCGGCTGAGCTAGAGGCCAAAATCTGCAGGTAGGCACTTTGCAAAAAACACCTCTGTTTTCTTTGAAAAAATTAGATGTGTCCACGTTGAGCTTTGGGGCATTTCCTGTCGCGGGCGCTAGGCATACCCACACAAGTGATGTATAATTTTTATCGGGAGACGTGGGGTAACGCTGGGTGGAAGGAAATTTGTGGCTCCTCTCAGAGTCCAGAACTTTCTTCCACAGAAATGTGAGGAACATGTGTTTTTTTAGCCAAATTGTGAGATTTGCAAAGGATTCTGGGTAACAGAACCTGGTCCGAGCCACACAAGTCACCCCATCTTGGATTCCCCTAGGTCTCTAGTTTTCAGAAATGCACAGGTTTGGTAGGTTTCCCTAGGTGCCGGCTGAGCTAGAGGCCAAAATCTGCAGGTAGGCACCTTGCAAAAAACACTTCTGTTTTCTTTAAAAAAATTGGATGTGTCCACGTTGCGCTTTGGGGCGTTTGCTGTCGCGGGCGCTAGGCCTACCCACACAAGTGAGGTATCATTGTTATCGGGAGACTTGGGGGAACGCTGGGTGGAAGGAAATTTGTGGCTCCTCTCAGATTCCAGAACTTTCTGCCACAGAAATGTGAGGAACATGTGTTTTTTTAGCCAAATTTTGAGGTTTGCAAAGGATTCTGGGTAACAGAACATGGTCCGAGCCACACAAGTCACCCCATCTTGGATTCCCCTAGGTCTCTAGTTTTCAGAAATGCACAGGTTTGGTAGGTTTCCCTAGGTGCCGGCTGTGCTAGAGGCCAAAATCTGCTGGTAGGCACTTTGCAAAAAAAACCTCTGTTTTCTTTAAAAAAATTGGATGTGTCCACGTTGCACTTTGGGGCGTTTCCTGTCGCCGGCGCTAGGCCTACCCACACAAGTGAGGTATCATTTTTATCGGGAGACTTGGGGGAACGCTGGGTGGAAGGAAATTTGTGGCTCCTCTCAGATTCCAGAACTTTCTGCCACAGAAATGTGAGGAACATGTGTTTTTTTAGCCAAATTTTGAGGTTTGCAAAGGATTCTGGGTAACAGAACCTGGTCCGAGCCACACAAGTCACCCCATCTTGGATTCCCCTAGGTCTCTAGTTTTCAGAAATGCACAGGTTTGGTAGGTTTCCCTAGGTGCCGGCTGAGCTAGAGGCCAAAATCTACAGGTAGGCACCTTGCAAAAAACACCTCTGTTTTCTTTCAAAAAATTGGATGTGTCCACGTTGCGCTTTGGGGCGTTTCCTGTCACGGGCGCTAGGCCTACCCACCCAAGTGAGGTATCATTTTTATTGGGAGACTTGGGGGAACGCTGGGTGGAAGGAAATTTGTGGCTCCTCTCAGATTCCAGAACTTTCTGCCACAGAAATATGAGGAGCATGTGTTTTTTTAGCCAAATTTTGAGGTTTGCAAAGGATTCTGGTAACAGAACCTGGTCCGAGCCACACAAGTCACCCCATCTTGGATTCCCCTAGGTCTCTAGTTTTCAGAAATGCACAGGTTTGGTAGGTTTCCCTAGGTGCTGGCTGAGCTAGAGGCCAAAATCTGCTGGTAGGCACTTTGCGAAAAACACCTCTGTTTTCTTTCCAAAATTTGGATGTGTCCACGTTGCGCTTTGGGGCGTTTCCTGTCACGGGCGCTAGGCCTACCCACACAAGTGAGGTATAATTTTTATCGGAAAAAATGGGGGAACGCTGGGTGGAAGGAAATTGGTGTCTCCTCTCAGATTCCAGAACTTTCTTCCACAGAAATGTGAGGAACATGTGTTTTTTTTAGCCAAATTTTGAGGTTTGCAAAGGATTCTGGGTAACAGAACCTGGTCCGAGCCACACAAGTCACCCCATCTTGGATTCCCCTAGGTCTCTCGTTTTCAGAAATGCACAGGTTTGGTAGGTTTCCCTAGGTGCCGGCTGAGCTAGAGGCCAAAATCTACAGGTAGGCACCTTGCAAAAAACACTTCTGTTTTCTTTCAAAAAATTGGATGTGTCCACGTTGCGCTTTGGGGCGTTTGCTGTCGCGGGCGCTAATCCTACCCACACAAGTGAGGTATCATTTTTATCGGGAGACTTGGGGGAACGCTGGGTGGTAGGAAATTTGTGGCTCCTCCCAGATTCCAGAACTTTCTTCCACAGAAATGTGAGGAACATGTGTGTTTTTAGCTAAATTTTGAGGTTTACAAAGGATTCTGGGTAACAGAACCTGGTCCGAGCCACACAAGTCACCCCATCTTGGATTCCCCTAGGTCTCTAGTTTTCAGAAATGCACAGGTTTGGTAGGTTTCCCTAGGTGCCGGCTGAGCTAGAGGCCAAAATCTACAGGTAGGCACCTTGCAAAAAACACTTCTGTTTTCTTTCAAAAAATTGGATGTGTCCACGTTGCGCTTTGGGGCGTTTCCTGTCGCGGGCGCTAGGCCTACCCACACAAGTGAGGTATCATTTTTATCGGGAGACTTGGGGGAACGCTGGCTGGAAGGAAATTTGTGGCTCCTCTCAGATTCCAGAACTTTCTGCCACAGAAATGTGAGGAACATATGTTTTTTAGCCAAATTTTGACGTTTGCAAAGGATTCTGGGTAACAGAACCTGGTCCGAGCCACACAAGTCACCCCATCTTGGATTCCCCTAGGTCTCTAGTTGTCAGAAATGCACAGGTTTGGTAGGTTTCCCTAGGTGCCGACTGAGCTAGAGGAAAAAAACTACAGGTAGGCACCTTGCAAAAAACACTTCTGTTTTCTTTAAAAAAATTGGATGTGTCCACGTTGCGCTTTGGGGCGTTTGCTGTCGCGGGCGCTACGCCTACCCACACAAGTGAGGTATCATTTTTATCGGGAGACTTGGGGGAACGCTGGGTGGAAGGAAATTTGTGGCTCCTCTCAGATTCCAGAACTTTCTTCAACAGAAATGTGAGGAACATGTTTTTTTTTAGCCAAATTTTGAGGTTTGCAAAGGATTCCGGGTAACAGAACCTGGTCCGAGCCACACAAGTCACCCCATCTTGGATTCCCCTAGGTCTCTAGTTTTCAGAAATGCACAGGTTTGGTAGGTTTCCCTAGGTGCCGGCTGAGCTAGAGGCCAAAATCAGCAGGTAGGCACTTTGCAAAAAACACCTCTGTTTTCTTTAAAAAAATTGGATTTGTCCACGTTGCGCTTCGGGGCGTTTCCTGTCGCCGGCGCTAGGCCTACCCACACAAGTGAGGTATCATTTTTATCGGGAGACTTGGGGGAACGCTTTGTGGCTCCTCTCAGATTCCAGAACTTTCTGCCACAGAAATGTGAGGAACATGTGTTTTTTTAGCCAAATTTTGAGGTTTGCAAAGGATTCTGGGTAACAGAACCTGGTCCGAGCCACACAAGTCACCCCATCTTGGATTCCCCTAGGTCTCTAGTTTTCAGAAATGCACAGGTTTCGTAGGTTTCCCTAGGTGCTGGCTGAGCTACAGGCCGAAATCTACAGGTAGGCACTTTGCAAAAAACACCTCTGTTTTCTTTAAAAAATTTGGATGTGTCCACGTTGCGCTTTGGGGCGTTTCCTGTCGCGGGCGCTAGGCCTACCCACACGAGTGAGGAATCATTTTTATCGGGAGACGTGGGGGAACGCTGGGAGGAAGGACATTTGTGGCTCCTCTCAGATTCCTGAACTTTCTGCCACAGAAATGTGAGGAACATGTGTTTTTTTAGCCAAATTTTGAGGTTTGCAAAGGATTATGGGTAACAGAACCTGGTCCGAGCCACACAAGTCACCCCATCTTGGATTCCCCTAGGTCTCTAGTTTTCAGAAAGGCACAGGTTTGGTAGGTTTCCCTAGGTGCCGGCTGAGCTACAGGCCAAAATCTACAGGTAGGCACTCTGCAAAAAACACCTCTGTTTTCTTTCAAAAAATTGGATGTGTCCACGTTGCGCTTTGGGGTGTTTCCTGTCGCGGGCGCTACGCCTACCCACACAAGTGAGGTATCATTTTTATGGGGAGTCTTGGGGGAACACTGGGTGGAAGGAAATTTGTGGCCCCTCTCGGATTCCAAAACTTTCTTCCACAGAAATGTGAGGAACATGTGTTTTTGTAGCCAAATTTTGAGGTTTGCAAAGGATTCCGGGTAACAGAACCTGGTCCGAGCCACATAAGTCACCCCATCTTGGATTCCCCTAGGTCTCTAGTTTTCAGAAATGCACAGGTTTGGTAGGTTTCCCTAGGTGCCGGCTGAGCTAGAGGCCAAAATCTGCTGGTAGGCACTTTGCAAAAAACACCTCTGTTTTCTTTAAAAAAATTGGATGTGTCCACGTTGCGCTTTGGGGCATTTCCTGTCGCGGGCGCTAGGCCTACCCACAGAAGTGATGTATAATTTTTATCGGGAGACGTGGGGTAACGCTGGGTGGAAGGAAATTTGTGGCTCCTCTTAGAGTCCAGAACTTTCTTCCACAGAAATGTGAGGAACATATGTTTTTTTAGCCAAATTGTGAGATTTGCAAAGGATTCTGGGTAACAGACCTGGTCCGAGCCACACAAGTCACCCCATCTTGGATTCCCCTAGGTCTCTAGTTTTCAGAAATGCACAGGTTTGGTAGGTTTCCCTAGGTGCCGGCTGAGCTAGAGGCCAAAATCTGCTGGTAGGCACTTTGCAAAAAACACCTCTGTTTTCTTTAAAAAAATTGGATGTGTCCACGTTGCACTTTGGGGCGTTTCCTGTCGCCGGCGCTAGGCCTACCCACACAAGTGAGGTATCATTTTTATCGGGAGACTTGGGGGAACGCTTTGTGGCTCCTCTCAGATTCCAGAACTTTCTGCCACAGAAATGTGAGGAACATGTGTTTTTTTAGCCAAATTTTGAGGTTTGCAAAGGATTATGGGTAACAGAACCTGGTCCGAGCCACACAAGTCACCCCATCTTGGATTCCCCTAGGTCTCTAGTTTTCAGAAAGGCACAGGTTTGGTAGGTTTCCCTAGGTCCCGGCTGAGCTACAGGCCAAAATCTACAGGTAGGCACTTTGCAAAAAACACCTCTGTTTTCTTTCAAAAAATTGGATGTGTCCACGTTGCGCTTTGGGGTGTTTCCTGTCGCGGGCGCTACGCCTACCCACACAAGTGAGGTATCATTTTTATGGGGAGTCTTGGGGGAACACTGGGTGGAAGGAAATTTGTGGCCCCTCTCGGATTCCAAAACTTTCTGCCACAGAAATGTGAGGAACATGTGTTTTTTTAGCCAGATTTTGAGGTTTGAAAAGGATTCTGGGTAACAGAACCTGGTCTGAGCCACACAAGTCACACCATCTTGGATTCCCCTAGGTCTCTAGTTTTCAGAAATGCACAGGTTTGGTAGGTTTCCCTAGGTGCCGGCTGAGCTAGAGGCCAAAATCTGCTGGTAGGCACTTTGCAAAAAACACCTCTGTTTTCTTTCAAAAATTTGGATGTGTCCACGTTGCGCTTTGGGGCGTTTCCTGTCGCGGGCGCTAGGCCTACCCACACAAGTGAGGTATAATTTTTATCGGAAAAAATGGGGGAACGCTGGGTGGAAGGAAATTGGTGTCTCCTCTCAGATTCCAGAACTTTCTTCCACAGAAATGTGAGGAACATGTGTTTTTTTAGCCAAATTTTGAGGTTTGCAAAGGATTATGGGTAACAGAACCTGGTCCGAGCCACACAAGTCACCCCATCTTGGATTACCCTAGGTCTCTAGTTTTCAGAAAGGCACAGGTTTGGTAGGTTTCCCTAGGTGCCAGCTGAGCTACAGGCCAAAATCTACAGGTATGCACTTTGCAAAAAACACCTCTGTTTTCTTTTAAAAAATTGGATGTGTCCACTTTGCGCTTTGGGGTGTTTCCTGTCGCGGGCGCTACGCCTACCCACACAAGTGAGGTATCATTTTTATGGGGAGTCTTGGGGGAACACTGGGTGGAAGTAAATTTGTGGCCCCTCTCGGATTCCAAAACTTTCTGCCACAGAAATGTGAGGAACATGTGTTTTTTTAGCCAGATTTTGAGGTTTGCAAAGGATTCTGGGTAACAGAACCTGGTCCGAGCCACACAAGTCACCCCATCTTGGATTCCCCTAGGTCTCTAGTTGTCAGAAATGCACAGGTTTGGTAGGTTTCCCTAGGTGCCGGCTGAGCTAGAGGCCAAAATCTACAGGTAGGCACCTTGCAAAAAACACTTCTGTTTTCTTGAAAAAAATTGGATGTGTCCACGTTGCGCTTTGGGGCCTTTGCTGTCGCGGGCGCTAGGCCTACCCACACAAGTGAGGTATCATTTTTATCGGGAGACTTGAGGGAACGCTGGGTGGAAGGAAATTTGTGGCTCCTCTCAGATTCCAGAACTTTCTTCCACAGAAATGTGAGGAACATGTGTTTTTGTAGCCAAATTTTGAGGTTTGCAAAGGATTCCGGGTAACAGAACCTGGTCCGAGCCACACAAGTCACCCCATCTTGGATTCCCCTAGGTCTCTAGTTTTCAGAAATGCACAGGTTTGGTAGGTTTCCCTAGGTGCCGGCTGAGCTAGAGGCCAAGATCTGCTGGTAGGCACTTTGCAAAAAACACCTCTGTTTTCTTTAAAAAAATTGGATGTGTCCACGTTGCGCTTTGGGGCATTTCCTGTCGCGGGCGCTAGGCCTACCCACACAAGTGATGTATAATTTTTATCGGGAGACGTGGGGTAACGCTGGGTGGAAGGAAATTTGTGGCTCCTCTTAGAGTCCAGAACTTTCTTCCACAGAAATGTGAGGAACATATGTTTTTTTAGCCAAATTGTGAGATTTGCAAAGGATTCTGGGTAACAGACCTGGTCCGAGCCACACAAGTCACCCCATTTTGGATTCCCCTAGGTCTCTAGTTTTCAGAAATGCACAGGTTTGGTAGGTTTCCCTAGGTGCCGGCTGAGCTAGAGGCCAAAATCTGCTGGTAGGCACTTTGCAAAAAACACCTCTGTTTTCTTTAAAAAAATTGGATGTGTCCACGTTGCACTTTGGGGCGTTTCCTGTCGCCGGCGCTAGGCCTACCCACACAAGTGAGGTATCATTTTTATCGGGAGACTTGGGGGAACGCTTTGTGGCTCCTCTCAGATTCCAGAACTTTCTGCCACAGAAATGTGAGGAACATGTGTTTTTTTAGCCAAATTTTGAGGTTTGCAAAGGATTATGGGTAACAGAACCTGGTCCGAGCCACACAAGTCACCCCATCTTGGATTCCCCTAGGTCTCTAGTTTTCAGAAAGGCACAGGTTTGGTAGGTTTCCCTAGGTGCCGGCTGAGCTACAGGCCAAAATCTACAGGTAGGCACTTTGCAAAAAACACCTCTGTTTTCTTTCAAAAAATTGGATGTGTCCACGTTGCGCTTTGGGGTGTTTCCTGTCGCGGGCGCTACGCCTACCCACACAAGTGAGGTATCATTTTTATGGGGAGTCTTGGGGGAACACTGGGTGGAAGGAAATTTGTGGCCCCTCTCGGATTCCAAAACTTTCTGCCACAGAAATGTGAGGAACATGTGTTTTTTTAGCCAGATTTTGAGGTTTGCAAAGGATTCTGGGTAACAGAACCTGGTCCGAGCCACACAAGTCACACCATCTTGGATTCCCCTAGGTCTCTAGTTTTCAGAAATGCACAGGTTTGGTAGGTTTCCCTAGGTGCCGGCTGAGCTAGAGGCCAAAATCTGCTGGTAGGCACTTTGCAAAAAACACCTCTGTTTTCTTTCAAAAATTTGGATGTGTCCACGTTGCGCTTTGGGGCGTTTCCTGTCGCGGGCGCTAGGCCTACCCACACAAGTGAGGTATAATTTTTATCGGAAAAAATGGGGGAACGCTGGGTGGAAGGAAATTGGTGTCTCCTCTCAGATTCCAGAACTTTCTTCCACAGAAATGTGAGGAACTTTTTAGCCAAATTTTGAGGTTTGCAAAGGATTATGGGTAACAGAACCTGGTCCGAGCCACACAAGTCACCCCATCTTGGATTACCCTAGGTCTCTAGTTTTCAGAAAGGCACAGGTTTGGTAGGTTTCCCTAGGTGCCAGCTGAGCTACAGGCCAAAATCTACAGGTATGCACTTTGCAAAAAACACCTCTGTTTTCTTTAAAAAAATTGGATGTGTCCACTTTGCGCTTTGGGGTGTTTCCTGTCGCGGGCGCTACGCCTACCCACACAAGTGAGGTATCATTTTTATGGGGAGTCTTGGGGGAACACTGGGTGGAAGTAAATTTGTGGCCCCTCTCGGATTCCAAAACTTTCTGCCACAGAAATGTGAGGAACATGTGTTTTTTTTGCCAGATTTTGAGGTTTGCAAAGGATTCTGGGTAACAGAACCTGGTCCGAGCCACACAAGTCACCCCATCTTGGATTCCCCTAGGTCTCTAGTTGTCAGAAATGCACAGGTTTGGTAGGTTTCCCTAGGTGCCGGCTGAGCTAGAGGCCAAAATCAACAGGTAGGCACCTTGCAAAAAACACTTCTGTTTTCTTGAAAAAAATTGGATGTGTCCACGTTGCGCTTTGGGGCCTTTGCTGTCGCGGGCGCTAGGCCTACCCACACAAGTGAGGTATCATTTTTATCGGGAGACTTGAGGGAACGCTGGGTGGAAGGAAATTTGTGGCTCCTCTCAGATTCCAGAACTTTCTTCCACAGAAATGTGAGGAACATGTGTTTTTGTAGCCAAATTTTGAGGTTTGCAAAGGATTCCGGGTAACAGAACCTGGTCCGAGCCACACAAGTCACCCCATCTTGGATTCCCCTAGGTCTCTAGTTTTCAGAAATGCACAGGTTTGGTAGGTTTCCCTAGGTGCCGGCTGAGCTAGAGGCCAAAATCTGCAGGTAGGCACTTTGCAAAAAACACCTCTGTTTTCTTTAAAAAAATTAGATGTGTCCACGTTGCGCTTTGGGGCATTTCCTGTCGCGGGCGCTAGGCCTACCCACACAAGTGATGTATAATTTTTATCGGGAGACGTGGGGTAACGCTGGGTGGAAGGAAATTTGTGGCTCCTCTCAGAGTCCAGAACTTTCTTCCACAGAAATGTGAGGAACATGTGTTTTTTTAGCCAAATTGTGAGATTTGCAAAGGATTCTGGGTAACAGAACCTGGTCCGAGCCACACAAGTCACCCCATCTTGGATTCCCCTAGGTCTCTAGTTGTCAGAAATGCACAGGTTTGGTAGGTTTCCCTAGGTGCTGACTGAGCTAGAGGCCAAAATCTACAGGTAGGCACCTTGCAAAAAACACTTCTGTTTTCTTTAAAAAAATTGGATGTCTCCACGTTGCGCTTTGGGGCGTTTGCTGTCGCGGGCGCTAGGCCTACCCACACAAGTGAGGTATCATTTTTATCGGGAGACTTGAGGGAATGCTGGGTGGAAGGAAATTTGTGGCTCCTCTCAGATTCCAGAACTTTCTTCCACAGAAATGTGAGGAACATGTGTTTTTGTAGCCAAATTTTGAGGTTTGCAAAGGATTCCGGGTAACAGAACCTGGTCCGAGCCACACAAGTCACCCCATCTTGGATTCCCCTAGGTCTCTAGTTTTCAGAAAGGCACAGGTTTGGTAGGTTTCCCTAGGTGCCAGCTGAGCTACAGGCCAAAATCTACAGGTAGGCACTTTGCAAAAAACACCTCTGTTTTCTTTTAAAAAATTGGATGTGTCCACGTTGCGCTTTGGGGTGTTTCCTGTCGCGGGCGCTACGCCTACCCACACAAGTGAGGTATCATTTTTATGGGGAGTCTTGGGGGAACACTGGGTGGAAGGAAATTTGTGGCCCCTCTCGGATTCCAAAACTTTCTGCCACAGAAATGTGAGGAACATGTGTTTTTTTAGCCAGATTTTGAGGTTTGCAAAGGATTCTGGGTAACAGAACCTGGTCCGAGCCACACAAGTCACCCCATCTTGGATTCCCCTAGGTCTCTAGTTGTCAGAAATGCACAGGTTTGGTAGGTTTCCCTAGGTGCCGGCTGAGCTAGAGGCCAAAATCTACAGGTAGGCACCTTGCAAAAAACACTTCTGTTTTCTTGAAAAAAATTGGATGTGTCCACGTTGCGCTTTGGGGCCTTTGCTGTCGCGGGCGCTAGGCCTACCCACACAAGTGAGGTATCATTTTTATCGGGAGACTTGAGGGAACGCTGGGTGGAAGGAAATTTGTGGCTCCTCTCAGATTCCAGAACTTTCTTCCACAGAAATGTGAGGAACATGTGTTTTTGTAGCCAAATTTTGAGGTTTGCAAAGGATTCCGGGTAACAGAACCTGGTCCGAGCCACACAAGTCACCCCATCTTGGATTCCCCTAGGTCTCTAGTTTTCAGAAATGCACAGGTTTGGTAGGTTTCCCTAGGTGCCGGCTGAGCTAGAGGCCAAAATCTGCAGGTAGGCACTTTGCAAAAAACACCTCTGTTTTCTTTAAAAAAATTAGAATCGTCCACGTTGCGCTTTGGGGCATTTCCTGTCGCGGGCGCTAGGCCTACCCACACAAGTGATGTATAATTTTTATCGGGAGACGTGGGGTAACGCTGGGTGGAAGGAAATTTGTGGCTCCTCTCAGAGTCCAGAACTTTCTTCCACAGAAATGTGAGGAACATGTGTTTTTTTAGCCAAATTGTGAGATTTGCAAAGGATTCTGGGTAACAGAACCTGGTCCGAGCCACACAAGTCACCCCATCTTGGATTCCCCTAGGTCTCTAGTTGTCAGAAATGCACAGGTTTGGTAGGTTTCCCTAGGTGCCGACTGAGCTAGAGGCCAAAATCTACAGGTAGGCACCTTGCAAAAAACACTTCTGTTTTCTTTAAAAAAATTGGATGTCTCCACGTTGCGCTTTGGGGCCTTTGCTGTCGCGGGCGCTAGGCCTACCCACACAAGTGAGGTATCATTTTTATCGGGAGACTTGAGGGAACGCTGGGTGGAAGGAAATTTGTGGCTCCTCTCAGATTCCAGAACTTTCTTCCACAGAAATGTGAGGAACATGTGTTTTTGTAGCCAAATTTTGAGGTTTGCAAAGGATTCCGTGTAACAGAACCTGGTCCGAGCCACACAAGTCACCCCATCTTGGATTCCCCTAGGTCTCTAGTTTTCAGGAATGCACAGGTTTGGTAGGTTTCCCTAGGTGCCGGCTGAGCTAGAGGCCAAAATCTGCAGGTAGGTACTTTGCAAAAAACACCTCTGTTTTCTTTAAAAAAATTGGATGTGTCCACGTTGCGCTTTGGGGCATTTCCTGTCGCGGGCGCTAGGCCTACCCACACAAGTGATGTATAATTTTTATCGGGAGACGTGGGGTAACGCTGGGTGGATGGAAATTTGTGGCTCCTCTTAGAGTCCAGAACTTTCTTCCACAGAAATGTGAGGAACATGTGTTTTTTTAGCCAAATTGTGAGATTTGCAAAGGATTCTGGTAACAGAACCTGGTCCGAGCCACACAAGTCACCCCATCTTGGATTCCCCTAGGTCTCTAGTTTTCAGAAATGCACAGGTTTGGAAGGTTTCCCTAGGTGCCGGCTGAGCTAGAGGCCAAAATCTGCAGGTAGGCACCTTGCAAAAAACACTTCTGTTTTCTTTAAAAAAATTGGATGTGTCCACGTTGCGCTTTGGGGCGTTTGCTGTCGCGGGCGCTAGGCCTACCCACACAAGTGAGGTATCATTGTTATCGGGAGACTTGGGGGAACGCTGGGTGGTAGGAAATTTGTGACTCCTCTCAGATTCCAGAACTTTCTTCCACAGAAATGTGAGGAACATGTGTTTTTTTAGCCAAATTTTGAGGTTTGCAAAGGATTCTGGGTAACAGAACATGGTCCGAGCCACACAAGTCACCCCATCTTGGATTCCCCTAGGTCTCTAGTTTTCAGAAATGCACAGGTTTTGTAGGTTTCCCTAGGTGCCGGCTGAGCTAGAGGCCAAAATCTGCTGGTAGGCACTTTGCAAAAAACACCTCTGTTTTCTTTAAAAAAATTGGATGTGTCCACGTTGCACTTTGGGGCGTTTCCTGTCGCCGGCGCTAGGCCTACCCACACAAGTGAGGTATCATTTTTATCGGGAGACTTGGGGGAACGCTTTGTGGCTCCTCTCAGATTCCAGAACTTTCTGCCACAGAAATGTGAGGAACATGTGTTTTTTTAGCCAAATTTTGAGGTTTGCAAAGGATTATGGGTAACAGAACCTGGTCCGAGCCACACAAGTCACCCCATCTTGGATTCCCCTAGGTCTCTAGTTTTCAGAAAGGCACAGTTTTGGTAGGTTTCCCTAGGTGCCGGCTGAGCTACAGGCCAAAATCTACAGGTAGGCACTTTGCAAAAAACACCTCTGTTTTCTTTCAAAAAATTGGATGTGTCCACGTTGCGCTTTGGGGTGTTTCCTGTCGCGGGCGCTACGCCTACCCACACAAGTGAGGTATCATTTTTATGGGGAGTCTTGGGGGAACATTGGGTGGAAGGAAATTTGTGGCCCCTCTCGGATTCCAAAACTTTCTGCCACAGAAATGTGAGGAACATGTGTTTTTTTAGCCAGATTTTGAGGTTTGCAAAGGATTCTGGGTAACAGAACCTGGTCCGAGCCACACAAGTCACCCCATCTTGGATTCCCCTAGGTCTCTAGTTTTCAGAAATGCACAGGTTTGGTAGGTTTCCCTAGGTGCCGGCTGAGCTAGAGGCCAAAATCTGCTGGTAGGCACTTTGCAAAAAACACCTCTGTTTTCTTTAAAAAATTTGGATGTGTCCACGTTGCGCTTTGGGGCGTTTCCTGTCGCGGGCGCTAGGCCTACCCACACAAGTGAGGTATAATTTTTATCGGAAAAAATGGGGGAACGCTGGGTGGAAGGAAATTGGTGTCTCCTCTCAGATTCCAGAACTTTCTTCCACAGAAATGTGAGGAACATGTGTTTTTTTAGCCAAATTTTGAGGTTTGCAAAGGATTATGGGTAACAGAACCTGGTCCGAGCCACACAAGTCACCCCATCTTGGATTACCCTAGGTCTCTAGTTTTCAGAAAGGCACAGGTTTGGTAGGTTTCCCTAGGTGCCAGCTGAGCTACAGGCCAAAATCTACAGGTAGGCACTTTGCAAAAAACACCTCTGTTTTCTTTTAAAAAATTGGATGTGTCCACGTTGCGCTTTGGGGTGTTTCCTGTCGCGGGCGCTACGCCTACCCACACAAGTGAGGTATCATTTTTATGGGGAGTCTTGGGGGAACACTGGGTGGAAGGAAATTTGTGGCCCCTCTCGGATTCCAAAACTTTCTGCCACAGAAATGTGAGGAACATGTGTTTTTTTAGCCAGATTTTGAGGTTTGCAAAGGATTCTGGGTAACAGAACCTGGTCCGAGCCACACAAGTCACCCCATCTTGGATTCCCCTAGGTCTCTAGTTGTCAGAAATGCACAGGTTTGGTAGGTTTCCCTAGGTGCCGGCTGAGCTAGAGGCCAAAATCTACAGGTAGGCACCTTGCAAAAAACACTTCTGTTTTCTTGAAAAAAATTGGATGTGTCCACGTTGCGCTTTGGGGCCTTTGCTGTCGCGGGCGCTAGGCCTACCCACACAAGTGAGGTATCATTTTTATCGGGAGACTTGAGGGAACGCTGGGTGGAAGGAAATTTGTGGCTCCTCTCAGATTCCAGAACTTTCTGCCACAGAAATGTGAGGAACATGTGTTTTTTTAGCCAAATTGTGAGGTTTGCAAAGGATTCTGGGTAACAGAACATGGTCCGAGCCACACAAGTCACCCCATCTTGGATTCCCCTAGGTCTCTAGTTTTCAGAAATGCACAGGTTTGGTAGGTTTCCCTAGGTGCCGGCTGAGCTAGAGGCCAAAATCTGCTGGTAGGCACTTTGCAAAAAACAACTCTGTTTTCTTTAAAAAAATTGGATGTGTCCACGTTGCCCTTTGGGGCGTTTCCTGTCGCCGGCGCTAGGCCTACCCACACAAGTGAGGTATCATTTTTATCGGGAGACTTGGGGGAACGCTGGGTAGAAGGAAATTTGTGGCTCCTCTCAGATTCCAGAACTTTCTGCCACAGAAATGTGAGGAACATGTGTTTTTTTAGCCAAATTTTGAGGTTTGCAAAGGATTCTGGGTAACAGAACCTGGTCCGAGCCACACAAGTCACCCCATCTTGGATTCCCCTAGGTCTCTAGTTTTCAGAAATGCACAGGTTTGGTAGGTTTCCCTAGGTGCCGGCTGAGCTAGAGGCCAAAATCTGCTGGTAGGCACTTTGCGAAAAACACCTCTGTTTTCTTTCAAAAATTTGGATGTGTCCACGTTGCGCTTTGGGGCGTTTCCTGTCGCGGGCGCTAGGCCTACCCACACAAGTGAGGTATAATTTTTATCGGAAAAAATGGGGGAACGCTGGGTGGAAGGAAATTGGTGGCTCCTCTCAGATTCCAGAACTTTCTTCCACAGAAATGTGAGGAACATGTGTTTTTTTTAGCCAAATTTTGAGGTTTGCAAAGGATTCTGGGTAACAGAACCTGGTCCGAGCCACACAAGTCACCCCATCTTGGATTCCCCTAGGTCTCTAGTTTTCAGAAATGCACAGGTTTGGTAGGTTTCCCTAGGTGCCGGCTGAGCTAGAGGCCAAAATCTACAGGTAGGCACCTTGCAAAAAACACTTCTGTTTTCTTTCAAAAAATTGGATGTGTCCACGTTGCGCTTTGGGGCGTTTGCTGTCGCGGGTGCTAGGCCTACCCACACAAGTGAGGTATCATTTTTATCGGGAGACTTGGGGGAACGCTGGGTGGTAGGAAATTTGTGGCTCCTCTCAGATTCCAGAACTTTCTTCCACAGAAATGTGAGGAACATGTATTTTTTTAGCCAAATTTTGAGGTTTGCAAAGGATTCTGGGTAACAGAACCTGGTCCGAGCCACACAAGTCACCCCATCTTGGATTCCCCTGGGTCTCTAGTTTTCAGAAATGCACAGGTTTGGTAGGTTTCCCTAGGTGCCGGCTGAGCTAGAGGCCAAAATCTACAGGTAGGCACCTTGCAAAAAACACTTCTGTTTTCTTTGAAAAAATTGGATGTGTCCACGTTGCGCTTTGGGGCGTTTCCTGTTGCGGGCGCTAGGCCTACCCACACAAGTGAGGTATCATTTTTATCGGGAGACTTGGGGGAACGCTGGCTGGAAGGAAATTTGTGGCTCCTCTCAGATTCCAGAACTTTCTGCCACAGAAATGTGAGGAACATGTGTTTTTTTAGCCAAATTGTGAGGTTTGCAAAGATTTCTGGGTAACAGAACATGGTCCGAGCCACACAAGTCACCCCATCTTGGATTCCCCTAGGTCTCTAGTTTTCAGAAATGCACAGGTTTGGTAGGTTTCCCTAGGTGCCGGCTGAGCTAGAGGCCAAAATCTGCTGGTAGGCACTTTGCAAAAAACAACTCTGTTTTCTTTAAAAAAATTGGATGTGTCCACGTTGCCCTTTGGGGCGTTTCCTGTCGCCGGCGCTAGGCCTACCCACACAAGTGAGGAATCATTTTTATCGGGAGACTTGGGGGAACGCTGGGTGGAAGGAAATTTGTGGCTCCTCTCAGATTCCAGAACTTTCCCGCTCAGAAATGTGAGGAACATGTGTTTTTTTAGACAAATTTTGAGGTTTGCAAAGGATTCTGGGTAACAGAACCTGGTCCGAGCCACACAAGTCACCCCATCTTGGATTCCCCTAGGTCTCTAGTTTTCAGAAATGCACAGGTTTGGTAGGTTTCCCTAGGTGCCGGCTGAGCTAGAGGCCAAAATCTGCTGGTAGGCACTTTGCGAAAAACACCTCTGTTTTCTTTCAAAAATTTGGATGTGTCCACGTTGCGCTTTGGGGCGTTTCCTGTCGCGGGCGCTAGGCCTACCCACACAAGTGAGGTATAATTTTTATCGGAAAAAATGTGGGAACGCTGGGTGGAAGGAAATTGGTGGCTCCTCTCAGATTCCAGAACTTTCTTCCACAGAAATGTGAGGAACATGTGTTTTTTTTAGCCAAATTTTGAGGTTTGCAAAGGATTCTGGGTAACAGAACCTGGTCCGAGCCACACAAGTCACCCCATCTTGGATTCCCCTATGTCTCTAGTTTTCAGAAATGCACAGGTTTGGTAGGTTTCCCTAGGTGCCGGCTGAGCTAGAGGCCAAAATCTACAGGTAGGCACCTTGCAAAAAACACTTCTGTTTTCTTTCAAAAAATTGGATGTGTCCACGTTGCGCTTTGGGGCGTTTGCTGTCGCGGGCGCTAGGCCTACCCACACAAGTGAGGTATCATTTTTATCGGGAGACTTGGGGGAACGCTGGGTGGTAGGAAATTTGTGGCTCCTCTCAGATTCCAGAACTTTCTTCCACAGAAATGTGAGGAACATGTGTTTTTTTAGCCAAATTTTGAGGTTTGCAAAGGATTCTGGGTAACAGAACCTGGTCCGAGCCACACAAGTCACCCCATCTTGGATTCCCCTGGGTCTCTAGTTTTCAGAAATGCACAGGTTTGGTAGGTTTCCCTAGGTGCCGGCTGAGCTAGAGGCCAAAATCTACAGGTAGGCACCTTGCAAAAAACACTTCTGTTTTCTTTGAAAAAATTGGATGTGTCCACGTTGCGCTTTGGGGCGTTTCCTGTTGCGGGCGCTAGGCCTACCCACACAAGTGAGGTATCATTTTTATCGGGAGACTTGGGGGAACACTGGCTGGAAGGAAATTTGTGGCTCCTCTCAGATTCCAGAACTTTCTGCCACAGAAATGTGAGGAACATGTGTTTTTTAGCCAAATCTTGACGTTTGCAAAGGATTCTGGGTAACAGAACCTGGTCCGAGCCACACAAGTCACCCCATCTTGGATTCCCCTAGGTCTCTAGTTGTCAGAAATGCACAGGTTTGGTAGGTTTCCCTAGGTGCCGACTGAGCTAGAGGAAAAAAACTACAGGTAGGCACCTTGCAAAAAACACTTCTGTTTTCTTTAAAAAAATTGGATGTGTCCACGTTGCGCTTTGGGGCGTTTGCTGTCGCGGGCGCTAGGCCTACCCACACAAGTGAGGTATCATTTTTATCGGGAGACTTGGGGGAACGCTGGGTGGAAGGAAATTTGTGGCTCCTCTCAGATTCCAGAACTTTCTTCCACAGAAATCTGAGGAACATGTGTTTTTTTAGCCAAATTTTGAGGTTTGCAAAGGATTCCGGGTAACAGAACCTGGTCCGAGCCACACAAGTCACCCCATCTTGGATTCCCCTAGGTCTCTAGTTTTCAGAAATGCACAGGTTTGGTAGGTTTCCCTAGGTGCCGGCTGAGCTAGAGGCCAAAATCTGCAGGTAGGCACTTTGCAAAAAACACCTCTGTTTTCTTTAAAAAAATTAGATGTGTCCACGTTGCGCTTTGGGGCATTTCCTGTCGCGGGCGCTAGGCCTACCCACACAAGTGATGTATAATTTTTATCGGGAGACGTGGGGTAACGCTGGGTGGAAGGAAATTTGTGGCTCCTCTCATAGTCCAGAACTTTCTTCCACAGAAATGTGAGGAACATGTGTTTTTTTAGCCAAATTGTGAGATTTGCAAAGGATTCTGGGTAACAGAACCTGGTCCGAGCCACACAAGTCACCCCATCTTGGATTCCCCTAGGTCTCTAGTTTTCAGAAATGCACAGGTTTGGTAGGTTTCCCTAGGTGCCGGCTGAGCTAGAGGCCAAAATCTGCAGGTAGGCACCTTGCAAAAAACACTTCTGTTTTCTTTAAAAAAATTGGATGTGTCCACGTTGCGCTTTGGGGCGTTTGCTGTCGCGGGCGCTAGGCCTACCCACACAAGTGAGGTATCATTGTTATCGGGAGACTTGGGGGAACGCTGGGTGGAAGGAAATTCGTGGCTCCTCTCAGATTCCAGAACTTTCTGCCACAGAAATGTGAGGAACATGTGTTTTTTTAGCCAAATTTTGAGGTTTGCAGAGTATTCTGGGTAACAGAACATGGTCCGAGCCACACAAGTCACCCCATCTTGGATTCCCCTAGGTCTCTAGTTTTCAGAAATGCACAGGTTTGGTAGGTTTCCCTAGGTGCCGGCTGAGCTAGAGGCCAAAATCTACAGGTAGGCACCTTGCAAAAAACACCTCTGTTTTCTTTCAAAAAATTGGATGTGTCCACGTTGCGCTTTGGGGCGTTTCCTGTCACGGGCGCTAGGCCTACCCACACAAGTGAGGTATCATTTTTATTGGGAGAATTGGGGGAACGCTGGGTGGAAGGAAATTTGTGGCTCCTCTCAGATTCCAGAACTTTCTGCCACAGAAATATGAGGAGCATGTGTTTTTTTAGCCAAATTTTGAGGTTTGCAAAGGATTCTGGGTAACAGAACCTGGTCCGAGCCACACAAGTCACCCCATCTTGGATTCCCCTAGGTCTCTAGTTTTCAGAAATGCACAGGTTTGGTAGGTTTCCCTAGGTGCCGGCTGAGCTAGAGGCCAAAATCTGCTGGTAGGCACTTTGCGAAAAACACCTCTGTTTTCTTTCAAAAATTTGGATGTGTCCACGTGCGCTTTGGGGCGTTTCCTGTCGCGGGCGCTAGGCCTACCCACACAAGTGAGGTATAATTTTTATCGGAAAAAATGGGGGAACGCTGGGTGGAAGGAAATTGGTGGCTCCTCTCAGATTCCAGAACTTTCTTCCACAGAAATGTGAGGAACATGTGGTTTTTTTAGCCAAATTTTGAGGTTTGCAAAGGATTCTGGGTAACAGAACCTGGTCCGAGCCACACAAGTCACCCCATCTTGGATTCCCCTAGGTCTCTAGTTTTCAGAAATGCACAGGTTTGGTAGGTTTCCATAGATGCCGGCTGAGCTAGAGGCCAAAATCTACAGGTAGGCACCTTGCAAAAAACACTTCTGTTTTCTTTCAAAAAATTGGATGTGTCCACGTTGCGCTTTGGGGCGTTTGCTGTCGCGGGCGCTAGGCCTACCCACACAAGTGAGGTATCATTTTTATCGGGAGACTTGGGGGAACGCTGGGTGGTAGGAAATTTGTGGCTCCTCTCAGATTCCAGAACTTTCTTCCACAGAAATGTGAGGAACATGTGTTTTTTTAGCCAAATTTTGAGGTTTGCTAAGGATTCTGGGTAACAGAACCTGGTCCGAGCCACACAAGTCACCCCATCTTGGATTCCCCTGGGTCTCTAGTTTTCAGAAATGCACAGGTTTGGTAGGTTTCCCTAGGTGCCGGCTGAGCTAGAGGCCAAAATCTACAGGTAGGCACCTTGCAAAAAACACTTCTGTTTTCTTTGAAAAAATTGGATGTGTCCACGTTGCGCTTTGGGGCGTTTCCTGTTGCGGGCGCTAGGCCTACCCACACAAGTGAGGTATCATTTTTATCGGGAGACTTGGGGGAACGCTGGCTGGAAGGAAATTTGTGGCTCCTCTCAGATTCCAGAACTTTCTGCCACAGAAATGTGAGGAACATGTGTTTTTTAGCCAAATCTTGACGTTTGCAAAGGATTCTGGGTAACAGAACCTGGTCCGAGCCACACAAGTCACCCCATCTTGGATTCCCCTAGGTCTCTAGTTGTCAGAAATGCACAGGTTTGGTAGGTTTTCCTAGGTGCCGACTGAGCTAGAGGAAAAAAACTACAGGTAGGCACCTTGCAAAAAACACTTCTGTTTTCTTTAAAAAAATTGGATGTGTCCACGTTGCGCTTTGGGGCGTTTGCTGTCGCGGGCGCTAGGCCTACCCACACAAGTGAGGTATCATTTTTATCGGGAGACTTGGGGGAACGCTGGGTGGAAGGAAATTTGTGGCTCCTCTCAGATTCCAGAACTTTCTGCCACAGAAATGTGAGGAACATGTGTTTTTTTAGCCAAATTTTGAGGTTTGCAAAGGATTCTGGGTAACAGAACCTGGTCTGAGCCACACAAGTCACCCCATCTTGGATTCCCCTAGGTCTCTAGTTTTCAGAAATGCACAGGTTTGGTAGGTTTCCCTAGGTGCCGGCTGAGCTAGAGGCCAAAATCTGCTGGTAGGCACTTTGCGAAAAACACCTCTGTTTTCTTTCAAAAATTTGGATGTGTCCACGTTGCGCTTTGGGGCGTTTCCTGTCGCGGGCGCTAGGCCTACCCACACAAGTGAGGTATAATTTTTATCGGAAAAAATGGGGGAACGCTGGGTGGAAGGAAATTGGTGGCTCCTCTCAGATTCCAGAACTTTCTTCCACAGAAATGTGAGGAACATGTGTTTTTTTTAGCCAAATTTTGAGGTTTGCAAAGGATTCTGGGTAACAGAACCTGGTCCGAGCCACACAAGTCACCCCATCTTGGATTCCCCTAGGTCTCTAGTTTTCAGAAATGCACAGGTTTGGTAGGTTTCCCTAGGTGCCGGCTGAGCTAGAGGCCAAAATCTACAGGTAGGCACCTTGCAAAAAACATTTCTGTTTTCTTTCAAAAAATTGGATGTGTCCACGTTGCGCTTTGGGGCGTTTGCTGTCGCGGGCGCTAGGCCTACCCACACAAGTGAGGTATCATTTTTATCGGGAGACTTGGGGGAACGCTGGGTGGTAGGAAATTTGTGGCTCCTCTCAGATTCCAGAACTTTCTTCCACAGAAATGTGAGGAACATGTGTTTTTTTAGCCAGATTTTGAGGTTTGCAAAGGATTCTGGGTAACAGAACCTGGTCCGAGCCACACAAGTCACCCCATCTTGGATTCCCTTGGGTCTCTAGTTTTCAGAAATGCACAGGTTTGGTAGGTTTCCCTAGGTGCCGGCTGAGCTAGAGGCCAAAATCTACAGGTAGGCACCTTGCAAAAAACACTTCTGTTTTCTTTGAAAAAATTGGATGTGTCCACGTTGCGCTTTGGGGCATTTCCTGTTGCGGGCGCTAGGCCTACCCACACAAGTGAGGTATCATTTTTATCGGGAGACTTGGGGGAACGCTGGCTGGAAGGAAATTTGTGGCTCCTCTCAGATTCCAGAACTTTCTGCCACAGAAATGTGAGGAACATGTGTTTTTTAGCCAAATCTTGACGTTTGCAAAGGATTCTGGGTAACAGAACCTGGTCCGAGCCACACAAGTCACCCCATCTTGGATTCCCCTAGGTCTCTAGTTGTCAGAAATGCACAGGTTTGGTAGGTTTCCCTAGGTGCCGACTGAGCTAGAGGAAAAAAACTACAGGTAGGCACCTTGCAAAAAACACTTCTGTTTTCTTTAAAAAAATTGGATGTGTCCACGTTGCGCTTTGGGGCGTTTGCTGTCGCGGGCGCTAGGCCTACCCACACAAGTGAGGTATCATTTTTATCGGGAGACTTGGGGGAACGCTGGGTGGAAGGAAATTTGTGGCTCCTCTCAGATTCCAGAACTTTCTTCCACAGAAATCTGAGGAACATGTGTTTTTTTAGCCAAATTTTGAGGTTTGCAAAGGATTCCGGGTAACAGAACCTGGTCCGAGCCACACAAGTCACCCCATCTTGGATTCCCCTAGGTCTCTAGTTTTCAGAAATGCACAGGTTTGGTAGGTTTCCCTAGATGCCGGCTGAGCTAGAGGCCAAAATCAGCAGGTAGGCACTTTGCAAAAAACACCTCTGTTTTCTTTAAAAAAATTGGATGTGTCCACGTTGCGCTTTGGGGCGTTTCCTGTCGCCGGCGCTAGGCCTACCCACACAATTGAGGTATCATTTTTATCGGGAGACTTGGGGGAACGCTTTGTGGCTCCTCTCAGATTCCAGAACTTTCTGCCACAGAAATGTGAGGAACATGTGTTTTTTTAGCCAAATTTTGAGGTTTGCAAAGGATTGTGGGTAACAGAACCTGGTCCGAGCCACACAAGTCACCCCATCTTGGATTCCCCTAGGTCTCTAGTTTTCAGAAATGCACAGGTTTGGTAGGTTTCCCTAGGTGCTGGCTGAGCTACAGGCCGAAATCTACAGGTAGGCACTTTGCAAAAAACACCTCTGTTTTCTTGAAAAAATTTGGATGTGTCCACGTTGCGCTTTGGGGCGTTTCCTGTCGCGGGCGCTAGGCCTACCCACACGAGTGAGGAATCATTTTTTATCGGGAGACGTGGGGGAACGCTGGGAGGAAGGAAATTTGTGGCTCCTCTCAGATTCCAGAACTTTCTGCCACAGAAATGTGAGGAACATGTGTTTTTTTAGCCAAATTTTGAGGTTTGCAAAGGATTATGGGTAACAGAACCTGGTCCGAGCCACACAAGTCACCCCATCTTGGATTCCCATAGGTCTCTAGTTTTCAGAAAGGCACAGGTTTGGTAGGTTTCCCTAGGTGCCGGCTGAGCTACAGGCCAAAATCTACAGGTAGGCACTTTGCAAAAAACACCTCTGTTTTCTTTCAAAAAATTGGATGTGTCCACGTTGCGCTTTGGGGTGTTTCCTGTTGCGGGCGCTACGCCTACCCACACAAGTGAGGTATCATTTTTATGGGGAGTCTTGGGGGAACACTGGGTGGAAGGAAATTTGTGGCCCCTCTCGGATTCCAAAACTTTCTGCCACAGAAATGTGAGGAACATGTGTTTTTTTAGCCAAATTTTTAGGTTTGCAAAGGATTCTGGGTAACAGAACCTGGTCCGAGCCACACAAGTCACCCCATCTTGGATTCCCCTAGGTCTCTAGTTGTCAGAAATGCACAGGTTTGGTAGGTTTCCCTAGGTGCCGGCTGAGCTAGAGGCCAAAATCTACAGGTAGGCACCTTGCAAAAAACACTTCTGTTTTCTTTTAAAAAATTGGATGTGTCCACGTTGCGCTTTGGGGCCTTTGCTGTCGCGGGCGCTAGGCCTACCCACACAAGTGAGGTATCATTTTTATCGGGAGACTTGAGGGAACGCTGGGTGGAAGGAAATTTGTGGCTCCTCTCAGATTCCAGAACTTTCTGCCACAGAAATGTGAGGAACATGTGTTTTTTTAGCCAAATTTTGAGGTTTGCAAAGGATTCTGGGTAACAGAACATGGTCCGAGCCACACAAGTCACCCCATCTTGGATTCCCCTAGGTCTCTAGTTTTCAGAAATGCACAGGTTTGGTAGGTTTCCCTAGGTGCCGGCTGTGCTAGAGGCCAAAATCTGCTGGTAGGCACTTTGCAAAAAAAACCTCTGTTTTCTTTAAAAAAATTGGATGTGTCCACGTTGCACTTTGGGGCGTTTCCTGTCGCCGGCGCTAGGCCTACCCACACAAGTGAGGTATCATTTTTATCGGGAGACTTGGGGGAACGCTGGGTGGAAGGAAATTTGTGGCTCCTCTCAGATTCCAGAACTTTCTGCCACAGAAATGTGAGGAACATGTGTTTTTTTAGCCAAATTTTGAGGTTTGCAAAGGATTCTGGGTAACAGAACCTGGTCCGAGCCACACAAGTCACCCCATCTTGGATTCCCCTAGGTCTCTAGTTTTCAGAAATGCACAGGTTTGGTAGGTTTCCCTAGGTGCCGGCTGAGCTAGAGGCCAAAATCTACAGGTAGGCACCTTGCAAAAAACACCTCTGTTTTCTTTCAAAAAATTGGATGTGTCCACGTTGCGCTTTGGGGCGTTTCCTGTCACGGGCGCTAGGCCTACCCACCCAAGTGAGGTATCATTTTTATTGGGAGACTTGGGGGAACGCTGGGTGGAAGGAAATTTGTGGCTCCTCTCAGATTCCAGAACTTTCTGCCACAGAAATATGAGGAGCATGTGTTTTTTTAGCCAAATTTTGAGGTTTGCAAAGGATTCTGGTAACAGAACCTGGTCCGAGCCACACAAGTCACCCCATCTTGGATTCCCCTAGGTCTCTAGTTTTCAGAAATGCACAGGTTTGGTAGGTTTCCCTAGGTGCCGGCTGAGCTAGAGGCCAAAATCTGCTGGTAGGCACTTTGCGAAAAACACCTCTGTTTTCTTTCCAAAATTTGGATGTGTCCACGTTGCGCTTTGGGGCGTTTCCTGTCACGGGCGCTAGGCCTACCCACACAAGTGAGGTATAATTTTTATCGGAAAAAATGGGGGAACGCTGGGTGGAAGGAAATTGGTGTCTCCTCTCAGATTCCAGAACTTTCTTCCACAGAAATGTGAGGAACATGTGTTTTTTTTAGCCAAATTTTGAGGTTTGCAAAGGATTCTGGGTAACAGAACCTGGTCCGAGCCACACAAGTCACCCCATCTTGGATTCCCCTAGGTCTCTCGTTTTCAGAAATGCACAGGTTTGGTAGGTTTCCCTAGGTGCCGGCTGAGCTAGAGGCCAAAATCTACAGGTAGGCACCTTGCAAAAAACACTTCTGTTTTCTTTCAAAAAATTGGATGTGTCCACGTTGCGCTTTGGGGCGTTTGCTGTCGCGGGCGCTAATCCTACCCACACAAGTGAGGTATCATTTTTATCGGGAGACTTGGGGGAACGCTGGGTGGTAGGAAATTTGTGGCTCCTCTCAGATTCCAGAACTTTCTTCCACAGAAATGTGAGGAACATGTGTGTTTTTAGCTAAATTTTGAGGTTTACAAAGGATTCTGGGTAACAGAACCTGGTCCGAGCCACACAAGTCACCCCATCTTGGATTCCCCTAGGTCTCTAGTTTTCAGAAATGCACAGGTTTGGTAGGTTTCCCTAGGTGCCGGCTGAGCTAGAGGCCAAAATCTACAGGTAGGCACCTTGCAAAAAACACTTCTGTTTTCTTTCAAAAAATTGGATGTGTCCACGTTGCGCTTTGGGGCGTTTCCTGTCGCGGGCGCTAGGCCTACCCACACAAGTGAGGTATCATTTTTATCGGGAGACTTGGGGGAACGCTGGCTGGAAGGAAATTTGTGGCTCCTCTCAGATTCCAGAACTTTCTGCCACAGAAATGTGAGGAACATGTGTTTTTTAGCCAAATTTTGACGTTTGCAAAGGATTCTGGGTAACAGAACCTGGTCCGAGCCACACAAGTCACCCCATCTTGGATTCCCCTAGGTCTCTAGTTGTCAGAAATGCACAGGTTTGGTAGGTTTCCCTAGGTGCCGACTGAGCTAGAGGAAAAAAACTACAGGTAGGCACCTTGCAAAAAACACTTCTGTTTTCTTTAAAAAAATTGGATGTGTCCACGTTGCGCTTTGGGGCGTTTGCTGTCGCGGGCGCTAGGCCTACCCACACAAGTGAGGTATCATTTTTATCGGGAGACTTGGGGGAACGCTGGGTGGAAGGAAATTTGTGGCTCCTCTCAGATTCCAGAACTTTCTTCCACAGAAATGTGAGGAACATGTTTTTTTTTAGCCAAATTTTGAGGTTTGCAAAGGATTCCGGGTAACAGAACCTGGTCCGAGCCACACAAGTCACCCCATCTTGGATTCCCCTAGGTCTCTAGTTTTCAGAAATGCACAGGTTTGGTAGGTTTCCCTAGGTGCCGGCTGAGCTAGAGGCCAAAATCAGCAGGTAGGCACTTTGCAAAAAACACCTCTGTTTTCTTTAAAAAAATTGGATTTGTCCACGTTGCGCTTCGGGGCGTTTCCTGTCGCCGGCGCTAGGCCTACCCACACAAGTGAGGTATCATTTTTATCGGGAGACTTGGGGGAACGCTTTGTGGCTCCTCTCAGATTCCAGAACTTTCTGCCACAGAAATGTGAGGAACATGTGTTTTTTTAGCCAAATTTTGAGGTTTGCAAAGGATTCTGGGTAACAGAACCTGGTCCGAGCCACACAAGTCACCCCATCTTGGATTCCCCTAGGTCTCTAGTTTTCAGAAATGCACAGGTTTGGTAGGTTTCCCTAGGTGCTGGCTGAGCTACAGGCCGAAATCTACAGGTAGGCACTTTGCAAAAAACACCTCTGTTTTCTTTAAAAAATTTGGATGTGTCCACGTTGCGCTTTGGGGCGTTTCCTGTCGCGGGCGCTAGGCCTACCCACACGAGTGAGGAATCATTTTTATCGGGAGACGTGGGGGAACGCTGGGAGGAAGGACATTTGTGGCTCCTCTCAGATTCCTGAACTTTCTGCCACAGAAATGTGAGGAACATGTGTTTTTTTAGCCAAATTTTGAGGTTTGCAAAGGATTATGGGTAACAGAACCTGGTCCGAGCCACACAAGTCACCCCATCTTGGATTCCCCTAGGTCTCTAGTTTTCAGAAAGGCACAGGTTTGGTAGGTTTCCCTAGGTGCCGGCTGAGCTACAGGCCAAAATCTACAGGTAGGCACTCTGCAAAAAACACCTCTGTTTTCTTTCAAAAAATTGGATGTGTCCACGTTGTGCTTTGGGGTGTTTCCTGTCGCGGGCGCTACGCCTACCCACACAAGTGAGGTATCATTTTTATGGGGAGTCTTGGGGGAACACTGGGTGGAAGGAAATTTGTGGCCCCTCTCGGATTCCAAAACTTTCTTCCACAGAAATGTGAGGAACATGAGTTTTTGTAGCCAAATTTTGAGGTTTGCAAAGGATTCCGGGTAACAGAACCTGGTCCGAGCCACATAAGTCACCCCATCTTGGATTCCCCTAGGTCTCTAGTTTTCAGAAATGCACAGGTTTGGTAGGTTTCCCTAGGTGCCGGCTGAGCTAGAGGCCAAAATCTGCTGGTAGGCACTTTGCAAAAAACACCTCTGTTTTCTTTAAAAAAATTGGATGTGTCCACGTTGCGCTTTGGGGCATTTCCTGTCGCGGGCGCTAGGCCTACCCACACAAGTGATGTATAATTTTTATCGGGAGACGTGGGGTAACGCTGGGTGGAAGGAAATTTGTGGCTCCTCTTAGAGTCCAGAACTTTCTTCCACAGAAATGTGAGGAACATATGTTTTTTTAGCCAAATTGTGAGATTTGCAAAGGATTCTGGGTAACAGACCTGGTCCGAGCCACACAAGTCACCCCATCTTGGATTCCCCTAGGTCTCTAGTTTTCAGAAATGCACAGGTTTGGTAGGTTTCCCTAGGTGCCGGCTGAGCTAGAGGCCAAAATCTGCTGGTAGGCACTTTGCAAAAAACACCTCTGTTTTCTTTAAAAAAATTGGATGTGTCCACGTTGCACTTTGGGGCGTTTCCTGTCGCCGGCGCTAGGCCTACCCACACAAGTGAGGTATCATTTTTATCGGGAGACTTGGGGGAACGCTTTGTGGCTCCTCTCAGATTCCAGAACTTTCTGCCACAGAAATGTGAGGAACATGTGTTTTTTTAGCCAAATTTTGAGGTTTGCAAAGGATTATGGGTAACAGAACCTGGTCCGAGCCACACAAGTCACCCCATCTTGGATTCCCCTAGGTCTCTAGTTTTCAGAAAGGCACAGGTTTGGTAGGTTTCCCTAGGTCCCGGCTGAGCTACAGGCCAAAATCTACAGGTAGGCACTTTGCAAAAAACACCTCTGTTTTCTTTCAAAAAATTGGATGTGTCCACGTTGCGCTTTGGGGTGTTTCCTGTCGCGGGCGCTACGCCTACCCACACAAGTGAGGTATCATTTTTATGGGGAGTCTTGGGGGAACACTGGGTGGAAGGAAATTTGTGGCCCCTCTCGGATTCCAAAACTTTCTGCCACAGAAATGTGAGGAACATGTGTTTTTTTAGCCAGATTTTGAGGTTTGCAAAGGATTCTGGGTAACAGAACCTGGTCCGAGCCACACAAGTCACACCATCTTGGATTCCACTAGGTCTCTAGTTTTCAGAAATGCACAGGTTTGGTAGGTTTCCCTAGGTGCCGGCTGAGCTAGAGGCCAAAATCTGCTGGTAGGCACTTTGCAAAAAACACCTCTGTTTTCTTTCAAAAATTTGGATGTGTCCACGTTGCGCTTTGGGGCGTTTCCTGTCGCGGGCGCTAGGCCTACCCACACAAGTGAGGTATAATTTTTATCGGAAAAAATGGGGGAACGCTGGGTGGAAGGAAATTGGTGTCTCCTCTCAGATTCCAGAACTTTCTTCCACAGAAATGTGAGGAACATGTGTTTTTTTAGCCAAATTTTGAGGTTTGCAAAGGATTATGGGTAACAGAACCTGGTCCGAGCCACACAAGTCACCCCATCTTGGATTACCCTAGGTCTCTAGTTTTCAGAAAGGCACAGGTTTGGTAGGTTTCCCTAGGTGCCAGCTGAGCTACAGGCCAAAATCTACAGGTATGCACTTTGCAAAAAACACCTCTGTTTTCTTTTAAAAAATTGGATGTGTCCACTTTGCGCTTTGGGGTGTTTCCTGTCGCGGGCGCTACGCCTACCCACACAAGTGAGGTATCATTTTTATGGGGAGTCTTGGGGGAACACTGGGTGGAAGTAAATTTGTGGCCCCTCTCGGATTCCAAAACTTTCTGCCACAGAAATGTGAGGAACATGTGTTTTTTTAGCCAGATTTTGAGGTTTGCAAAGGATTCTGGGTAACAGAACCTGGTCCGAGCCACACAAGTCACCCCATCTTGGATTCCCCTAGGTCTCTAGTTGTCAGAAATGCACAGGTTTGGTAGGTTTCCCTAGGTGCCGGCTGAGCTAGAGGCCAAAATCTACAGGTAGGCACCTTGCAAAAAACACTTCTGTTTTCTTGAAAAAAATTGGATGTGTCCACGTTGCGCTTTGGGGCCTTTGCTGTCGCGGGCGCTAGGCCTACCCACACAAGTGAGGTATCATTTTTATCGGGAGACTTGAGGGAACGCTGGGTGGAAGGAAATTTGTGGCTCCTCTCAGATTCCAGAACTTTCTTCCACAGAAATGTGAGGAACATGTGTTTTTGTAGCCAAATTTTGAGGTTTGCAAAGGATTCCGGGTAACAGAACCTGGTCCGAGCCACACAAGTCACCCCATCTTGGATTCCCCTAGGTCCCTAGTTTTCAGAAATGCACAGGTTTGGTAGGTTTCCCTAGGTGCCGGCTGAGCTAGAGGCCAAGATCTGCTGGTAGGCACTTTGCAAAAAACACCTCTGTTTTCTTTAAAAAAATTGGATGTGTCCACGTTGCGCTTTGGGGCATTTCCTGTCGCGGGCGCTAGGCCTACCCACACAAGTGATGTATAATTTTTATCGGGAGACGTGGGGTAACGCTGGGTGGAAGGAAATTTGTGGCTCCTCTTAGAGTCCAGAACTTTCTTCCACAGAAATGTGAGGAACATATGTTTTTTTAGCCAAATTGTGAGATTTGCAAAGGATTCTGGGTAACAGACCTGGTCCGAGCCACACAAGTCACCCCATTTTGGATTCCCCTAGGTCTCTAGTTTTCAGAAATGCACAGGTTTGGTAGGTTTCCCTAGGTGCCGGCTGAGCTAGAGGCCAAAATCTGCTGGTAGGCACTTTGCAAAAAACACCTCTGTTTTCTTTAAAAAAATTGGATGTGTCCACGTTGCACTTTGGGGCGTTTCCTGTCGCCGGCGCTAGGCCTACCCACACAAGTGAGGTATCATTTTTATCGGGAGACTTGGGGGAACGCTTTGTGGCTCCTCTCAGATTCCAGAACTTTCTGCCACAGAAATGTGAGGAACATGTGTTTTTTTAGCCAAATTTTGAGGTTTGCAAAGGATTATGGGTAACAGAACCTGGTCCGAGCCACACAAGTCACCCCATCTTGGATTCCCCTAGGTCTCTAGTTTTCAGAAAGGCACAGGTTTGGTAGGTTTCCCTAGGTGCCGGCTGAGCTACAGGCCAAAATCTACAGGTAGGCACTCTGCAAAAAACACCTCTGTTTTCTTTCAAAAAATTGGATGTGTCCACGTTGTGCTTTGGGGTGTTTCCTGTCGCGGGCGCTACGCCTACCCACACAAGTGAGGTATCATTTTTATGGGGAGTCTTGGGGGAACACTGGGTGGAAGGAAATTTGTGGCCCCTCTCGGATTCCAAAACTTTCTGCCACAGAAATGTGAGGAACATGTGTTTCTTTAGCCAGATTTTGAGGTTTGCAAAGGATTCTGGGTAACAGAACCTGGTCCGAGCCACACAAGTCACACCATCTTGGATTCCACTAGGTCTCTAGTTTTCAGAAATGCACAGGTTTGGTAGGTTTCCCTAGGTGCCGGCTGAGCTAGAGGCCAAAATCTGCTGGTAGGCACTTTGCAAAAAACACCTCTGTTTTCTTTCAAAAATTTGGATGTGTCCACGTTGCGCTTTGGGGCGTTTCCTGTCGCGGGCGCTAGGCCTACCCACACAAGTGAGGTATAATTTTTATCGGAAAAAATGGGGGAACGCTGGGTGGAAGGAAATTGGTGTCTCCTCTCAGATTCCAGAACTTTCTTCCACAGAAATGTGAGGAACATGTGTTTTTTTAGCCAAATTTTGAGGTTTGCAAAGGATTATGGGTAACAGAACCTGGTCCGAGCCACACAAGTCACCCCATCTTGGATTACCCTAGGTCTCTAGTTTTCAGAAAGGCACAGGTTTGGTAGGTTTCCCTAGGTGCCAGCTGAGCTACAGGCCAAAATCTACAGGTATGCACTTTGCAAAAAACACCTCTGTTTTCTTTTAAAAAATTGGATGTGTCCACTTTGCGCTTTGGGGTGTTTCCTGTCGCGGGCGCTACGCCTACCCACACAAGTGAGGTATCATTTTTATGGGGAGTCTTGGGGGAACACTGGGTGGAAGTAAATTTGTGGCCCCTCTCGGATTCCAAAACTTTCTGCCACAGAAATGTGAGGAACATGTGTTTTTTTAGCCAGATTTTGAGGTTTGCAAAGGATTCTGGGTAACAGAACCTGGTCCGAGCCACACAAGTCACCCCATCTTGGATTCCCCTAGGTCTCTAGTTGTCAGAAATGCACAGGTTTGGTAGGTTTCCCTAGGTGCCGGCTGAGCTAGAGGCCAAAATCTACAGGTAGGCACCTTGCAAAAAACACTTCTGTTTTCTTGAAAAAAATTGGATGTGTCCACGTTGCGCTTTGGGGCCCTTGCTGTCGCGGGCGCTAGGCCTACCCACACAAGTGAGGTATCATTTTTATCGGGAGACTTGAGGGAACGCTGGGTGGAAGGAAATTTGTGGCTCCTCTCAGATTCCAGAACTTTCTTCCACAGAAATGTGAGGAACATGTGTTTTTGTAGCCAAATTTTGAGGTTTGCAAAGGATTCCGGGTAACAGAACCTGGTCCGAGCCACACAAGTCACCCCATCTTGGATTCCCCTAGGTCCCTAGTTTTCAGAAATGCACAGGTTTGGTAGGTTTCCCTAGGTGCCGGCTGAGCTAGAGGCCAAGATCTGCTGGTAGGCACTTTGCAAAAAACACCTCTGTTTTCTTTAAAAAAATTGGATGTGTCCACGTTGCGCTTTGGGGCATTTCCTGTCGCGGGCGCTAGGCCTACCCACACAAGTGATGTATAATTTTTATCGGGAGACGTGGGGTAACGCTGGGTGGAAGGAAATTTGTGGCTCCTCTTAGAGTCCAGAACTTTCTTCCACAGAAATGTGAGGAACATATGTTTTTTTAGCCAAATTGTGAGATTTGCAAAGGATTCTGGGTAACAGACCTGGTCCGAGCCACACAAGTCACCCCATTTTGGATTCCCCTAGGTCTCTAGTTTTCAGAAATGCACAGGTTTGGTAGGTTTCCCTAGGTGCCGGCTGAGCTAGAGGCCAAAATCTGCTGGTAGGCACTTTGCAAAAAACACCTCTGTTTTCTTTAAAAAAATTGGATGTGTCCACGTTGCACTTTGGGGCGTTTCCTGTCGCCGGCGCTAGGCCTACCCACACAAGTGAGGTATCATTTTTATCGGGAGACTTGGGGGAACGCTTTGTGGCTCCTCTCAGATTCCAGAACTTTCTGCCACAGAAATGTGAGGAACATGTGTTTTTTTAGCCAAATTTTGAGGTTTGCAAAGGATTATGGGTAACAGAACCTGGTCCGAGCCACACAAGTCACCCCATCTTGGATTCCCCTAGGTCTCTAGTTTTCAGAAAGGCACAGGTTTGGTAGGTTTCCCTAGGTGCCGGCTGAGCTACAGGCCAAAATCTACAGGTAGGCACTTTGCAAAAAACACCTCTGTTTTCTTTCAAAAAATTGGATGTGTCCACGTTGCGCTTTGGGGTGTTTCCTGTCGCGGGCGCTACGCCTACCCACACAAGTGAGGTATCATTTTTATGGGGAGTCTTGGGGGAACACTGGGTGGAAGGAAATTTGTGGCCCCTCTCGGATTCCAAAACTTTCTGCCACAGAAATGTGAGGAACATGTGTTTTTTTAGCCAGATTTTGAGGTTTGCAAAGGATTCTGGGTAACAGAACCTGGTCCGAGCCACACAAGTCACACCATCTTGGATTCCCCTAGGTCTCTAGTTTTCAGAAATGCACAGGTTTGGTAGGTTTCCCTAGGTGCCGGCTGAGCTAGAGGCCAAAATCTGCTGGTAGGCACTTTGCAAAAAACACCTCTGTTTTCTTTCAAAAATTTGGATGTGTCCACGTTGCGCTTTGGGGCGTTTCCTGTCGCGGGCGCTAGGCCTACCCACACAAGTGAGGTATAATTTTTATCGGAAAAAATGGGGGAACGCTGGGTGGAAGGAAATTGGTGTCTCCTCTCAGATTCCAGAACTTTCTTCCACAGAAATGTGAGGAACATGTGTTTTTTTAGCCAAATTTTGAGGTTTGCAAAGGATTATGGGTAACAGAACCTGGTCCGAGCCACACAAGTCACCCCATCTTGGATTACCCTAGGTCTCTAGTTTTCAGAAAGGCACAGGTTTGGTAGGTTTCCCTAGGTGCCAGCTGAGCTACAGGCCAAAATCTACAGGTATGCACTTTGCAAAAAACACCTCTGTTTTCTTTTAAAAAATTGGATGTGTCCACTTTGCGCTTTGGGGTGTTTCCTGTCGCGGGCGCTACGCCTACCCACACAAGTGAGGTATCATTTTTATGGGGAGTCTTGGGGGAACACTGGGTGGAAGTAAATTTGTGGCCCCTCTCGGATTCCAAAACTTTCTGCCACAGAAATGTGAGGAACATGTGTTTTTTTAGCCAGATTTTGAGGTTTGCAAAGGATTCTGGGTAACAGAACCTGGTCCGAGCCACACAAGTCACCCCATCTTGGATTCCCCTAGGTCTCTAGTTGTCAGAAATGCACAGGTTTGGTAGGTTTCCCTAGGTGCCGGCTGAGCTAGAGGCCAAAATCAACAGGTAGGCACCTTGCAAAAAACACTTCTGTTTTCTTGAAAAAAATTGGATGTGTCCACGTTGCGCTTTGGGGCCTTTGCTGTCGCGGGCGCTAGGCCTACCCACACAAGTGAGGTATCATTTTTATCGGGAGACTTGAGGGAACGCTGGGTGGAAGGAAATTTGTGGCTCCTCTCAGATTCCAGAACTTTCTTCCACAGAAATGTGAGGAACATGTGTTTTTGTAGCCAAATTTTGAGGTTTGCAAAGGATTCCGGGTAACAGAACCTGGTCCGAGCCACACAAGTCACCCCATCTTGGATTCCCCTAGGTCTCTAGTTTTCAGAAATGCACAGGTTTGGTAGGTTTCCCTAGGTGCCGGCTGAGCTAGAGGCCAAAATCTGCAGGTAGGCACTTTGCAAAAAACACCTCTGTTTTCTTTAAAAAAATTAGATGTGTCCACGTTGCGCTTTGGGGCATTTCCTGTCGCGGGCGCTAGGCCTACCCACACAAGTGATGTATAATTTTTATCGGGAGACGTGGGGTAACGCTGGGTGGAAGGAAATTTGTGGCTCCTCTCAGAGTCCAGAACTTTCTTCCACAGAAATGTGAGGAACATGTGTTTTTTTAGCCAAATTGTGAGATTTGCAAAGGATTCTGGGTAACAGAACCTGGTCCGAGCCACACAAGTCACCCCATCTTGGATTCCCCTAGGTCTCTAGTTGTCAGAAATGCACAGGTTTGGTAGGTTTCCCTAGGTGCTGACTGAGCTAGAGGCCAAAATCTACAGGTAGGCACCTTGCAAAAAACACTTCTGTTTTCTTTAAAAAAATTGGATGTCTCCACGTTGCGCTTTGGGGCCTTTGCTGTCGCGGGCGCTAGGCCTACCCACACAAGTGAGGTATCATTTTTATCGGGAGACTTGAGGGAATGCTGGGTGGAAGGAAATTTGTGGCTCCTCTCAGATTCCAGAACTTTCTTCCACAGAAATGTGAGGAACATGTGTTTTTGTAGCCAAATTTTGAGGTTTGCAAAGGATTCCGGGTAACAGAACCTGGTCCGAGCCACACAAGTCACCCCATCTTGGATTCCCCTAGGTCTCTAGTTTTCAGAAATGCACAGGTTTGGTAGGTTTCCCTAGGTGCCAGCTGAGCTACAGGCCAAAATCTACAGGTAGGCACTTTGCAAAAAACACCTCTGTTTTCTTTTAAAAAATTGGATGTGTCCACGTTGCGCTTTGGGGTGTTTCCTGTCGCGGGCGCTACGCCTACCCACACAAGTGAGGTATCATTTTTATGGGGAGTCTTGGGGGAACACTGGGTGGAAGGAAATTTGTGGCCCCTCTCGGATTCCAAAACTTTCTGCCACAGAAATGTGAGGAACATGTGTTTTTTTAGCCAGATTTTGAGGTTTGCAAAGGATTCTGGGTAACAGAACCTGGTCCGAGCCACACAAGTCACCCCATCTTGGATTCCCCTAGGTCTCTAGTTGTCAGAAATGCACAGGTTTGGTATGTTTCCCTAGGTGCCGGCTGAGCTAGAGGCCAAAATCTACAGGTAGGCACCTTGCAAAAAACACTTCTGTTTTCTTGAAAAAAATTGGATGTGTCCACGTTGCGCTTTGGGGCCTTTGCTGTCGCGGGCGCTAGGCCTACCCACACAAGTGAGGTATCATTTTTATCGGGAGACTTGAGGGAACGCTGGGTGGAAGGAAATTTGTGGCTCCTCTCAGATTCCAGAACTTTCTTCCACAGAAATGTGAGGAACATGTGTTTTTGTAGCCAAATTTTGAGGTTTGCAAAGGATTCCGGGTAACAGAACCTGGTCCGAGCCACACAAGTCACCCCATCTTGGATTCCCCTAGGTCTCTAGTTTTCAGAAATGCACAGGTTTGGTAGGTTTCCCTAGGTGCCGGCTGAGCTAGAGGCCAAAATCTGCAGGTAGGCACTTTGCAAAAAACACCTCTGTTTTCTTTAAAAAAATTAGATGTGTCCACGTTGCGCTTTGGGGCATTTCCTGTCGCGGGCGCTAGGCCTACCCACACAAGTGATGTATAATTTTTATCGGGAGACGTGGGGTAACGCTGGGTGGAAGGAAATTTGTGGCTCCTCTCAGAGTCCAGAACTTTCTTCCACAGAAATGTGAGGAACATGTGTTTTTTTAGCCAAATTGTGAGATTTGCAAAGGATTCTGGGTAACAGAACCTGGTCCGAGCCACACAAGTCACCCCATCTTGGATTCCCCTAGGTCTCTAGTTGTCAGAAATGCACAGGTTTGGTAGGTTTCCCTAGGTGCCGACTGAGCTAGAGGCCAAAATCTACAGGTAGGCACCTTGCAAAAAACACTTCTGTTTTCTTTAAAAAAATTGGATGTCTCCACGTTGCGCTTTGGGGCCTTTGCTGTCGCGGGCGCTAGGCCTACCCACACAAGTGAGGTATCATTTTTATCGGGAGACTTGAGGGAACGCTGGGTGGAAGGAAATTTGTGGCTCCTCTCAGATTCCAGAACTTTTTTCCACAGAAATGTGAGGAACATGTGTTTTTGTAGCCAAATTTTGAGGTTTGCAAAGGATTCCGTGTAACAGAACCTGGTCCGAGCCACACAAGTCACCCCATCTTGGATTCCCCTAGGTCTCTAGTTTTCAGGAATGCACAGGTTTGGTAGGTTTCCCTAGGTGCCGGCTGAGCTAGAGGCCAAAATCTGCAGGTAGGTACTTTGCAAAAAACACCTCTGTTTTCTTTAAAAAAATTGGATGTGTCCACGTTGCGCTTTGGGGCATTTCCTGTCGCGGGCGCTAGGCCTACCCACACAAGTGATGTATAATTTTTATCGGGAGACGTGGGGTAACGCTGGGTGGATGGAAATTTGTGGCTCCTCTTAGAGTCCAGAACTTTCTTCCACAGAAATGTGAGGAACATGTGTTTTTTTATCCAAATTGTGAGATTTGCAAAGGATTCTGGTAACAGAACCTGGTCCGAGCCACACAAGTCACCCCATCTTGGATTCCCCTAGGTCTCTAGTTTTCAGAAATGCACAGGTTTGGAAGGTTTCCCTAGGTGCCGGCTGAGCTAGAGGCCAAAATCTGCAGGTAGGCACCTTGCAAAAAACACTTCTGTTTTCTTTAAAAAAATTGGATGTGTCCACGTTGCGCTTTGGGGCGTTTGCTGTCGCGGGCGCTAGGCCTACCCACACAAGTGAGGTATCATTGTTATCGGGAGACTTTGGGGAACGCTGGGTGGAAGGAAATTTGTGGCTCCTCTCAGATTCCAGAACTTTCTGCCACAGAAATGTGAGGAACATGTGTTTTTTTAGCCAAATTTTGAGGTTTGCAAAGGATTCTGGGTAACAGAACATGGTCCGAGCCACACAAGTCACCCCATCTTGGATTCCCCTAGGTCTCTAGTTTTCAGAAATGCACAGGTTTGGTAGGTTTCCCTAGGTGCCGGCTGAGCTAGAGGCCAAAATCTGCTGGTAGGCACTTTGCAAAAAACACCTCTGTTTTCTTTAAAAAAATTGGATGTGTCCACGTTGCACTTTGGGGCGTTTCCTGTCGCCGGCGCTAGGCCTACCCACACAAGTGAGGTATCATTTTTATCGGGAGACTTGGGGGAACGCTTTGTGGCTCCTCTCAGATTCCAGAACTTTCTGCCACAGAAATGTGAGGAACATGTGTTTTTTTAGCCAAATTTTGAGGTTTGCAAAGGATTATGGGTAACAGAACCTGGTCCGAGCCACACAAGTCACCCCATCTTGGATTCCCCTAGGTCTCTAGTTTTCAGAAAGGCACAGTTTTGGTAGGTTTCCCTAGGTGCCGGCTGAGCTACAGGCCAAAATCTACAGGTAGGCACTTTGCAAAAAACACCTCTGTTTTCTTTCAAAAAATTGGATGTGTCCACGTTGCGCTTTGGGGTGTTTCCTGTCGCGGGCGCTACGCCTACCCACACAAGTGAGGTATCATTTTTATGGGGAGTCTTGGGGAAACACTGGGTGGAAGGAAATTTGTGGCCCCTCTCGGATTCCAAAACTTTCTGCCACAGAAATGTGAGGAACATGTGTTTTTTTAGCCAGATTTTGAGGTTTGCAAAGGATTCTGGGTAACAGAACCTGGTCCGAGCCACACAAGTCACCCCATCTTGGATTCCCCTAGGTCTCTAGTTTTCAGAAATGCACAGGTTTGGTAGGTTTCCCTAGGTGCCGGCTGAGCTAGAGGCCAAAATCTGCTGGTAGGCACTTTGCAAAAAACACCTCTGTTTTCTTTAAAAAATTTGGATGTGTCCACGTTGCGCTTTGGGGCGTTTCCTGTCGCGGGCGCTAGGCCTACCCACACAAGTGAGGTATAATTTTTATCGGAAAAAATGGGGGAACGCTGGGTGGAAGGAAATTGGTGTCTCCTCTCAGATTCCAGAACTTTCTTCCACAGAAATGTGAGGAACATGTGTTTTTTTAGCCAAATTTTGAGGTTTGCAAAGGATTATGGGTAACAGAACCTGGTCCGAGCCACACAAGTCACCCCATCTTGGATTACCCTAGGTCTCTAGTTTTCAGAAAGGCACAGGTTTGGTAGGTTTCCCTAGGTGCCAGCTGAGCTACAGGCCAAAATCTACAGGTAGGCACTTTGCAAAAAACACCTCTGTTTTCTTTTAAAAAATTGGATGTGTCCACGTTGCGCTTTGGGGTGTTTCCTGTCGCGGGCGCTACGCCTACCCACACAAGTGAGGTATCATTTTTATGGGGAGTCTTGGGGGAACACTGGGTGGAAGGAAATTTGTGGCCCCTCGGATTCCAAAACTTTCTGCCACAGAAATGTGAGGAACATGTGTTTTTTTAGCCAGATTTTGAGGTTTGCAAAGGATTCTGGGTAACAGAACCTGGTCCGAGCCACACAAGTCACCCCATCTTGGATTCCCCTAGGTCTCTAGTTGTCAGAAATGCACAGGTTTGGTAGGTTTCCCTAGGTGCCGGCTGAGCTAGAGGCCAAAATCTACAGGTAGGCACCTTGCAAAAAACACTTCTGTTTTCTTGAAAAAAATTGGATGTGTCCACGTTGCGCTTTGGGGCCTTTGCTGTCGCGGGCGCTAGGCCTACCCACACAAGTGAGGTATCATTTTTATCGGGAGACTTGAGGGAACGCTGGGTGGAAGGAAATTTGTGGCTCCTCTCAGATTCCAGAACTTTCTGCCACAGAAATGTGAGGAACATGTGTTTTTTTAGCCAAATTGTGAGGTTTGCAAAGGATTCTGGGTAACAGAACATGGTCCGAGCCACACAAGTCACCCCATCTTGGATTCCCCTAGGTCTCTAGTTTTCAGAAATGCACAGGTTTGGTAGGTTTCCCTAGGTGCCGGCTGAGCTAGAGGCCAAAATCTGCTGGTAGGCACTTTGCAAAAAACAACTCTGTTTTCTTTAAAAAAATTGGATGTGTCCACGTTGCCCTTTGGGGCGTTTCCTGTCGCCGGCGCTAGGCCTACCCACACAAGTGAGGTATCATTTTTATCGGGAGACTTGGGGGAACGCTGGGTGGAAGGAAATTTGTGGCTCCTCTCAGATTCCAGAACTTTCTGCCACAGAAATGTGAGGAACATGTGTTTTTTTAGCCAAATTTTGAGGTTTGCAAAGGATTCTGGGTAACAGAACCTGGTCCGAGCCACACAAGTCACCCCATCTTGGATTCCCCTAGGTCTCTAGTTTTCAGAAATGCACAGGTTTGGTAGGTTTCCCTAGGTGCCGGCTGAGCTAGAGGCCAAAATCTGCTGGTAGGCACTTTGCGAAAAACACCTCTGTTTTCTTTCAAAAATTTGGATGTGTCCACGTTGCGCTTTGGGGCGTTTCCTGTCGCGGGCGCTAGGCCTACCCACACAAGTGAGGTATAATTTTTATCGGAAAAAATGGGGGAACGCTGGGTGGAAGGAAATTGGTGGCTCCTCTCAGATTCCAGAACTTTCTTCCACAGAATTGTGAGGAACATGTGTTTTTTTTAGCCAAATTTTGAGGTTTGCAAAGGATTCTGGGTAACAGAACCTGGTCCGAGCCACACAAGTCACCCCATCTTGGATTCCCCTAGGTCTCTAGTTTTCAGAAATGCACAGGTTTGGTAGGTTTCCCTAGGTGCCGGCTGAGCTAGAGGCCAAAATCTACAGGTAGGCACCTTGCAAAAAACACTTCTGTTTTCTTTCAAAAAATTGGATGTGTCCACGTTGCGCTTTGGGGCGTTTGCTGTCGCGGGCGCTAGGCCTACCCACACAAGTGAGGTATCATTTTTATCGGGAGACTTGGGGGAACGCTGGGTGGTAGGAAATTTGTGGCTCCTCTCAGATTCCAGAACTTTCTTCCACAGAAATGTGAGGAACATGTATTTTTTTAGCCAAATTTTGAGGTTTGCAAAGGATTCTGGGTAACAGAACCTGGTCCGAGCCACACAAGTCACCCCATCTTGGATTCCCCTGGGTCTCTAGTTTTCAGAAATGCACAGGTTTGGTAGGTTTCCCTAGGTGCCGGCTGAGCTAGAGGCCAAAATCTACAGGTAGGCACCTTGCAAAAAACACTTCTGTTTTCTTTGAAAAAATTGGATGTGTCCACGTTGCGCTTTGGGGCGTTTCCTGTTGCGGGCGCTAGGCCTACCCACACAAGTGAGGTATCATTTTTATCGGGAGACTTGGGGGAACGCTGGCTGGAAGGAAATTTGTGGCTCCTCGCAGATTCCAGAACTTTCTGCCACAGAAATGTGAGGAACATGTGTTTTTTTAGCCAAATTGTGAGGTTTGCAAAGGATTCTGGGTAACAGAACATGGTCCGAGCCACACAAGTCACCCCATCTTGGATTCCCCTAGGTCTCTAGTTTTCAGAAATGCACAGGTTTGGTAGGTTTCCCTAGGTGCCGGCTGAGCTAGAGGCCAAAATCTGCTGGTAGGCACTTTGCAAAAAACAACTCTGTTTTCTTTAAAAAAATTGGATGTGTCCACGTTGCCCTTTGGGGCGTTTCCTGTCGCCGGCGCTAGGCCTACCCACACAAGTGAGGAATCATTTTTATCGGGAGACTTGGGGGAACGCTGGGTGGAAGGAAATTTGTGGCTCCTCTCAGATTCCAGAACTTTCCCGCTCAGAAATGTGAGGAACATGTGTTTTTTTAGACAAATTTTGAGGTTTGCAAAGGATTCTGGGTAACAGAACCTGGTCCGAGCCACACAAGTCACCCCATCTTGGATTCCCCTAGGTCTCTAGTTTTCAGAAATGCACAGGTTTGGTAGGTTTCCCTAGGTGCCGGCTGAGCTAGAGGCCAAAATCTGCTGGTAGGCACTTTGCGAAAAACACCTCTGTTTTCTTTCAAAAATTTGGATGTGTCCACGTTGCGCTTTGGGGCGTTTCCTGTCGCGGGCGCTAGGCCTACCCACACAAGTGAGGTATAATTTTTATCAGAAAAAATGTGGGAACGCTGGGTGGAAGGAAATTGGTGGCTCCTCTCAGATTCCAGAACTTTCTTCCACAGAAATGTGAGGAACATGTGTTTTTTTTAGCCAAATTTTGAGGTTTGCAAAGGATTCTGGGTAACAGAACCTGGTCCGAGCCACACAAGTCACCCCATCTTGGATTCCCCTATGTCTCTAGTTTTCAGAAATGCACAGGTTTGGTAGGTTTCCCTAGGTGCCGGCTGAGCTAGAGGCCAAAATCTACAGGTAGGCACCTTGCAAAAAACACTTCTGTTTTCTTTCAAAAAATTGGATGTGTCCACGTTGCGCTTTGGGGCGTTTGCTGTCGCGGGCGCTAGGCCTACCCACACAAGTGAGGTATCATTTTTATCGGGAGACTTGGGGGAACGCTGGGTGGTAGGAAATTTGTGACTCCTCTCAGATTCCAGAACTTTCTTCCACAGAAATGTGAGGAACATGTGTTTTTTTAGCCAAATTTTGAGGTTTGCAAAGGATTCTGGGTAACAGAACCTGGTCCGAGCCACACAAGTCACCCCATCTTGGATTCCCCTGGGTCTCTAGTTTTCAGAAATGCACAGGTTTGGTAGGTTTCCCTAGGTGCCGGCTGAGCTAGAGGCCAAAATCTACAGGTAGGCACCTTGCAAAAAACACTTCTGTTTTCTTTGAAAAAATTGGATGTGTCCACGTTGCGCTTTGGGGCGTTTCCTGTTGCGGGCGCTAGGCCTACCCACACAAGTGAGGTATCATTTTTATCGGGAGACTTGGGGGAACACTGGCTGGAAGGAAATTTGTGGCTCCTCTCAGATTCCAGAACTTTCTGCCACAGAAATGTGAGGAACATGTGTTTTTTTAGCCAAATTGTGAGGTTTGCAAAGGATTCTGGGTAACAGAACATGGTCCGAGCCACACAAGTCACCCCATCTTGGATTCCCCTAGGTCTCTAGTTTTCAGAAATGCACAGGTTTGGTAGGTTTCCCTAGGTGCCGGCTGAGCTAGAGGCCAAAATCTGCTGGTAGGCACTTTGCAAAAAACAACTCTGTTTTCTTTAAAAAAATTGGATGTGTCCACGTTGCCCTTTGGGGCGTTTCCTGTCGCCGGCGCTAGGCCTACCCACACAAGTGAGGAATCATTTTTATCGGGAGACTTGTGGGAACGCTGGGTGGAAGGAAATTTGTGGCTCCTCTCAGATTCCAGAACTTTCCCGCTCAGAAATGTGAGGAACATGTGTTTTTTTAGACAAATTTTGAGGTTTGCAAAGGATTCTGGGTAACAGAACCTGGTCCGAGCCACACAAGTCACCCCATCTTGGATTCCCCTAGGTCTCTAGTTTTCAGAAATGCACAGGTTTGGTAGGTTTCCCTAGGTGCCGGCTGAGCTAGAGGCCAAAATCTGCTGGTAGGCACTTTGCGAAAAACACCTCTGTTTTCTTTCAAAAATTTGGATGTGTCCACGTTGCGCTTTGGGGCGTTTCCTGTCGCGGGCGCTAGGCCTACCCACACAAGTGAGGTATAATTTTTATCAGAAAAAATGTGGGAACGCTGGGTGGAAGGAAATTGGTGGCTCCTCTCAGATTCCAGAACTTTCTTCCACAGAAATGTGAGGAACATGTGTTTTTTTTAGCCAAATTTTGAGGTTTGCAAAGGATTCTGGGTAACAGAACCTGGTCCGAGCCACACAAGTCACCCCATCTTGGATTCCCCTATGTCTCTAGTTTTCAGAAATGCACAGGTTTGGTAGGTTTCCCTAGGTGCCGGCTGAGCTAGAGGCCAAAATCTACAGGTAGGCACCTTGCAAAAAACACTTCTGTTTTCTTTCAAAAAATTGGATGTGTCCACGTTGCGCTTTGGGGCGTTTGCTGTCGCGGGCGCTAGGCCTACCCACACAAGTGAGGTATCATTTTTATCGGGAGACTTGGGGGAACGCTGGGTGGTAGGAAATTTGTGACTCCTCTCAGATTCCAGAACTTTCTTCCACAGAAATGTGAGGAACATGTGTTTTTTTAGCCAAATTTTGAGGTTTGCAAAGGATTCTGGGTAACAGAACCTGGTCCGAGCCACACAAGTCACCCCATCTTGGATTCCCCTGGGTCTCTAGTTTTCAGAAATGCACAGGTTTGGTAGGTTTCCCTAGGTGCCGGCTGAGCTAGAGGCCAAAATCTACAGGTAGGCACCTTGCAAAAAACACTTCTGTTTTCTTTGAAAAAATTGGATGTGTCCACGTTGCGCTTTGGGGCGTTTCCTGTTGCGGGCGCTAGGCCTACCCACACAAGTGAGGTATCATTTTTATCGGGAGACTTGGGGGAACACTGGCTGGAAGGAAATTTGTGGCTCCTCTCAGATTCCAGAACTTTCTGCCACAGAAATGTGAGGAACATGTGTTTTTTTAGCCAAATTGTGAGGTTTGCAAAGGATTCTGGGTAACAGAACATGGTCCGAGCCACACAAGTCACCCCATCTTGGATTCCCCTAGGTCTCTAGTTTTCAGAAATGCACAGGTTTGGTAGGTTTCCCTAGGTGCCGGCTGAGCTAGAGGCCAAAATCTGCTGGTAGGCACTTTGCAAAAAACAACTCTGTTTTCTTTAAAAAAATTGGATGTGTCCACGTTGCCCTTTGGGGCGTTTCCTGTCGCGGGCGCTAGGCCTACCCACACAAGTGAGGTATAATTTTTATCGGGAGACTTGGGGGAACGCTGGGTGGAAGGAAATTGGTGGCTCCTCTCAGATTCCAGAACTTTCTTCCACAGAAATGTGAGGAACATGTGTTTTTTTTAGCCAAATTTTGAGGTTTGCAAAGGATTCTGGGTAACAGAACCTGGTCCGAGCCACACAAGTCACCCCATCTTGGATTCCCCTAGGTCTCTAGTTTTCAGAAATGCACAGGTTTGGTAGGTTTCCCTAGGTGCCGGCTGAGCTAGAGGCCAAAATCTACAGGTAGGCACCTTGCAAAAAACACTTCTGTTTTCTTTCAAAAAATTGGATGTGTCCACGTTGCGCTTTGGGGCGTTTGCTGTCGCGGGCGCTAGGCCTACCCACACAAGTGAGGTATCATTTTTATCGGGAGACTTGGGGGAACGCTGGGTGGTAGGAAATTTGTGGCTCCTCTCAGATTCCAGAACTTTCTTCCACAGAAATGTGAGGAACATGTATTTTTTTAGCCAAATTTTGAGGTTTGCAAAGGATTCTGGGTAACAGAACCTGGTCCGAGCCACACAAGTCACCCCATCTTGGATTCCCCTGGGTCTCTAGTTTTCAGAAATGCACAGGTTTGGTAGGTTTCCCTAGGTGCCGGCTGAGCTAGAGGCCAAAATCTACAGGTAGGCACCTTGCAAAAAACACTTCTGTTTTCTTTGAAAAAATTGGATGTGTCCACGTTGCGCTTTGGGGCGTTTCCTGTTGCGGGCGCTAGGCCTACCCACACAAGTGAGGTATCATTTTTATCGGGAGACTTGGGGGAACGCTGGCTGGAAGGAAATTTGTGGCTCCTCTCAGATTCCAGAACTTTCTGCCACAGAAATGTGAGGAACATGTGTTTTTTTAGCCAAATTGTGAGGTTTGCAAAGGATTCTGGGTAACAGAACATGGTCCGAGCCACACAAGTCACCCCATCTTGGATTCCCCTAGGTCTCTAGTTTTCAGAAATGCACAGGTTTGGTAGGTTTCCCTAGGTGCCGGCTGAGCTAGAGGCCAAAATCTGCTGGTAGGCACTTTGCAAAAAACAACTCTGTTTTCTTTAAAAAAATTGGATGTGTCCACGTTGCCCTTTGGGGCGTTTCCTGTCGCCGGCGCTAGGCCTACCCACACAAGTGAGGAATCATTTTTATCGGGAGACTTGGGGGAACGCTGGGTGGAAGGAAATTTGTGGCTCCTCTCAGATTCCAGAACTTTCCCGCTCAGAAATGTGAGGAACATGTGTTTTTTTAGACAAATTTTGAGGTTTGCAAAGGATTCTGGGTAACAGAACCTGGTCCGAGCCACACAAGTCACCCCATCTTGGATTCCCCTAGGTCTCTAGTTTTCAGAAATGCACAGGTTTGGTAGGTTTCCCTAGGTGCCGGCTGAGCTAGAGGCCAAAATCTGCTGGTAGGCACTTTGCGAAAAACACCTCTGTTTTCTTTCAAAAATTTGGATGTGTCCACGTTGCGCTTTGGGGCGTGTCCTGTCGCGGGCGCTAGGCCTACCCACACAAGTGAGGTATAATTTTTATCGGAAAAAATGTGGGAACGCTGGGTGGAAGGAAATTGGTGGCTCCTCTCAGATTCCAGAACTTTCTTCCACAGAAATGTGAGGAACATGTGTTTTTTTTAGCCAAATTTTGAGGTTTGCAAAGGATTCTGGGTAACAGAACCTGGTCCGAGCCACACAAGTCACCCCATCTTGGATTCCCCTATGTCTCTAGTTTTCAGAAATGCACAGGTTTGGTAGGTTTCCCTAGGTGCCGGCTGAGCTAGAGGCCAAAATCTACAGGTAGGCACCTTGCAAAAAACACTTCTGTTTTCTTTCAAAAAATTGGATGTGTCCACGTTGCGCTTTGGGGCGTTTGCTGTCGCGGGCGCTAGGCCTACCCACACAAGTGAGGTATCATTTTTATCGGGAGACTTGGGGGAACGCTGGGTGGTAGGAAATTTGTGGCTCCTCTCAGATTCCAGAACTTTCTTCCACAGAAATGTGAGGAACATGTGTTTTTTTAGCCAAATTTTGAGGTTTGCAAAGGATTCTGGGTAACAGAACCTGGTCCGAGCCACACAAGTCACCCCATCTTGGATTCCCCTGGGTCTCTAGTTTTCAGAAATGCACAGGTTTGGTAGGTTTCCCTAGGTGCCGGCTGAGCTAGAGGCCAAAATCTACAGGTAGGCACCTTGCAAAAAACACTTCTGTTTTCTTTGAAAAAATTGGATGTGTCCACGTTGCGCTTTGGGGCGTTTCCTGTTGCGGGCGCTAGGCCTACCCACACAAGTGAGGTATCATTTTTATCGGGAGACTTGGGGGAACACTGGCTGGAAGGAAATTTGTGGCTCCTCTCAGATTCCAGAACTTTCTGCCACAGAAATGTGAGGAACATGTGTTTTTTAGCCAAATCTTGACGTTTGCAAAGGATTCTGGGTAACAGAACCTGGTCCGAGCCACACAAGTCACCCCATCTTGGATTCCCCTAGGTCTCTAGTTGTCAGAAATGCACAGGTTTGGTAGGTTTCCCTAGGTGCCGACTGAGCTAGAGGAAAAAAACTACAGGTAGGCACCTTGCAAAAAACACTTCTGTTTTCTTTAAAAAAATTGGATGTGTCCACGTTGCGCTTTGGGGCGTTTGCTGTCGCGGGCGCTAGGCCTACCCACACAAGTGAGGTATCATTTTTATCGGGAGACTTGGGGGAACGCTGGGTGGAAGGAAATTTGTGGCTCCTCTCAGATTCCAGAACTTTCTTCCACAGAAATCTGAGGAACATGTGTTTTTTTAGCCAAATTTTGAGGTTTGCAAAGGATTCCGGGTAACAGAACCTGGTCCGAGCCACGCAAGTCACCCCATCTTGGATTCCCCTAGGTCTCTAGTTTTCAGAAATGCACAGGTTTGGTAGGTTTCCCTAGGTGCCGGCTGAGCTAGAGGCCAAAATCTGCAGGTAGGCACTTTGCAAAAAACACCTCTGTTTTCTTTAAAAAAATTAGATGTGTCCACGTTGCGCTTTGGGGCATTTCCTGTCGCGGGCGCTAGGCCTACCCACACAAGTGATGTATAATTTTTATCGGGAGACGTGGGGTAACGCTGGGTGGAAGGAAATTTGTGGCTCCTCTCATAGTCCAGAACTTTCTTCCACAGAAATGTGAGGAACATGTGTTTTTTTAGCCAAATTGTGAGATTTGCAAAGGATTCTGGGTAACAGAACCTGGTCCGAGCCACACAAGTCACCCCATCTTGGATTCCCCTAGGTCTCTAGTTTTCAGAAATGCACAGGTTTGGTAGGTTTCCCTAGGTGCCGGCTGAGCTAGAGGCCAAAATCTGCAGGTAGGCACCTTGCAAAAAACACTTCTGTTTTCTTTAAAAAAATTGGATGTGTCCACGTTGCGCTTTGGGGCGTTTCCTGTCGCCGGCGCTAGGCCTACCCACACAAGTGAGGAATCATTTTTATCGGGAGACTTGGGGGAACGCTGGGTGGAAGGAAATTTGTGGCTCCTCTCAGATTCCAGAACTTTCCCGCTCAGAAATGTGAGGAACATGTGTTTTTTTAGACAAATTTTGAGGTTTGCAAAGGATTCTGGGTAACAGAACCTGGTCCGAGCCACACAAGTCACCCCATCTTGGATTCCCCTAGGTCTCTAGTTTTCAGAAATGCACAGGTTTGGTAGGTTTCCCTAGGTGCCGGCTGAGCTAGAGGCCAAAATCTGCTGGTAGGCACTTTGCGAAAAACACCTCTGTTTTCTTTCAAAAATTTGGATGTGTCCACGTTGCGCTTTGGGGCGTGTCCTGTCGCGGGCGCTAGGCCTACCCACACAAGTGAGGTATAATTTTTATCGGAAAAAATGTGGGAACGCTGGGTGGAAGGAAATTGGTGGCTCCTCTCAGATTCCAGAACTTTCTTCCACAGAAATGTGAGGAACATGTGTTTTTTTTAGCCAAATTTTGAGGTTTGCAAAGGATTCTGGGTAACAGAACCTGGTCCGAGCCACACAAGTCACCCCATCTTGGATTCCCCTATGTCTCTAGTTTTCAGAAATGCACAGGTTTGGTAGGTTTCCCTAGGTGCCGGCTGAGCTAGAGGCCAAAATCTACAGGTAGGCACCTTGCAAAAAACACTTCTGTTTTCTTTCAAAAAATTGGATGTGTCCACGTTGCGCTTTGGGGCGTTTGCTGTCGCGGGCGCTAGGCCTACCCACACAAGTGAGGTATCATTTTTATCGGGAGACTTGGGGGAACGCTGGGTGGTAGGAAATTTGTGGCTCCTCTCAGATTCCAGAACTTTCTTCCACAGAAATGTGAGGAACATGTGTTTTTTTAGCCAAATTTTGAGGTTTGCAAAGGATTCTGGGTAACAGAACCTGGTCCGAGCCACACAAGTCACCCCATCTTGGATTCCCCTGGGTCTCTAGTTTTCAGAAATGCACAGGTTTGGTAGGTTTCCCTAGGTGCCGGCTGAGCTAGAGGCCAAAATCTACAGGTAGGCACCTTGCAAAAAACACTTCTGTTTTCTTTGAAAAAATTGGATGTGTCCACGTTGCGCTTTGGGGCGTTTCCTGTTGCGGGCGCTAGGCCTACCCACACAAGTGAGGTATCATTTTTATCGGGAGACTTGGGGGAACACTGGCTGGAAGGAAATTTGTGGCTCCTCTCAGATTCCAGAACTTTCTGCCACAGAAATGTGAGGAACATGTGTTTTTTAGCCAAATCTTGACGTTTGCAAAGGATTCTGGGTAACAGAACCTGGTCCGAGCCACACAAGTCACCCCATCTTGGATTCCCCTAGGTCTCTAGTTGTCAGAAATGCACAGGTTTGGTAGGTTTCCCTAGGTGCCGACTGAGCTAGAGGAAAAAAACTACAGGTAGGCACCTTGCAAAAAACACTTCTGTTTTCTTTAAAAAAATTGGATGTGTCCACGTTGCGCTTTGGGGCGTTTGCTGTCGCGGGCGCTAGGCCTACCCACACAAGTGAGGTATCATTTTTATCGGGAGACTTGGGGGAACGCTGGGTGGAAGGAAATTTGTGGCTCCTCTCAGATTCCAGAACTTTCTTCCACAGAAATCTGAGGAACATGTGTTTTTTTAGCCAAATTTTGAGGTTTGCAAAGGATTCCGGGTAACAGAACCTGGTCCGAGCCACGCAAGTCACCCCATCTTGGATTCCCCTAGGTCTCTAGTTTTCAGAAATGCACAGGTTTGGTAGGTTTCCCTAGGTGCCGGCTGAGCTAGAGGCCAAAATCTGCAGGTAGGCACTTTGCAAAAAACACCTCTGTTTTCTTTAAAAAAATTAGATGTGTCCACGTTGCGCTTTGGGGCATTTCCTGTCGCGGGCGCTAGGCCTACCCACACAAGTGATGTATAATTTTTATCGGGAGACGTGGGGTAACGCTGGGTGGAAGGAAATTTGTGGCTCCTCTCATAGTCCAGAACTTTCTTCCACAGAAATGTGAGGAACATGTGTTTTTTTAGCCAAATTGTGAGATTTGCAAAGGATTCTGGGTAACAGAACCTGGTCCGAGCCACACAAGTCACCCCATCTTGGATTCCCCTAGGTCTCTAGTTTTCAGAAATGCACAGGTTTGGTAGGTTTCCCTAGGTGCCGGCTGAGCTAGAGGCCAAAATCTGCAGGTAGGCACCTTGCAAAAAACACTTCTGTTTTCTTTAAAAAAATTGGATGTGTCCACGTTGCGCTTTGGGGCGTTTGCTGTCGCGGGCGCTAGGCCTACCCACACAAGTGAGGTATCATTGTTATCGGGAGACTTGGGGGAACGCTGGGTGGAAGGAAATTCGTGGCTCCTCTCAGATTCCAGAACTTTCTGCCACAGAAATGTGAGGAACATGTGTTTTTTTAGCCAAATTTTGAGGTTTGCAGAGTATTCTGGGTAACAGAACATGGTCCGAGCCACACAAGTCACCCCATCTTGGATTCCCCTAGGTCTCTAGTTTTCAGAAATGCACAGGTTTGGTAGGTTTCCCTAGGTGCCGGCTGAGCTAGAGGCTAAAATCTGCTGGTAGGCACTTTGCAAAAAAAAACTCTGTTTTCTTTAAAAAAATTGGATGTGTCCACGTTGCACTTTGGGGCGTTTCCTGTCGCCGGCGCTAGGCCTACCCACACAAGTGAGGTATCATTTTTATCGGGAGACTTGGGGGAACGCTGGGTGGAAGGAAATTTGTGGCTCCTCTCAGATTCCAGAACTTTCTGCCACAGAAATGTGAGGAACATGTGTTTTTTTAGCCAAATTTTGAGGTTTGCAAAGGATTCTGGGTAACAGAACCTGGTCCGAGCCACACAAGTCACCCCATCTTGGATTCCCCTTGGTCTCTAGTTTTCAGAAATGCACAGGTTTGGTAGGTTTCCCTAGGTGCCGGCTGAGCTAGAGGCCAAAATCTACAGGTAGGCACCTTGCAAAAAACACCTCTGTTTTCTTTCAAAAAATTGGATGTGTCCACGTTGCGCTTTGGGGCGTTTCCTGTCACGGGCGCTAGGCCTACCCACACAAGTGAGGTATCATTTTTATTGGGAGAATTGGGGGAACGCTGGGTGGAAGGAAATTTGTGGCTCCTCTCAGATTCCAGAACTTTCTGCCACAGAAATATGAGGAGCATGTGTTTTTTTAGCCAAATTTTGAGGTTTGCAAAGGATTCTGGGTAACAGAACCTGGTCCGAGCCACACAAGTCACCCCATCTTGGATTCCCCTAGGTCTCTAGTTTTCAGAAATGCACAGGTTTGGTAGGTTTCCCTAGGTGCCGGCTGAGCTAGAGGCCAAAATCTGCTGGTAGGCACTTTGCGAAAAACACCTCTGTTTTCTTTAAAAAATTTGGATGTGTCCACGTGCGCTTTGGGGCGTTTCCTGTCGCGGGCGCTAGGCCTACCCACACAAGTGAGGTATAATTTTTATCGGAAAAAATGGGGGAACGCTGGGTGGAAGGAAATTGGTGGCTCCTCTCAGATTCCAGAACTTTCTTCCACAGAAATGTGAGGAACATGTGGTTTTTTTAGCCAAATTTTGAGGTTTGCAAAGGATTCCGGGTAACAGAACCTGGTCCGAGCCACACAAGTCACCCCATCTTGGATTCCCCTAGGTCTCTAGTTTTCAGAAATGCACAGGTTTGGTAGGTTTCCATAGATGCCGGCTGAGCTAGAGGCCAAAATCTACAGGTAGGCACCTTGCAAAAAACACTTCTGTTTTCTTTCAAAAAATTGGATGTGTCCACGTTGCGCTTTGGGGCGTTTGCTGTCGCGGGCGCTAGGCCTACCCACACAAGTGAGGTATCATTTTTATCGGGAGACTTGGGGGAACGCTGGGTGGTAGGAAATTTGTGGCTCCTCTCAGATTTCAGAACTTTCTTCCACAGAAATGTGAGGAACATGTGTTTTTTTAGCCAAATTTTGAGGTTTGCTAAGGATTCTGGGTAACAGAACCTGGTCCGAGCCACACAAGTCACCCCATCTTGGATTCCCCTAGGTCTCTAGTTTTCACAAATGCACAGGTTTGGTAGGTTTCCCAAGGTGCCGGCTGAGCTAGAGGCCAAAATCTACAGGTAGGCACCTTGCAAAAAACACTTCTGTTTTCTTTAAAAAAATTGGATGTGTCCACGTTGCGCTTTGGGGCGTTTCCTGTCGCGGGCGCTAGGCCTACCCACACAAGTGAGGTATAATTTTTATCGGGAGACTTGGGGGAACGCTGGGTGGAAGGAAATTTGTGGCTCCTCTCAGATTCCAGAACTTTCTGCCACAGAAATGTGAGGAACATGTGTTTTTTAGCCAAATTTTGACGTTTGCAAAGGATTCTGGGTAACAGAACCTGGTCCGAGCCACACAAGTCACCCCATCTTGGATTCCCCTAGGTCTCTAGTTTTCAGAAATGCACAGGTTTGGTAGGTTTCCCTAGGTGCCGGCTGAGCTAGAGGCAAAAATCTGCAGGTAGGCACCTTGCAAAAAACACTTCTGTTTTCTTTAAAAAAATTGGATGTGTCCACGTTGCGCTTTGGGGCGTTTGCTGTCGCGGGCGCTAGGCCTACCCACACAAGTGAGGTATCATTTTTATCGGGAGACTTGGGGGAACGCTGGGTGGAAGGAAATTTGTAGCTCCTCAGATTCCAGAACTTTCTGCCACAGAAATGTGAGGAACATGTGTTTTTTTAGCCAAATTGTGAGGTTTGCAAAGGATTCTGGGTAACAGAACATGGTCCGAGCCACACAAGTCACCCCATCTTGGATTCCCCTAGGTCTCTAGTTTTCAGAAATGCACAGGTTTGGTAGGTTTCCCTAGGTGCCGGCTGAGCTAGAGGCCAAAATCTGCTGGTAGGCACTTTGCAAAAAACAACTCTGTTTTCTTTAAAAAAATTGGATGTGTCCACGTTGCCCTTTGGGGCGTTTCCTGTCGCCGGCGCTAGGCCTACCCACACAAGTGAGGTATCATTTTTATCGGGAGACTTGGGGGAACGCTGGGTGGAAGGAAATTTGTGGCTCCTCTCAGATTCCAGAACTTTCTGCCACAGAAATGTGAGGAACATGTGTTTTTTTAGCCAAATTTTGAGGTTTGCAAAGGATTCTGGGTAACAGAACCTGGTCCGAGCCACACAAGTCACCCCATCTTGGATTCCCCTAGGTCTCTAGTTTTCAGAAATGCACAGGTTTGGTAGGTTTCCCTAGGTGCCGGCTGAGCTAGAGGCCAAAATCTGCTGGTAGGCACTTGGCGAAAAACACCTCTGTTTTCTTTCAAAAATTTGGATGTGTCCACGTTGCGCTTTGGGGCGTTTCCTGTCGCGGGCGCTAGGCCTACCCACACAAGTGAGGTATAATTTTTATCGGAAAAAATGGGGGAACGCTGGGTGGAAGGAAATTGGTGGCTCCTCTCAGATTCCAGAACTTTCTTCCACAGAAATGTGAGGAACATGTGTTTTTTTTAGCCAAATTTTGAGGTTTGCAAAGGATTCTGGGTAACAGAACCTGGTCCGAGCCACACAAGTCACCCCATCTTGGATTCCCCTAGGTCTCTAGTTTTCAGAAATGCACAGGTTTGGTAGGTTTCCCTAGGTGCCGGCTGAGCTAGAGGCCAAAGTCTACAGGTAGGCACCTTGCAAAAAACATTTCTGTTTTCTTTCAAAAAATTGGATGTGTCCACGTTGCGCTTTGGGGCGTTTGCTGTCGCGGGCGCTAGGCCTACCCACACAAGTGAGGTATCATTTTTATCGGGAGACTTGGGGGAACGCTGGGTGGTAGGAAATTTGTGGCTCCTCTCAGATTCCAGAACTTTCTTCCACAGAAATGTGAGGAACATGTGTTTTTTTAGCCAAATTTTGAGGTTTGCAAAGGATTCTGGGTAACAGAACCTGGTCCGAGCCACACAAGTCACCCCATCTTGGATTCCCCTGGGTCTCTAGTTTTCAGAAATGCACAGGTTTGGTAGGTTTCCCTAGGTGCCGGCTGAGCTAGAGGCCAAAATCTACAGGTAGGCACCTTGCAAAAAACATTTCTGTTTTCTTTGAAAAAATTGGATGTGTCCACGTTGCGCTTTGGGGCGTTTCCTGTTGCGGGCGCTAGGCCTACCCACACAAGTGAGGTATCATTTTTATCGGGAGACTTGGGGGAACGCTGGCTGGAAGGAAATTTGTGGCTCCTCTCAGATTCCAGAACTTTCTGCCACAGAAATGTGAGGAACATGTGTTTTTTAGCCAAATCTTGACGTTTGCAAAGGATTCTGGGTAACAGAACCTGGTCCGAGCCACACAAGTCACCCCATCTTGGATTCCCCTAGGTCTCTAGTTGTCAGAAATGCACAGGTTTGGTAGGTTTCCCTAGGTGCCGACTGAGCTAGAGGAAAAAAACTACAGGTAGGCACCTTGCAAAAAACACTTCTGTTTTCTTTAAAAAAATTGGATGTGTCCACGTTGCGCTTTGGGGCGTTTGCTGTCGCGGGCGCTAGGCCTACCCACACAAGTGAGGTATCATTTTTATCGGGAGACTTGGGGGAACGCTGGGTGGAAGGAAATTTGTGGCTCCTCTCAGATTCCAGAACTTTCTGCCACAGAAATGTGAGGAACATGTGTTTTTTTAGCCAAATTTTGAGGTTTGCAAAGGATTCTGGGTAACAGAACCTGGTCCGAGCCACACAAGTCACCCCATCTTGGATTCCCCTAGGTCTCTAGTTTTCAGAAATGCACAGGTTTGGTAGGTTTCCCTAGGTGCCGGCTGAGCTAGAGGCCAAAATCTGCTGGTAGGCACTTTGCGAAAAACACCTCTGTTTTCTTTCAAAAATTTGGATGTGTCCACGTTGCGCTTTGGGGCGTTTCCTGTCGCGGGCGCTAGGCCTACCCACACAAGTGAGGTATAATTTTTATCGGAAAAAATGGGGGAACGCTGGGTGGAAGGAAATTGGTGGCTCCTCTCAGATTCCAGAACTTTCTTCCACAGAAATGTGAGGAACATGTGTTTTTTTTAGCCAAATTTTGAGGTTTGCAAAGGATTCTGGGTAACAGAACCTGGTCCGAGCCACACAAGTCACCCCATCTTGGATTCCCCTAGGTCTCTAGTTTTCAGAAATGCACAGGTTTGGTAGGTTTCCCTAGGTGCCGGCTGAGCTAGAGGCCAAAATCTACAGGTAGGCACCTTGCAAAAAACATTTCTGTTTTCTTTCAAAAAATTGGATGTGTCCACGTTGCGCTTTGGGGCGTTTGCTGTCGCGGGCGCTAGGCCTACCCACACAAGTGAGGTATCATTTTTATCGGGAGACTTGGGGGAACGCTGGGTGGTAGGAAATTTGTGGCTCCTCTCAGATTCCAGAACTTTCTTCCACAGAAATGTGAGGAACATGTGTTTTTTTAGCCAGATTTTGAGGTTTGCAAAGGATTCTGGGTAACAGAACCTGGTCCGAGCCACACAAGTCACCCCATCTTGGATTCCCTTGGGTCTCTAGTTTTCAGAAATGCACAGGTTTGGTAGGTTTCCCTAGGTGCCGGCTGAGCTAGAGGCCAAAATCTACAGGTAGGCACCTTGCAAAAAACACTTCTGTTTTCTTTGAAAAAATTGGATGTGTCCACGTTGCGCTTTGGGGCATTTCCTGTTGCGGGCGCTAGGCCTACCCACACAAGTGAGGTATCATTTTTATCGGGAGACTTGGGGGAACGCTGGCTGGAAGGAAATTTGTGGCTCCTCTCAGATTCCAGAACTTTCTGCCACAGAAATGTGAGGAACATGTGTTTTTTAGACAAATCTTGACGTTTGCAAAGGATTCTGGGTAACAGAACCTGGTCCGAGCCACACAAGTCACCCCATCTTGGATTCCCCTAGGTCTCTAGTTGTCAGAAATGCACAGGTTTGGTAGGTTTCCCTAGGTGCCGACTGAGCTAGAGGAAAAAAACTACAGGTAGGCACCTTGCAAAAAACACTTCTGTTTTCTTTAAAAAAATTGGATGTGTCCACGTTGCGCTTTGGGGCGTTTGCTGTCGCGGGCGCTAGGCCTACCCACACAAGTGAGGTATCATTTTTATCGGGAGACTTGGGGGAACGCTGGGTGGAAGGAAATTTGTGGCTCCTCTCAGATTCCAGAACTTTCTTCCACAGAAATCTGAGGAACATGTGTTTTTTTAGCCAAATTTTGAGGTTTGCAAAGGATTCCGGGTAACAGAACCTGGTCCGAGCCACACAAGTCACCCCATCTTGGATTCCCCTAGGTCTCTAGTTTTCAGAAATGCACAGGTTTGGTAGGTTTCCCTAGATGCCGGCTGAGCTAGAGGCCAAAATCAGCAGGTAGGCACTTTGCAAAAAACACCTCTGTTTTCTTTAAAAAAATTGGATGTGTCCACGTTGCGCTTTGGGGCGTTTCCTGTCGCCGGCGCTAGGCCTACCCACACAATTGAGGTATCATTTTTATCGGGAGACTTGGGGGAACGCTTTGTGGCTCCTCTCAGATTCCAGAACTTTCTGCCACAGAAATGTGAGGAACATGTGTTTTTTTAGCCAAATTTTGAGGTTTGCAAAGGATTGTGGGTAACAGAACCTGGTCCGAGCCACACAAGTCACCCCATCTTGGATTCCCCTAGGTCTCTAGTTTTCAGAAATGCACAGGTTTGGTTGGTTTCCCTAGGTGCTGGCTGAGCTACAGGCCGAAATCTACAGGTAGGCACTTTGCAAAAAACACCTCTGTTTTCTTGAAAAAATTTGGATGTGTCCACGTTGCGCTTTGGGGCGTTTCCTGTCGCGGGCGCTAGGCCTACCCACACGAGTGAGGAATCATTTTTTATCGGGAGACGTGGGGGAACGCTGGGAGGAAGGAAATTTGTGGCTCCTCTCAGATTCCAGAACTTTCTGCCACAGAAATGTGAGGAACATGTGTTTTTTTAGCCAAATTTTGAGGTTTGCAAAGGATTATGGGTAACAGAACCTGGTCCGAGCCACACAAGTCACCCCATCTTGGATTCCCATAGGTCTCTAGTTTTCAGAAAGGCACAGGTTTGGTAGGTTTCCCTAGGTGCCGGCTGAGCTACAGGCCAAAATCTACAGGTAGGCACTTTGCAAAAAACACCTCTGTTTTCTTTCAAAAAATTGGATGTGTCCACGTTGCGCTTTGGGGTGTTTCCTGTTGCGGGCGCTACGCCTACCCACACAAGTGAGGTATCATTTTTATGGGGAGTCTTGGGGGAACACTGGGTGGAAGGAAATTTGTGGCCCCTCTCGGATTCCAAAACTTTCTGCCACAGAAATGTGAGGAACATGTGTTTTTTTAGCCAAATTTTGAGGTTTGCAAAGGATTCTGGGTAACAGAACCTGGTCCGAGCCACACAAGTCACCCCATCTTGGATTCCCCTAGGTCTCTAGTTGTCAGAAATGCACAGGTTTGGTAGGTTTCCCTAGGTGCCGGCTGAGCTAGAGGCCAAAATCTACAGGTAGGCACCTTGCAAAAAACACTTCTGTTTTCTTTAAAAAAATTGGATGTCTCCACGTTGCGCTTTGGGGCCTTTGCTGTCGCGGGCGCTAGGCCTACCCACACAAGTGAGGTATCATTTTTATCGGGAGACTTGAGGGAACACTGGGTGGAAGGAAATTTGTGGCTCCTCTCAGATTCCAGAACTTTCTTCCACAGAAATGTGAGGAACATGTGTTTTTGTAGCCAAATTTTGAGGTTTGCAAAGGATTCCGTGTAACAGAACCTGGTCCGAGCCACACAAGTCACCCCATCTTGGATTCCCCTAGGTCTCTAGTTTTCAGGAATGCACAGGTTTGGTAGGTTTCCCTAGGTGCCGGCTGAGCTAGAGGCCAAAATCTGCAGGTAGGTACTTTGCAAAAAACACCTCTGTTTTCTTTAAAAAAATTGGATGTGTCCACGTTGCGCTTTGGGGCATTTCCTGTCGCGGGCGCTAGGCCTACCCACACAAGTGATGTATAATTTTTATCGGGAGACGTGGGGTAACGCTGGGTGGATGGAAATTTGTGGCTCCTCTTAGAGTCCAGAACTTTCTTCCACAGAAATGTGAGGAACATGTGTTTTTTTAGCCAAATTGTGAGATTTGCAAAGGATTCTGGTAACAGAACCTGGTCCGAGCCACACAAGTCACCCCATCTTGGATTCCCCTAGGTCTCTAGTTTTCAGAAATGCACAGGTTTGGAAGGTTTCCCTAGGTGCCGGCTGAGCTAGAGGCCAAAATCTGCAGGTAGGCACCTTGCAAAAAACACTTCTGTTTTCTTTAAAAAAATTGGATGTGTCCACGTTGCGCTTTGGGGCGTTTGCTGTCGCGGGCGCTAGGCCTACCCACACAAGTGAGGTATCATTGTTATCGGGAGACTTGGGGGAACGCTGGGTGGAAGGAAATTTGTGGCTCCTCTCAGATTCCAGAACTTTCTGCCACAGAAATGTGAGGAACATGTGTTTTTTTAGCCAAATTTTGAGGTTTGCAAAGGATTCTGGGTAACAGAACATGGTCCGAGCCACACAAGTCACCCCATCTTGGATTCCCCTAGGTCTCTAGTTTTCAGAAATGCACAGGTTTGGTAGGTTTCCCTAGGTGCCGGCTGAGCTAGAGGCCAAAATCTGCTGGTAGGCACTTTGCAAAAAACACCTCTGTTTTCTTTAAAAAAATTGGATGTGTCCACGTTGCACTTTGGGGCGTTTCCTGTCGCCGGCGCTAGGCCTACCCACACAAGTGAGGTATCATTTTTATCGGGAGACTTGGGGGAACGCTTTGTGGCTCCTCTCAGATTCCAGAACTTTCTGCCACAGAAATGTGAGGAACATGTGTTTTTTTAGCCAAATTTTGAGGTTTGCAAAGGATTATGGGTAACAGAACCTGGTCCGAGCCACACAAGTCACCCCATCTTGGATTCCCCTAGGTCTCTAGTTTTCAGAAAGGCACAGTTTTGGTAGGTTTCCCTAGGTGCCGGCTGAGCTACAGGCCAAAATCTACAGGTAGGCACTTTGCAAAAAACACCTCTGTTTTCTTTCAAAAAATTGGATGTGTCCACGTTGCGCTTTGGGGTGTTTCCTGTCGCGGGCGCTACGCCTACCCACACAAGTGAGGTATCATTTTTATGGGGAGTCTTGGGGGAACACTGGGTGGAAGGAAATTTGTGGCCCCTCTCGGATTTCAAAACTTTCTGCCACAGAAATGTGAGGAACATGTGTTTTTTTAGCCAGATTTTGAGGTTTGCAAAGGATTCTGGGTAACAGAACCTGGTCCGAGCCACACAAGTCACCCCATCTTGGATTCCCCTAGGTCTCTAGTTTTCAGAAATGCACAGGTTTGGTAGGTTTCCCTAGGTGCCGGCTGAGCTAGAGGCCAAAATCTGCTGGTAGGCACTTTGCAAAAAACACCTCTGTTTTCTTTAAAAAATTTGGATGTGTCCACGTTGCGCTTTGGGGCGTTTCCTGTCGCGGGCGCTAGGCCTACCCACACAAGTGAGGTATAATTTTTATCGGAAAAAATGGGGGAACGCTGGGTGGAAGGAAATTGGTGTCTCCTCTCAGATTCCAGAACTTTCTTCCACAGAAATGTGAGGAACATGTGTTTTTTTAGCCAAATTTTGAGGTTTGCAAAGGATTATGGGTAACAGAACCTGGTCCGAGCCACACAAGTCACCCCATCTTGGATTACCCTAGGTCTCTAGTTTTCAGAAAGGCACAGGTTTGGTAGGTTTCCCTAGGTGCCAGCTGAGCTACAGGCCAAAATCTACAGGTAGGCACTTTGCAAAAAACACCTCTGTTTTCTTTTAAAAAATTGGATGTGTCCACGTTGCGCTTTGGGGTGTTTCCTGTCGCGGGCGCTACGCCTACCCACACAAGTGAGGTATCATTTTTATGGGGAGTCTTGGGGGAACACTGGGTGGAAGGAAATTTGTGGCCCCTCGGATTCCAAAACTTTCTGCCACAGAAATGTGAGGAACATGTGTTTTTTTAGCCAGATTTTGAGGTTTGCAAAGGATTCTGGGTAACAGAACCTGGTCCGAGCCACACAAGTCACCCCATCTTGGATTCCCCTAGGTCTCTAGTTGTCAGAAATGCACAGGTTTGGTAGGTTTCCCTAGGTGCCGGCTGAGCTAGAGGCCAAAATCTACAGGTAGGCACCTTGCAAAAAACACTTCTGTTTTCTTGAAAAAAATTGGATGTGTCCACGTTGCGCTTTGGGGCCTTTGCTGTCGCGGGCGCTAGGCCTACCCACACAAGTGAGGTATCATTTTTATCGGGAGACTTGAGGGAACGCTGGGTGGAAGGAAATTTGTGGCTCCTCTCAGATTCCAGAACTTTCTGCCACAGAAATGTGAGGAACATGTGTTTTTTTAGCCAAATTGTGAGGTTTGCAAAGGATTCTGGGTAACAGAACATGGTCCGAGCCACACAAGTCACCCCATCTTGGATTCCCCTAGGTCTCTAGTTTTCAGAAATGCACAGGTTTGGTAGGTTTCCCTAGGTGCCGGCTGAGCTAGAGGCCAAAATCTGCTGGTAGGCACTTTGCAAAAAACAACTCTGTTTTCTTTAAAAAAATTGGATGTGTCCACGTTGCCCTTTGGGGCGTTTCCTGTCGCCGGCGCTAGGCCTACCCACACAAGTGAGGTATCATTTTTATCGGGAGACTTGGGGGAACGCTGGGTGGAAGGAAATTTGTGGCTCCTCTCAGATTCCAGAACTTTCTGCCACAGAAATGTGAGGAACATGTGTTTTTTTAGCCAAATTTTGAGGTTTGCAAAGGATTCTGGGTAACAGAACCTGGTCCGAGCCACACAAGTCACCCCATCTTGGATTCCCCTAGGTCTCTAGTTTTCAGAAATGCACAGGTTTGGTAGGTTTCCCTAGGTGCCGGCTGAGCTAGAGGCCAAAATCTGCTGGTAGGCACTTTGCGAAAAACACCTCTGTTTTCTTTCAAAAATTTGGATGTGTCCACGTTGCGCTTTGGGGCGTTTCCTGTCGCGGGCGCTAGGCCTACCCACACAAGTGAGGTATAATTTTTATCGGAAAAAATGGGGGAACGCTGGGTGGAAGGAAATTGGTGGCTCCTCTCAGATTCCAGAACTTTCTTCCACAGAAATGTGAGGAACATGTGTTTTTTTTAGCCAAATTTTGAGGTTTGCAAAGGATTCTGGGTAACAGAACCTGGTCCGAGCCACACAAGTCACCCCATCTTGGATTCCCCTAGGTCTCTAGTTTTCAGAAATGCACAGGTTTGGTAGGTTTCCCTAGGTGCCGGCTGAGCTAGAGGCCAAAATCTACAGGTAGGCACCTTGCAAAAAACACTTCTGTTTTCTTTCAAAAAATTGGATGTGTCCACGTTGCGCTTTGGGGCGTTTGCTGTCGCGGGCGCTAGGCCTACCCACACAAGTGAGGTATCATTTTTATCGGGAGACTTGGGGGAACGCTGGGTGGTAGGAAATTTGTGGCTCCTCTCAGATTCCAGAACTTTCTTCCACAGAAATGTGAGGAACATGTATTTTTTTAGCCAAATTTTGAGGTTTGCAAAGGATTCTGGGTAACAGAACCTGGTCCGAGCCACACAAGTCACCCCATCTTGGATTCCCCTGGGTCTCTAGTTTTCAGAAATGCACAGGTTTGGTAGGTTTCCCTAGGTGCCGGCTGAACTAGAGGCCAAAATCTACAGGTAGGCACCTTGCAAAAAACACTTCTGTTTTCTTTGAAAAAATTGGATGTGTCCACGTTGCGCTTTGGGGCGTTTCCTGTTGCGGGCGCTAGGCCTACCCACACAAGTGAGGTATCATTTTTATCGGGAGACTTGGGGGAACGCTGGCTGGAAGGAAATTTGTGGCTCCTCTCAGATTCCAGAACTTTCTGCCACAGAAATGTGAGGAACATGTGTTTTTTTAGCCAAATTGTGAGGTTTGCAAAGGATTCTGGGTAACAGAACATGGTCCGAGCCACACAAGTCACCCCATCTTGGATTCCCCTAGGTCTCTAGTTTTCAGAAATGCACAGGTTTGGTAGGTTTCCCTAGGTGCCGGCTGAGCTAGAGGCCAAAATCTGCTGGTAGGCACTTTGCAAAAAACAACTCTGTTTTCTTTAAAAAAATTGGATGTGTCCACGTTGCCCTTTGGGGCGTTTCCTGTCGCCGGCGCTAGGCCAACCCACACAAGTGAGGAATCATTTTTATCGGGAGACTTGGGGGAACGCTGGGTGGAAGGAAATTTGTGGCTCCTCTCAGATTCCAGAACTTTCCCGCTCAGAAATGTGAGGAACATGTGTTTTTTTAGACAAATTTTGAGGTTTGCAAAGGATTCTGGGTAACAGAACCTGGTCCGAGCCACACAAGTCACCCCATCTTGGATTCCCCTAGGTCTCTAGTTTTCAGAAATGCACAGGTTTGGTAGGTTTCCCTAGGTGCCGGCTGAGCTAGAGGCCAAAATCTGCTGGTAGGCACTTTGCGAAAAACACCTCTGTTTTCTTTCAAAAATTTGGATGTGTCCACGTTGCGCTTTGGGGCGTTTCCTGTCGCGGGCGCTAGGCCTACCCACACAAGTGAGGTATAATTTTTATCGGAAAAAATGTGGGAACGCTGGGTGGAAGGAAATTGGTGGCTCCTCTCAGATTCCAGAACTTTCTTCCACAGAAATGTGAGGAACATGTGTTTTTTTTAGCCAAATTTTGAGGTTTGCAAAGGATTCTGGGTAACAGAACCTGGTCCGAGCCACACAAGTCACCCCATCTTGGATTCCCCTATGTCTCTAGTTTTCAGAAATGCACAGGTTTGGTAGGTTTCCCTAGGTGCCGGCTGAGCTAGAGGCCAAAATCTACAGGTAGGCACCTTGCAAAAAACACTTCTGTTTTCTTTCAAAAAATTGGATGTGTCCACGTTGCGCTTTGGGGCGTTTGCTGTCGCGGGCGCTAGGCCTACCCACACAAGTGAGGTATCATTTTTATCGGGAGACTTGGGGGAACGCTGGGTGGTAGGAAATTTGTGGCTCCTCTCAGATTCCAGAACTTTCTTCCACAGAAATGTGAGGAACATGTGTTTTTTTAGCCAAATTTTGAGGTTTGCAAAGGATTCTGGGTAACAGAACCTGGTCCGAGCCACACAAGTCACCCCATCTTGGATTCCCCTGGGTCTCTAGTTTTCAGAAATGCACAGGTTTGGTAGGTTTCCCTAGGTGCCGGCTGAGCTAGAGGCCAAAATCTACAGGTAGGCACCTTGCAAAAAACACTTCTGTTTTCTTTGAAAAAATTGGATGTGTCCACGTTGCGCTTTGGGGCGTTTCCTGTTGCGGGCGCTAGGCCTACCCACACAAGTGAGGTATCATTTTTATCGGGAGACTTGGGGGAACACTGGCTGGAAGGAAATTTGTGGCTCCTCTCAGATTCCAGAACTTTCTGCCACAGAAATGTGAGGAACATGTGTTTTTTAGCCAAATCTTGACGTTTGCAAAGGATTCTGGGTAACAGAACCTGGTCCGAGCCACACAAGTCACCCCATCTTGGATTCCCCTAGGTCTCTAGTTGTCAGAAATGCACAGGTTTGGTAGGTTTCCCTAGGTGCCGACTGAGCTAGAGGAAAAAAACTACAGGTAGGCACCTTGCAAAAAACACTTCTGTTTTCTTTAAAAAAATTGGATGTGTCCACGTTGCGCTTTGGGGCGTTTGCTGTCGCGGGCGCTAGGCCTACCCACACAAGTGAGGTATCATTTTTATCGGGAGACTTGGGGGAACGCTGGGTGGAAGGAAATTTGTGGCTCCTCTCAGATTCCAGAACTTTCTTCCACAGAAATCTGAGGAACATGTGTTTTTTTAGCCAAATTTTGAGGTTTGCAAAGGATTCCGGGTAACAGAACCTGGTCCGAGCCACACAAGTCACCCCATCTTGGATTCCCCTAGGTCTCTAGTTTTCAGAAATGCACAGGTTTGGTAGGTTTCCCTAGGTGCCGGCTGAGCTAGAGGCCAAAATCTGCAGGTAGGCACTTTGCAAAAAACACCTCTGTTTTCTTTAAAAAAATTAGATGTGTCCACGTTGCGCTTTGGGGCATTTCCTGTCGCGGGCGCTAGGCCTACCCACACAAGTGATGTATAATTTTTATCGGGAGACGTGGGGTAACGCTGGGTGGAAGGAAATTTGTGGCTCCTCTCATAGTCCAGAACTTTCTTCCACAGAAATGTGAGGAACATGTGTTTTTTTAGCCAAATTGTGAGATTTGCAAAGGATTCTGGGTAACAGAACCTGGTCCGAGCCACACAAGTCACCCCATCTTGGATTCCCCTAGGTCTCTAGTTTTCAGAAATGCACAGGTTTGGTAGGTTTCCCTAGGTGCCGGCTGAGCTAGAGGCCAAAATCTGCAGGTAGGCACCTTGCAAAAAACACTTCTGTTTTCTTTAAAAAAATTGGATGTGTCCACGTTGCGCTTTGGGGCGTTTGCTGTCGCGGGCGCTAGGCCTACCCACACAAGTGAGGTATCATTGTTATCGGGAGACTTGGGGGAACGCTGGGTGGAAGGAAATTCGTGGCTCCTCTCAGATTCCAGAACTTTCTGCCACAGAAATGTGAGGAACATGTGTTTTTTTAGCCAAATTTTGAGGTTTGCAGAGTATTCTGGGTAACAGAACATGGTCCGAGCCACACAAGTCACCCCATCTTGGATTCCCCTAGGTCTCTAGTTTTCAGAAATGCACAGGTTTGGTAGGTTTCCCTAGGTGCCGGCTGAGCTAGAGGCTAAAATCTGCTGGTAGGCACTTTGCAAAAAAAAACTCTGTTTTCTTTAAAAAAATTGGATGTGTCCACGTTGCACTTTGGGGCGTTTCCTGTCGCCGGCGCTAGGCCTACCCACACAAGTGAGGTATCATTTTTATCGGGAGACTTGGGGGAACGCTGGGTGGAAGGAAATTTGTGGCTCCTCTCAGATTCCAGAACTTTCTGCCACAGAAATGTGAGGAACATGTGTTTTTTTAGCCAAATTTTGAGGTTTGCAAAGGATTCTGGGTAACAGAACCTGGTCCGAGCCACACAAGTCACCCCATCTTGGATTCCCCTAGGTCTCTAGTTTTCAGAAATGCACAGGTTTGGTAGGTTTCCCTAGGTGCCGGCTGAGCTAGAGGCCAAAATCTACAGGTAGGCACCTTGCAAAAAACACCTCTGTTTTCTTTCAAAAAATTGGATGTGTCCACGTTGCGCTTTGGGGCGTTTCCTGTCACGGGCGCTAGGCCTACCCACACAAGTGAGGTATCATTTTTATTGGGAGAATTGGGGGAACGCTGGGTGGAAGGAAATTTGTGGCTCCTCTCAGATTCCAGAACTTTCTGCCACAGAAATATGAGGAGCATGTGTTTTTTTAGCCAAATTTTGAGGTTTGCAAAGGATTCTGGGTAACAGAACCTGGTCCGAGCCACACAAGTCACCCCATCTTGGATTCCCCTAGGTCTCTAGTTTTCAGAAATGCACAGGTTTGGTAGGTTTCCCTAGGTGCCGGCTGAGCTAGAGGCCAAAATCTGCTGGTAGGCACTTTGCGAAAAACACCTCTGTTTTCTTTAAAAAATTTGGATGTGTCCACGTGCGCTTTGGGGCGTTTCCTGTCGCGGGCGCTAGGCCTACCCACACAAGTGAGGTATAATTTTTATCGGAAAAAATGGGGGAACGCTGGGTGGAAGGAAATTGGTGGCTCCTCTCAGATTCCAGAACTTTCTTCCACAGAAATGTGAGGAACATGTGGGTTTTTTAGCCAAATTTTGAGGTTTGCAAAGGATTCTGGGTAACAGAACCTGGTCCGAGCCACACAAGTCACCCCATCTTGGATTCTCCTAGGTCTCTAGTTTTCAGAAATGCACAGGTTTGGTAGGTTTCCATAGATGCCGGCTGAGCTAGAGGCCAAAATCTACAGGTAGGCACCTTGCAAAAAACACTTCTGTTTTCTTTCAAAAAATTGGATGTGTCCACGTTGCGCTTTGGGGCGTTTGCTGTCGCGGGCGCTAGGCCTACCCACACAAGTGAGGTATCATTTTTATCGGGAGACTTGGGGGAACGCTGGGTGGTAGGAAATTTGTGGCTCCTCTCAGATTCCAGAACTTTCTTCCACAGAAATGTGAGGAACATGTGTTTTTTTAGCCAAATTTTGAGGTTTGCTAAGGATTCTGGGTAACAGAACCTGGTCCGAGCCACACAAGTCACCCCATCTTGGATTCCCCTAGGTCTCTAGTTTTCACAAATGCACAGGTTTGGTAGGTTTCCCAAGGTGCCGGCTGAGCTAGAGGCCAAAATCTACAGGTAGGTACCTTGCAAAAAACACTTCTGTTTTCTTTAAAAAAATTGGATGTGTCCACGTTGCGCTTTGGGGCGTTTCCTGTCGCGGGCGCTAGGCCTACCCACACAAGTGAGGTATAATTTTTATCGGGAGACTTGGGGGAACGCTGGGTGGAAGGAAATTTGTGGCTCCTCTCAGATTCCAGAACTTTCTGCCACAGAAATGTGAGGAACATGTGTTTTTTAGCCAAATTTTGACGTTTGCAAAGGATTCTGGGTAACAGAACCTGGTCCGAGCCACACAAGTCACCCCATCTTGGATTCCCCTAGGTCTCTAGTTTTCAGAAATGCACAGGTTTGGTAGGTTTCCCTAGGTGCCGGCTGAGCTAGAGGCAAAAATCTGCAGGTAGGCACCTTGCAAAAAACACTTCTGTTTTCTTTAAAAAAATTGGATGTGTCCACGTTGCGCTTTGGGGCGTTTGCTGTCGCGGGCGCTAGGCCTACCCACACAAGTGAGGTATCATTTTTATCGGGAGACTTGGGGGAACGCTGGGTGGAAGGAAATTTGTAGCTCCTCAGATTCCAGAACTTTCTGCCACAGAAATGTGAGGAACATGTGTTTTTTTAGCCAAATTGTGAGGTTTGCAAAGGATTCTGGGTAACAGAACATGGTCCGAGCCACACAAGTCACCCCATCTTGGATTCCCCTAGGTCTCTAGTTTTCAGAAATGCACAGGTTTGGTAGGTTTCCCTAGGTGCCGGCTGAGCTAGAGGCCAAAATCTGCTGGTAGGCACTTTGCAAAAAACAACTCTGTTTTCTTTAAAAAAATTGGATGTGTCCACGTTGCCCTTTGGGGCGTTTCCTGTCGCCGGCGCTAGGCCTACCCACACAAGTGAGGTATCATTTTTATCGGGAGACTTGGGGGAACGCTGGGTGGAAGGAAATTTGTGGCTCCTCTCAGATTCCAGAACTTTCTGCCACAGAAATGTGAGGAACATGTGTTTTTTTAGCCAAATTTTGAGGTTTGCAAAGGATTCTGGGTAACAGAACCTGGTCCGAGCCACACAAGTCACCCCATCTTGGATTCCCCTAGGTCTCTAGTTTTCAGAAATGCACAGGTTTGGTAGGTTTCCCTAGGTGCCGGCTGAGCTAGAGGCCAAAATCTGCTGGTAGGCACTTTGCGAAAAACACCTCTGTTTTCTTTCAAAAATTTGGATGTGTCCACGTTGCGCTTTGGGGCGTTTCCTGTCGCGGGCGCTAGGCCTACCCACACAAGTGAGGTATAATTTTTATCGGAAAAAATGGGGGAACGCTGGGTGGAAGGAAATTGGTGGCTCCTCTCAGATTCCAGAACTTTCTTCCACAGAAATGTGAGGAACATGTGTTTTTTTTAGCCAAATTTTGAGGTTTGCAAAGGATTCTGGGTAACAGAACCTGGTCCGAGCCACACAAGTCACCCCATCTTGGATTCCCCTAGGTCTCTAGTTTTCAGAAATGCACAGGTTTGGTAGGTTTCCCTAGGTGCCGGCTGAGCTAGAGGCCAAAATCTACAGGTAGGCACCTTGCAAAAAACATTTCTGTTTTCTTTCAAAAAATTGGATGTGTCCACGTTGCGCTTTGGGGCGTTTGCTGTCGCGGGCGCTAGGCCTACCCACACAAGTGAGGTATCATTTTTATCGGGAGACTTGGGGGAACGCTGGGTGGTAGGAAATTTGTGGCTCCTCTCAGATTCCAGAACTTTCTTCCACAGAAATGTGAGGAACATGTGTTTTTTTAGCCAAATTTTGAGGTTTGCAAAGGATTCTGGGTAACAGAACCTGGTCCGAGCCACACAAGTCACCCCATCTTGGATTCCCCTGGGTCTCTAGTTTTCAGAAATGCACAGGTTTGGTAGGTTTCCCTAGGTGCCGGCTGAGCTAGAGGCCAAAATCTACAGGTAGGCACCTTGCAAAAAACACTTCTGTTTTCTTTGAAAAAATTGGATGTGTCCACGTTGCGCTTTGGGGCGTTTTCTGTTGCGGGCGCTAGGCCTACCCACACAAGTGAGGTATCATTTTTATCGGGAGACTTGGGGGAACGCTGGCTGGAAGGAAATTTGTGGCTCCTCTCAGATTCCAGAACTTTCTGCCACAGAAATGTGAGGAACATGTGTTTTTTAGCCAAATCTTGACGTTTGCAAAGGATTCTGGGTAACAGAACCTGGTCCGAGCCACACAAGTCACCCCATCTTGGATTCCCCTAGGTCTCTAGTTGTCAGAAATGCACAGGTTTGGTAGGTTTCCCTAGGTGCCGACTGAGCTAGAGGAAAAAAACTACAGGTAGGCACCTTGCAAAAAACACTTCTGTTTTCTTTAAAAAAATTGGATGTGTCCACGTTGCGCTTTGGGGCGTTTGCTGTCGCGGGCGCTAGGCCTACCCACACAAGTGAGGTATCATTTTTATCGGGAGACTTGGGGGAACGCTGGGTGGAAGGAAATTTGTGGCTCCTCTCAGATTCCAGAACTTTCTGCCACAGAAATGTGAGGAACATGTGTTTTTTTAGCCAAATTTTGAGGTTTGCAAAGGATTCTGGGTAACAGAACCTGGTCCGAGCCACACAAGTCACCCCATCTTGGATTCCCCTAGGTCTCTAGTTTTCAGAAATGCACAGGTTTGGTAGGTTTCCCTAGGTGCCGGCTGAGCTAGAGGCCAAAATCTGCTGGTAGGCACTTTGCGAAAAACACCTCTGTTTTCTTTCAAAAATTTGGATGTGTCCACGTTGCGCTTTGGGGCGTTTCCTGTCGCGGGCGCTAGGCCTACCCACACAAGTGAGGTATAATTTTTATCGGAAAAAATGGGGGAACGCTGGGTGGAAGGAAATTGGTGGCTCCTCTCAGATTCCAGAACTTTCTTCCACAGAAATGTGAGGAACATGTGTTTTTTTTAGCCAAATTTTGAGATTTGCAAAGGATTCTGGGTAACAGAACCTGGTCCGAGCCACACAAGTCACCCCATCTTGGATTCCCCTAGGTCTCTAGTTTTCAGAAATGCACAGGTTTGGTAGGTTTCCCTAGGTGCCGGCTGAGCTAGAGGCCAAAATCTACAGGTAGGCACCTTGCAAAAAACATTTCTGTTTTCTTTCAAAAAATTGGATGTGTCCACGTTGCGCTTTGGGGCGTTTGCTGTCGCGGGCGCTAGGCCTACCCACACAAGTGAGGTATCATTTTTATCGGGAGACTTGGGGGAACGCTGGGTGGTAGGAAATTTGTGGCTCCTCTCAGATTCCAGAACTTTCTTCCACAGAAATGTGAGGAACATGTGTTTTTTTAGCCAGATTTTGAGGTTTGCAAAGGATTCTGGGTAACAGAACCTGGTCCGAGCCACACAAGTCACCCCATCTTGGATTCCCTTGGGTCTCTAGTTTTCAGAAATGCACAGGTTTGGTAGGTTTCCCTAGGTGCCGGCTGAGCTAGAGGCCAAAATCTACAGGTAGGCACCTTGCAAAAAACACTTCTGTTTTCTTTGAAAAAATTGGATGTGTCCACGTTGCGCTTTGGGGCATTTCCTGTTGCGGGCGCTAGGCCTACCCACACAAGTGAGGTATCATTTTTATCGGGAGACTTGGGGGAACGCTGGCTGGAAGGAAATTTGTGGCTCCTCTCAGATTCCAGAACTTTCTGCCACAGAAATGTGAGGAACATGTGTTTTTTAGCCAAATCTTGACGTTTGCAAAGGATTCTGGGTAACAGAACCTGGTCCGAGCCACACAAGTCACCCCATCTTGGATTCCCCTAGGTCTCTAGTTGTCAGAAATGCACAGGTTTGGTAGGTTTCCCTAGGTGCCGACTGAGCTAGAGGAAAAAAACTACAGGTAGGCACCTTGCAAAAAACACTTCTGTTTTCTTTAAAAAAATTGGATGTGTCCACGTTGCGCTTTGGGGCGTTTGCTGTCGCGGGCGCTAGGCCTACCCACACAAGTGAGGTATCATTTTTATCGGGAGACTTGGGGGAACGCTTTGTGGCTCCTCTCAGATTCCAGAACTTTCTGCCACAGAAATGTGAGGAACATGTGTTTTTTTAGCCAAATTTTGAGGTTTGCAAAGGATTGTGGGTAACAGAACCTGGTCCGAGCCACACAAGTCACCCCATCTTGGATTCCCCTAGGTCTCTAGTTTTCAGAAATGCACAGGTTTGGTTGGTTTCCCTAGGTGCTGGCTGAGCTACAGGCCGAAATCTACAGGTAGGCACTTTGCAAAAAACACCTCTGTTTTCTTGAAAAAATTTGGATGTGTCCACGTTGCGCTTTGGGGCGTTTCCTGTCGCGGGCGCTAGGCCTACCCACACGAGTGAGGAATCATTTTTTATCGGGAGACGTGGGGGAACGCTGGGAGGAAGGAAATTTGTGGCTCCTCTCAGATTCCAGAACTTTCTGCCACAGAAATGTGAGGAACATGTGTTTTTTTAGCCAAATTTTGAGGTTTGCAAAGGATTATGGGTAACAGAACCTGGTCCGAGCCACACAAGTCACCCCATCTTGGATTCCCATAGGTCTCTAGTTTTCAGAAAGGCACAGGTTTGGTAGGTTTCCCTAGGTGCCGGCTGAGCTACAGGCCAAAATCTACAGGTAGGCACTTTGCAAAAAACACCTCTGTTTTCTTTCAAAAAATTGGATGTGTCCACGTTGCGCTTTGGGGTGTTTCCTGTTGCGGGCGCTACGCCTACCCACACAAGTGAGGTATCATTTTTATGGGGAGTCTTGGGGGAACACTGGGTGGAAGGAAATTTGTGGCCCCTCTCGGATTCCAAAACTTTCTGCCACAGAAATGTGAGGAACATGTGTTTTTTTAGCCAAATTTTGAGGTTTGCAAAGGATTCTGGGTAACAGAACCTGGTCCGAGCCACACAAGTCACCCCATCTTGGATTCCCCTAGGTCTCTAGTTGTCAGAAATGCACAGGTTTGGTAGGTTTCCCTAGGTGCCGGCTGAGCTAGAGGCCAAAATCTACAGGTAGGCACCTTGCAAAAAACACTTCTGTTTTCTTTTAAAAAATTGGATGTGTCCACGTTGCGCTTTGGGGCCTTTGCTGTCGCGGGCGCTAGGCCTACCCACACAAGTGAGGTATCATTTTTATCGGGAGACTTGAGGGAACGCTGGGTGGAAGGAAATTTGTGGCTCCTCTCAGATTCCAGAACTTTCTTCCACAGAAATGTGAGGAACATGTGTTTTTGTAGCCAAATTTTGAGGTTTGCAAAGGATTCCGGGTAACAGAACCTGGTCCGAGCCACACAAGTCACCCCATCTTGGATTCCCCTAGGTCTCTAGTTTTCAGAAATGCACAGGTTTGGTAGGTTTCCCTAGGTGCCGGCTGAGCTAGAGGCCAAAATCTGCAGGTAGGCACTTTGCAAAAAACACCTCTGTATTTTTTAAAAAAATTGGATGTGTCCACGTTGCGCTTTGGGGCATTTCCTGTCGCGGGCGCTAGGCCTACCCACACAAGTGATGTATAATTTTTATCGGGAGACGTGGGGTAACGCTGGGTGGAAGGAAATTTGTGGCTCCTCTCAGAGTCCAGAACTTTCTTCCACAGAAATGTGAGGAACATGTGTTTTTTTAGCCAAATTGTGAGATTTGCAAAGGATTCTGGGTAACAGAACCTGGTCCTAGCCACACAAGTCACCCCATCTTGGATTCCCCTAGGTCTCTAGTTGTCAGAAATGCACAGGTTTGGTAGGTTTCCCTAGGTGCCGGCTGAGCTACAGGCCAAAATCTACAGGTAGGCACTTTGCAAAAAACACCTGTTTTCTTTCAAAAATTTGGATGTGTCCACGTTGCGCTTTGGGGCGTTTCCTGTCGCGGGCGCTAGGCCTACCCATACAAGTGATGTATAATTTTTATCGGGAGACGTGGGGGAACGATGGGTGGAAGGAAATTTGTGGCTCCTCTCAGATTCCAGAACTTTCTTCCACAGAAATGTGAGGAACATGTGTTTTTTTAGCCAAATTTTGAGGTTTGCAAAGGATTCCGGGTAACAGAACCTGGTCCGAGCCACACAAGTCACCCCATCTTGGATTCCCTTAGGTCTCTAGTTTTCAGAAATGCACAGGTTTGGTAGGTTTCCCTAGATGCCGGCTGAGCTAGAGGCCAAAATCAGCAGGTAGGCACTTTGCAAAAAACACCTCTGTTTTCTTTAAAAAAATTGGATGTGTCCACGTTGCGCTTTGGGGCGTTTCCTGTCGCCGGCGCTAGGCCTACCCACACAAGTGAGGTATCATTTTTATCGGGAGACTTGGGGGAACGCTTTGTGGCTCCTCTCAGATTCCAGAACTTTCTGCCACAGAAATGTGAGGAACATGTGTTTTTTTAGCCAAATTTTGAGGTTTGCAAAGGATTCTGGGTAACAGAACCTGGTCCGAGCCACACAAGTCACCCCATCTTGGATTCCCCTAGGTCTCTAGTTGTCAGAAATGCACAGGTTTGGTAGGTTTCCCTAGGTGCTGGCTGAGCTAGAGGCCAAAATCTACAGGTAGGAACCTTGCAAAAAACACTTCTGTTTTCTTTTCAAAAATTGGATGTGTCCACGTTGCGCTTTGGGGCCTTTGCTGTCGCGGGCGCTAGGCCTACCCACACAAGTGAGGTATCATTTTTATCGGGAGACTTGAGGGAACGCTGGGTTGAAGGAAATTTGTGGCTCCTCTCAGATTCCAGAACTTTCTTCCACAGAAATGTGAGGAACATGTGTTTTTGTAGCCAAATTTTGAGGTTTGCAAAGGATTCCGGGTAACAGAACCTGGTCCGAGCCACACAAGTCACCCCATCTTGGATTCCCCTAGGTCTCTAGTTTTCAGAAATGCACAGGTTTGGTAGGTTTCCCTAGGTGCCGGCTGAGCTAGAGGCCAAAATCTGCAGGTAGGCACTTTGCAAAAAACACCTCTGTTTTCTTTAAAAAAATTGGATGTGTCCACGTTGCGCTTTGGGGCATTTCCTGTCGCGGGCGCTAGGCCTACCCACACAAGTGATGTATAATTTTTATCGGGAGACGTGGGGTAACGCTGGGTGGAAGGAAATTTGTGGCTCCTCTCAGAGTCCAGGACTTTCTTCCACAGAAATGTGAGGAACATGTGTTTTTTTAGCCAAATTGTGAGATTTGCAAAGGATTCTGGGTAACAGAACCTGGTCCTAGCCACACAAGTCACCCCATCTTGGATTCCCCTAGGTCTCTAGTTGTCAGAAATGCACAGGTTTGGTAGGTTTCCCTAGGTGCCGGCTGAGCTACAGGCCAAAATCTACAGGTAGGCACTTTGCAAAAAACACCTCTGTTTTCTTTCAAAAATGTGGATGTGTCCACGTTGCGCTTTGGGGCGTTTCCTGTCACGGGCGCTAGGCCTACCCATACAAGTGATGTATAATTTTTATCGGGAGACGTGGGGGAACGCTGGGTGGAAGGAAATTTGTGGCTCCTCTCAGATTCCAGAACTTTCTTCCACAGAAATGTGAGGAACATGTGTTTTTTTAGCCAAATTTTGAGGTTTGCAAAGGATTCTGGGTAACAGAACCTGGTCCGAGCCACACAAGTCACCCCATCTTGGATTCCCCTAGGTCTCTAGTTGTCAGAAATGCACAGGTTTGGTAGGTTTCCCTAGGTGCCGGCTGAGCTAGAGGCCAAAATCTACAGGTAGGCACCTTGCAAAAAACACTTCTGTTTTCTTTAAAAAAATTGGATGTGTCCACATTGCGCTTTGGGGCGTTTGCTGTCGCGGGCGCTAGGCCTACCCACACAAGTGAGGTATCATTTTTATCGGGAGACTTGGGGGAACGCTGGGTGGAAGGAAATTTGTGGCTCCTCTCAGATTCCAGAACTTTCTTCCACAGAAACGTGAGGAACATGGGTTTTTTTAGCCAAATTTTGAGGTTTGCAAAGGATTCCGGGTAACAGAACCTGGTCCGAGCCACACAAGTCACCCCATCTTGGATTCCCCTAGGTCTCTAGTTTTCAGAAATGCACAGGTTTGGTAGGTTTCCCTAGGTGCCGGCTGAGCTAGAGGCCAAAATCAGCAGGTAGGCACTTTGCAAAAAACACCTCTGTTTTCTTTAAAAAATTTGGATGTGTCCACGTTGCGCTTTGGGGCGTTTCCTGTCGCGGGCGCTAGGCCTACCCACACGAGTGAGGAATCATTTTTATCGGGAGACGTGGGGGAACGCTGGAAGGAAGGAAATTTGTGGCTCCTCTCAGATTCCAGAACTTTCTGCCACAGAAATGTGAGGAACATGTGTTTTTTTAGCCAAATTGTGAGGTTTGCAAAGGATTATGGGTAACAGAACCTGGTCCGAGCCACACAAGTCACCCCATCTTGGATTCCCCTAGGTCTCTAGTTTTCAGAAAGGCACAGGTTTGGTAGGTTTCCCTAGGTGCCGGCTGAGCTACAGGCCAAAATCTACAGGTAGGCACTTTGCAAAAAACACCTCTGTTTTCTTTAAAAAAATTGGATGTGTCCACGTTGCGCTTTGGGGCATTTCCTGTCGCGGGCGCTAGGCCTACCCACACAAGTGATGTATAATTTTTATCGGGAGACGTGGGGTAACGCTGGGTGGAAGGAAATTTGTGGCTCCTCTCAGAGTCCAGGACTTTCATCCACAGAAATGTGAGGAACATGTGTTTTTTTAGCCAAATTGTGAGATTTGCAAAGGATTCTGGGTAACAGAACCTGGTCCTAGCCACACAAGTCACCCCATCTTGGATTCCCCTAGGTCTCTAGTTGTCAGAAATGCACAGGTTTGGTAGGTTTCCCTAGGTGCCGGCTGAGCTACAGGCCAAAATCTACAGGTAGGCACTTTGCAAAAAACACCTCTGTTTTCTTTCAAAAATGTGGATGTGTCCACGTTGCGCTTTGGGGCGTTTCCTGTCACGGGCGCTAGGCCTACCCATACAAGTGATGTATAATTTTTATCGGGAGACGTGGCGGAACGCTGGGTGGAAGGAAATTTGTGGCTCCTCTCAGATTCCAGAACTTTCTTCCACAGAAATGTGAGGAACATGTGTTTTTTTAGCCAAATTTTGAGGTTTGCAAAGGATTCTGGGTAACAGAACCTGGTCCGAGCCACACAAGTCACCCCATCTTGGATTCCCCTAGGTCTCTAGTTGTCAGAAATGCACAGGTTTGGTAGGTTTCCCTAGGTGCCGGCTGAGCTAGAGGCCAAAATCTACAGGTAGGCACCTTGCAAAAAACACTTCTGTTTTCTTTCAAAAAATTGGATGTGTCCACATTGCGCTTTGGGGCGTTTGCTGTCGCGGGCGCTAGGCCTACCCACACAAGTGAGGTATCATTTTTATCGGGAGACTTGGGGGAACGCTGGGTGGAAGGAAATTTGTGGCTCCTCTCAGATTCCAGAACTTTCTTCCACAGAAACGTGAGGAACATGGGTTTTTTTAGCCAAATTTTGAGGTTTGCAAAGGATTCCGGGTAACAGAACCTGGTCCGAGCCACACAAGTCACCCCATCTTGGATTCCCCTAGGTCTCTAGTTTTCAGAAATGCACAGGTTTGGTAGGTTTCCCTAGGTGCCGGCTGAGCTAGAGGCCAAAATCAGCAGGTAGGCACTTTGCAAAAAACACCTCTGTTTTCTTTAAAAAATTTGGATGTGTCCACGTTGCGCTTTGGGGCGTTTCCTGTCGCGGGCGCTAGGCCTACCCACACGAGTGAGGAATCATTTTTATCGGGAGACGTAGGGGAACGCTGGGAGGAAGGAAATTTGTGGCTCCTCTCAGATTCCAGAACTTTCTGCCACAGAAATGTGAGGAACATGTGTTTTTTTAGCCAAATTTTGAGGTTTGCAAAGGATTATGGGTAACAGAACCTGGTCCGAGCCACACAAGTCACCCCATCTTGGATTCCCCTAGGTCTCTAGTTTTCAGAAAGGCACAGGTTTGGTAGGTTTCCCTAGGTGCCGGCTGAGCTACAGGCCAAAATCTACAGGTAGGCACTTTGCAAAAAACACCTCTGTTTTCTTTCAAAAAATTGGATGTGTCCACGTTGCGCTTTGGGGTGTTTCCTGTCGCGGGCGCTACGCCTACCCACACAAGTGAGGTATCATTTTTATGGGGAGTCTTGGGGGAACACTGGGTGGAAGGAAATTTGTGGCCCCTCTCGGATTCCAAAACTTTCTGCCACAGAAATGTGAGGAACATGTGTTTTTTTAGCCAAATTTTGAGGTTTGCAAAGGATTCTGGGTAACAGAACCTGGTCCGAGCCACACAAGTCACCCCATCTTGGATTCCCCTAGGTCTCTAGTTTTCAGAAATGCACAGATTTGGTAGGTTTCCCTAGGTGCCGGCTGAGCTAGAGGCCAAAATCTGCAGGTAGGCACTTTGCAAAAAACACCTCTGTTTTCTTTAAAAAAATTGGATGTGTCCACGTTGCGCTTTGGGGCATTTCCTGTCGCGGGCGCTAGGCCTACCCACACAAGTGATGTATAATTTTTATCGGGAGACGTGGGGTAACGCTGGGTGGAAGGAAATTTGTGGCTCCTCTCAGAGTCCAGAACTTTCTTCCACAGAAATGTGAGGAACATGTGTTTTTTTAGCCAAATTGTGAGATTTGCAAAGGATTCTGGGTAACAGAACCTGGACCTAGCCACACAAGTCACCCCATCTTGGATTCCCCTAGGTCTCTAGTTGTCAGAAATGCACAGGTTTGGTAGGTTTCCCTAGGTGCCGGCTGAGCTACAGGCCAAAATCTACAGGTAGGCACTTTGCAAAAAACACCTCTGTTTTCTTTCAAAAATTTGGATGTGTCCACGTTGTGCTTTGGGGCGTTTCCTGTCGCGGGCGCTAGGCCTACCCATACAAGTGATGTATAATTTTTATCGGGAGACGTGGGGGAACGCTGGGTGGAAGGAAATTTGTGGCTCCTCTCAGATTCCAGAACTTTCTTCCACAGAAATGTGAGGAACATGTGTTTTTTTAGCCAAATTTTGAGGTTTGCAAAGGATTCTGGGTAACAGAACCTGGTCCGAGCCACACAAGTCACCCCATCTTGGATTCCCCTAGGTCTCTTGTTGTCAGAAATGCACAGGTTTGGTAGGTTTCCCTAGGTGCCGGCTGAGCTAGAGGCCAAAATCTACAGGAAGGCACCTTGCAAAAAACACTTCTGTTTTCTTTCAAAAAATTGGATGTGTCCACATTGCGCTTTGGGGCGTTTGCTGTCGCGGGCGCTAGGCCTACCCACACAAGTGAGGTATCATTTTTATCGGGAGACTTGGGGGAACGCTGGGTGGAAGGAAATTTGTGGTTCCTCTCAGATTCCAGAACTTTCTTCCACAGAAACATGAGGAACATGGGTTTTTTTAGCCAAATTTTGAGGTTTGCAAAGGATTCCGGGTAACAGAACCTGGTCCGAGCCACACAAGTCACCCCATCTTGGATTCCCCTAGGTCTCTAGTTTTCAGAAATGCACAGGTTTGGTAGGTTTCCCTAGGTGCCGGCTGAGCTAGAGGCCAAAATCAGCAGGTAGGCACTTTGCAAAAAACACCTCTGTTTTGTTTAAAAAAATTGGATGTGTCCACGTTGCGCTTTGGGGCGTTTCCTGTCGCCGGCGCTAGGCCTACCCACACAAGTGAGGTATCATTTTTATCGGGAGACTTGGGGGAACGCTGGGTGGAAGGAAATTTTTGGCTCCTCTCAGATTCCAGAACTTTCTGCCACAGAAATGTGAGGAACATGTGTTTTTTTAGCCAAATTTTGAGGTTTGCAAAGGATTCTGGGTAACAGAACCTGGTCCGAGCCACATAAGTCACCCCATCTTGGATTCCCCTACGTCTCTAGTTTTCAGAAATGCACAGGTTTGGTAGGTTTCCCTAGGTGCCGGCTGAGCTACAGGCCAAAATCTACAGGTAGGCACTTTGCAAAAAACACCTCTGTTTTCTTTCAAAAATTTGGATGTGTCCATGTTGCGCTTTGGGGCATTTCCTGTCGCGGGCGCTAGGCCTACCCACACAAGTGATGTATCATTTTTATCGGGAGACGTGGGGGAACGCTGGGTGGAAGGACATTTGTGGCTCCTCCCACAGTCCAAAACTTTCTTCCACAGAAATGTGAGGAACATGTGTTTTTTTAGCCAAATTGTGAGGTTTGCAAAGGATTCTGGGTAACAGAACCTGGTCCTAGCCACACAAGTCACCCCATCTTGGATTCCCCTAGGTCTCTAGTTGTCAGAAATGCACAGGTTTGGTAGGTTTCCCTAGGTGCAGGCTGAGCTACAGGCCAAAATCTACAGGTAGGCACTTTGCAAAAAACACCTCTGTTTTCTTTCAAAAATTTGGATGGGTCCACGTTGCGCTTTGGGGCGTTTCCTGTCGCGGGCGCTAGGCCTACCCACACAAGTGATGTATAATTTTTATCGGGAGACGTGGGGGAACGCTGGGTGGAAGGAAATTTGTGGCTCCTCTCAGATTCCAGAACTTTCTTCCACAGAAATGTGAGGAACATGTGTTTTTTTAGCCAAATTTTGAGGTTTGCAAAGGATTCTGGGTAACAGAACCTGGTCCGAGCCACACAAGTCACCCCATCTTGGATTCCCCTAGGTCTCTAGTTTTCAAAAATGCACAGGTTTGGTAGGTTTCCCTAGGTGCCGGCTGAGCTAGAGGCCAAAATCTACAGGTAGGCACCTTGCAAAAAACACTTCTGTTTTCTTTCAAAAAATTGGATGTGTCCACGTTGCGCTTTGGGGCATTTCCTGTCGCGGGCGCTAGGCCTACCCACACAAGTGATGTATAATTTTTATCGGGAGACGTGGGGTAACGCTGGGTGGAAGGAAATTTGTGGCTCCTCTCAGAGTCCAGGACTTTCTTCCACAGAAATGTGAGGAACATGTGTTTTTTTAGCCAAATTGTGAGATTTGCAAAGGATTCTGGGTAACAGAACCTGGTCCTAGCCACACAAGTCACCCCATCTTGGATTCCCCTAGGTCTCTAGTTGTCAGAAATGCACAGGTTTGGTAGGTTTCCCTAGGTGCCGGCTGAGCTACAGGCCAAAATCTACAGGTAGGCACTTTGCAAAAAACACCTCTGTTTTCTTTCAAAAATGTGGATGTGTCCACGTTGCGCTTTGGGGCGTTTCCTGTCACGGGCGCTAGGCCTACCCATACAAGTGATGTATAATTTTTATCGGGAGACGTGGGGGAACGCTGGGTGGAAGGAAATTTGTGGCTCCTCTCAGATTCCAGAACTTTCTTCCACAGAAATGTGAGGAACATGTGTTTTTTTAGCCAAATTTTGAGGTTTGCAAAGGATTCTGGGTAACAGAACCTGGTCCGAGCCACACAAGTCACCCCATCTTGGATTCCCCTAGGTCTCTAGTTGTCAGAAATGCACAGGTTTGGTAGGTTTCCCTAGGTGCCGGCTGAGCTAGAGGCCAAAATCTACAGGTAGGCACCTTGCAAAAAACACTTCTGTTTTCTTTAAAAAAATTGGATGTGTCCACATTGCGCTTTGGGGCGTTTGCTGTCGCGGGCGCTAGGCCTACCCACACAAGTGAGGTATCATTTTTATCGGGAGACTTGGGGGAACGCTGGGTGGAAGGAAATTTGTGGCTCCTCTCAGATTCCAGAACTTTCTTCCACAGAAACGTGAGGAACATGGGTTTTTTTAGCCAAATTTTGAGGTTTGCAAAGGATTCCGGGTAACAGAACCTGGTCCGAGCCACACAAGTCACCCCATCTTGGATTCCCCTAGGTCTCTAGTTTTCAGAAATGCACAGGTTTGGTAGGTTTCCCTAGGTGCCGGCTGAGCTAGAGGCCAAAATCAGCAGGTAGGCACTTTGCAAAAAACACCTCTGTTTTCTTTAAAAAATTTGGATGTGTCCACGTTGCGCTTTGGGGCGTTTCCTGTCGCGGGCGCTAGGCCTACCCACACGAGTGAGGAATCATTTTTATCGGGAGACGTGGGGGAACGCTGGGAGGAAGGAAATTTGTGGCTCCTCTCAGATTCCAGAACTTTCTGCCACAGAAATGTGAGGAACATGTGTTTTTTTAGCCAAATTTTGAGGTTTGCAAAGGATTATGGGTAACAGAACCTGGTCCGAGCCACACAAGTCACCCCATCTTGGATTCCCCTAGGTCTCTAGTTTTCAGAAAGGCACAGGTTTGGTAGGTTTCCCTAGGTGCCGGCTGAGCTACAGGCCAAAATCTACAGGTAGGCACTTTGCAAAAAACACCTCTGTTTTCTTTAAAAAAATTGGATGTGTCCACGTTGCGCTTTGGGGCATTTCCTGTCGCGGGCGCTAGGCCTACCCACACAAGTGATGTATAATTTTTATCGGAAGACGTGGGGTAACGCTGGGTGGAAGGAAATTTGTGGCTCCTCTCAGAGTCCAGGACTTTCTTCCACAGAAATGTGAGGAACATGTGTTTTTTTAGCCAAATTGTGAGATTTGCAAAGGATTCTGGGTAACAGAACCTGGTCCTAGCCACACAAGTCACCCCATCTTGGATTCCCCTAGGTCTCTAGTTGTCAGAAATGCACAGGTTTGGTAGGTTTCCCTAGGTGCCGGCTGAGCTACAGGCCAAAATCTACAGGTAGGCACTTTGCAAAAAACACCTCTGTTTTCTTTCAAAAATGTGGATGTGTCCACGTTGCGCTTTGGGGCGTTTCCTGTCACGGGCGCTAGGCCTACCCATACAAGTGATGTATAATTTTTATCGGGAGACGTGGCGGAACGCTGGGTGGAAGGAAATTTGTGGCTCCTCTCAGATTCCAGAACTTTCTTCCACAGAAATGTGAGGAACATGTGTTTTTTTAGCCAAATTTTGAGGTTTGCAAAGGATTCTGGGTAACAGAACCTGGTCCGAGCCACACAAGTCACCCCATCTTGGATTCCCCTAGGTCTCTAGTTGTCAGAAATGCACAGGTTTGGTAGGTTTCCCTAGGTGCCAGCTGAGCTAGAGGCCAAAATCTACAGGTAGGCACCTTGCAAAAAACACTTCTGTTCTCTTTCAAAAAATTGGATGTGTCCACATTGCGCTTTGGGGCGTTTGCTGTCGCGGGCGCTAGGCCTACCCACACAAGTGAGGTATCATTTTTATCGGGAGACTTGGGGGAACGCTGGGTGGAAGGAAATTTGTGGCTCCTCTCAGATTCCAGAACTTTCTTCCACAGAAACGTGAGGAACATGGGTTTTTTTAGCCAAATTTTGAGGTTTGCAAAGGATTCCGGGTAACAGAACCTGGTCCGAGCCACACAAGTCACCCCATCTTGGATTCCCCTAGGTCTCTAGTTTTCAGAAATGCACAGGTTTGGTAGGTTTCCCTAGGTGCCGGCTGAGCTAGAGGCCAAAATCAGCAGGTAGGCACTTTGCAAAAAACACCTCTGTTTTCTTTAAAAAATTTGGATGTGTCCACGTTGCGCTTTGGGGCGTTTCCTGTCGCGGGCGCTAGGCCTACCCACACGAGTGAGGAATCATTTTTATCGGGAGACGTGGGGGAACGCTGGGAGGAAGGAAATTTGTGGCTCCTCTCAGATTCCAGAACTTTCTGCCACAGAAATGTGAGGAACATGTGTTTTTTTAGCCAAATTTTGAGGTTTGCAAAGGATTATGGGTAACAGAACCTGGTCCGAGCCACACAAGTCACCCCATCTTGGATTCCCCTAGGTCTCTAGTTTTCAGAAAGGCACAGGTTTGGTAGGTTTCCCTAGGTGCCGGCTGAGCTACAGGCCAAAATCTACAGGTAGGCACTTTGCAAAAAACACCTCTGTTTTCTTTCAAAAAATTGGATGTGTCCACGTTGCGCTTTGGGGTGTTTCCTGTCGCGGGCGCTACGCCTACCCACACAAGTGAGGTATCATTTTTATGGGGAGTCTTGGGGGAACACTGGGTGGAAGGAAATTTGTGGCCCCTCTCGGATTCCAAAACTTTCTGCCACAGAAATGTGAGGAACATGTGTTTTTTTAGCCAAATTTTGAGGTTTGCAAAGGATTCTGGGTAACAGAACCTGGTCCGAGCCACACAAGTCACCCCATCTTGGATTCCCCTAGGTCTCTAGTTTTCAGAAATGCACAGATTTGGTAGGTTTCCCTAGGTGCCGGCTGAGCTAGAGGCCAAAATCTGCAGGTAGGCACTTTGCAAAAAACACCTCTGTTTTCTTTAAAAAAATTGGATGTGTCCACGTTGCGCTTTGGGGCATTTCCTGTCGCGGGCGCTAGGCCTACCCACACAAGTGATGTATAATTTTTATCGGGAGACGTGGGGTAACGCTGGGTGGAAGGAAATTTGTGGCTCCTCTCAGAGTCCAGAACTTTCTTCCACAGAAATGTGAGGAACATGTGTTTTTTTAGCCAAATTGTGAGATTTGCAAAGGATTCTGGGTAACAGAACCTGGACCTAGCCACACAAGTCACCCCATCTTGGATTCCCCTAGGTCTCTAGTTGTCAGAAATGCACAGGTTTGGTAGGTTTCCCTAGGTGCCGGCTGAGCTACAGGCCAAAATCTACAGGTAGGCACTTTGCAAAAAACACCTCTGTTTTCTTTCAAAAATTTGGATGTGTCCACGTTGTGCTTTGGGGCGTTTCCTGTCGCGGGCGCTAGGCCTACCCATACAAGTGATGTATAATTTTTATCGGGAGACGTGGGGGAACGCTGGGTGGAAGGAAATTTGTGGCTCCTCTCAGATTCCAGAACTTTCTTCCACAGAAATGTGAGGAACATGTGTTTTTTTAGCCAAATTTTGAGGTTTGCAAAGGATTCTGGGTAACAGAACCTGGTCCGAGCCACACAAGTCACCCCATCTTGGATTCCCCTAGGTCTCTAGTTGTCAGAAATGCACAGGTTTGGTAGGTTTCCCTAGGTGCCGGCTGAGCTAGAGGCCAAAATCTACAGGTAGGCACCTTGCAAAAAACACTTCTGTTTTCTTTCAAAAAATTGGATGTGTCCACATTGCGCTTTGGGGCGTTAGCTGTCGCGGGCGCTAGGCCTACCCACACAAGTGAGGTATCATTTTTATCGGGAGACTTGGGGGAACGCTGGGTGGAAGGAAATTTGTGGTTCCTCTCAGATTCCAGAACTTTCTTCCACAGAAACATGAGGAACATGGTTTTTTTTAGCCAAATTTTGAGGTTTGCAAAGGATTCCGGGTAACAGAACCTGGTCCGAGCCACACAAGTCACCCCATCTTGGATTCCCCTAGGTCTCTAGTTTTCAGAAATGCACAGGTTTGGTAGGTTTCCCTAGGTGCCGGCTGAGCTAGAGGCCAAAATCAGCAGGTAGGCACTTTGCAAAAAACACCTCTGTTTTCTTTAAAAAAATTGGATGTGTCCACGTTGCGCTTTGGGGCGTTTCCTGTCGCCGGCGCTAGGCCTACCCACACAAGTGAGGTATCATTTTTATCGGGAGACTTGGGGGAACGCTGGGTGGAAGGACATTTTTGGCTCCTCTCAGATTCCAGAACTTTCTGCCACAGAAATGTGAGGAACATGTGTTTTTTTAGCCAAATTTTGAGGTTTGCAAAGGATTCTGGGTAACAGAACCTGGTCCGAGCCACATAAGTCACCCCATCTTGGATTCCCCTACGTCTCTAGTTTTCAGAAATGCACAGGTTTGGTAGGTTTCCCTAGGTGCCGGCTGAGCTACAGGCCAAAATCTACAGGTAGGCACTTTGCAAAAAACACCTCTGTTTTCTTTCAAAAATTTGGATGTGTCCATGTTGCGCTTTGGGGCATTTCCTGTCGCGGGCGCTAGGCCTACCCACACAAGTGATGTATCATTTTTATCGGGAGACGTGGGGGAACGCTGGGTGGAAGGACATTTGTGGCTCCTCCCACAGTCCAAAACTTTCTTCCACAGAAATGTGAGGAACATGTGTTTTTTTAGCCAAATTGTGAGGTTTGCAAAGGATTCTGGGTAACAGAACCTGGTCCTAGCCACACAAGTCACCCCATCTTGGATTCCCCTAGGTCTCTAGTTGTCAGAAATGCACAGGTTTGGTAGGTTTCCCTAGGTGCAGGCTGAGCTACAGGCCAAAATCTACAGGTAGGCACTTTGCAAAAAACACCTCTGTTTTCTTTCAAAAATTTGGATGGGTCCACGTTGCGCTTTGGGGCGTTTCCTGTCGCGGGCGCTAGGCCTACCCACACAAGTGATGTATAATTTTTATCGGGAGACGTGGGGGAACGCTGGGTGGAAGGAAATTTGTGGCTCCTCTCAGATTCCAGAACTTTCTTCCACAGAAATGTGAGGAACATGTGTTTTTTTAGCCAAATTTTGAGGTTTGCAAAGGATTCTGGGTAACAGAACCTGGTCCGAGCCACACAAGTCACCCCATCTTGGATTCCCCTAGGTCTCTAGTTGTCAGAAATGCACAGGTTTGGTAGGTTTCCCTAGGTGCCGGCTGAGCTAGAGGCCAAAATCTACAGGTAGGCACCTTGCAAAAAACACTACAGTTTTCTTTCAAAAAATTGGATGTGTCCACGTTGCGCTTTGGGGCGTTTGCTGTCGCGGGCGCTAGGCCTACCCACACAAGTGAGGTATCATTTTTATCGGGAGACTTGGGGATACGCTGGGTGGAAGGAAATTTGTGGCTCCTCTCAGATTCCAGAACTTTCTTCCACAGAAATGTGAGGAACATGTGTTTTTTTAGCCAAATTTTGAGGTTTGCAAAGGATTCTGGGTAACAGAACCTGGTCCGAGCCACACAAGTCACCCCATCTTGGATTCCCCTAGGTCTCTAGTTGTCAGAAATGCACAGGTTTGGTAGGTTTCCCTAGGTGACGGCTGAGCTACAGGCCAAAATCTACAGGTAGGCACTTTGCAAAAAACACCTCTGTTTTCTTTCAAAAATGTGGATGTGTCCACGTTGCGCTTTGGGGCGTTTCCTGTCACGGGCGCTAGGCCTACCCATACAAGTGATGTATAATTTTAATCGGGAGACAAGGGGGAACGCTGGGTGGAAGGAAATTTGTGGCTCCTCTCAGATTCCAGAACTTTCTTCCACAGAAATGTGAGGAACATGTGTTTTTTTAGCCAAATTTTGAGGTTTGCAAAGGATTCTGGGTAACAGAACCTGGTCCGAGCCACACAAGTCACCCCATCTTGGATTCCCCTAGGTCTCTAGTTGTCAGAAATGCACAGGTTTGGTAGGTTTCCCTAGGTGCCGGCTGAGCTAGAGGCCAAAATCTACAGGTAGGCACCTTGCAAAAAACACTTCTGTTTTCTTTCAAAAAATTGGATGTGTCCACTTTGCGCTTTGGGGCGTTTGCTGTCGCGGGCGCTAGGCCTACCCACACAAGTGAGGTATCATTTTTATCGGGAGACTTGGGGGAACGCTGGGTGGAAGGAAATTTGTGGCTCCTCTCAGATTCCAGAACTTTCTTCCACAGAAACGTGAGGAACATGGGTTTTTTTAGCCAAATTTTGAGGTTTGCAAAGGATTCCGGGTAACAGAACCTGGTCCGAGCCACACAAGTCACCCCATCTTGGATTCCCCTAGGTCTCTAGTTTTCAGAAATGCACAGGTTTGGTAGGTTTCCCTAGGTGCCGGCTGAGCTAGAGGCCAAAATCAGCAGGTAGGCACTTTGCAAAAAACACCTCTGTTTTCTTTAAAAAATTTGGATGTGTCCACGTTGCGCTTTGGGGCGTTTCCTGTCGCGGGCGCTAGGCCTACCCACACGAGTGAGGAATCATTTTTATCGGGAGACGTGGGGGAACGCTGGGAGGAAGGAAATTTGTGGCTCCTCTCAGATTCCAGAACTTTCTGCCACAGAAATGTGAGGAACATGTGTTTTTTTAGCCAAATTTTGAGGTTTGCAAAGGATTATGGGTAACAGAACCTGGTCCAAGCCACACAAGTCACCCCATCTTGGATTCCCCTAGGTCTCTAGTTTTCAGAAAGGCACAGGTTTGGTAGGTTTCCCTAGGTGCCGGCTGAGCTACAGGCCAAAATCTACAGGTAGGCACTTTGCAAAAAACACTTCTGTTTTCTTTCAAAAAATTGGATGTGTCCACGTTGCGCTTTGGGGCATTTCCTGTCGCGGGCGCCAGGCCTACCCACACAAGTGAGGTATCATTTTTATCGGGAGACTTGGGGGAATGCTGGGTGGAAGGAAATTTGTGGCTCCTCTCAGATTCCAGAACTTTCTGCCACAGAAATGTGAGGAACATGTGTTTTTTTAGCCAAATTTTGAGGTTTGCAAAGGATTCTGGGTAACAGAACATGGTCCGAGCCACACAAGTCACCCCATCTTGGATTCCCCTAGGTCTCTAGTTTTCAGAAATGCACAGGTTTGGTAGGTTTCCCTAGGTGCCGGCTGAGCTACAGGCCAAAATCTACAGGTAGGCACTTTGCAAAAAACACCTCTGTTTTCTTTCAAAAATTTGGATGTGTCCACGTTGCGCTTTGGGGCATTTCCTGTCGCGGGCGCTAGGCCTACCCACACAAGTGATGTATAATTTTTATCGGGAGACGTGGGGGAACGCTGGGTGGAAGGAAATTTGTGGCTCCTCCCACAGTCCAAAACTTTCTTCCACAGAAATGTGAGGAACATGTGTTTTTTTAGCCAAATTGTGAGGTTTGCAAAGGATTCTAGGTAACAGAACCTGGTCCTAGCCACACAAGTCACCCCATCTTGGATTCCCCTAGGTCTCTAGTTTTCAGAAATGCACAGGTTTGGTAGGTTTCCCTAGGTGCCGGCTGAGCTAGAGGCCAAAATCTGCAGGTAGGCACTTTGCAAAAAACACCTCTGTTTTCTTTAAAAAAATTGGATGTGTCCACGTTGCGCTTTGGGGCATTTCCTGTCGCGGGCGCTAGGCCTACTCACACAAGTGATGTATAATTTTTATCGGGAGACGTGGGGTAACGCTGGGTGGAAGGAAATTTGTGGCTCCTCTCAGAGTCCAGGACTTTCTTCCACAGAAATGTGAGGAACATGTGTTTTTTTAGCCAAATTGTGAGATTTGCAAAGGATTCTGGGTAACAGAACCTGGTCCTAGCCACACAAGTCACCCCATCTTGGATTCCCCTAGGTCTCTAGTTGTCAGAAATGCACAGGTTTGGTAGGTTTCCCTAGGTGACGGCTGAGCTACAGGCCAAAATCTACAGGTAGGCACTTTGCAAAAAACACCTCTGTTTTCTTTCAAAAATGTGGATGTGTCCACGTTGCGCTTTGGGGCGTTTCCTGTCACGGGCGCTAGGCCTACCCATACAAGTGATGTATAATTTTAATCGGGAGACAAGGGGGAACGCTGGGTGGAAGGAAATTTGTGGCTCCTCTCAGATTCCAGAACTTTCTTCCACAGAAATGTGAGGAACATGTGTTTTTTTAGCCAAATTTTGAGGTTTGCAAAGGATTCTGGGTAACAGAACCTGGTCCGAGCCACACAAGTCACCCCATCTTGGATTCCCCTAGGTCTCTAGTTGTCAGAAATGCACAGGTTTGGTAGGTTTCCCTAGGTGCCGGCTGAGCTAGAGGCCAAAATCTACAGGTAGGCACCTTGCAAAAAACACTTCTGTTTTCTTTCAAAAAATTGGATGTGTCCACTTTGCGCTTTGGGGCGTTTGCTGTCGCGGGCGCTAGGCCTACCCACACAAGTGAGGTATCATTTTTATCAGGAGACTTGGGGGAACGCTGGGTGGAAGGAAATTTGTGGCTCCTCTCAGATTCCAGAACTTTCTTCCACAGAAACGTGAGGAACATGGGTTTTTTTAGCCAAATTTTGAGGTTTGCAAAGGATTCCGGGTAACAGAACCTGGTCCGAGCCACACAAGTCACCCCATCTTGGATTCCCCTAGGTCTCTAGTTTTCAGAAATGCACAGGTTTGGTAGGTTTCCCTAGGTGCCGGCTGAGCTAGAGGCCAAAATCAGCAGGTAGGCACTTTGCAAAAAACACCTCTGTTTTCTTTAAAAAATTTGGATGTGTCCACGTTGCGCTTTGGGGCGTTTCCTGTCGCGGGCGCTAGGCCTACCCACACGAGTGAGGAATCATTTTTATCGGGAGACGTGGGGGAACGCTGGGAGGAAGGAAATTTGTGGCTCCTCTCAGATTCCAGAACTTTCTGCCACAGAAATGTGAGGAACATGTGTTTTTTTAGCCAAATTTTGAGGTTTGCAAAGGATTATGGGTAACAGAACCTGGTCCAAGCCACACAAGTCACCCCATCTTGGATTCCCCTAGGTCTCTAGTTTTCAGAAAGGCACAGGTTTGGTAGGTTTCCCTAGGTGCCGGCTGAGCTACAGGCCAAAATCTACAGGTAGGCACTTTGCAAAAAACACCTCTGTTTTCTTTAAAAAAATTGGATGTGTCCACGTTGCGCTTTGGGGTGTTTCCTGTCGCGGGCGCTACGCCTACCCACACAAGTGAGGTATCATTTTTATGGGGAGTCTTGGGGGAACACTGGGTGGAAGGAAATTTGTGGCCCCTCTCGGATTCCAAAACTTTCTGCCACAGAAATGTGAGGAACATGTGTTTTTTTAGCCAAATTTTGAGGTTTGCAAAGGATTCTGGGTAACAGAACCTGGTCCGAGCCACACAAGTCACCCCATCTTGGATTCCCCTAGGTCTCTAGTTTTCAGAAATGCACAGATTTGGTAGGTTTCCCTAGGTGCCGGCTGAGCTAGAGGCCAAAATCTGCAGGTAGGCACTTTGCAAAAAACACCTCTGTTTTCTTTAAAAAAATTGGATGTGTCCACGTTGCGCTTTGGGGCATTTCCTGTCACGGGCGCTAGGCCTACCCACACAAGTGATGTATAATTTTTATCGGGAGACGTGGGGTAACGCTGGGTGGAAGGAAATTTGTGGCTCCTCTCAGAGTCCAGAACTTTCTTCCACAGAAATGTGAGGAACATGTGTTTTTTTAGCCAAATTGTGAGATTTGCAAAGGATTCTGGGTAACAGAACCTGGACCTAGCCACACAAGTCACCCCATCTTGGATTCCCCTAGGTCTCTAGTTGTCAGAAAGGCACAGGTTTGGTAGGTTTCCCTAGGTGCCGGCTGAGCTACAGGCCAAAATCTACAGGTAGGCACTTTGCAAAAAACACCTCTGTTTTCTTTCAAAAATTTGGATGTGTCCACGTTGCGCTTTGGGGCGTTTCCTGTCGCGGGCGCTAGGCCTACCCATACAAGTGATGTATAATTTTTATCGGGAGACGTGGGGGAACGCTGGGTGGAAGGAAATTTGTGGCTCCTCTCAGATTCCAGAACTTTCTTCCACAGAAATGTGAGGAACATGTGTTTTTTTAGCCAAATTTTGAGGTTTGCAAAGGATTCTGGGTAACAGAACCTGGTCCGAGCCACACAAGTCACCCCATCTTGGATTCCCCTAGGTCTCTAGTTGTCAGAAATGCACAGGTTTGGTAGGTTTCCCTAGGTGCCGGCTGAGCTAGAGGCCAAAATCTACAGGTAGGCACCTTGCAAAAAACACTTCTGTTTTCTTTCAAAAAATTGGATGTGTCCACATTGCGCTTTGGGGCGTTTGCTGTCGCGGGCGCTAGGCCTACCCACACAAGTGAGGTATCATTTTTATCGGGAGACTTGGGGGAACGCTGGGTGGAAGGAAATTTGTGGTTCCTCTCAGATTCCAGAACTTTCTTCCACAGAAACATGAGGAACATGGGTTTTTTTAGCCAAATTTTGGGGTTTGCAAAGGATTCCGGGTAACAGAACCTGGTCCGAGCCACACAAGTCACCCCATCTTGGATTCCCCTAGGTCTCTAGTTTTCAGAAATGCACAGGTTTGGTAGGTTTCCCTAGGTGCCGGCTGAGCTAGAGGCCAAAATCAGCAGGTAGGCACTTTGCAAAAAACACCTCTGTTTTCTTTAAACAAATTGGATGTGTCCACGTTGCGCTTTGGGGCGTTTCCTGTCACCGGCGCTAGGCCTACCCACACAAGTGAGGTATCATTTTTATCGGGAGACTTGGGGGAACGCTGGGTGGAAGGAAATATGTGGCTCCTCTCAGATTCCATAACTTTCTGCCACAGAAATGTGAGGAACATGTGTTTTTTTAGCCAAATTTTGAGGTTTGCAAAGGATTCTGGGTAACAGAACCTGGTCCGAGCCACACAAGTCACCCCATCTTGGATTCCCCTACGTCTCTAGTTTTCAGAAATGCACAGGTTTGGTAGGTTTCCCTAGGTGCCGGCTGAGCTACAGGCCAAAATCTACAGGTAGGCACTTTGCAAAAAACACCTCTGTTTTCTTTCAAAAATTTGGATGTGTCCATGTTGCGCTTTGGGGCATTTCCTGTCGCGGGCGCTAGGCCTACCCACACAAGTGATGTATCATTTTTATCGGGAGACGTGGGGGAACGCTGGGTGGAAGGAAATTTGTGGCTCCTCCCACAGTCCAAAACTTTCTTCCACAGAAATGTGAGGAACATGTGTTTTGTTAGCCAAATTGTGAGGTTTGCAAAGGATTCTGGGTAACAGAACCTGGTCCTAGCCACACAAGTCACCCGATCTTGGATTCCCCTAGGTCTCTAGTTGTCAGAAATGCACAGGTTTGGTAGGTTTCCCTAGGTGCAGGCTGAGCTACAGGCCAAAATCTACAGGTAGGCACTTTGCAAAAAACACCTCTGCTTTCTTTCAAAAATTTGGATGGGTCCACGTTGCGCTTTGGGGCGTTTCCTGTCGCGGGCGCTAGGCCTACCCACACAAGTGATGTATAATTTTTATCGGGAGACGTGGGGGAACGCTGGGTGGAAGGAAATTTGTGGCTCCTCTCAGATTCCAGAACTTTCTTCCACAGAAATGTGAGGAACATGTGTTTTTTTAGCCAAATTTTGAGGTTTGCAAAGGATTCTGGGTAACAGAACCTGGTCCGAGCCACACAAGTCACCCCATCTTGGATTCCCCTAGGTCTCTAGTTGTCAAAAATGCACAGGTTTGGTAGGTTTCCCTAGGTGCCGGCTGAGCTAGAGGCCAAAATCTACAGGTAGGCACCTTGCAAAAAACACTTCTGTTTTCTTTCAAAAAATTGGATGTGTCCACGTTGCGCTTTGGGGCATTTCCTGTCGCGGGCGCTAGGCCTACCCACACAAGTGAGGTATCATTTTTATCGGGAGACTTGGGGGAACGCTGAGTGGAAGGAAATTTGTGGCTCCTCTCAGATTCCAGAACTTTCTGCCACAGAAATGTGAGGAACATGTGTTTTTTTAGCCAAATTTTGAGGTTTGCAAAGGATTCTGGGTAACAGAACCTGGTCTGAGCCACACAAGTCACCCCATCTTGGATTCCCCTAGGTCTCTAGTTTTCAGAAATGCACAGGTTTGGTAGGTTTCCCTAGGTGCCGGCTGAGCTACAGGCCAAAATCTACAGGTAGGCACTTTGCAAAAAACACCTCTGTTTTCTTTCAAAAATTTGGATGTGTCCACGTTGCGCTTTGGGGCATTTCCTGTCGCGGGCGCTAGGCCTACCCACACAAGTGATGTATAATTTTTATCGGGAGACGTGGGGGAACGCTGGGTGGAAGGAAATTTATGGCTCCTCCCACAGTCCAAAACTTTCTTCCACAGAAATGTGAGGAACATGTGTTTTTTTAGCCAAATTGTGAGGTTTGCAAAGGATTCTGGGTAACAGAACCTGGTCCTAGCCACACAAGTCACCCCATCTTGGATTCCCCTAGGTCTCTAGTTGTCAGAAATGCACAGGTTTGGTAGGTTTCCCTAGGTGCAGGCTGAGCTACAGGCCAAAATCTACAGGTAGGCACTATGCAAAAAACACCTCTGTTTTCTTTCAAAAATTTGGATGGGTCCACGTTGCGCTTTGGGGCGTTTCCTGTCGCGGGCGCTAGGCCTACCCACACAAGTGATGTATAATTTTTATCGGGAGACGTGGGGGAACGCTGGGTGGAAGGAAATTTGTGGCTCCTCTCAGATTCCAGAACTTTCTTCCACAGAAATGTGAGGAACATGTGTTTTTTTAGCCAAATTTTGAGGTTTGCAAAGGATTCTGGGTAACAGAACCTGGTCCGAGCCACACAAGTCACCCCATCTTGGATTCCCCTAGGTCTCTAGTTGTCAGAAATGCACAGGTTTGGTAGGTTTCCCTAGGTGCCGGCTGCACTAGAGGCCAAAATCTACAGGTAGGCACCTTGCAAAAAACACTTCTGTTTTCTTTCAAAAAATTGGATGTGTCCACGTTGCGCTTTGGGGCGTTTCCTGTCGCGGGCGCTAGGCCTACCCACACAAGTGAGGTATCATTTTTATCGGGAGACTTGGGGGAACGCTGGCTGGAAGGAAATTTGTGGCTCCTCTCAGATTCCAGAACTTTCTGCCACAGAAATGTGAGGAACATGTTTTTTTTAGCCAAATTTTGAGGTTTGCAAAGGATTCTGGGTAACAGAACCTGGTCCGAGCCACACAAGTCACCCCATCTTGGATTCCCCTAGGTCTCTAGTTTTCAGAAATGCACAGGTTTGGTAGGTTTCCCTAGGTGCCGGCTGAGCTACAGGCCAAAATCTACAGGTAGGCACTTTGCAAAAAACACCTCTGTTTTCTTTAAAACATTTGGATGTGTTCACGTTGCGCTTTGGGGCGTTTCCTGTCGCGGGCGCTAGGCCTACCCACACAAGTGAGGTATAATTTTTATCGGAAAACATGGGGGAACGCTGGGTGGAAGTAAATTGGTGGCGCCTCTCAGATTCCAGAACTTTCTTCCACAGAAATGTGAGGAACATGTGTTTTTTTAGCCAAATTTTGAGGTTTGCAAAGGATTCTGGGTAACAGAACCTGGTCCGAGCCACACAAGTCACCCCATCTTGGATTCCCCTAGGTCTCTAGTTTTCAGAAATGCACAGGTTTGGTAGGTTTCCCTAGGTGCCGGCTGAGCTGGAGGCCAAAATCTACAGGTAGGCACCTTGCAAAAAACACTTCTGTTTTCTTTCAAAAAATTGGATGTGTCCACGTTGCGCTTTGGGGCGTTTGCTGTCGCGGGCGCTAGGCCTACCCACACAAGTGAGGTATCATTTTTATCGGGAGACTTGGGGATACGCTGGGTGGAAGGAAATTTGTGGCTCCTCTCAGATTCCAGAACTTTCTTCCACAGAAATGTGATGAACATGTGTTTTTATAGCCAAATTTTGAGGTTTGCAAAGGATTCTGGGTAACAGAACCTGGTCCGAGCCACACAAGTCACCCCATCTTGGATTCCCCTAGGTCTCTAGTTTTCAGAAATGCACAGGTTTGGTAGGTTTCCCTAGGTGCCGGCTGAGCTAGAGGCCAAAATCTGCTGGTAGGCACTTTGCAAAAAACACCTCTGTTTTCTTTCAAAAAATTGGATGTGTCCACGTTGCGCTTTGGGGCATTTCCTGTCGCGGGCGCTAGGCCTACCCACACAAGTGAGGTATCATTTTTATCGGGAGACTTGGGGGAATGCTGGGTGGAAGGAAATTTGTGGCTCCTCTCAGATTCCAGAACTTTCTGCCACAGAAATGTGAGGAACATGTGTTTTTTTAGCCAAATTTTGAGGTTTGCAAAGGATTCTGGGTAACAGAACATGGTCCGAGCCACACAAGTCACCCCATCTTGGATTCCCCTAGGTCTCTAGTTTTCAGAAATGCACAGGTTTGGTAGGTTTCCCTAGGTGCCGGCTGAGCTACAGGCCAAAATCTACAGGTAGGCACTTTGCAAAAAACACCTCTGTTTTCTTTCAAAAATTTGGATGTGTCCACGTTGCGCTTTGGGGCATTTCCTGTCGCGGGCGCTAGGCCTACCCACACAAGTGATGTATAATTTTTATCGGGAGACGTGGGGGAACGCTGGGTGGAAGGAAATTTGTGGCTCCTCCCACAGTCCAAAACTTTCTTCCACAGAAATGTGAGGAACATGTGTTTTTTTAGCCAAATTGTGAGGTTTGCAAAGGATTCTAGGTAACAGAACCTGGTCCTAGCCACACAAGTCACCCCATCTTGGATTCCCCTAGGTCTCTAGTTTTCAGAAATGCACAGGTTTGGTAGGTTTCCCTAGGTGCCGGCTGAGCTAGAGGCCAAAATCTGCAGGTAGGCACTTTGCAAAAAACACCTCTGTTTTCTTTAAAAAAATTGGATGTGTCCACGTTGCGCTTTGGGGCATTTCCTGTCGCGGGCGCTAGGCCTACTCACACAAGTGATGTATAATTTTTATCGGGAGACGTGGGGTAACGCTGGGTGGAAGGAAATTTGTGGCTCCTCTCAGAGTCCAGGACTTTCTTCCACAGAAATGTGAGGAACATGTGTTTTTTTAGCCAAATTGTGAGATTTGCAAAGGATTCTGGGTAACAGAACCTGGTCCTAGCCACACAAGTCACCCCATCTTGGATTCCCCTAGGTCTCTAGTTGTCAGAAATGCACAGGTTTGGTAGGTTTCCCTAGGTGACGGCTGAGCTACAGGCCAAAATCTACAGGTAGGCACTTTGCAAAAAACACCTCTGTTTTCTTTCAAAAATGTGGATGTGTCCACGTTGCGCTTTGGGGCGTTTCCTGTCACGGGCGCTAGGCCTACCCATACAAGTGATGTATAATTTTAATCGGGAGACAAGGGGGAACGCTGGGTGGAAGGAATTTGTGGCTCCTCTCAGATTCCAGAACTTTCTTCCACAGAAATGTGAGGAACATGTGTTTTTTTAGCCAAATTTTGAGGTTTGCAAAGGATTCTGGGTAACAGAACCTGGTCCGAGCCACACAAGTCACCCCATCTTGGATTCCCCTAGGTCTCTAGTTGTCAGAAATGCACAGGTTTGGTAGGTTTCCCTAGGTGCCGGCTGAGCTAGAGGCCAAAATCTACAGGTAGGCACCTTGCAAAAAACACTTCTGTTTTCTTTCAAAAAATTGGATGTGTCCACTTTGCGCTTTGGGGCGTTTGCTGTCGCGGGCGCTAGGCCTACCCACACAAGTGAGGTATCATTTTTATCGGGAGACTTGGGGGAACGCTGGGTGGAAGGAAATTTGTGGCTCCTCTCAGATTCCAGAACTTTCTTCCACAGAAACGTGAGGAACATGGGTTTTTTTAGCCAAATTTTGAGGTTTGCAAAGGATTCCGGGTAACAGAACCTGGTCCGAGCCACACAAGTCACCCCATCTTGGATTCCCCTAGGTCTCTAGTTTTCAGAAATGCACAGGTTTGGTAGGTTTCCCTAGGTGCCGGCTGAGCTAGAGGCCAAAATCAGCAGGTAGGCACTTTGCAAAAAACACCTCTGTTTTCTTTAAAAAATTTGGATGTGTCCACGTTGCGCTTTGGGGCGTTTCCTGTCGCGGGCGCTAGGCCTACCCACACGAGTGAGGAATCATTTTTATCGGGAGACGTGGGGGAACGCTGGGAGGAAGGAAATTTGTGGCTCCTCTCAGATTCCAGAACTTTCTGCCACAGAAATGTGAGGAACATGTGTTTTTTTAGCCAAATTTTGAGGTTTGCAAAGGATTATGGGTAACAGAACCTGGTCCAAGCCACACAAGTCACCCCATCTTGGATTCCCCTAGGTCTCTAGTTTTCAGAAAGGCACAGGTTTGGTAGGTTTCCCTAGGTGCCGGCTGAGCTACAGGCCAAAATCTACAGGTAGGCACTTTGCAAAAAACACCTCTGTTTTCTTTAAAAAAATTGGATGTGTCCACGTTGCGCTTTGGGGTGTTTCCTGTCGCGGGCGCTACGCCTACCCACACAAGTGAGGTATCATTTTTATGGTGAGTCTTGGGGGAACACTGGGTGGAAGGAAATTTGTGGCCCCTCTCGGATTCCAAAACTTTCTGCCACAGAAATGTGAGGAACATGTGTTTTTTTAGCCAAATTTTGAGGTTTGCAAAGGATTCTGGGTAACAGAACCTGGTCCGAGCCACACAAGTCACCCCATCTTGGATTCCCCTAGGTCTCTAGTTTTCAGAAATGCACAGATTTGGTAGGTTTCCCTAGGTGCCGGCTGAGCTAGAGGCCAAAATCTGCAGGTAGGCACTTTGCAAAAAACACCTCTGTTTTCTTTAAAAAAATTGGATGTGTCCACGTTGCGCTTTGGGGCATTTCCTGTCACGGGCGCTAGGCCTACCCACACAAGTGATGTATAATTTTTATCGGGAGACGTGGGGTAACGCTGGGTGGAAGGAAATTTGTGGCTCCTCTCAGAGTCCAGAACTTTCTTCCACAGAAATGTGAGGAACATGTGTTTTTTTAGCCAAATTGTGAGATTTGCAAAGGATTCTGGGTAACAGAACCTGGACCTAGCCACACAAGTCACCCCATCTTGGATTCCCCTAGGTCTCTAGTTGTCAGAAAGGCACAGGTTTGGTAGGTTTCCCTAGGTGCCGGCTGAGCTACAGGCCAAAATCTACAGGTAGGCACTTTGCAAAAAACACCTCTGTTTTCTTTCAAAAATTTGGATGTGTCCACGTTGCGCTTTGGGGCGTTTCCTGTCGCGGGCGCTAGGCCTACCCATACAAGTGATGTATAATTTTTATCGGGAGACGTGGGGGAACGCTGGGTGGAAGGAAATTTGTGGCTCCTCTCAGATTCCAGAACTTTCTTCCACAGAAATGTGAGGAACATGTGTTTTTTTAGCCAAATTTTGAGGTTTGCAAAGGATTCTGGGTAACAGAACCTGGTCCGAGCCACACAAGTCACCCCATCTTGGATTCCCCTAGGTCTCTAGTTGTCAGAAATGCACAGGTTTGGTAGGTTTCCCTAGGTGCCGGCTGAGCTAGAGGCCAAAATCTACAGGTAGGCACCTTGCAAAAAACACTTCTGTTTTCTTTCAAAAAATTGGATGTGTCCACATTGCGCTTTGGGGCGTTTGCTGTCGCGGGCGCTAGGCCTACCCACACAAGTGAGGTATCATTTTTATCGGGAGACTTGGGGGAACGCTGGGTGGAAGGAAATTTGTGGTTCCTCTCAGATTCCAGAACTTTCTTCCACAGAAACATGAGGAACATGGGTTTTTTTAGCCAAATTTTGGGGTTTGCAAAGGATTCCGGGTAACAGAACCTGGTCCGAGCCACACAAGTCACCCCATCTTGGATTCCCCTAGGTCTCTAGTTTTCAGAAATGCACAGGTTTGGTAGGTTTCCCTAGGTGCCGGCTGAGCTAGAGGCCAAAATCAGCAGGTAGGCACTTTGCAAAAAACACCTCTGTTTTCTTTAAACAAATTGGATGTGTCCACGTTGCGCTTTGGGGCGTTTCCTGTCACCGGCGCTAGGCCTACCCACACAAGTGAGGTATCATTTTTATCGGGAGACTTGGGGGAACGCTGGGTGGAAGGAAATATGTGGCTCCTCTCAGATTCCATAACTTTCTGCCACAGAAATGTGAGGAACATGTGTTTTTTTAGCCAAATTTTGAGGTTTGCAAAGGATTCTGGGTAACAGAACCTGGTCCGAGCCACACAAGTCACCCCATCTTGGATTCCCCTACGTCTCTAGTTTTCAGAAATGCACAGGTTTGGTAGGTTTCCCTAGGTGCCGGCTGAGCTACAGGCCAAAATCTACAGGTAGGCACTTTGCAAAAAACACCTCTGTTTTCTTTCAAAAATTTGGATGTGTCCATGTTGCGCTTTGGGGCATTTCCTGTCGCGGGCACTAGGCCTACCCACACAAGTGATGTATCATTTTTATCGGGAGACGTGGGGGAACGCTGGGTGGAAGGAAATTTGTGGCTCCTCCCACAGTCCAAAACTTTCTTCCACAGAAATGTGAGGAACATGTGTTTTGTTAGCCAAATTGTGAGGTTTGCAAAGGATTCTGGGTAACAGAACCTGGTCCTAGCCACACAAGTCACCCGATCTTGGATTCCCCTAGGTCTCTAGTTGTCAGAAATGCACAGGTTTGGTAGGTTTCCCTAGGTGCAGGCTGAGCTACAGGCCAAAATCTACAGGTAGGCACTTTGCAAAAAACACCTCTGTTTTCTTTCAAAAATTTGGATGGGTCCACGTTGCGCTTTGGGGCGTTTCCTGTCGCGGGCGCTAGGCCTACCCACACAAGTGATGTATAATTTTTATCGGGAGACGTGGGGGAACGCTGGGTGGAAGGAAATTTGTGGCTCCTCTCAGATTCCAGAACTTTCTTCCACAGAAATGTGAGGAACATGTGTTTTTTTAGCCAAATTTTGAGGTTTGCAAAGGATTCTGGGTAACAGAACCTGGTCCGAGCCACACAAGTCACCCCATCTTGGATTCCCCTAGGTCTCTAGTTGTCAAAAATGCACAGGTTTGGTAGGTTTCCCTAGGTGCCGGCTGAGCTAGAGGCCAAAATCTACAGGTAGGCACCTTGCAAAAAACACTTCTGTTTTCTTTCAAAAAATTGGATGTGTCCACGTTGCGCTTTGGGGCATTTCCTGTCGCGGGCGCTAGGCCTACCCACACAAGTGAGGTATCATTTTTATCGGGAGACTTGGGGGAACGCTGAGTGGAAGGAAATTTGTGGCTCCTCTCAGATTCCAGAACTTTCTGCCACAGAAATGTGAGGAACATGTGTTTTTTTAGCCAAATTTTGAGGTTTGCAAAGGATTCTGGGTAACAGAACCTGGTCTGAGCCACACAAGTCACCCCATCTTGGATTCCCCTAGGTCTCTAGTTTTCAGAAATGCACAGGTTTGGTAGGTTTCCCTAGGTGCCGGCTGAGCTACAGGCCAAAATCTACAGGTAGGCACTTTGCAAAAAACACCTCTGTTTTCTTTCAAAAATTTGGATGTGTCCACGTTGCGCTTTGGGGCATTTCCTGTCGCGGGCGCTAGGCCTACCCACACAAGTGATGTATAATTTTTATCGGGAGACGTGGGGGAACGCTGGGTGGAAGGAAATTTATGGCTCCTCCCACAGTCCAAAACTTTCTTCCACAGAAATGTGAGCGACATGTGTTTTTTTAGCCAAATTGTGAGGTTTGCAAAGGATTCTGGGTAACAGAACCTGGTCCTAGCCACACAAGTCACCCCATCTTGGATTCCCCTAGGTCTCTAGTTGTCAGAAATGCACAGGTTTGGTAGGTTTCCCTAGGTGCAGGCTGAGCTACAGGCCAAAATCTACAGGTAGGCACTATGCAAAAAACACCTCTGTTTTCTTTCAAAAATTTGGATGGGTCCACGTTGCGCTTTGGGGCGTTTCCTGTCGCGGGCGCTAGGCCTACCCACACAAGTGATGTATAATTTTTATCGGGAGACGTGGGGGAACGCTGGGTGGAAGGAAATTTGTGGCTCCTCTCAGATTCCAGAACTTTCTTCCACAGAAATGTGAGGAACATGTGTTTTTTTAGCCAAATTTTGAGGTTTGCAAAGGATTCTGGGTAACAGAACCTGGTCCGAGCCACACAAGTCACCCCATCTTGGATTCCCCTAGGTCTCTAGTTGTCAGAAATGCACAGGTTTGGTAGGTTTCCCTAGGTGCCGGCTGCACTAGAGGCCAAAATCTACAGGTAGGCACCTTGCAAAAAACACTTCTGTTTTCTTTCAAAAAATTGGATGTGTCCACGTTGCGCTTTGGGGCGTTTCCTGTCGCGGGCGCTAGGCCTACCCACACAAGTGAGGTATCATTTTTATCGGGAGACTTGGGGGAACGCTGGCTGGAAGGAAATTTGTGGCTCCTCTCAGATTCCAGAACTTTCTGCCACAGAAATGTGAGGAACATGTTTTTTTTAGCCAAATTTTGAGGTTTGCAAAGGATTCTGGGTAACAGAACCTGGTCCGAGCCACACAAGTCACCCCATCTTGGATTCCCCTAGGTCTCTAGTTTTCAGAAATGCACAGGTTTGGTAGGTTTCCCTAGGTGCCGGCTGAGCTACAGGCCAAAATCTACAGGTAGGCACTTTGCAAAAAACACCTCTGTTTTCTTTAAAAAATTTGGATGTGTTCACGTTGCGCTTTGGGGCGTTTCCTGTCGCGGGCGCTAGGCCTACCCACACAAGTGAGGTATAATTTTTTTCGGAAAACATGGGGGAAGGCTGGGTGGAAGTAAATTGGTGGCGCCTCTCAGATTCCAGAACTTTCTTCCACAGAAATGTGAGGAACATGTGTTTTTTTAGCCAAATTTTGAGGTTTGCAAAGGATTCTGGGTAACAGAACCTGGTCCGAGCCACACAAGTCACCCCATCTTGGATTCCCCTAGGTCTCTAGTTTTCAGAAATGCACAGGTTTGGTAGGTTTCCCTAGGTGCCGGCTGAGCTGGAGGCCAAAATCTACAGGTAGGCACCTTGCAAAAAACACTTCTGTTTTCTTTCAAAAAATTGGATGTGTCCACGTTGCGCTTTGGGGCGTTTGCTGTCGCGGGCGCTAGGCCTACCCACACAAGTGAGGTATCATTTTTATCGGGAGACTTGGGGATACGCTGGGTGGAAGGAAATTTGTGGCTCCTCTCAGATTCCAGAACTTTCTTCCACAGAAATGTGATGAACATGTGTTTTTATAGCCAAATTTTGAGGTTTGCAAAGGATTCTGGGTAACAGAACCTGGTCCGAGCCACACAAGTCACCCCATCTTGGATTCCCCTAGGTCTCTAGTTTTCAGAAATGCACAGGTTTGGTAGGTTTCCCTAGGTGCCGGCTGAGCTAGAGGCCAAAATCTGCTGGTAGGCACTTTGCAAAAAACACCTCTGTTTTCTTTTAAAAAATTGGATGTGTCCACGTTGCTCTTTGGGGCGTTTCCTGTCGCCGGCGCTAGGCCTACCCACACAAGTGAGGTATCATTTTTATCGAGAGACTTGGGGGAACGCTGGGTGGAAGGAAATTTGTGGATCCTCTCAGATTCCAGAACTTTCTGCCACAGAAATGTGAGGAACATGTGTTTTTTTAGCCAAATTTTGAGGTTTGCAAAGGATTCTGGGTAACAGAACCTGGTCCGAGCCACACAAGTCACCCCATCTTGGATTCCCCTAGGTCTCTAGTTGTCAGAAATGCACAGGTTTGGTAGGGTTCCCTAGGTGCCGGCTGAGCTACAGGCCAAAATCTACAGGTAGGCACTTTGCAAAAAACACCTCTGTTTTCTTTCAAAAATTTGGATGTGTCCACGTTGCGCTTTGGGGCGTTTCCTGTCGCGGGCGCTAGGCCTACCCACACAAGTGATGTATAATTTTTATCGGGAGACGTGGGGGAACGCTGGGTGGAAGATAATTTGTGGCTCCTCTCAGATTCCAGAACTTTCTTCCACAGAAATGTGAGGAACATGTGTTTTTTTAGCCAAATTGTGAGGTTTGCAAAGGATTCTGGGTAACAGAACCTGGTCCGAGCCACACAAGTCACCCCATCTTGGATTCCCCTAGGTCTCTAGTTTTCAGAAATGCACAGGTTTGGTAGGTTTCCCTAGGTGCCGGCTGAGCTACAGGCCAAAATCTACAGGTAGGCACTTTGCAAAAAACACCTCTGTTTTCTTTCAAAAATTTGGATGTGTCCACGTTGCGCTTTGGGGCATTTCCTGTCGCGGGCGCTAGGCCTACCCACACAAGTGAGGTATAATTTTTATCGGAAAAAATGGGGGAACGCTGGGTGGAAGGAAATTGGTGGCTCCTCTCAGATTCCAGAACTTTCTTCCACAGAAATGTGAGGAACATGTGTTTTTTTAGCCAAATTCTGAGGTTTGCAAAGGATTCTGGGTAACAGAACCTGGTCCGAGCCACACAAGTCACCCCATCTTGGATTCCCCTAGGTCTCTAGTTTTCAGAAATGCACAGGTTTGGTAGGTTTCCCTAGGTGCCGGCTGAGCTAGAGGCCAAAATCTACAGGTAGGCACCTTGCAAAAAACACTTCTGTTTTCTTTAAAAAAATTGGATGTGTCCACGTTGCGCTTTGGGGCGTTTGCTGTCGCGGGCGCTAGGCCTACCCACACAAGTGAGGTATAATTTTTATCGGGAGACTTGGGGGAACGCTGGGTGGAAGGAAATTTGTGGCTCCTCTCAGATTCCAGAACTTTCTTCCACAGAAATGTGAGGAACATGTGTTTTTTTAGCCAAATTTTGAGGTTTGCAAAGGATTCTGAGTAACAGAACCTGGTCCGAGCCACACAAGTCACCCCATCTTGGATTCCCCTAGGTCTCTAGTTTTCAGAAATGCACAGGTTTGGTAGGTTTCCCTAGGTGCCGGCTGAGCTACAGGCCAAAATCTACAGGTAGGCACTTTGCAAAAAACACCTCTGTTTTCTTTAAAAAAATTGGATGTGTCCACGTTGCGCTTTGGGGCGTTTCCTGTCGCCGGCGCTAGGCCTACCCACACAAGTGATGTATAATTGTTATCGGGAGACGTGGGGGAACGCTGGGTGGAAGGAAATTTGTGGCTCCTCTCAGAGTCCAGAACCTTCTGCCACAGAAATGTGAGGAACATGTGTTTTTTTAGCCAAATTTTGAGGTTTGCAAAGGATTCTGGGTAACAGAACCTGGTCCGAGCCACACAAGTCACCCCATCTTGGATTCCCCTAGGTCTCTAGTTTTCAGAAATGCCCAGGTTTGGTAGGTTTCCCTAGGTGTCGGCTGAGCTACAGGCCAAAATCTACAGGTAGGCACTTTGCAAAAAACACCTCTGTTTTCTTTCAAAAATTTGGATGTGTCCACGTTGCGCTTTGGGGCGTTTCCTGTCGCGGGCGCTAGGCCTACCCACACAAGTGATGTATAATTGTTATCGGGAGATGTGGGGGAACGCTGGGTGGAAGGAAATTTGTGGCTCCTATCAGAGTCCAGAACTTTCTTCCACAGAAATGTGAGGAACATGTGTTTTTTTAGCCAAATTTTGAGGTTTGCAAAGGATTCCGGGTAACAGAACCTGGTCCGAGCCACACAAGTCACCCCATCTTGGATTCCCCTAGGTCTCTAGTTGTCAGAAATGCACAGGTTTGGTAGGTTTCCCTAGGTTCCGGCTGAGCTACAGGCCAAAATCTACAGGTAGGCACTTTGCAAAAAACACCTCTGTTTTCTTTCAAAAATTTTGATGTGTCCACGTTGCGCTTTGGGGCGTTTCCTGTCGGGGGCGCTAGGCCTACCCACACAAGTGATGTATAATTTTTATCGGGAGACGTGGGGGAACGCTGGGTGGAAGGAAATTTGTGGCTCCTCTCAGATTCCAGAACTTTCTGCCACAGAAATGTGAGGAACATGTGTTTTTTTAGCCAAATTTTGAGGTTTGCAAAGGATTCTGGGTAACAGAACCTGTTCCAAGCCAGACAAGTCACCCTATCTTGGATTCCCCTAGGTCTCTGGTTTTCAGAAATGCACAAGTTTGGTAGGTTTCGCTAGGTGCCGGCTGAGCTAGAGGCCAAAATCTGCTGGTAGGCACTTTGCAAAAAACACCTCTGTTTTCTATAAAAAAATTGGATGTGTCCACGTTGCGCTTTGGGGCGTTTCCTGTCGCCGGCGCTAGGCCTACCCACACAAGTGAGGTATCATTGTTATCGGGAGATGTGGGGGAACGCTGGGTGGAAGGAAATTTGTGGCTCCTATCAGAGTCCAGAACTTTCTTCCACAGAAATGTGAGGAACATGTGTTTTTTTAGCCAAATTGTGAGGTTTGCAAAGGATTCTGGGTAACAGAACCTGGTCCGAGCCACACAAGTCACCCCATCTTGGATTCCCCTAGGTCTCTAGTTGTCAGAAATGCACAGGTTTGGTAGGTTTCCCTAGGTTCCGGCTGAGCTACAGGCCAAAATCTACAGGTAGGCACTTTGCAAAAAATACCTCTGTTTTCTTTCAAAAATTTTGATGTGTCCACGTTGCGCTTTGGGGCGTTTCCTGTCGCGGGCGCTAGGCCTACCCACACAAGTGATGTATAATTTTTATCGGGAGACGTGGGGGAACGCTGGGTGGAAGGAAATTTGTGGCTCCTCTCAGATTCCAGAACTTTCTGCCACAGAAATGTGAGGAACATGTGTTTTTTTAGCCAAATTTTGAGGTTTGCAAAGGATTCTGGGTAACAGAACCTGGTCCAAGCCACACAAGTCACCCTATCTTGGATTCCCCTAGGTCTCTGGTTTTCAGAAATGCACAGGTTTGGTAGGTTTCCCTAGGTGCCAGCTGAGCTAGAGGCCAAAATCTGCTGGTAGGCACTTTGCAAAAAACACCTCTGTTTTCTATAAAAAAATTGGATGTGTCCACGTTGCGCTTTGGGGCGTTTCCTGTCGCCGGCGCTAGGCCTACCCACACAAGTGAGGTATCATTTTTATCGGGAGACTTGGGGGAACGCTGGGTAGAAGGAAATTTGTGGCTCCTCTCAGATTCCAGAACTTTCTGCCACAGAAATGTGAGGAACATGTGTTTTTTTAGCCAAATTTTGAGGTTTGCAAAGGATTCTGGGTAACAGAACCTGGTCCGAGCCACACAAGTCACCCCATCTTAGATTCCCCTAGGTCTCTAGTTTTCAGAAATGCACAGGTTTGGTAGGTTTCCCTAGGTGCCGGCTGAGCTAGAGGCCAAAATCTGCTGGTAGGCACTTTGCAAAAAACACCTCTGTTTTCTTTCAAAAATGTGGATGTGTCCACGTTGCGCATTGGGGCGTTTCCTGTCGCGGGCGCTAGGCCTACCCACACAAGTGAGGTATAATTTTTATCGGAAAAAATGGGGGAACGCTGGGTGGAAAAAAATTGGTGGCTCCTCTCAGATTCCAGAACTTTCTTCCACAGAAATGTGAGGAACATGTGTTTTTTTTAGCCAAATTTTGAGGTTTGCAAAGGATTCTGGGTAACAGAACCTGGTCCGAGCCACACAAGTCACCCCATCTTGGATTCCCCTAGGTCTCTAGTTTTCAGAAATGCACAGGTTTGGTAGGTTTCCCTAGGAGCCGGCTGAGCTAGAGGCCAAAATCTACAGGTAGGCACTTTGCAAAAAACACCTCTGTTTTCTTTCAAAAATTTGGATGTGTCCACGTTGCGCTTTGGGGCGTTTCCTGTCGCGGGCGCTAGGCCTACCCACACAAGTGATGTATAATTGTTATCGGGAGATGTGGGGGAACGCTGGGTGGAAGGAAATTTGTGGCTCCTATCAGAGTCCAGAACTTTCTTCCACAGAAATGTGAGGAACATGTGTTTTTTTAGCCAAATTTTGAGGTTTGCAAAGGATTCCGCGTAACAGAACCTGGTCCGAGCCACACAAGTCACCCCATCTTGGATTCCCCTAGGTCTCTAGTTGTCAGAAATGCACAGGTTTGGTAGGTTTCCCTAGGTTCCGGCTGAGCTACAGGCCAAAATCTACAGGTAGGCACTTTGCAAAAAACACCTCTGTTTTCTTTCAAAAATTTTGATGTGTCCACGTTGCGCTTTGGGGCGTTTCCTGTCGGGGGCGCTAGGCCTACCCACACAAGTGATGTATAATTTTTATCGGGAGACGTGGGGGAACGCTGGGTGGAAGGAAATTTGTGGCTCCTCTCAGATTCCAGAACTTTCTGCCACAGAAATGTGAGGAACATGTGTTTTTTTAGCCAAATTTTGAGGTTTGCAAAGGATTCTGGGTAACAGAACCTGTTCCAAGCCAGACAAGTCACCCTATCTTGGATTCCCCTAGGTCTCTGGTTTTCAGAAATGCACAAGTTTGGTAGGTTTCCCTAGGTGCCGGCTGAGCTAGAGGCCAAAATCTGCTGGTAGGCACTTTGCAAAAAACACCTCTGTTTTCTATAAAAAAATTGGATGTGTCCACGTTGCGCTTTGGGGCGTTTCCTGTCGCCGGCGCTAGGCCTACCCACACAAGTGAGGTATCATTGTTATCGGGAGATGTGGGGGAACGCTGGGTGGAAGGAAATTTGTGGCTCCTATCAGAGTCCAGAACTTTCTTCCACAGAAATGTGAGGAACATGTGTTTTTTTAGCCAAATTGTGAGGTTTGCAAAGGATTCTGGGTAACAGAACCTGGTCCGAGCCACACAAGTCACCCCATCTTGGATTCCCCTAGGTCTCTAGTTGTCAGAAATGCACAGGTTTGGTAGGTTTCCCTAGGTTCCGGCTGAGCTACAGGCCAAAATCTACAGGTAGGCACTTTGCAAAAAATACCTCTGTTTTCTTTCAAAAATTTTGATGTGTCCACGTTGCGCTTTGGGGCGTTTCCTGTCGCGGGCGCTAGGCCTACCCACACAAGTGATGTATAATTTTTATCGGGAGACGTGGGGGAACGCTGGGTGGAAGGAAATTTGTGGCTCCTCTCAGATTCCAGAACTTTCTGCCACAGAAATGTGAGGAACATGTGTTTTTTTAGCCAAATTTTGAGGTTTGCAAAGGATTCTGGGTAACAGAACCTGGTCCAAGCCACACAAGTCACCCTATCTTGGATTCCCCTAGGTCTCTGGTTTTCAGAAATGCACAGGTTTGGTAGGTTTCCCTAGGTGCCAGCTGAGCTAGAGGCCAAAATCTGCTGGTAGGCACTTTGCAAAAAACACCTCTGTTTTCTATAAAAAAATTGGATGTGTCCACGTTGCGCTTTGGGGCGTTTCCTGTCGCCGGCGCTAGGCCTACCCACACAAGTGAGGTATCATTTTTATCGGGAGACTTGGGGGAACGCTGGGTAGAAGGAAATTTGTGGCTCCTCTCAGATTCCAGAACTTTCTGCCACAGAAATGTGAGGAACATGTGTTTTTTTAGCCAAATTTTGAGGTTTGCAAAGGATTCTGGGTAACAGAACCTGGTCCGAGCCACACAAGTCACCCCATCTTAGATTCCCCTAGGTCTCTAGTTTTCAGAAATGCACAGGTTTGGTAGGTTTCCCTAGGTGCCGGCTGAGCTAGAGGCCAAAATCTGCTGGTAGGCACTTTGCAAAAAACACCTCTGTTTTCTTTCAAAAATGTGGATGTGTCCACGTTGCGCATTGGGGCGTTTCCTGTCGCGGGCGCTAGGCCTACCCACACAAGTGAGGTATAATTTTTATCGGAAAAAATGGGGGAACGCTGGGTGGAAAAAAATTGGTGGCTCCTCTCAGATTCCAGAACTTTCTTCCACAGAAATGTGAGGAACATGTGTTTTTTTTAGCCAAATTTTGAGGTTTGCAAAGGATTCTGGGTAACAGAACCTGGTCCGAGCCACACAAGTCACCCCATCTTGGATTCCCCTAGGTCTCTAGTTTTCAGAAATGCACAGGTTTGGTAGGTTTCCCTAGGAGCCGGCTGAGCTAGAGGCCAAAATCTACAGGTAGGCACTTTGCAAAAAACACCTCTGTTTTCTTTCAAAAATTTGGATGTGTCCACGTTGCGCTTTGGGGCGTTTCCTGTCGCGGGCGCTAGGCCTACCCACACAAGTGATGTATAATTGTTATCGGGAGATGTGGGGGAACGCTGGGTGGAAGGAAATTTGTGGCTCCTATCAGAGTCCAGAACTTTCTTCCACAGAAATGTGAGGAACATGTGTTTTTTTAGCCAAATTTTGAGGTTTGCAAAGGATTCCGCGTAACAGAACCTGGTCCGAGCCACACAAGTCACCCCATCTTGGATTCCCCTAGGTCTCTAGTTGTCAGAAATGCACAGGTTTGGTAGGTTTCCCTAGGTTCCGGCTGAGCTACAGGCCAAAATCTACAGGTAGGCACTTTGCAAAAAACACCTCTGTTTTCTTTCAAAAATTTTGATGTGTCCACGTTGCGCTTTGGGGCGTTTCCTGTCGGGGGCGCTAGGCCTACCCACACAAGTGATGTATAATTTTTATCGGGAGACGTGGGGGAACGCTGGGTGGAAGGAAATTTGTGGCTCCTCTCAGATTCCAGAACTTTCTGCCACAGAAATGTGAGGAACATGTGTTTTTTTAGCCAAATTTTGAGGTTTGCAAAGGATTCTGGGTAACAGAACCTGTTCCAAGCCAGACAAGTCACCCTATCTTGGATTCCCCTAGGTCTCTGGTTTTCAGAAATGCACAAGTTTGGTAGGTTTCCCTAGGTGCCGGCTGAGCTAGAGGCCAAAATCTGCTGGTAGGCACTTTGCAAAAAACACCTCTGTTTTCTATAAAAAAATTGGATGTGTCCACGTTGCGCTTTGGGGCGTTTCCTGTCGCCGGCGCTAGGCCTACCCACACAAGTGAGGTATCATTGTTATCGGGAGATGTGGGGGAACGCTGGGTGGAAGGAAATTTGTGGCTCCTATCAGAGTCCAGAACTTTCTTCCACAGAAATGTGAGGAACATGTGTTTTTTTAGCCAAATTGTGAGGTTTGCAAAGGATTCTGGGTAACAGAACCTGGTCCGAGCCACACAAGTCACCCCATCTTGGATTCCCCTAGGTCTCTAGTTGTCAGAAATGCACAGGTTTGGTAGGTTTCCCTAGGTTCCGGCTGAGCTACAGGCCAAAATCTACAGGTAGGCACTTTGCAAAAAATACCTCTGTTTTCTTTCAAAAATTTTGATGTGTCCACGTTGCGCTTTGGGGCGTTTCCTGTCGCGGGCGCTAGGCCTACCCACACAAGTGATGTATAATTTTTATCGGGAGACGTGGGGGAACGCTGGGTGGAAGGAAATTTGTGGCTCCTCTCAGATTCCAGAACTTTCTGCCACAGAAATGTGAGGAACATGTGTTTTTTTAGCCAAATTTTGAGGTTTGCAAAGGATTCTGGGTAACAGAACCTGGTCCAAGCCACACAAGTCACCCTATCTTGGATTCCCCTAGGTCTCTGGTTTTCAGAAATGCACAGGTTTGGTAGGTTTCCCTAGGTGCCAGCTGAGCTAGAGGCCAAAATCTGCTGGTAGGCACTTTGCAAAAAACACCTCTGTTTTCTATAAAAAAATTGGATGTGTCCACGTTGCGCTTTGGGGCGTTTCCTGTCGCCGGCGCTAGGCCTACCCACACAAGTGAGGTATCATTTTTATCGGGAGACTTGGGGGAACGCTGGGTAGAAGGAAATTTGTGGCTCCTCTCAGATTCCAGAACTTTCTGCCACAGAAATGTGAGGAACATGTGTTTTTTTAGCCAAATTTTGAGGTTTGCAAAGGATTCTGGGTAACAGAACCTGGTCCGAGCCACACAAGTCACCCCATCTTAGATTCCCCTAGGTCTCTAGTTTTCAGAAATGCACAGGTTTGGTAGGTTTCCCTAGGTGCCGGCTGAGCTAGAGGCCAAAATCTGCTGGTAGGCACTTTGCAAAAAACACCTCTGTTTTCTTTCAAAAATGTGGATGTGTCCACGTTGCGCATTGGGGCGTTTCCTGTCGCGGGCGCTAGGCCTACCCACACAAGTGAGGTATAATTTTTATCGGAAAAAATGGGGGAACGCTGGGTGGAAAAAAATTGGTGGCTCCTCTCAGATTCCAGAACTTTCTTCCACAGAAATGTGAGGAACATGTGTTTTTTTTAGCCAAATTTTGAGGTTTGCAAAGGATTCTGGGTAACAGAACCTGGTCCGAGCCACACAAGTCACCCCATCTTGGATTCCCCTAGGTCTCTAGTTTTCAGAAATGCACAGGTTTGGTAGGTTTCCCTAGGAGCCGGCTGAGCTAGAGGCCAAAATCTACAGGTAGGCACCTTGCAAAAAACACTTCTGTTTTCTTTCCAAAAATTGCATGTGTCCACGTTGCGCTTTGGGGTGTTTGCTATCGCGGGCGCTAGGCCTACCCACACAAGTGAGGTATCATTTTTATCGGGAGACTTGGGGGAACGCTGGGTGGTAGGAAATTTGTGGCTCCTCTCAGATTCCAGAACTTTCTTCCACAGAAATGTGAGGAACATGTGTTTTTTTAGCCAAATTTTGAGGTTTGCAAAGGATTCTGGGTAAAAGAACCTGGTCCGAGCCACACAAGTCACCCCATCTTGGATTCCCCTAGGTCTCTAGTATTCAGAAATGCACAGGTTTGGTAGGTTTCCCTAGGTGCCGGCTGAGCTAGAGGCCAAAATCTACAGGTAGGCACCTTGCAAAAAACACTTCTGTTTTCTTTAAAAAAATTGGGTGTGTCCACGTTGCGCTTTGGGGCGTTTCCTGTCGCGGGCGCTAGGCCTACCCACACAAGTGAGGTATCATTTTTATCGGGAGACTTGGGGGAACGCTGGCTGGAAGGAAATTTGTGGCTCCTCTCAGATTCCAGAACTTTCTGCCACAGAAATGTGAGGAACATGTGTTTTTTAGCCAAATTTTGACGTTTGCAAAGGATTCTGGGTAACAGAACCTGGTCCGAGCCACACAAGTCACCCCATCTTGGATTCCCCTAGGTCTCTAGTTGTCAGAAATGCACAGGTTTGGTAGGTTTCCCTAGGTGCCGACTGAGCTAGAGGAAAAAAACTACAGGTAGGCACCTTGCAAAAAACACTTCTGTTTTCTTTAAAAAAATTGGATGTGTCCACGTTGCGCTTTGGGGCGTTTGCTGTCGCGGGCGCTAGGCCTACCCACACAAGTGAGGTATCATTTTTATCGGGAGACTTGGGGGAACGCTGGGTGGAAGGAAATTTGTGGCTCCTCTCAGATTCCAGAACTATCTTCCACAGAAATCTGAGGAACATGTGTTTTTTTAGCCAAATTTTGAGGTTTGCAAAGGATTCCGGGTAACAGAACCTGGTCCGAGCCACACAAGTCACCCCATCTTGGACTCCCCTAGGTCTCTAGTTTTCAGAAATGCACAGGTTTGGTAGGTTTCCCTAGGTGCCGGCTGAGCTAGAGGGCAAAATCAGCAGGTAGGCACTTTGCAAAAAACACCTCTGTTTTCTTTAAAAAAATTGGATGTGTCCACGTTGCGCTTTGGGGCGTTTCCTGTCGCCGGCGCTAGGCCTACCCACACAAGTGAGGTATCATTTTTGTCGGGAGACTTGGGGGAACGCTTTGTGGCTCCTCTCAGATTCCAGAACTTTCTGCCACAGAAATGTGAGGAACATGTGTTTTTTTAGCCAAATTTTGAGGTTTGCAAAGGATTCTGGGTAACAGAACCTGGCCCGAGCCACACAAGTCACCCCATCTTGGATTCCCCTAGGTCTCTAGTTTTCAGAAATGCACAGGTTTGGTAGGTTTCCCTAGGTGCTGGCTGAGCTACAGGCCGAAATCTACAGGTAGGCACTTTGCAAAAAACACCTCTGTTTTCTTTAAAAAATTTGGATGTGTCCACGTTGCGCTTTGGGGCGTTTCCTGTCGCGGGCGCTAGGCCTACCCACACGAGTGAGGAATCATTTTTATCGGGAGACGTGGGGGAACGCTGGGAGGAAGGAAATTTGTGGCTCCTCTCAGATTCCAGAACTTTCTGCCACAGAAATGTGAGGAACATGTGTTTTTTTAGCCAAATTTTGAGGTTTGCAAAGGATTATGGGTAACAGAACCTGGTCCGAGCCACACAAGTCACCCCATCTTGGATTCCCCTAGGTCTCTAGTTTTCAAAAATGCACAGGTTTGGTAGGTTTCCCTAGGTGCCGGCTGAGCTAGAGGCCAAAATCTGCAGGTAGGCACCTTGCAAAAAACACTTCTGTTTTCTTGAAAAAAATTGGATGTGTCCACGTTGCGCTTTGGGGCCTTTGCTGTCGCGGGCGCTAGGCCTACCCACACAAGTGAGGTATCATTTTTATCGGGAGACTTGAGGGAACGCTGGGTGGAAGGAAATTTGTGGCTCCTCTCAGATTCCAGAACTTTCTTAGACAGAAATGTGAGGAACATGTGTTTTT